>NC_046154.1:198639090-199255220 GCF_011064425.1 Rattus rattus
ACCTAGGTTCCCTACAAGAGCAGTGAGTGTTCTTGAACACTGAGCCATCTCTCCTACCCCCATGTACATTTAAAAAAAAGATTTATTTATTTTCTATATGTGAGTACACTTGCTGTCTTCAGACACACCAGAAGAAGGCATTGGATCCCATTAAAGATGGTTTTGAGCCATCATGTGGTTGCTGGGAATTGAACTCAGGACCTCTAGAAAAGCAGTCAGTGCTCTTAACCACTGAGCCATTTCTCCAATCCCCCTCCTTACACCCCCAAATTACACTTCTTAAACCTCATAGATTGGTAGAAAACTGTGGTATCTTCCTTTTTTGGGTTCTTTTAATTCCGTTGTTTGTTTATTCTGAATTTGGCGAATTTCTCTAAAATCTGACTTCCTTTAGATAAACTACATTCTCTGAGATAGAGTAAGCAAGGAAATATTCTCACTTTTATGACAATTGTGCTCTTTCTTCCTCCTGGGCTATTATAAAATAGTACTTGTCAACATGACTCAAAGCTCCATCTGCTTACAGAATAACTCCAGTGGAGAAGAAAAGGTAGAATGCATACTACAAATCTCTGACCAAAGCCACTCATTCAGCAAAGCATTGTTGGCAATTTATCAAGTATTGGAAAGCAGATGATGGTCTAAAAAGGCTAACACTTTGGGGAGAAAGATCATCAATCCTGTAATAAAACCACATACTAGAGTTTCCCCAGAGGAAGTTAAAATAATCTGTGCAATGTGGGCAAGGACTGGTGCACAGTGTTATGGGAGATTAATAATATAAGGAAGAATGAATTGGAGATTTCTGGTCTCCTTTTCAGTTTGTATCACGTGATATTTGTGGAAGCTGCCTTATGAGAGGATGTTTTGCCAGGGCACACATTTGAGAGGACACATAATGTTTGGAAAGAGTGTTAACAGACAGTTCAGGACACTGTTCACTCCCCTTGCCATGCTTTGCTGGTCCTTGCTGATCTTCACTTGTTGCAACTTTGTAGAAAGAAAAGTGTCAAAGACCTCCTCTTGGCATTCTGGCTGCTTCTGGTCACTTTCATAGACTTGTGTGGATTCAGAGGAGCCTCGAGGTTTCTTCTGGATCTAGCCAATGCTAGATTTGTTTTTGGTGTTTGCTGCTTGGACTGGACTGTTGCTACTGATTCATGGTTGATATTTTGGACTGTTTAAATTTGAATTTCCTTGTAATAGTTAAAACAAATTACTTAACTTATATGTACTTAATCCAATTGTAGGTCTCAGTCAGTTAACATCTCCCATTACATTTTGAAAATCATTAGGAGTTGCACTTGGTCCCTACAGATCTGTACCTTTTGTGGTTGAATTTTTGTTGATTGATTTTATAATCCAAACAACTAAGGGAATCTCCTCTCTGTATTTTTTTTTCTGGAGTAATCTGTAACTCTCAACAAGGCAGAATTCTTTGTGTTACCTTAAACATATTATCTTAAATGTCTTTGTCAGAGTCAGCCAACAAAATGTCATCCATATAATGATAAATGACAGATTGAAGAAATTGATTATGGGTTATTTCTAATGATGGTTGCACAAAACATTGACACAAAGTAGACTATTTAACATTCCCTGTGGAAGTACCTTCCAATGGTATCTCTTTAATAGAACACTGTTATTCAGAGTAGGTACTGAGAAAGCAAACCTTTCCCTATCTTGCTCATGGGAGGGCATGGTGAAAAAAAGCAATCTTTCAGGTCAATTATGACTATAGGTCATGATCTCAGTAACAAAGACCAAGCTTCCAAAGAAGTAAAAGAAGTCCAGGCTGTAAAGGTCCCATTGGTTGAATAATTCTATTAACTGCTCTTAAGTACATTACATTCTCCATTTACCTGATTTCTTTTTACAACAAACACAGGGGAAGTCCATGGCTGGTAGACTCTTCTATATGTTGAGCCTCCAGCTGCTCTGATACCAGTTGTTCATAAGCCTGCGATTTTTCTTCTGTTGTGACCACTGCTCTTTCCATACAGGTCTGTTTAATAACCATTTTAGAGGCAAAGCTGTTGGTATGTCAGCAGAGGAGTCAGATCTTCACTGGGGGAGGATCAAACAGTAGACTTAAGACTTGCATTCCCATGGCTGTGATGGGGTTACCTTTTTACTGAGGGTTCTTTTCCAATAGAGAGATAGGACAATTGACAGAGAGAGCTTGGTGCAAAAATCAAGGAAACTAGAGATGTCTATGAGAGGGGCAGGAAGAAAAGGACGTGTCCTTTTGGCAGGGTAGGGCAGCATGTGGACCATTCTTGAGACTTTCCCTTCCCAACCTGATACCACAGTGCCTTTTTACTTTAACCATACTACCAAGCATGTGTGACCTAACAAATCGTAGGTCACCCTTTCCCCTCTTTATCTGACATTAATTGTGTGAAAACTCCCTTTGGAGGTAGATCTTTATCACATCCTTTTTTTTTTTTTTAAACAGCCAAGGGGTAAACAAAGACGGCATTATCAAAGCGCTTTGATACCTGTATCTGGTAAGTTCGAATCACCACATTACTTAGCACAATAAAACAACAAAAGCACCAGGCAGGACTCTGTCGTACAGAAGCATCCCTGTGACCTTCAGTGAAGAAAAGAAAGCCACAGTGAATGTGTCACACAGCGTGGGCTTTTACCATACCAGCCAACTGCTGGGCTCAGCTTCCAGCAACCTGTGACAACCACCCTGTGGCCAGGGCAGCTGTAGGACATTTTTGCCATCAGTAGTTTCCGTTGAAATGTCACTTGAAAGCTGCCATGCCTGTTGACTTAGGGCAAGCTTCTTTCTGCCTCGACTTCTCATCTGTGAGTGCAGATAACAGCAGCACCCGTTTCACAAGATGACTGTGGACATTCGGTAGGCTAACACTTGTGAAGAGAGTAGAACAGCATGTGGCTCCTGGCAGACTGTGTGCAGTATACATGAAATGCATACGGCAGCATGTACCTTAGCTGAAGTACAACAGTCACATCGGAAGACTGTCTGACATGGATCGAGAGGCGGGGCTGCGGACTCTTCTATTATTTCCCACCAGCTGAGGGTCCCTTCCCACCTCTTCCCTTCTCTTGTTTGTTTTGTTCAGCTGGGAAGACCACCAGGCAGGAGCTCTTCTCTATTGCACAGTGAGTGCTTGATAAATATTTATACTAGAAATAATAATGATGTATATGGAAAAGAATCACTCCATCATCTAGGGTTGGAGCCACTGCCAAGGAGCAGATGACTTCAAGCCACTGGGCTGTGCTCCACGGTAGATTAGGAGAGGAAGCGAAAAACTCAACTTGTTTGGGGATTTATGATGAGAAATAGTTCGAGAAACCAAAGTCCCTTGGATGCAACCCAGCTTGGTAATCCCACTTGGATACATATTTGGAGGTTTTATCATAAATACAAAAGGAAAAAAAAATCCTCACATAGCCTGAGAGACTCAAAGTGTATGTGTGTGTGGAATGCAATTCTTCCCCACCTCCTACCCCATGGGGACGGTGAGCAGACTGTAAGGAGAGAAGCTCTCATCGTGGGACATGTCCCCAACCACACACATCCATATGCATTTTCTGCACCTGTGCAGGCTCTAAATATGGGTCAGTGACAGGCACAGTCTCCACTGTCACCTAGCGGCTGACCTTTCTTTGTGCCAGTCCCTACATCCAGTTTGACTACTCCATCACTTTTTATTATACTCCCTACACCCTACCCCCGATTCCGCTGGAGCCTTGCACAGCATCTTTATTCTAGGTCTCTGATGCTGTGATATTTATGAGAGACCAAAAGCAGCATGGGGAGAAAAGGGTTTTCTTCCTCTCAGCCCTTCTGCATCACAGATTATCATCATAAGAACTCAAGGAAGACATTTGGAGACAGAAACTGAAGCAGAGACCATGAAGGAACACTGCTCACTGGCTTGCTACCCATGCCTCTTCAGGATGCTTTCTTATCTCATCCAGGACCACCTTTCCAGGGGAGGTATTTGTCCCCAGTGATCTGGGCCCTCCTCCATCCATCATTAATCAAGAAATACTCCACAGACTCCCTACGGGCAAATCTTATGAAGGCATTGTCTCAGTCAAGAGACTTCATCCTCCAAATGACTCTATGTGTGTCAAGTTGACATAGAACCAACTGACACAATGTGCACACTGGTTATCCTCATAACTTCATTTTCCCTGATCATCTTTGCAGCTGCTGGCCCTGCTCGTGAGTTTTCATCCCAGCAACATATGCTCGACCTCTGCCATTTAGTTGCCTATTCTAATATGGCTTCCTCTCTTTTATTTACATCAATTATATGTGTGTGTGTGTGTGTGTGTGTGTGTGTGTATGTGTGTGTGTGTGTGTGTGTGTGTGTATGTATGTGTGTGTGTGTGTGTGTGTATGTGTGTGTGTGTGTGTGTGTGTGTGTGTGTGTGTGTGTGTGTGTGTGTGTGTGTGTGTGTGTGTGTGTGTGTGTATGTGTGTGTGTGTATGTGTGTGTGTGGGTTAGTAGACAACTTGTCAGAATTGGCTCTCTCTCACCACCTCTTATGTCCCAGGAATTGAACTGAGCCATCTTCGCAGACCCCTTCCTTTTGTTTAAACAGACTAATTGAAAATAAACAAATTCTTTCAAAATTAGCTAGGCTTTCATCTAAAAACTTAATAGCAATTCAATGTCTCAATATTGCCAGATTCTTTGACACATAGATACGGCCATTTGTCCAGGGGGATACCCAGCGAGATGTATAGAGCACTTCTTGCATGTGTCCATGAAAGGGAGGAGACATGCCAACATTCTTTATTTCCTCCCTCCTAGACAGAATGGCTAGCATGCTCCCAAACACGTGAGGCCATGGGATGGTATTCACATGCTGAGATGATGGCCTCAACAAATTTAGAAGCTTCATCGGTAGAATCTCTAGACTTTACAAAATGAAATGGAATCACCATCAGTACCCTGGACTGCCTATGGGCTTGTTGTAAGTGAGAGATAACTAGTATTTTCTCTGGTCTAAGCCACTACTTTTGTTGATGGTTTCCCTAACGTATATAACCAAATTTAATCCTAAGATATAATTTAATCACGATTTGTATTAATTAACCTAGTTGTGTAGTAACACCCACTCTATTATATATATTTGTATATATTTTACTTATTGAAAGAATTTGTTTATTAGTCAATTAGTCACTCTTTTTAAGCATAAACTTCAGATCCATGGTAAAATGAAGCAGATGTACCTACATCCCACTTAGCCCCCTTCCACGAACACAAATCCAACCTCTCCCACCAAAGACCCCCTCTATGTTTGCTGAACTTGAGAAAGCAACACTGACGCATGACTACCAAACCGGGTCTATGGTTTTCATTATGGCTCGCACACTTGTGCAATGACATGTATCTACCCTCGGAGTGTCGCATAGAACAACTGACTGTCCTAAAAATCCCTGTGCCACTCGAATTTATCTCTCTTTCTCTTTCTTCGAGCGTTTGGCAACCATGGTCTTTCTAAATGTCCATAGTCTTACCTTTTCCTTAATGCTCACATCCTTGGGACTACTGTGAACTTTCATGTAGACGTAACTTATCTGGGAAAATATCAACAGGCATGGCTGCTGATGGTCAAAGCACATTCAGGTTTGTAAGAAATCGCCCCAGAGGCCTCCCCCTGCACAGCAGTACCTCACTGCCTCCTCATGAAGAACTAACAGGATTATTTACAGCTCCACAGTCTTGCCAGCATTTGGAACTGTTTGGAGTTTTAGATGTAGGCCAGTCTAATGGATATGTGATGGAATCTAATGGATATGTGATGGAATCTCACTGTTGTTTAAATGCACAGTTCCATAGGGATGAACGAGGTCAAACACCTTCTCATAATCTTTTAAAGTATGGTCCCCTCTGCCATGGAGTGAAAGCTAACACTGTCCTCACTTCTACGAGAGAGTTGTGGCACAAGAAACATGGCTTTGTCTGCAGTCCTAAAAGGAAGGATACTGAATCAGTTAGGCTTCTGAGCCGTGATGCTAACAGATGCTCCATGGCTGAATTTTAGGGCTTGCTCAATCTATTTCATGGGAGCCAAGATATATTTTGTTTTAACACTTCGAGGAGTGGTTATGTCTGGCCTTGTCTGAGTGACAATGAAGAAAGATGACATTTGGTATATTAATATTTGGTATGAAGGAGCAGTCCCTTACTGGGTGGCTTGGCTGTCTGGTGTGATGTGCTGGTCAAGGCCTGTCTTGCTTAATTTATCAGGAAAAAAATCCTTTACAGACAAAACAACTAAACAACAACCCACAAACCCCAAACTGATGACACAGATCCTGCAGGTCCTTCATACACAGAGCCCCACTACATGTGCTCAGAAGACCCTTAGAGAGTACTGACTGCACTCTTATGAAAGGCTTGTCCACACTTCAGGCATGAGTGGTAAATCTTTGTCCTACAGACAAGCTGAATCGGGAGGTCTTTGTCAGTACTGAATTTGACTCTGTGCTCTAAGTCCAGCATGTTCTGACTAGTTACCAAAAATTCAGTAAATGTAAAACAAGGAAAAAAAAAAAAAAGCAAGAGTTTTCACATGAACAAAGTCACATACCACAATACCTGGATCCTATAAAATGAAACAAAACGCTTCCAAAGGGAAACTGTGATAGGAACTCTTATTTGTCTGTTGTTTGTTTGAAACTTCATTTGTGTGTGTTGCTTATGTGCAGGTGTGAGGGTGAGTGCGTATGTGTGTTTGTATAAGTGCAGATGTGTTGGTGAACGCATATGTGTGTTTGTGCATGTAGAAGTCAGATGTCAATCTTGGGGGATCATTTCCTCAGCAGTTGTGCACTTTGTTTCTTGAGGCAGATCTGAGGCTGTGATACCAGCCTGACTGTTCAACAAGGTGTTTTCCACCTCCCCAGCACTGACGTTATAGCCGGAGATGCCACATCTAGCCTTTCATGTCGGTGCTGGGTATTGAACTCGGATCCTCCTGCTTACACGGAAAGTTCTTTATAAACTGAGCTGTAAGTCTCACCTCTAGACAGAAACTTTAAAAAATAATTTTAAAATATTGTAATGGGTATATTTTCATAAACCCTTCCCCTACAAACAGCATAGGATTTTGCCAAGACTACTGGTTTCCATCCACAGCCCGATGGTAAGAGCTTACTGTGAAGTCACCACTTACATCACAGAACACAGAAAAATCTAACTGGTACTCAACTAGATGCTTTACCCCTACTCATAAGCATCCGCAGTGCTGGGAGGTATTCTGTATGTTACCAGCGAAGAAAGGTAATCATGGATATCACACCCAGCCACAGACCCTGAGACTGACAACAGTGACTGTTGAAGAAATGTTCTGGTGGTTATCAACCGTGTTTTAAAACTGGATTTAAGACCCACTCCTTGAGACAGAATTCATATTAGATGTTGCTAAAGTGGCCAAGAACTTGAGACTAGACACGTCATTGTCTCTAGGGGGAAACCTACAACTAGTATTCCTCTGAAAGAACATGTTGATAAGAGGACCCATGGCTATACTCATAGACCTCTGTGTTACTCAACCTTGTTAAGCTTTCTCTTGCAGTGGATGGTAATTAACCCAGAAATCTACAATAGCACAGTGTGCAGAAAGTGAGAGGCTCACTGGAGCACTCTGCCCTAAATGGGATTCTCTATGAAACCCTTCCTTCCCCTCATGGCTCAGGGAGCTATGCCAAAGAGGAGGTGGAACGATTGTAAGACCTGGAGGAGGAGGATGACTTCAAGGGAAGAGCATCTTCCAGGCAACAGGATTGATATATGTAAACTCACTGACACTGTGGCAGAATACACAGGACCTGCGGAGGATCAAACCAAAGCCTCGGCACTGAAGTGGAGGAGATACAGTCCCATCCCCAGCACAAAGCTACTTGTACTTGATGACTGCTGGAAAAGAGAAGATCAGTTTCTCCTGGGGAGTGTCACTGGGAGTATCAACCACACTCCAGGACAGGCCCCACACCCAGAACTAATTGGCCAACACAGAACAGACTCCATGTGTGAAAAGGTGAGGGAAGGGGAAAGGAAAGAAGCATTAAAATATGGAGAAATCCTCCTGTTCACTCTCATGTTGAGTTTTAACCTCCGTGATGGCTTCCTCCTACAGACCCGATGAGAGTCCTCATGGCCTTGGCCTCTGCCAATATTAGCCAACAAATTTCTGGTTTTCTGTTTTGTCCACGGATGCTACTGGTCTGTATCTGTGGCTATCAGTGATTCAGATTAACAGAACTCACAAGCCAAGCACCTTTTCAGGGTCCTGTGTTCACTAAAGCACTTCATGACATTGTCACAAGTTAACTTAATGTTAGAAGACATTGGGGTGCATTGGAATACCTGTGTTAAACTGGCTTAACTTCACAAGAAAACAGGAGACACAAGGCTCCATGACCGCAACCCACAGTCAGTAATACCAATACAAGCACAAGGCTTTTCTGTCTGCCCATCTGGTCAACCCTATTGTATTGTGCCTTGCCCTTCAGCTTTGACATCTCATGGTCACTATTAACTCTCGTAATTCTAAGCATCACATTCACCTACAATTGTGTCAAGTCAGGAAGAAATATAGTAGCAGAAGTTTGAGGAGGAAAAAAAATCTCTCGCCCTGAATCTGTCTTTCTCTCTCTCTTTTTTTTTTATCCCAAAAGAGAAATCCCAAGTGAGAGATGCGCAGAACTGTGTCATGTAGCCAATGCCAGGGGCAAGATAAGATGACACCAAATTTGGAAGTCTACGTTTTTCCACCCCCATGGGAAGCAGCTATGCTAGGGAAGAAAGGCTTGGAGAACAAAGCTGCATGAACATCGATGTCTGCTGTTACCAACAGTTCAGAAACACTTCTGGGTACCAGAGGAAAACTCTGTCCCAAAGAAAATTATCTATCTATCTATCTATCTATCTATCTATCTATCTATCTATCTATGATAATTTATATAAATTATAACTATAGTGTTCTTTGGGGATGTGGGACCATCACACTACCAAGTAATTCAGTTTTGATTCCATTGAAGTCCTACAGTTTAAAAAAAAAAAAAAGAAAGAAAGGAAAAGAAAAGGAAAAGCTCCCAACTCCTGACCTGATTGGTTCTCTGCTCTCCATACTGCAGGAATTCCTAACATTACTAATGAGCTGAAAGAGGAGCTCGCTGTACCATGAAGCTGGTTTTGCTATTCTTCTTGCTGTCTGTCTCCCATGGTTCAGTTTCTTAATTCCTCTGGTCCCAGATGGGACGTCCTCAATAAAACTTAGCTCTCCTTGATTCCCTGGGGCCCAAATGTTTTTCACCGAACCATTAGAGTTGAATATTTTCACAAATTTTCCCATGGAAAGATGGAGGGTGAGAACCCACCCAGCCCATAAAATCTGCCGTCCCCTCCGCCAGGGTGTTCAATCATCATGCCAGCTCAAAAGACTGCAGCGCAAAAGCACATTTTATTTTTCTGCTGGAAATGTAAGGAGTGGGGAGGGGGATGTTTTGTTTTGTTTCAAACTGGTCCTTCCAGATTGGATTCGGTGCAGCTCAAGAGTCGCCACTAATTAAGAGGAGCTTGCCTTACTTTGTGGAAACTCTCCAATTCTTTTTATTTGGTTGAACAATGTGTGGGTTGGGAATTTTTAATTCTTTTCATGCTAGGAGTGCAAATATTCTCAACTCTCACAAAATGATCTTCTCTTAATAAAAGCAGAGAGATCATCCCACAAAGCACGATCCTTAGTCTGGGTTCAAGTTGAAGAACTGAAAATATTTGCGTTATCTTGGTTTTCAATAGGAGTTGCCCGGCAGGATCAGATCTCTGTTTGTACGGCCTAATACCACGCTTCGTGTTTAGGCAGAATCAGATACTCCAAAGAAAAGGAAAACACAGAGGGCAAGTCCAGCCTGCTGCACCTGGCCATTGTGTAATCGCCCACACCCGGAGTGAGGTGGGAATTCCTCTTGGCCCCTCCCTCCACATGTGATCAATTTACATCCTGGAACTTGAGACTCTATTTCCTGTGTCTTTTTTGTTCTAGTTCACATAAATTTACATGCCAGTCACGCTCATAAATGTCTAATCCATCTGCAGATCCAAGTCCAGTCTGCCTCAACAGCCCCCTGTGGTCACAAATGCTCCAAGCTGTCAGTTGGTTCAAAAGATGCTGGCTGGTACGCCTCCCCCAGCTCTCCTCCTGCCCCCCCATCCTTATTTACATTTCTTTTCCTTCAGCTGCAATAAATGTGCTCCGTTCTTATTTTGGATCAGCTGAAAGATAGGTGAGTTTCCATCCTACCCGGAAAGTTCCCTCTGACTCTGGTTTAATGGGTTGAGAGCAGCATTCGCTGAACAATGTCCTGATTGGATGTAAACAACTGGAACTAAGGAGGCACCAGTGTGCTGTGGCGAACAGAGCCCTTACCTAAGGCTGCTTCAGCCGCTCTTCTCGAAACTGCTCTTGCAATGGCTCCCTCAAGAAAGGGTTCCATCGTTAGCTGTGGGGCCTACACACCTCATCCAATGAGCTTCCAAACCCCAAGCCAAAAGACCCAGAGATCAACAACAAATAGAAAATGTGGGGGCTAACTTGCTTGACTCTGTGCTTCCCAATATTGATCACCTTCAGAGCTCAGTATCCCGAGATACCTAGTAACTTCTTGTGGAACCTGTCTTTGCGAACTATTGCTTGGATTATTTATGCAATCCAGAGTCTTTTCTGTAAGCAGTGGCATCATTAGCCACCGCCCTGGACTCTTGCAGTGCTTCTGTATAAGGGCAAATAGTCAGCACCCAACAGAGAAAAAGAACCAGGATGCACAGACTCAAGTCCATGGTTCTAGACTAGAACAAACGAGATAACCACTCTGCATTTAAATTCCTTATATCACAGCACAAAAACGATTTTGTTACTACTATTCATCAAAGCTCCTAACAGGGCCGAGTAAAGAAAGACAGCAAAAAACGTAAGGGTAAAGCATTAGACAAATTTTAAACTATATAAATATTCTATACTTTGTATATATCATAGTATATATGTGCAGTGTATAAACTATTCCTTTATGTGTTCTATATGCTTAGGAAATGCTGCCTGGAATCCCATTATGACATATCTACAACTGCCTGCTTTGCCTTGGGATCGGATTACTACACGAACAATCTGACCTCGCATTTCAATGCTTTATGTGGTTCATTTCTCTCAAGTACATCCTCCACCCCAGACGTCGCTCTTTAGATAATCCTCCCTGGTGATTTCCATCTAAATAGAAACTCAGGGATCCTGGGTCATCTCACATTTTGAGTCTACTGTGTTGTGGCTTCCAGTCATCTTAGGGCTATAAGGACAGTAGAAACCAGAGGAAAGAAGAATTCACGGATGACCCCACAAAATTATTTAATGTTACAAGTGTGTATTTCCCATATCTTTGAACAGCTATGGAACCAACCCCCTCCTCAATGCAAGAGGCCTCAGGAAAGTAGTATTTCTGAGTCCCAGGAGGAAATAAAAGACCCACATAAACACACGGTGTTGTCTGAAAGACAAGACAAAATTCCCAAATAGTCTCTAAGCCCCTCCACACCTAACAGTTGAGACGTGGCCCCCAGGAGATGCTAATGCCCACAATTGGTGTGAGTGTGTTTTCTTCTCTGACGGTGACCCTTGTTCGCTCACATTTAGGACAACGATCCTCTAAGTCACTGTGAACAATTTTAGAAAAAAACCTGGGGAAATCCTCTCATGGAAATGCAATCTGATGAGAGCGAACCCACACAAAGACGTCTGAACACCCACCATAGACGCTGCCAACTCTTCGAAACCAACTGCAGCTGTGCACAGGGAACATCAATCTATGGGCAGTGGGGGAAGCAGAATGGGTGGGTTGAGCTGGAAATCTAAATTAATTGGAGCCAGGAGGAGATGGTCTGAGAAGGAAAATCGTTATACAGAATTTTTCAACAGACTATAATTTTCCTAATTACAAAAATCACAAACCAGAGTGAAGGCGGAAAAACACAAAACAAAATTAAAATCACTCCTAATCCCAGCTCCCATCCGCACGCATCCCACAAACTTCCTAGCTGTTCAGATGAGCCCCATCAATTGTTCTTTTTTATTTATTATTATTTATTTATTTATTTATTTATTTATTTATTTATTATATATAAGTACACTGTAGCTGTCTTCAGATGCACCAGAAGAGGGCATCGGATCTCTTTACAGATGGTTGCCAGCCACCATGTGGTTGCTGGGAATTGAACTCAGGACCTCTGGAAGAGCAGTCGGGTGCTCTTAACCGCTGAGCCATCTCTCCAGCCCCCATCAATTGTTCTTATAGATGATCTCAAACAACTTTCCTTAGTATGTGTCCCCCAACCACCCTGCTAAATATCACACTCGGCGGGTGTGGTGGCTTGTTTTATAAGACTCATGATAGAATCTAGCTATTTTACAATATTAATATGAATGGCTACATCGTTGATGACGGTTGGATCTGACTTCTTGCTTTTCACTCTTATCCAAAACAAAACAAAAAACGTGTTGAACACCTATCTCCCTGTGCCTGTTTTCTACACATATCTGATCATTTATACTCCAAGAGGTTTGTGATAATGGTGACTAACACTGAACTTTGTGATCTGTCTACTTTGAGGTAAGTTTCTCACTTGCTATGTCTAATTCGGTCTCCTGGTAATAGGGCATTCGTGTTCTAGGCAGGGAGACAGTGTCTGAAAAAATTAAGAACTTTGCCCATTTTGAAGCGGCTAGTTAGTGGGAGGGGTAGGATTTGAACCTAGACCAACAGACTTCAGCATCTGAGATCCCCCATTTCCTATTCTGCCCTGGGAGAGCGCTTAAATTCTCACTAGCAGATTAACCTCCATGGTGAGTTGACAGAGTAATGGCTATGGCTCGAGAAGGGGACAGACGATCAAGAGCAAAGGCTTACGTGATGGTCTAGAGAGGAGAAGGTAAAGTTTTATGGGAGACAATAACTTCTGCCAAGTTGATGTAAAACAAAACAAAACAAAAAACAAAACAAAGCAAAATGCCAGTTAACATGTCCAGAGAGGAAAGTCATTTTAAAGGGCAATCTCCAAGCCAACCAGACGGTTTAAAAATTCCTTAAAGGGACCTGGAGGGTGCATGTCCCATTGCACAAAGAGGAGTGAGATGTCAAAAGAGCAGTCGATAGAGAAGTGCTTTGTATCCATCTTTGATTTAAGAAAGTGGCCTTTGGCTGTGGAATGAGATAAGGTCCAAGTCTCCAAGGCCTTTCAGGAGACTTCTGTCATAATCTCCCCCCAATCTGACAGCTTCCCTGTGGGAATGCACTTCCCTCACAGCAGCAGTGGAATCTGAAGGGAAGCTGAAGGCAGAGCCTTGGAGGCTCTCAGTCTCCAGGCATAGCCACGTGTCAAAAGGCCTTCCACGCCCCAGATGGAGAGGAATGACCGATGGCAAGAGGCAAAGAAGTCAACCAGAGCCATGTTTAGGACAGAGTGAGAAACAGGAATTATGAGTTTGTAGTCGGTGCCCAGACTACCGGGTTCAAGTACAGGCCTCACTGCTCACTATCCTCATGACTGCGGCAAACTTTTGTCTTCTCTGTTTCGCAGTTTTCTTCATGTAAAATGGGATGATACAGATCCCATAGATCGCTGTAAAGGGTCAATGAGAAAAGTAAGTCATGTGTGTGGGCTACCATTCCTGTAAGGGAAGGCTCATTTTCCCAGCTCTTGACCACCACAGACCATCACAGAGATGAATGATTTAAACACTAGTCCTGGTCCTGCTACCCCCTTGTTCCTGAGTAACAAACACACATTTACTGAAAATCCTGAATATGCTAGACAGCTTATATTCTAATGCAGTAGTTCTCAACCCATGGGCCACGACCCCCTTGGGGGTCACATATCAGATTCCCTGCATATCAGATGTTTACATTGCAATTCATAATGGTAGCAAAATGACCCTTATGAAGTAGCAACAAAATAATCCTACGGTTCAGGGTCACCACAGCATGAAGAACTGTCACAGTTTTAAGTGCTGAGAACCATTGCAAATGCTTCCATTTCCCTTTGGAATGTTCCAGAAACCAGCTGTCCTCTCCTGCGTGCACAGAGAACTCTTGGACTGGCATGCTGCTAGGGCAATCACTACGTGTGCACGGATGGAGGAATACCTCGGTGTCTTAGGGTTTTATTGCTGTGAACAGACACCATGATCAATGCAAGTTTTATAAAGGACAACATTTAATTGGGTCTGGCTTACAGGATCAAAGGTTCAGTCCATTATCATCAAGGCGGGAGCACAGCAGCATCCAGGCAGGCACGGTGCAGGAGGAGCTGAGAGTTCTACATCTTCGTCTGAGGAAAGCCAGGAACAAACTCAGCATCCTCAGGCAGCTAGGAGGAGGGTCTCCAAGCCCACCCCCACAGTGACACACTTCTTCCAACAAGGCCACACCTTCTAGTCGTGCCACTCCCTGGGCCAAGCATATGCAAACCATCGCACTCCGCTTCTGCCTTGCTCCTCTCCTATTCCCCGCATGGTAACAGAAACTGCAGTAGTACCAGGACCTTAGCCATTGTGGTTAGAGGACGTGAATAGACTACGGACTGGTGTTGTCTACAAGTTCTGAAAGCATCTCCCAGTCTCCTACAGAAAAGACAAGATGGCCCCCACCTGTCACCTCAAATATCTCTAGCTGGAACTTGTTCTTTTAGACATTCGTATTTCAAATATGCACTAAACGTTGTTGGTTAACTTGGGGTTGATTAATCACTAATCTTACACTTAAAACAATAATTGTAAGGTACGATGTGGCCATATTGAGAATCAAGTGGCAGAGGAAGGATAGTCTGGGGACTAACTCCCATGGGTGACACCGTTTCTATGGGAACCTGCACTCCGAATGCCAGAGTACTCATTCACACCCTGACTTTGGGAATACAACCCTTTAGTAGGTTGAAGGCTGACTAACAATATCACATATGTCAATGAAATTTTTATTGATGTATTTAGAACGCATTCTTTGGATTTTGCCTTAAGAGGTTGAAGCGATTCTAGTCTCTTGCATAAGAATTATCTCCCTCATGTCGGAGATATAACTGAAGGAGAACTTGGGTTTTCTGGACGATCAGTAGAACCCAGCTGGTTTTTTTTCATGTGTATGGGACCAATCACTTAAACACAGTAGACAAAGTCACTCATGTTATTGGCAGATTTGCCCAGTTGATTTCCTAAAGCTCAGTCATTTCAGCTTACACAGGCAGTTGTGTGCGCTCTGTGTGAGAACCTTTGAGAAATCTTTTTGTCGTCATTTCAAAAGTGTGTGCTACATGGGGCAGTAACAAGAACCTGTCCAGAACCTTCTTTACTATCCCGACGACACTAACGAGTTCCATGCTGGCGAGGAGACACAGCATGTAAATGCTTTCCAATTTTTCTTCCTTCTTGAGCAGCTTTTAAAGAATACATACTATTTTTCCTTTATTACTACATGCCGGGTCTCTGGTACAGTTTTTAAAAGAATGAGAGTTGAGAAGAGTACATTTATGGTGGATCCTTTGTCTGAAATTTAAACCCAAGCAGAAAAACTGCATTCTGTGAGTGGAAGGGTGTGGGGCTGGCCAGGAGACTGGATTTTGGCTTCAACGCCTGAGTTCAGTGGCTTTGAGGAAGTTACTCACAGGAGAGCCCCATTCTCTTCATCTGAACAAATGAGGTTTGGCATCAGCGCCTGTGAGTTCCTCTCCAGCCCTCTGTTTTGTTTTTGTGGTTGGAAATAATGCATGGATTTGGGGGATGAGATCTTCCCAAACTGCAGGCTCTTCACTTAGCACTTCAGGGGAAGCAGAGAGCCCGCCAGGATTACTTTTGCTTTCAGCTCCTGTCCATGTGAACTGTGTTTAAACAGAGTCAGTTAGGCCTCTGCGAAAGTTCAGCTTACTTTCCCTTTCCTTTTCCTTGCTTTTCTCTCTCTCTATTCCCTCTCTCCTTCCCTCCCTTCCTCTCTTCCTTCCTTCTAAGTCTTAGAAAGACAGACAGACGGATGGATGGACGGACGGACGGATGAATGGATGGATGGAAAGGAACAGAAAGAAAAGGAAAGGAAAGGAGGCAGACACACCAGCTCTGGCTTGCGAATGCAGAGTGGGTCAGGATCTAAGGGACAGCCCTGAAGTGGAGAATGTCTAGCCTCCAGGAGTTTAATGAAGTGAACCAAGACACCACTATGGCGCCAGTCAACTGTTCCTTGTTCCAGACCATCCAGCTGCAAGGTCTTTGCTGGCTTCCAGCTTTCAGGGGCCAAATTCCAGGAGGTGGAGCACCAGCTCAGGAGATCTAGGGGTTCCTGAAGAAATGCACAAACGGGAGGCACCCTTGGTCTTCTGTAGTGGAAGAATTGCCCTTGCCCTTTTGAGTACTTTTTCTCTGAATTTTGAGTCTATTTATAGATCATTTTTAGACATTTATTTTCTCACGGTAATGCTTCTTCATTTGTAAATCTCATGATCAGAAAGGGTGGGGTGAGGTGGGATGGGAAGTCTCCCATATAGGCTGGAAGGGCAGGGTGGCTGAGAGGAAACAGGAAACGGGCAGAGAGAAGAGCCGCTGGTGGGAAGAGGAACGGCAAACAAAATGGACCAAATGAAAGAAGCCAATGAACAAGACAGGAGGCACGTGACTAAAAACCAAACATATGAATTGAATATAGCCAAGAGAGCCGGGGAATGTCAATCTAAGCAGAAAAAGATACAACAAATGCCTCAACAGCATCAACAGTTACAACCAGGACGGATCGCGATGAAGATGTACAAAGAGCTACCGACGCGGTCCAGGAGGTAAGAAGGGTGGTGATGCTCAAACTGGATACTTTTATACCATTTCCTCCTGAATAGAAATCTAAAACTAAGTTGCATTGCAATATGGTGTTCTGTTTTGTTTTGTTTTGCCCAAATGAAACCCAAGGGCTCATCCTGCTCTACCCCACCCTCCACCCCCACACGGAAAGCCCCCTCCCTAGTCCATCATCAGCCTGCGTGTGTCTGGTAGGTCTCATTCCACCTCAAGCTTTATGGCCACACTCCTTGCCCTGTTTCCCAAGCCGGATGTGGAGCGCCACCTAGAGTTTGACCGTCACATTTCTCACATATACCACAAGGATGTTTTAAATCCCAGGGTATTCGCCAGGTTTTGAAGATTGAATTTAAAAAACATGGGGATCTCTTTCTCTCTCTCTCTCTCTCTCTCTCTCTCTCTCTCTCTCTCTCTCTCTCTCTCTCTCTCTCTCTCTCTCCTCTCTCTTTCTGTACAAATTTTAAATATATATCAAATATATATTCAGTTTAATAATATATTCTCTCTATATATATTCAGTTTAAAAACAAGGGTAAGAAAATGAATGAATAGGGCAAAACAGCTGTTAAACATGCAAATAAGGCAGGCGCTGTCACTCCCTGGTGTTGGCAACAGACTGAATTAAAAAGCGAGTTTCTAGGAAAGTCCAATTTTCTCTAGGCCGGTTCCAAGATTTGTTTTGCAAAGCTGCCAGGGAGTATTCTAGACAATGAATTGAAAGTAACAAGTTTCATAGTGACATCTGAAATGTTTTGTTTGCTTGCTTTTAAATTCGAAGCCAGGATTTCGAGAAGAGATCTGTCCTTATTAATAACTCTCTGACAAATTTCTGAGTGGTCTAAATTATGGGGATATTTCTACCATTAAGAAGGACTCAGCGGTTGTGATTTATGGAGTGGGTCAACATTGCAGCTACGAAGGAAAGGGGCGGGGTCCAGATCTGTCTGTTGCTTTTACATCACCATAACAAAGGAAGTTCACCCATCCCTGGTACCACATACCAATAAGCTTGACAAAAAAAAAATCTAGACACAATTGTATTTCATGGACATAAAAATAATGACAAGACTTCTTTTCCTCCTTTGCACAAACCTTGACCTGAAGGGAAAAGCAGAAATATTTAGGTAAGGAAAATCATACCCATCCTTAGTAACTTTGTGCATCAGAACCAGTACTGGGTGGTCCGTTGTCTTCTATCCAAGACATAGAATCAAAACATTAGAGCAGGAAAGCAGAAGTTATTAGAATACATTTGGGAAAGATGGAGGAGAACCCTTTGACTTCAACCTTGTCTATTCCTGTAGCCGTGTCACTTTCCGTAATATCTAGCCCAGAGTGAGTAGTTAGGAAAGACTTATTGAATGTCAAATGAGGGTTTACTAGAAACACTCATATGCATAGGGGGAAAGTCAGTTGTTATACCTATCTCCCTCATCTGCGAGACATTTAGAAGATGGTTTCTTGTTATGCGTTCTGTCTTCCCAGAAGCCTTCCCTGGCAGTTTCTACTTCACCAAGATTTTGGTGTTTCTACATCTTTCTCAGTGGCCTATGTACACCGGATCCCTTCCTATGTCTACAAATGTTTCCCCATGCTCTTCAACATGCATGGCCTTGCCATTTGCTATTTCTGTCTTCATGGCACCACCAACCCTACACATCTCCAATTTTGACCATTACTGTTTATACATCCCTCCCCTTCAGACATTTGTTGGGCTTTCTGTTTGTGTTGTTTCTGCTTTTGTTTTGAGCTCTCCCCTCCAGATCTATGGAAGACCCCCATTATCCAAGAACTATTATTTCATTAAAAATTTTTTCATACTATGTATTTTAATCATGTTTTTCCCCTCATCCTACCCACCCCATGTTCTTTCTCAAAAAAAGAAGGGAAGAAGGAGGAAGTAATAGATACAGAGACAGAGATGATGATAGGCAATAGATACATAAAGACATGATAGGCAGATAAATGATAGATAGATAGATAGATAGATATAGATGATGGATGATAGATGATAGATGATAGATAGATGTATGATAGATAGATAAATAGATGACAGATGATAGATAGATTTAACAGTGCAGATATACCTTATATATAGATAGTCTTCAAAAACATCAGAAGTCCACAAAATCTGACATCTAATCATTTCGTTATTAAAATTTTTGACCAGAGACATGTCTGCTCCACACAGTACCCTCTTCATGGCTCAGAAAAGATGTTAAACATCTTTACCTCCAGGTGAGGTTGCTTATTATGACAAAGTAGCCATGGGGCAGAAATTGCCTATTTCATCTACAGACAAAATACCATCCAAAAGAACAAATGGATATGAGATAGTCAACTGCTAATCTCTGCCAAAACATGGTAAGCTAGTCCTTCTTATTCCTACTTCCTTCCTGGGACTGACAGATGGCTCTAGGCCAAAAGTCTGAAGGTAGTCGGGTAGTCAGCTGTCTCTACAATTGTTAAGTTTTAGAAGCTATGTTTGGTACTTCCTATATATGCAGGTAATATTTAATTGGTTCTCAGATTTCTGACAGGGTTGAAGACTAGTTATGAGTAAAAACATGGTTTTCAGATAGTATTACAAGTTAAAATCAAAACATAATTCAGGTATAAAATTATAAAATCAAGTTAGGAATGATAGTAGAGTACTTTATCTAATTGACAAATATGATAGACTAGATATTAATTGTATATCATACTCTATGGTTTACATAATTGTTGTGGCTATACTCAATTTATGTCTGAAAGAAGAGGGTTTTTTTTTGTTTTGTTTTGTTTTTGACAGAAAAGGTAAGGTGTTGGAGATTGATTCAAATGTTTTGATTCAAACAGGAATCTGCCTATCCAAACATTAAAGATCCTTGTCCCCAACTGGCTTTTGATGGATCAATAAAGATGCCAGCGGCCAATGGCTGGGCAAAGGGAAATGAGGCAGGATTCTAAAGTTGCACGAACTAGGACATGGGGTGGGGGACAAAGGAGAATGGAGGATTGCCAAGATGTAGTGGGAAACTGAAGAGGAGAGCTACAGTAGAGAGAGCCAATGAGCCATGTGAAAATTCTGGTTAGTGGTCACTTCCTCAATTAGGCCTGGGGTAGCAGGAGAAAGTTTAAGAGGTAGTCAAGGCATTTTTAGAATAAACTAATATGTATGTGTCTTTTATTCACAGATTCAAAGATAGCTCTTAGGCGGGTTCATGAGGGTGATCTCCCAGGAGCCAAAGTAGTATAGGACAAACTAAAACTACAATACAGATAGAAGATAGATAGATAGATAGATAGATAGATAGATAGATAGATAGATAGATAGATGGATGGATGGATGGATGGATGGATGGATGGATGGATGGATGGATGGATGGATGGATGGATGGATGGATAGATAGACAGACAGAATGACAGACAGATAGATGGATGGATAATAAATCTATTTTGAGTTCATTGTGCTTTTCTTCCCTGCTTCACTCTGCCTTTCCTCTTCCCTCTCTCTCTGTCCTCACCCCTCACTGCAAGTTGACATACTTTCTTTGGTCTAAGCCACATCAATGGACCACAGCTACATAGGACCTTCCCATCATTCTATGTAGACCTGTAACCCTTCCAAGGTAAGGTTCATGTCATACAATTCATTTATAACAAATGAATATTTGGCTGGCACAGAATTAAATTGGGTCCATAACCTGAAGAACCTTGAATGTCAGGTCCAAAGATTTCTTTTAGCCTCAAAACAGAAATAAGATGTCAAAAAGAAAAGCTAGTTCTTCCAGAAGCTTCCTCTTTTCCACAGATGCTTCTGGAACCATAGCCAAGTGATTATCACTCAGTAATTATAAAGGAAAAAATTGGAGAAGAAAATTTCTCCTGTGATCCACATCCCATAGAGCTTTCTGGAATGAGAGGTGGGGGAGGGATGTGCCCTTCATTACCCCCCACACCCCACGCCCACATACACATCAAGTCTCTGAGGAGCTAGGCACATTCTCTCCCATGGAGGGCAGACAAGTCAGCCCAGAGAGAAGCACCTATCCCTCAGACAGGCAGCAGCTTTTGGGATAGCTCTCCTTTCAATTGTTCCCACATGAAGACCAAGCTGCACATCTGCTACATATCTGTGTTGGGAGAGCAGGGACTAGGTCCTGCCCTTGTATGCTTTCGTTGGTGGTTCAGTCTCTGAGAGTCCCACGGGACCAGGTTATTTGACTCCGTTGGTCTTCCTGTGGAGTTCCTCTCCCCTTCAGGGCCACAATCCTTCTCCCAACTCTCCCATAAGAGTTCCTAAACTCTTCCCACTGTTTGGCTGTGGGTGTCTGCATCCATCTGAGTCAGATTCTAGGTGGAGCCTCTCAGAGGGTAGCCATGCTGGACTCCATGCAAGCTTAACAGTGGATCATTAATAGTGTCAGGGATTGGTGCTTACCCATGGGATGGGTCTCGGTTATGGCTTGGCCATTCCCTCATTCTCTGCTCCATCCCCAATCCCTGCATTTCTTGTAGACTGGATGAATTTTAAGTAGAAGGTTTTATGGGTGGGTTGGTGTCCCTATTACTCTACTGGGGTTCCTGCCTGGCTACAGGAGGTGGCCTTTTTAGGTTCCATATCCCCAGTGCAGCAAGTCATAGCTAAGGTCAGATTCTTGGGCAGAAGGCAGACACCTTTAATCCCTATGCTTGGGAGGCAGAGCCAAACAGATCTCTGACTGTGAGGCCAGCCTGGTCTACAGAGTGAGTTCCAGGACAGCCAGGGCTGCAAAACTAAAGAGAAAAGAAAAGAAAGAAGAAAGAGAAGGCCAAAAGGAAAAAGAAAAGAGAAAACAGAAAAAACAGAAGTAAGCATTTTGTACAATTGTTCAATGAGCTCTTCTCAAAAAGCTGCGATTTTAAAGTGTAAAATTTAAAAAGCCAATGGTAAATGTGTTTAGTGAAAGCCCGTGTGGAACTAAATGATGTAACTTTGGCAGTAGAGGGTGGTAATGGGGGGAGGATGGGGAGGGGAAGCCCATATAGAAGGGGAGAGGGAGGGGCTAGGGGGATGTTGGCCCGGAAACCGGGAAAGGGAATAACAACCGAAATGTAAATAAGATATACTCAAGTTAATAAAGATAAAAAAAAAAAAAAAAAAGAATGTGCTTAGCAGTTATGTGATGTTTGTAGTCTGACATTTGGGCCGAAAGGTCAATGTTTTGCCTTCCCTCTGAAAACTGGGGTTTCTTTGGCTGGGCTAGCTCATTGGGTATGTTGGAAGCCATCAGTCTTCATTAGTCATAGGTCTGCAGTTAGAAGTTCGCCCATTTGCTATAATCAGTTATGTTAAAAATCAATAACCCTGGCATATGTGTGGTCATGCATGGACAGTGCACAGGACAGTGAGGAAATCCGAGCTGCCGAACTCACACCTTTCCCAGTTGTGCCTGGACAAGAGGATACTCTACCCTCTTGCTTCTTCACTAAAATAATGTGTATTTGCATCACTGTGCTGATAGGATTTGGTATCTGGGTATATTTTGTTGATGATGTAGGTATTTACAAATGTTCCCAGGTAGAGTTGCTGTATGTTGTTCCTGAGTGCAAGGACATGGTGTTCCTTATGGAGGAAATGCATGTCTTACCTCAGCCTCCTTTAGGCCTACTGTTAGCCACGAATTCAACAGTCTTGAACCAATCTCACGGGTTAAATAAGGCTGCTCTAGTAACTTAAGTGCCTTAGCTAAGGTTTCTATTGCTGTGAAGAGACACCGTGACCACAGCAACTCCTATAAAGGAAAACATCTCATTGGGGCTGGCTTACAGTTCATAGGTTTAGCCCATTATCTTCATGGTAGGAAGCATGGCACCATGCGGGCAGACGTGGTGCCAGAGACATAACTGAACATTCCATATCTGGGTCTGCTGGCAATATGAAGAGAGCCATGAGCCCCTAGACCTACCTGATCTGAGCTTCTGCCTCAAAACCCACCCCTTCCAGCAAGACCACGCCTCCTAATAGTACCACTCCCTATGGGTCTGTGGAGGCCATTTTCATTCAGACCACCACAGCAAGCTTCTTTACACATACCTAATGCCAGCCTTTGTCCTATTGGTGAGGGGAAAATATGATCAAATACTCCAGGGACAACTGGAGCCTCTAGACAAGTGGCTCTCAACCTTTCTAATGCTCTGGCTTTTTGACACAGTTCCTCATGTTGTGGTGACCTCCAACCATAAGATTACCTTCACTGCTACTTCTTAACTGTCGTTTTGCTACTGTTGTGAATCATAATGTAAATATCTGATATGCAGGATATCTGATATGCCCCGTCGAAGAGGTGACCACAGGTTCTAGAAGCAACGGTTGACAAAAATTACTGACTCATTTGCATGTGCACTCAAAAGCTCTATCATTCTTGATTCCAATGACCACAACCAAACATCACACAACCATAGGTCACATGGGGCACGAGACAGAATCGAAGCCTTGACTGTTAGGTCGGACTCAATAGAACTGACCCTCCAAGCATCCATCCACTGTGAGGCAGATCTCAGGACTCTTTGTACCTCCCTAAGGCACCATTTCAAGACTACAAGAAGAATTAGGTGATATGCATAATGCATAGAACCCAGTACAGTGTTTAGGATATAGGAAGCCTGTATGGCTTTCTCATCACTGTGACCAAACATCTGACAGGAAGCAGCTTAAGGAAGGAGAGGGTGTTTGGGTTCATGCGTTGAGGACACAGCCATCATTAGAGGGTAGGAGCACCTCTTCCCTGGCAGCAGGAATGTGAGGCTGCTCATTAACATCTCTGTTGATCAAGAGAGCAGAAAGAAAGCAGATGCCTGATGCCTGGCTATGCTGCCTTTCTCTTCCTGTCTCTATTCACTCTAGGATCCTAGGCCATGGGATGATGTTGCCCACACCTGGGGCAGGTTGTTCCCTTCATTTAAACCTTTCCAGAAAAGTCTTCTCTGGCGTGTCCACAGATGTGTTTTGTTAGATCATACACACACACACACACACACACACACACACACACACACACACACACACACACATATATATCGTCAAGTTGGCAATCAGAATCAACTACCACAAACAGTATGGTACAGTGTCCTCACTGACTGTCATTCTTTCTTTTTCAAATGGGCATCATCTCTAGTCCCCTAAAGGCTTATGACTCATAAGAATGAAGACAACTTATGGTGGGCGGGACTTTGCATTTGGCAATGGGACGCTGAAAGTCTTATTTATGTAGAAACGTATGTCATTTCTACAGGCAAGGCAGGAAGCAATTTTCTGTCAAAAATGTAGCTCTCTACTGCAACAGCAGTTATTATCGCAATGGCTGCACACATTCCGCTCAATTGGATGAAACAACACAACTTCCTTGTCCACAGGACTCCCAAACAGACTTCTAGAGATTGATCAACCCATCCTTGAGTTCCAACGAAAACACCATGTCCCACTTCATCCGGAGTTCCCAGTGCAGACAGGGAGGGGGATGATACTTTGCAGTTAGATTACTGACCTCTGTGTATACTCCTCAAATGGGTAACAGTAGTATTGGCCTCCATGCAGTGCCCCCTGGCATGGAGAGACAACCAACCAGGTCATCCCAAACCCACTGCTAGGTAGAGACATGAATTCAGATTCTGCTGAGGAAGAAGGGGCATCATTTTTTTCCACTGAGAAAATTAGTTTCTGTTAGCTTGTTTTTTCTTTATTTTATATATTCATATATTTATTTTTCTTTATTTATTATTCTAAAAGGACCAGATGACTACCCCCGGCCTCGGTTTTTATTTTCTAACTGCCTCTGGCCTCACCTTACTTTTGTAATGGGGAGTTGCCAGGGAATGTGGGGAATCTTGCTCCACAAGAAGTCTCCATTTGTGTCTTTAAAAAACAAATAAACAACAACAAAAACTATTTCCTTCTTCCTTGGCTGAAACGAATGAAGTCCTATGAGTTATCAAAATGGGGAAGAGATCAGGTAAGCCCCAAATAGAGAGAGAAATGACACACAGTCCCCGATCTCTCCAGACTGAAACCTGCTGGAGATAGTAATTATAAAGGATGCTTTCCAAAGCACATCTGGAAATTAAATAACGATGGTGAGGGTTCCAATCAGCTGGCATTTCCCAGGTAATCCCTTAAGACAATTAACAAAATGCTACCCACAGAGGCAGAGAGAAATTCCGTCTCTTCTGTGCTTATGCCAGGCTCTTAAATAGCATATCAGAATTCATCTCAACAGTTTGGCTTGTGTTCCGTGCTCTCCCCGTGGGGCTCCACAAAGAGCACTGGAGTCTGCCTATTTTGCAGCTGTCTCCCTTGGTTTCCTTTTGTCTGCACTGAATGGATGTGCGGCTGTTTCAAAATGGTCTATGTGACATTACACCATTCTGACAGCGTCAGTCAGTCTAAGCCCTAAGGAAGAAGCTCATTTGCTGTGGGAGGTGAGGATGTGGGAAGCATTTTTTTTTTCTTGAGGAATACCCTGATGAGGGGACACTTGCCAAAGAGCCAAGGTCAAAATTAAGTCTGGATCTGGCTCTCCCCTGACAAGAGGGAGGCATATATATATATATATATATATATATATATATATATATATATATATATTTTTTTTTTTTTACATAGACATTTTTCTCTGTAAACTCCCATTCAGTACCTAACCCCATCACCTCACACTACCACTGTGTTCTGGAGAAAGGGTCACTGTCAAGGTAACTAGGTTTAAATAAAGTCATTAGGGAGGCCTGTGATCAAACGTGACTGGTATCCCTACTACAAGGGAAAACTGTGTGGCAGCAGACACATAGTAGGGTTCTGAACATCAAGTGAACAAGAGCCAGGCATCAACAAGTCAAGAAGATAGTTCTTAAGCGGAACCTTTTTTTTCCCCCACAAATCACAGCAGAAACCAACCCTGCAGACTCTGATTGCCAGCTTCCAGAACTCTAAATAGTGCCTCTCCGTGTGGAGGCCATTGCTCAGCAGTACCCTGTCATGGCAGCCCCGAAGGCATAGAGCTCTGAGCCAAGCATTTGTGTGTGTGTTCCAACATGAGGGAGCTTTGGAATCCTTGCTTTACTTCATTATCATGTCCTTAATTTAAAGCCATATAGGCAGGCCTGGTGGTATAATCCAGCTCCTCGGGAGGCAGAAAGTTCACAAGTTCAAAGCCATTGTGTGCCACCTGATAAGACTCTCTCAAAAGCTGAAAGTGACGTAGAACTGGGGATGTGGCTCAGTGGTAGCTTGTCTAGCTTGGGTGAGGCCTTAGTTTCAATTCCCAGTTCCACACACAAAAAAAAAATTACTTGTCATCTATTTTTTTATTTTGCATGTATATTTGTATGTTTGTGGAAAGTATACGTGTGTAGGTGTATATGCCTGTGTGTGTGTATGTGTGTGTATGTGTGTGTGTGTGTGTGTGTGTGTGTGTGTGTGTGTGTGTGTGTGTGTGTAGATGCGAGAGGACCCTTCACTGAGACAGGGTCTCTCATTGGCCTGCATCACCTATTAGGCTAGACTGGCTGGCCGTCAAGCCCAGAGATCCTCCTGTCTCTGTGCCCTCAGCAATAGAATTGAATGTGTGTCACTGCCCCTGAAAGATCCTAAATTCACCATTTGACTAGAACATCTGGATTGCTAAGTTACTACCTTTGTTCTCTGTTTAACTCTCCTTGCTTGTCCCTTACTCTATTCTAGCAATGTGGATCTGCTCAGGTCTCAGAGAGAAGCCTGTCTTTCACCTTAGGACTCTGCACATGTGGTCCTCTCATCCTTGCAGAGCCCTCACGTAGTCCAACATCTGGCTAACTGCCACTTACGTGCAGTGTAGTCACACAGACAGGTTGAGCTGCCTTGTTTGTGGGATGCCATTCTAGAAGTCTGCAAAATCAAGTGACAAGCCTGTCCCCTAGTGACTCCCAGGACCACATGTTCTGATAGATAGATAGATAGATAGATAGATAGATAGATACATGATAGATAGATAGATAGATAGATAGATAGATAGATAATAGATAGATGAGAGAGATGTAGAGATAGAACTCAAGATAGAGACAGAAATAGAGATCAAGAAGCACACTCGGTGGTAATAACCTCCTCCTTTGGTCACCTAACTCACCAGACTAACCCACTACTCCATGTTCAATTTCAGAGTTATGGCTCAGTGAGTATTATGAAATTCAATTTCACACAGGACAACACCCATTAAAACTTCTTGTGTTGGTAGCCAATGGTGTAACTCAGTTGTAGAATGCTCACCTAGAAGGTATAAGGCCTGAGTTCATGCCCAGCACCAAAACAGACCTTTGTTTGAGAGAAGTGCTCTTAACTAATCATTTTGAAATAACTACAATAGAAAACACCATATTCTAAATGGTCCTCATCCTCAGAACTTAGAAACCACAGTTGCTGTGGTCCAGCAGACCAAGGGCAAAGTCCAACATGCAGAATCGTTACATTGGTCATTCCAGACTCTAAGTGGCTTTCCCCTGGAGTGCAGGTTTGCACCTCGAGCACTCTACAATCCCTATTGCCTGCATTCACTCCTTCTCATTAGCATTGGATTCTTTAAAAATACTTCCCCCGAAATTCCTCATCAAATATACTTTCTTGATATTGCATTTCCCAAACTAGTTAACGTAATTCTCAGCAAAAGTTTAATTGATTGTCTTTTTGGAGAAAACACACATCATGTCCAAAGGCTGTGAGAGGGATTTGGAGTGGGTGGATGTGAGGCAATGTTTTTCCCTGTCAGAGGAAAACATTCAAAGCCAGGTGTGGTGTTCCTTTATGTGGTGTTCCTTTATCTTGTTTTGTAGAAGGTGCAGGAGGCTGTAAGCAATGGATAATTCCTACATTCACTTTCCCTTCGCTGGACCCTGGGGGGGGGACAGGTAACACACAATAGTCAAATCCAGATGACAGTAGAAGTCAGTGTGGACAGGGTCACATCATCCTCAGAACTTCAATCCTCAGGTAGCGATGTGTTGCATCACTGAGAGTGAGGAAGAGAGTCACGGCTTGCTTTGTGTGTGACCAGCTCTCACGGTGTCTTCACAGCTGCCCTTAAGTTCTCTGGAATCATTTTGCCTCAGCCTCTTGGGTGCTGGGGATTATAGGTATCTATCTATTACCTATCATCTATCTATCTATCTATCTATCTATCTATCTATCTATCTATCTATCTATCTATCTATCTATCTATCTATCAGAACATGTGGTGCTGGGAGCCACCAGGGGAAAGGCTTGTCACTTGGTTTTGCAGACTTCTAGAATGGCATCCCACAAACAAGGCAGCTCAAGGGTTCATTTTTGAATCCTCTTTGTCTCTTTCTACAGCTTCAGGGAAAAGGAAAACTACTTTCACTTCAGAACATGGCCGTGAAGTTCTGTGTCTCCATAGGCAGTAGATACAAGCGTTAGTGGATTGATTTGTGAGGTAGTTAAACAAAAACTATATTACTGAAAAACTGAGAAGGCCTTGTCCGTCCAGGGGAAGAGAGGATCTGTCTGCCTGTGGCTGCCCATGCTTGAGTCCCCAGCCCCGCCTCACTGCTTCCCTGTAGACCCTCTTAGCCCCTGACAAGCCCAGGCTCCTGTGGCGGATGCAGCTTCTTTGCTGACACCCGTTGCCACCCTGTTTCCGAGGCGCACAGGCCCGTGTCCGTAGTTACCCTTTCTCTCCTCCCCACTTTGCCAAAGTTTTAGCCACATATGCCAGTTGTCCTGCACTTCCATGACTTCAGACCTTAAACATTTGAACCCACAGTGGAGAATTCTTTTGCGCACTTTCTGAAGAACTCAGTTTATAGTCTCCTCCCTTCCCCCAGCAGCCCGCTCACTGGGGCAACGATTTCCTCAAAGAATTCCAACAAATTAGTTAAGCGCTGCTCCCCTTCCAGAAATGACGTCAGCTGTCTTTAATCAAGCTTGCTTTTCCAACTGTTCCCTATTTGATATTACCTCCGAGCAGTGAGGATGTTTCCCTCAACTAACACTGCACAGCTTCTCCTCCCCTGGAGACTCACAGCCGTCTACGATGCCACTTTAGGGGTGAGATGCATTTGACAAGGGGGCTCCATTCCGACTTCTTATTAAAGGAAGAGACCTTTTCCATTAAACACAGAGGTAAACGCTTGACATCGGAATCTTGAAGGAAGCCCTCTGAGTGTTTCCCTCCCAGAATCTGTTAGTCTTACCTTTACATATTTGAGCATCTCAATTATGTGATCCCCGTACCATGAAGCCCCTACACCATTTGTAACTGGTATTTACTTTGTGGTAGCAGTGCCAAGTCTTGGCATAGGAAGTCAGGAGGTTACGTTATACAAACGCGCAATTAGATAGCTGTGAGGCGTCTGCCTGAAGCCTTTGGTGGTTTAATGATTTTCATTAGACTCCTACGTAGAGATGTGTATTCTTACAGATAGGTATATGTTAGAATACATGTGCACCTCTACAACACCCCATGTGTGGTCATGATATCCATCGCACAAACTTCTTCATTTTTCCAAACCCTGGGATACAATTTCAAACCACATATAAACGGATTTTATACTGCACATATGTGCCACACTGGGCCCTACCGTACAGATGGTATCATTATTTCCACACAGACTGATTCACAGTCTAAACCTAGGAAAGGATCTCCAGGAAAAAGATGTTTCGGGACCAATTTTCCAAAAGGAAACTCTTCAAGGGAGTGTCCAGAATGACTCTGGTACTTTGCGGGGGGCGGGGAGGGCGAAGTGGGAGGGAGGGGGCAGGCAGTGCAGAAGGCCCCAAAACCAGAACCAAAACCAAACAAAAGGAGCAGTATTAAAAAGTTCTGTGATGATGGGGATGCTATAAACTTTTTACTATGACTTGTTTGGAAAGAGCTTGCTTAACAAATGTGGCCATCTTCTATCGGAATGCAAAGCAGTAAAACGTTTTATGGTATACCATCAATATACCATAAATACTATACCACGATGCGGATGGGATGGTTATGTTCAACCAAATCTTGGAAAAGAACAGCTTGTGTTTGCTCTTCGAGGAAAGCCAGCCCTTGAGGAAAGCCGGCCCTTGAAAAGAGACAGGAAAGGGGGTTGGGGGAGGAAGAGGGAGAGAGGGAGGAAAAGAAACTTCTATAGAGTCTTGGGAATGGGAAACTGGAAATTACATCAACTGAAGAATGGGGACAAAAGAGAAGCAAGCACTTGTCCTAGAGAAGAGGATGCCAGGGAGGGAAGAAATGAGGGCTGTTTTCACATAACGGCAGTTACGCAGGAGAGTGGTTGACTGTAGAGTTACGATGTAAAGCAGAGAAGAACAGAAGTGGAGCCAATGGGTAAACAATGGAGGGGAGGGGCAGACTTGTCTCAATAAAGACCATTCTGCATGATGGCGTCACCACAAAGGAATGGTCTATGCTTGAAATAACTGAGGGCCCTGAGTCTGAAGATCAGTCAGAGGCTCACCCAACCTCCGATAAGAGTGTTCTGCAGAGCTGCTGTGTAGATCTGAAGTGGCCCCCAAAAGCTCACGGGTAGTTGCAGATGTGGTTTTCAGGGTACAACTATTGGGAGGTGTTCAAATTTTTAAAAAGGTGTTCAGTCTGATAAAAAAATAATACCTTTAGATAATTGGAGGTTTATGCCTAAAGGGAGTTTTGGAACCCCAATTCTGCTCTTCCCCTGAACTTTTTATCTGCCCTCCCGACATGATGATGGTTCTTACCAAAGGACCCAACCACAGGACCCAGGGATCATGGATGTGATCTGCAGAGTTATATGCCAAAATAAACCCTTCTCAGAGTGATTATCTTAGATGTTTGTTATAGTGACAGGAAGCTGACTAACATGGGCAGAAGATGAGGATTACCTCAAACAGACCCCAAAAGAGCTGACCTGCGTGATTCTGACTGTTCGGGTGTCCACGAGCCTACGACTTGCTTAAAACTCCAAACCAGCAACTTCGGACATGCTCTACAAAACCAACTGCACCTTGACTAAGATTTCTATTTAAAAAGTAATATGTGCTAAACTTTACCTCAGTATTTAATGTTCCCTGTGAAGAAAGGGGCTTCCCTTTTTAAAGCAGGACGTGTCGAGAGTAAAGGCTTTCTTAGATTTAGAGCACAAAGGGTTATTTGGGGTGGCATTGTTTTTATTTTGAGGGTATTGCTTGTATTTGGGGGGGTATTGTTTTTATCTTGGGAGGGCATTATCATCCTGTTAAATATGTTGAAGTTTGGAGCCACAATACCCTTCATGTCTGCAGGTGAATCGCACACCCATGCCTTGTATTCGTCTCCTTATTCTTTGACCATCCCCCTTCATCTTTTTTGGCTGGGTCTTCCCAGGATCTGTTCTCGACTCCCTTAGCGCATTTTCCTTGTGAGGTTAAAACAAAGGAAGTTTTGCTCTGCTCTTCGCTAGTCAAGGAGGCAAATGGGCTTTCGGAAGCAATCAGAATAAAGAAATCAAAGAATCACTGGGTGGGCTCGTTATCCCATTCCTGGCTTATCATCAACCACCAACCCTCCCACCCCCCAGTTGCCAAAGAGCAAACTCCCTACTCCATCTTTAAACTGACTCGTTTTTGGTGACAGATTTACTTCATGACACCAGGGGATCCGAGACAGAAGAGGGCCGCATAAGTCACGATGAGCCTCATCCTTATTAGGTACGCATCTTGTTCCTCAGAGGGCTCCAGAGCCATCAGTATGCCACACCCTGGCCACCTTTGCTGAAGAGACCTGGCCTCCACACTGAGGAGGGAGTGCCCACTAAAGCAGAGGTAAATTCCATCCCAGGCAGCAGTCACCCCTTCCTGAGTATCAGCCCCTCTCAAAGGCTCTGGCCCTGCCCATGCTACATTTCACAGACTAGACGGAAGTCTTCCTATGGTGATATGTTCAAGCATTCTCCTTGCCTTCCCTTTGAGGCTCCCTTCTGGGATGCTACATTTTCCCCTTGTGTGTAGGATTCCTAGTTTAACTCTATCGAAATCCATTTCAGGGATTGGGGGGAGACGTCCTGTGAAGAAGGGGTGCCTCGCAAGGCTAAAAGGCGGTTGTCATTTTAAGTTTTCTATTAGATACAAATGGGTCACAGTCACTTCTCAGCCCTTTGGCTAAGATCAAGTGTAGAAATGGGTCATGAGGCAAAATGTTAAGTGAGCAGCACATGACTCTCCCTTCTAGGAAAGGTAACTAACACCTTGGCTATGCGGAGGCTTGAGGCGTACCGTGGTCAAAGCGATCTCTCGCCATCCCCGAGAACATCAGGATAACCAGGCTCTGTTCTTTATAGTATCATTCACTCTGTGTTTGATATCTAGTATACTGCACTGTGAACCAACGATGAGGTAGCATTGTATTGCTTTATCCCAAAGGATTAAAAAATGAAGGCTGGAGACATTCAACAAGCCCTGCCTCAGTGCGGGCTAATTCTGAGTCGTTGGAGTCCATGTTCTTCTGAATTCCAGAGTCTGTTCCCTGAGCCAGCATTTCCTACCTCACCCAGGCGTTTCCCCAGAGTGAGCGTGAGAGAGACATTTTTTCATTTGCAGTGCATCCTTCTCGAGACAAATTCGGTGTTTGTCTGGTGGTGATTGGGGGCAAACTCCCAGGCATTTGAAGTTCTCTCCATGACAAGAGGGCTCTGGGAGATGTCACTGGGGTCTGTACACTGGGTGTTTCATCTCCACTGCTCTCTGAGCCTGGTTTCTCTGAGGAGTCTGGGATGGAGGGGGAGAGGGGAGAGGGCGAGGGACAGAATGTGGTCAAGCACACATTTCTCTCTGAAAGGCCAACTGTCTACCGAGTCTTCACGGTAACTCGAGTAGGTGTGTTACTTAATACGCCAGGAGAAAATGCCCACCCTGAGAGTCTGAAATTGTGGCTTTAATAGGCCTCCCGCCGCTGCTCGGCTGCCTTCCAAAGGCTCTCTGGATTGCTTCCTCGGCTAGCAGGCCCTTCCGTCAGGGACTCTGGGACACGGTGAATATTGATCTGTGGCAAGGGTGACAGGTGACTGCTCTGCAATTGTGTAATATTAAAAGAATATGAAAAGTGATGTTAAAGTATTCCTTGCAAAGGATGGGGAGAGACTAGGGAAAGAAAAGAGCAGCATTTGGTCTTGCACCGGAATGAGTCTGTGCCTCTCGGGAAAGGTGTTCTGGCTCTCACCCAACTTTCCACACTCAGAAACCGAAGTCTTCCATAGACCCACTCTGGGAAGATTGGCATGTGGACCCACTGGCCAGCCATGCACAGGCTCAGCCTATGCAAGGTCTTGCAGAACTGGGACCCCCCTCACCCAACTCAGGATGAGGTAACTCAGGAGGAGACAGTTGCCCTACCTGTCACATAGGCCTCCCCCGCTAAGAACAGCCAGGGTCTACCATGGTGCTCAAAGATGTGGCAGGAGAGGATGCAATAGACCTTTTGACTTCTGACCTGAGACTCGATAAATATCGGAAGACTTCTACAACTCCGTAAATGAACTTGTTACTCTTGTAAAGCAAGCAACCTAGAAACTTCTTTAGCCTATCAGAAGTACGTTCTCCATGAAGTCTAAGAGTAGGATTGGTCTGTTGACCATGTTTCTCTCCTCCTGGAAACCCTAACAGGACACTGGGGCAGAGAAGCAGGAGCTATTGACTGTTCTGCCATGATGGTTAGATTTCCATTTCTTGACGGTGCTTCTACATGTGAATCTATCTTGGAAATGGCTGTGCTTTGGGCTTGAGCGTTCTTGTGTTCTCACTACCTTGACCTATCTAGGAAGAGAGTACGACTATTTCTGAGACCAAGAATACCATGTATAGACTTCTTTTCTGAAAAACTTTCTTGGAGAATGGGACCAGATTCAATGGCCAGTCTAGATTAGCACTCTGTCCTCCTGTGTTTAGAGATGTTTCCAAGTAGGATTCCTGCTGGAAACCACGGTCAACCAGCACAGAGACTAAAGAGGGTGCATGCTCATGGCTTTACTTGTCTTTTTTTTTCTTTTAAAGAGCTGGGGTCCAGGCAGGTGGTTCAGGCACCCCAATAATACACGCGCCCATTGGCGAGTCTCCATCTGGAAGTCATAATGCAAGGAGCCTGGGAGAAAGGGTGGTTGGCAGTAGTGCGAGTTGTAGGGTAGTGGGGTGCAGATACTCAGGGAAAGCAGCCTCAGAGACAGCATCCAGTGCTCCACACGAATGCCTGCAGGGTCCAGGTGAGACAGTGACCTACAGCACCCACTAGAGTCTCATGTCACTATCAAATGTCCTTTTTCTCCTAGAGGAGCTTTTGGTCTTCTGTTTGCAAGGCAACCAAAGTGTTGACTTAAATGATGAAAATGATGCAGAATAGGTACAGGTTAAAAGTTCCAATTTTTTAAATTTAAAAGTGTGTGTGTGTGTGTGTGTGTGTGTGTGTGTGTGTGTGTACACATGCTCTATCACTCTCTGCCTTATTCCCTTGAGCCAAGGTCTCCCATTAGAGCTAGAAGGCAGCCAGCAAGCCCCATTGATGCTACTGTCTCCAACAGCCTGCTCAATCAGAACTAGGTTACACCATAGGCTGGCCTTCATTTCACATGGACACTGGGGATTTGAACTCAGATCCTCATGCTTGCATAGCAGGTCTTCTCATCTCCCGAGCTATCTCCTCTGCTCTTTATGTCCTAAAATTACAGAAAGTCATCTTACAGTATAAAACTAAGTTAGAAAAGTTCAGGCTCTGAAAGGGTGTATGATGGGCATAGGTATGCACATATCATCATGGGCCATGTGGTAATAATCTAATCAACAACAGACCACATATTTGATGGTATTTACCTATTGTTGCATGTGAGAGTAAAAGAATCCATATGCTGAAGAAACAGGAGGGATTGACTGTGGGGAAGAAAGAAAACCAGTAGGAGGGAGAGAGGGAGGGAGGGAGGGAGGGAGAGAGAGGGGGGGGAGAATATGAAGCAGGGGATGGTGGGGTGGTGGGGCACTGGGAGCAAGGGATGATGGGATGGTGGGATGACCGTGACAGACAAGTGGTAGGAGAGGGATGAATGAGAACCAAGTTTCATGACACATCAGTAGGAAAATGTCATAATAAAACCCGTTCTCTGATATGCTAATGTAAAGACTGATTTTAAAAAGATACTCCACTCCCCCTCAAAAAAGTTTGAAATTGTTTGCCACTGCAAGCTATCCCACTACATTCCCTGAAGGAAGCAAGTCATCTGTTTGTCCAGCAAGGAAGCAAGTCATCTGTTTGTCCAGCATACGCATACTATGAACGCCACCCATATTGTGATCCTTGAGTAGTCCCCTTGGTTTTCAATATAACCGTTGTTATATCAAAGTGCTTCTGTAGCCAAACAGAAGCTATAAAGTGCTTCCTTTACACGAGCAGACTGAGGTCTGTCCTAGGTGCTCATTGACAGGAAAGAATACATGAGCTGTAGGGCTAGGTACAACCTAGATTGTCAAACATTCACCAGGAGCCCTGACAGGTACAGCCTGTGGATCTGCAGCCTGCTTGTGTAAAATTTACTTTCGCACATTCTGTAGCCCTGTAATGTAGCCCAGTGGCTAGTCCAGAGAGAATTCTCAAAAAGAATTGTTTAAATCAATGTTGGCATGGTATCATGGGGGAGGCTTTACAGCGTTGGATAGACCTCTTCATCTGGCACTGTAATTGGTTCTGCAGTCGGAGGACCTGGGTTCTTGACTTCCAAGGCTATGTAGGGAAATATATTATTTGCATTCTGGTTGTTTCAGTTCAATAAAATGAAGATAATACTATTCCTGACCTCAGGCAGGTGTTTGTGAAGCAGCTAAGTTCATATCTATCTTTTTTAATCTATCTACCTATCATCTATCTATCTTCTACTTCTACTATCTTATGCCTGTTTTCTCTCTCTCTCTCTCTCCCTCTCTGTATGTATCTCCCTCTCTGTATGTATGTATATGTGTGTATGTATATGTGTGAGTATATGTGTGTATGTGTGTATGCAAAGTATATAGGATATGACTTATAACAAATACTCAATAATTGTTGACAATGGTTAATTTTTAGAGCCAGATAGAAGGGATAGATGGGAGTAAAAGAAAAAAACAAACAGTAGTCTTTCAGTTCAATGATGAGAGAATAAAAAGATCAAGGATGAATCTGTATTTGGGGGCCAAGTTAGAGGATGTAATGGAGAAGATGTATTAAGTTCAGGTCTCAGAGCCTGGAGGGAGGAGTGGTCAACTCAGCTGCTGCATTAAAAAGCCCTCAGTTGCTGGGCCCATTGTGGAAGCTGCTCACTGCTTCTCTCACTCAAACAGCCAGTTTCCTGCACAGGCTAATCTCACACAGTCACTTTGCTGATTCTACTCTAAGACCTGGAAAGTCAGGGCTGAATGTGCCTAGTACCTCAGAACGATAACCTCACCCACAGGCAACACCAAGGCCCGAGAGTTGAGTTTGCAGACACACGCGTAGGAAACAGCGTTGTGTTCTGGAGGCATCTGGCCCCATTGCAATAGTTCCTCATTTCTTGAAGGTCTAGGAGTCTATGGTATGCTCAGGGTGATCCATTCTGCTTCCTGCATGAATGGGGCTGCAGACTTCCGTCCGTTGGGACAGCCGTACCAATGTGTCACTGGGTGACGGATGGCTTCCTGTTGCTCTGCTCAAGAGCACCAAGTTAAGCTTTCACTTCAGCTCCACAGACCGTTGAGGCAACAGATGGCCTCTCTAAAGTTCGGCTGGATTGCAGCGGGAGGCTTGGAGGCCGACATCCATTTGTTGGTTGTTAAAATAGGCTAAGCAAATAAAGAGCCTTTCCTAAAAACGCAGGCAGCAAGCTACGAGGATGGATTGGCAGGAAGGAGGGAAAGGTTTGTGGAGAAGTTTCCCTGACTTTACAGGATCCAGTAAAATTATGCTACAGGGCAGATGAAGGGAGCCGGAGTTGTTTCGAAGCCATCTCTCTATAATGCTTGACACTGCAGACCTTTCACGACACAAAGATGTCATCTTAATGAACCAAACACAACTGAAAGACAACAGAGCAGAGGCCTTCTCAAGAGTCAATGGTATACTTAACAATTGCTTAGAATCAATCCTTAGATCGTGTATATTTTAATGAGCACTCTGAGGGTTGTGGCAGAATGTAAATACAATCTATAGGACTCAAACATCCTCCATAAGAAGAAGTATCTGTTCATATAAAAGTATAACATTTGATGGGGTGGGATGGCTCAGTTAAGTGCCTGCTAGAGACACATAAGGGCTTGAGTTCTGATCCCAGCACCCAAGTGGAAAAGGTAGGTTCGGCAATGTGCCCATAGCCCAGTGTTGGCAACGCAGAGAAAGACAGACTCCTGAAGCTCACTACTTTAGTAGCCAGCCAGTCTACTAAATCAAGGATAGCCAGGTTCAGTGAGAGAGCCTGTCTCAAAAAGTAATGTGGAGAACCAATGAGAAAGACAGCCAAAACCCACCTATGGAGACACGTGTGTGGACACATATGCACATATACATACATCCCACCCATACACAACCCACACACACACATACACACACTACCCAATAACACACACACAACCCATACACAACACACACACACAATCCATACACCACATACACACACACTACCCATATACCACATACACACACACACTACCCATATACCACATACGCACACACACATACACAACATACACATAGACACCACCCATACATCACACACACACATCACCCATACACAACACACACACACACCACCCATACACACAACACACACATATCACCCATACACACCACATACCACCCATACACAACACACACACACACACCACCCATACAAAACACACACACATACAACACATACTCCACCCATATACAACACACACACACATACAACATGCACACCCCACCCATACACAACACACACATACATACCCATATACATGCACACACACACACACACACACACACACATACAACCCATACACAACACACACACACATACTTACCCATACACACGCACACACACACACACACACACATACCCATACACAACCCACACACACACACATACCACCCATACACAACACACCCCTGCCCATATATAACATGCACACACATGCCACCCATACACACCACATACACACACACACCCATACACAACACATATACTCCGCCCATACATAACACACACACATACACAACACACACCCCTCCCATACACAACACACACATATACCACCCATACACATCATACACACACACACATACCACCCATATACAACACACACAATTAAATATACCCATGGACTCTTAGCAGTATACTACCTAAAAACAGCCATTACCCAGAGCCACAAACCTCACAGGAAAAGTGGCTCTGCTTGAAGCCTGCTAGTTATACGGCATGCTAGAAACCTTGGCATCACTTAACCCTGAAACTGAGGGGCTTACTAGATTGTAATGTTGCAGGATAGCCCTAGCAAAATGCATCTATGAGGGGCTGGACAGGTGGTGCAGTCAGTAATGTGCTTTCCATACTGCCATGGGGACCGAAATCGAGGGTCTCAGCTTTCAAGCAAAAGCCAGGGAAGATGGTGTCAAGCCACGGTGTCAAAGGTTGGACATGTCTGAAGGAACTTGGTCTCAGAACACAGTACCACTGAAGTCAAGATTCTGTGGGAAAGATGCGAGCATCTTCAGATTCTATCTAGAATGAGGTGGGTGCCCTAGCATCCTGGCGACACACATGTAAAACTTCACGATGCCATAGACTATGACATCATTCCCATCCAAAAGTGTGGAGCAGTGGTTCTCAGCCTGTGGGGTCAAATCGCCCTTCCACATGCGTTGCCTAAGACCATGGGAAAACAAAGAGATTTATATTACAGTTCAAATAGCAACAAAAATAAATGTATGACTGGGCGGGGGGGATCTGTATTAAAGGGCTGGAGCATAGGAAGGCTGAAGACCACTGTGGCAGAGATCGGAACTGTGGGAAAACTCCAACCGAACAGAAATTGAGTTTTACAAGATGAAAGCGAGACCCTTCCATTTCAGTTTGTCATACTCGTTTACTTGGACTCTGGAAGGGCACGTTTGCTCTAATTAGGGAAATTCTTTAACAGACAAATCACTTTGGGCTTACTGGGTCACAGTCAATGGAAAGAGATTCTGGTTAGGAGAGAGAAGAATGTAAGGAAAAGAAGGCCCAGTCACAGGTCCAAAGTAGGACCCAGCACAAAGGGAGGCTCCAAGACCTGCCACCATTACTGAGACTATGGAGTGCTCACAAAAAGGGACCCACCATGACTGCCCTCCAAAAGACCCACACGCAGCTGAAAGAGTCAGATGCAGATATTTACACCCAACCAATGGACAGACGCTGCTGACCCTTGTGAGTTAGAGAAAAGCTGGAGGAAGCTGAGGAGGAGGGCAACCCTTTAGGATGACCAGCAGTCTCAGTTAACCTGGACCCTCGAGATCTCTCAGACACTGGATCACACCAACCAGGCAGCACACACCATGCCTGCTCTCAGAGAGGCCTAACAAGCAGCTGAAGGAACTGGACACGGATACTTACACCCAACCAGTGGACAGAAGCTGGGGACCCCTGTAGTTAGATTAGGGAAAAGCTGGAGGAGGACAGGCCCCATGGAAAGACCAGCAGTCTCAACTAACCTGGACCCCTGAGATCTCACAGACCAGCCACGGCCACCAACCAGGCAGCACACACCAGCAGATACAACCCCCCTCCCACCCCAACACACACAAGCACAGCAGAGGACTGCCTGGTCAGGCCTCAGTGAGAGAAGACTTGCCTAATCCTCATGAGGCCCCAGGGAGTGGGGAGGCCTAGTGAGAGAGGGTTGGGGTGGGGGCATCCTCTTGGAGACACGGGAGGAGGGGAATGGGGTGAGGAACAGTTGGGCAGACTGGGAGGGGGATAACGACTGGACTGTAAAAAAATAGATTAAAGATTTTTTTTTAAATGAAAAAAAGAAAGAAAGAAAGGAGAAGAGGCAAGGAAGCCCCAGAAATCTAAGGAGCTGGAAGGGCCCATTGTAGCCCCCTGAGAGCTGTCTCCCAGAGCTCCGGGAGCCCTTATGATTTTCCAAAAGACATTTTCTGTCCCTTAGATCCCATTACTGCTTTAAAGATTCACTGTTATTTCTTCTTTCTTTCTTTTCCTATGTGTACCTATGTATGGTGTGTGAGTGCGTGTGTGCATATGTGGACATACATGTGAGGGTATGTGTGCATGTGTGCTAGCTGGCGAGAACATGTATGTGGGGACGTGATGACATCAGGAGCCATGCTTGACTGTGTCTCCTCCTTACTCAACAGGACAATGTCTGTCAGGCAGACTCATGGCCAGCCTCACAGGCCAGCTTGCTCTGAGAATCCTGGCCCCACTTTACCCAGCCTCCATTCAGCACTTAGATGGGTTCTGGGAACCCAATTCATCTTCACGCTTGCTAGGTGGGTGCTTACCCACTAAGTATCTATCTCCCCAACCCGTGTTACTCTTTCTTCTACAGTGCTTTATCTCCTATTAGTCATATCCACTGTTTCCGTCTCGGACATTCTGGCTTTTAGCTCTCATATCTAACCACGTGTTCATTCTTATCCATCCCGCCTCTCTGTACCTCAGCTTTCAGTATTACTGTGGCGGTCACTCGACAGCTAGCTCCATGTGACCCATCTTAACGTCGTGTTCGTTCTGGGCAGACTTCAGTGGATTGGTTATTTTCCTCATAATGAGTCATATTTTTCTGCTTCTTAGAATGCCTGGCACTTTTTTATTAGAAGCCAGACATTGTGAATTTTACCTTGTCGGGTCCTGGATATATTTTTTTATACCCCTAAATGATCTTGAGCTTTGTTCTTTGATGCAGTTAAGTTCCTTGAAACCTTTTAAAATGTGTTAGCTCGAGCCACAGCAGCATTTGGTCTTGGTTATTTATTCCTTAATTCTGAGGCAAGATGATGCTTCTCAATGCCCCTGTGGAAGAGGAGATTTTTTTCTCCCCCAGGCTGGCTGTTGGGAACAGACACTAAACCTTGCCCCTACCCCTTCTGAATGCCCAGTTACATTCTTTAATGCTTTCTCTAGCCCTGGACAGCTCTGTACACTTATGCACTGGTCGTCTCTCATTTGAGACCTCAGGAGGAGCCCTTTGTGACCTCAGAACCATCTCTCCAGAGCACTCTGTCCTGGAGACCAGTTGCCTTGACAATAATTTGCAATCCATGTGGATTCTGTCCTGTGGGTCACAAATGGAAATCAGTTTAAAATCAAACGTACAGGAGTAGAGAAATGGCCCACCAGTAAAGAGTACTAGCTGACCTCCCAGAGGATTCGGGTTCAGCTCCCAGCACCCACACAGAGCCTCACAACCACCTATAATTCCCGTTCCTGGACAGCCAATGCCCATGAAGACTCACCCACATGAGCTCCTAAACTAGACCAGAACAAAGGTGATACCAACAGTTACGCTAACATGGAAGTGAGGAATCTCATGGAGCCCAACCCTAGACAGAACTGCAGGCAGCTAGCAACATCGGAGAGCAGGAGAAAAGTCTTTACCCCAAGGAAGTGCTCCCCCCCAATAACAGTTTTGAAATTATGTACACACAAGTAAGATTACATGCACTGAGCAGGTTGTTTTTACATTTCTAAGAAATCACACACACACACACACACACACACACACACACACACACACACCCCACAAATGAGCTTTAGAGGTGGACATAGAGCAAGTAGTCATGAGAGTCTGTGTGACATGTCCGTTCGCATCACCCTTATTTAATGGTATTTCAGGACTTTCCAGTTTGAAGGAATGGGAGAGAAGAGGTGTTGTGGTCTCAAGGCTCCATGGGGGCTTCAAAGGCACTTGCTTAAAAATGGCGACTTGAGTCTTTAGGGAAACAGCATTACAGGAGAAATTTTTGAATTTTTTTCTGACCCCCTTTCCCTGTGTTTTTCCTAACACCTGCGAGATTTTTTTCAGCTCACTGGAGCACCCCAAACAAATATCACAACGCATATCTTTAGTTTGGTTCAGCAAATCTTTTCTGAATGAATCACAGAAAAAAAAAAAAAAGGAAACAAACAAACCAACAAACAAAAGATGTGTAAGTCCATAAGAGAGTTTTGAAATGTATAAAGGTTATATGTTTTACGGCACTTATTTCTAAGGTTTACAGATACTCCAATTACAGCAAAAGACAAAACAAAAACCTCAGTGGATCATCTTCTGTGTGCCTTCAACTACAAGCTCAGTTGAAAAGTGAAGCAATTATCTGGATAATTCAGTCCAAAAAAAAAAAAAAAGTATTAAAGGAAACAGGGCCCTTTTTTTCCTGTCCCAAATTCACTGAAGCCATCCAATAACATGACCCACTGTAGTGGAATTTGGCATTAAAAAGGCTTGTCTTGGCTCCCGTCCAGTGGAGCTAAGTTACTGGATTCTTTGAAGGACATTGTGCAAACACGGTCTCCCATGTAACTTGGTTCTAAGGCCTGGGTTGCAAGAAAGAACGTTGCTGTTACCAAGCAACGAGGGAGTGTTGCTTCATTGGATCAAACTATCCAGAAAGCCTCTATCCTCCTACTTCCTGGTCCTGGGTTAGACCATGGCGATGTGTGCCGCCAGTACTTCTGTGTGAATGTTTGGAGCCTAACTGGGTGAACGGTGGCAATCATTTGCCAATTGATCAATTCGATCAATCGATTCTTCGCTCCCTAGCACTGTCTTCTCTAGTTAACCCTCGAGATCTTTGCGACCACTTGACTGGTGGTGGAAATGACATCGCTCACCGATGCCTCAGCATCTTCCACGAGCCCTGCTTGATCTGTGAATGCATGTTTATGTCTCACAGAGAGCAACCATGTTGGGGAAAATGGCAGCAGTGCCTTCTGTTAGCTTGTCTGGTGCTTCGCGCGTTGCAAAGCGTGGCTAAGCAGGGGCTTCTGAAAATATGAGCCGGAACTGAAGCCTCCTGCTCTTGGGAGCTCAGATACTTGCGGGCGTGTCTGGGGAACACTGCTTTTGTTCACTATTTATCAATGGGGAGAGGTTTCTCTGGGGAAAGGCAAGTCCTTTGTCTCCTATTAGTAAAGTTAAAAAAAAAAAAAAAAAAGAGGCTGACCTAGCGAGGGAAATCTGGTCCAGCGTTTCCTATATGTGAGTTCCATGTGTGAACGAGCTTTCATTTAAAGGTCTGAGTTCAAGAAGTGGGTTGTAGTTCTAGAAATACAAGGTACATTTTCCTACAACAATATGATTTTCATATACAACAATATGATATCACCTCATATCTAACAGGTTGCTTTTATTGATAAAGCCGACTTGAAGCATCTGTTGTTAAAATTGTGATGGATAAATCGGTTGTTTTTTGTTTGTTTGTTTGTTTGTTTTGGTGTGGTGTTGGTGCTAAGAATTAAACCCAGCACATTGGCAAGCCAGGCAAGTCCCCTACCACTGAGCCGCACTTCCAAATTCCCTGAAAAAATCTTTCAGTCTCATCTGCCTCAAGGCGACTGACAACACAGTCCTCTTGGAATGGGCAAATTCGTTTTCTGTGTGGACATACAGACTTTACCTGAGCCTAGGGAACTCTGAGATATGAGAAAATGCAGACTCAGTTTGCTAATGAACAAGAATGGTGGGGAGCATTTCCCGAATTTTAGGGGACAGCAGAGAAAACAGCTAAAAAATGAAATTTCTGTGTCTACCTTAGGTTTGCCCTACCAACGCTCTTGCTTTCCTTTGCTCTCCTGCCCGCCCCCTCCATCTCTTCCTCCCGGCTCTTCCTCTCCATTTCTCCTCAGTTTTCCCTGGAGAACTGGTCAGGTCCTCCGTTCTCTTCCGTTGTTCGCATCACTCCACCTAACTCTGTTCACAGTCGTCCGAGGAAACACATTTCCTCTTACGTTCCCCCACCATGTAGTTAAGAGAGCATCATGGAGCCGGGCTGAGCTGAGCTATTGTCCTGGAAAGAGACCTCATTACAATTATATGAAAGGTTTTTTTTTTAATGACTGTAAAACAGGAGGCATATTTATGCTCTCCTAAAGATGAATAGACTTATTTATAGGTAGGCAGACATTCCATATGATAAGCTAAAATTAATCACGCTGCTGAAGAGGTTAGAGTCCAAATTAAATATAGAAGGGGCAGCCTGGCTTCTTCCTCTGGTGTATTTTAATGAAGAGTACAGAGGCTGGGGAAATATTTATATTCTTTCATTCATAGTTTCAGGATTGCCTCATGTCTCAGTCTACACACAAACACCCCCCCACACACACCCCACACCCCCCCACACACACACCCCACACACCCCCACACATACACAATCTCTCACTTAAGGGAAGGAACTTCAAAGTCAATGTGGATATTCTCAATTCATTGTATCTTGAAGAGGAGGAGGAGGTGGAGGGAAGGAAGAAAGGGAGAGAGAGAGGGAGAGGGAGAGGGAGAGAGAGAGAGAGAGAGAGAGAGAGAGAGAGAGAGAGAGAGAGAATATTAGTGGGACCAGTCTTTTAAAAAACAGCAGCTTCCTTAGAACCAGTGTGACTTCCACGGGTGAGACACATGGGGTCACCTACCAGTACTTTGTGTAGCAGATGATGTCTTGGGGGAGTGAGTGAGAGACCTGGACCAGTACTTAGAGTGTGCCTAGGGGACTGTCACAGGCTTCTCCAATGAACGCAATAGATAAGGGTTCTTTCCCAAGCTGTCTAACTACCTGTGGTTGACAAGAACCCCTGTTGAGTATTTGGGGTAACTTAGTTAAAGGTGGACATCCAGAAACTGGTGGTGAGGGAAGAATCTTTAAGCCAAATAACTTTCTGTCTTCTTCTGGTGAAGTTCCAGGATAGAGACAACTGTCTTCCTACGTTTCCCACTAAGGGCAGGACTAGAGAACTCAGCTGAACTGCAGAATCGAGGGTCAGGAAGAGCCCCCTAACTGCTCTGGTCTCGAGTCATGCCTAAATGATATCTCTTCCATTCTGGCCCCACATCCAGATTCTCTCTGCAGAGCCACAAAACTGGATCATGGCACCCCAAGTGAGAAAATAACATTTCCAGACAGTGGGAGATAAGCAGAGGAACGTCCCAGGCATGGGGGTGAGCACGTTGATATCACTGAGTTATGAACTATTTCCTTTTAATCCAGTTTCAAAAGATGACTTCCTCCATATGTGATTAATTCCGCATATAACTACAAGGAACTGCATATTTTAGAACCAGAGTGTCATCAGTACGAATGTTTAAACAATCTCTGTGGTCTCTTTCCCACAAACTGATTTAACATGTATATAAAAAGGCTTTTGGAATGAGCACTTTACATTTGCTTCTCAAACTTCAGCGTCTGTTTTCAGTAAATATTGAAGATGAAACTCCCCTCATTCATGCCTGGAGCGCTGGCCAATTGCAACTGAGGAATGCACATTCAGGACCTCTCGTGAATGTGGTTCTCTTCTTGTGAACCTCGCCATTCTTTCTCCAACCAAATTAACAAGACCACAGCAAGACCAAAGGCTTCATGGTCAAGAGGCTGATCTAGTCATGGGTTCTCCTAACAAATGTGAGAATAGTGCTGGAGTAGGCTGGAGTTCAAATCCCCCCCCAACATTTACATCTGTGACCGTGTACCCCAACCTGCAGTGGCCCCAGTTCACATTTTACTGCTCTGGTGTACTGTGAGCAGAATCTCTCTTCAGTTTAAGGTGTCGCAGATTGAGCTGAGACATATATAAGATTGCCTACTGTCACATCCAACTGAGGTCTCTACCCTTTGACTTGCTTTATGTGGGGGGAAAGGGAGTGGTTTCGTTTGGTTTGGGGTCTGGCTTTTTGTTTTGGTTGGTTAGTTGGTTTCTGGTTTTTGAGACAAGGTTTCTCTGTGTAACCTTGGCTGTCCTGAAACTCACTCTGTAGACCAGGCTCACCGAGATCCGCCTGATTCTGTCTCCCAGGTGCTGGGATTAAAGGTGTGCACTGCCCACCACCACCCTTACACCTTGTTTTTTTCTGGCTTTCACCTTGCTTTTCCTGGGTGCAGCAGCAATTCGTGCTGAAGTTCTAATCCCAGCATCTCTTTTCAAGTGGCAAAACCATCAGAAACCGATCACGGATCACAGATTTAACATAGTGAGCTAACAAAGCCAGACCTCTGCAGAACAGAAAATAGCAACTTTCCCATCCCACAAGTCATCTGCTGCCCTTCTTGGATCAACTCAGGGGATAAATATCCCATTCTCCAGGGGGGACAAGTAAAGGCATTAAAGCACAGAAGGTGGGAGAGAGGGGCTCCTCTCCCTGATAAGATGGAGTCAGAGAACTAAAGACCCCCGAAAAAGGGAGCAGAGGAGGCAGAGGTAGAGGCTGTAGGCCGAGTTGGTTTACAAGGGCAGAGGCAAAATGGAGGCTTCTGTTGGAATTTCAAGACAGTCACAGCAGAGCACTGAGGCAAGTTACGGTTTTTTGTTTTGTTTTGTTTTTCCTGAGGAGGAAGACTAGTATGAGATGCCACAGGGACTATGTTCAGACAGCGGGCCCTGCCCAGAAGAGAGAAATTGTTGATGTGCCTAGCAACATCTGAAAGGTCCCCCAACCTCAAATGGTGCCACCAATATTCAGGACATAACTATGGGCTTCCCAGTGGGACACCAGTATACCCAGAGATGACGGAAGAGCACAGCCCCCTCCCCAGTTGTCTGTTTTCATTACAATTAAACATTCTACATTCTGGGAAAGGGGGGGTCTGCAAGCAGGAGGTAAATATTTTTACCATCTTTGAAAAAGGATGAAGGCCGAGAGTCACAAAATTACATTGATTTAAAGAAGGAGGGAAATTGATATGTTTTGCTCACTTCAGTTTGTAGGCTGAAATTTATTCCACATATGTCTTTATAAATATTTAAGTATATAAAACCAAATGTTTAATATAAGATCCACATTGTAAATATTCCTTTGAGAGTATTTTTCTGCATGGACTGGAATGGCTGAACTTCTTAAAATATAAGTCCATGGGGTGGAGGGGACGCCGCCTGCATTTTTGGTAACCCTCCCTGGAATACCCACAGGCTTTCTCCACTGCTGTAGGGAGCTTTAATGTACATTTAAAATTCTAAAATTCTGAATTTTTTTTTCCTGGTCTCCAACATTTTCCTTGTCCATTTTGCATGCAAAAATACCCAGGAATCCCTGCATGGTAGGTTCTGTGGGATGAGAAGTTTCCACTGCTTTAGTTAACTGATTTCGAAGTTGCACTTTTCTTTTTCTTTCTAATGAGAGTAAATGGCTCTTTAAACACCCATTCCTCTTTGTAATAGTATCTTATTGGAGCAAGTTAGCAGGATACAGTGTTCTCTTCTGGGCTGTTAGCAGGGTTAAGAGGTGTCTTCTGATCACCTGGTGGAGGCTGTTGCTTGGCCCAGGGTATGACTCCACCATACTGATTAGACTATAGTGACTGTTTCTACTTTGAATTCATGGTTACTTTGCGTGGGGTGGGGATGGGGCGGTTGTTGTTTTTCATAGATGAGTACACTCAAATCTTCTGACCTCCGCACATGCCACGACGTTTATTCCTCTTCACATATGAATGAATCAATCAATCAATAAATAAATAAATAATGTAATAGGATAAAAAAGGACTAGAGAAGCCACAGTCTTCTCTGATCTTCAAAGTGAATGGTAACAGCTTCCGTGAAGGTGGCTTGGCTCACAGGAGACCCTCAGAGCTCCCTGCCCGCATGAATGTGGTCTCGGATCCCCCCTCCCCACTTTGCCAGTGAAACTTTATCTACTACTATATATCGCCTGTCTAAGTAAGATTTTTAGCAATCGACCTTTATAGCCAATAGAAACAGAAGCAAAATGGTGACCCAGTGCACCCTCTTATTTCAGAGTTGATGAAAGTTAGCCCTAGGCATCTGGATCGACCAAGTCAGTGGCAGAGCCCAGATGAGGCTGCGCTCCTGTCCCCTCTAGCTAAAAGAGGCTGCTAAAATCGCAGAGGTTGCAGGGCCAAGATTTACACCTTGCACCTCAGATGTACAAAACAGTAGCTTATTTATCTTATAAAACTGATGTAATCTTGCTCCAAAGCCCTCGTTTCAAAGATGGCAGAAATAGCTAAAACGCAGGCAGTAACCATCCCTTCACAGTCTCTCCTGGATGAAAACAGGAGGGGGGCGACGGGATTCAACTGCGCAACTCCCTAAGCAAAGAGGATCCTGCCGCCTCAGCACCGCACCCCGGCCCAGCCCTTCCTCCTCCCCAGATGCTCTCTGGGTTATTGAGAAGGTCTTGAGTCCTCGTGGGCAGCAGGAGGGGTTAAGTGTCTGCAGCTGGGGTAATTTGCGGTCTGTTCTCTCAGCATGGGCAATCTGTGGTGATAGCTCCCAGGGAGCTGAGCCATCTCTCCTGTGAAAATTCTACCCCTGTTGCCAGTGCTGTGGGAAAGCCATCATCGGAAGAGAAGCAACGGCAGTTTAGGGAGGTCGCCTGGATCAGGGGCCTCAGCAGCTCAGAATTAACCAGAATTGTGGCCATGATGCCCTTAATTTTTTCTTGGGGTACAAAAATTAAAAGCAGACACATAATTACTTTGAAAAGTAAGTCTTCTTGTTAAAGGCAGAAGAGTAAAAACACTGATGCCGTCATCCCCCGCCCACTCTGCCCCCGGAACAAAATAGATGGGAACCAAAACAATCATAAAAAAATAAAGCAAGCAAGCAAACAAAAACCTAACAACGCAAAGAGTCCTCTCAGCTTCGTGAAGAAAGAAATCACTCTAATCCCAAACCACGAACTACGAAAACTACCTGCCAAATATTACAGCCTGGATGGAGATGAGAGGCGCCCTGGATGCTGACCCACAGGATCTAGAAAGCTCTCAAATTAAGTGAGGCAGCTTAAAATGTGAACCCAATCGACCTTTGATTAGAGAGGGGGAACTTGAAGGAGCTTGAGGACTGTACTTAGAGACACCGCGGTTTGAATGCTATGGGTCTTTTCTTTCTCCTTGCTACTTTTCTGTGTCTTCATGTGTGTGTGTGTGTGTGTGTGTGTGTGTGTGTGTGTGTGTGTGTGTGTACCTTTTTGCCAAAATGGTATCTATTCCTATCATAAATAAAAAGCAAACCGAACAAACAAAGTAGCTAGCATGGCTAATACGTTAGAACCCTATCAAAACTCTTCCGAGGTGGGGCGGTTTTCCTTTGGATATCACTAGGCTGCAGGGTGTTATAAAATGGAATCTGAAAGAAGAGCTTTGTATAAGGATCCTATCCTACTCAAGCAGGAAGTAAAGGAAAGAAAGAAGCCAAGGGGAAGGATGGGGATGGAGGGCAGTGATGTCAGGGTGAGAGTGAAGGAAATATTAGAATCTGGGTTGTCTGAAATAGCCCAAAATCTTTCAAATTAGGGAATTCTGAGGCTTGAATGTAGTTTAAGTTACAAATCCCTCCCCTCAGACTTCTGCTTTCCCGACAAAGGCCTTGCTTCCGTTCACTCATTCGAATTACTATTTATTTGCTTATATACCTCATAAGGGTGAGGAGAAGTGATGGGATCTAGGAATGAGACAGGACTTGTGGGTAGGAAGTGACCAGGCACAGTGAATCAGCTAGCTTCAGAAAGCCAGAAGCTCCTCCCACCTCTGCGCACAGCTGCCCACCTCCTCCGACACATAGCTTCTTGCTCAGGCCCGCAAAGGGGTCTAAGTCACTTTTGCTTGTACATCTACCGATGGCTGCCTAAGCCACACATGATGCTTCCGTTAGAAGGAGGAAGATGATCCCGTTCTGCCTTTCACGGGGTCCAGGTGGGACTCTTGGTGTCTAAACTTCCTTCCAGGTTTTGATCCTTGCCAAGATATCTGGGCCAGGTTTTGCATTCTTAAAACATTTCTCCTCTTTCTAGACTGTTCCAGCCAGAGTGCTTCTGTCACTGTAACAAACTCCCTGAGGTGATTTATTCAGAAGAAAGGTTTGTTTTAGGTAATGGTTTCAGGATTGCCTCTACAATCTGTGAAGGACAGAGCATCACCACATGGGGGCGTGCCAAACATAGACTCCCTTAACGACTTCCAACAAGCAGGGCGGGGGAGGAGTGATATGCTCACTCCATTCTCTTTTATCTTGAAAGTTTGACCATAGCATCAAAGGCTGAGAACCAAGCCTTTCACATACAGGGCCTAGAAGACATTTCAGATCCAAATTAAGACCAGAACTGAAATCAACCAACCAAAAACACGATTCCTTACTGAAAACCTGGAGCTGACCAGGTGAGCTGTCTAGGAATGTGTTTGCGATACCGTGACTGGGAGAAATGGGGCAACCGGGTATTGTTTAGTTTTGATTTGAGCTTTAAAAGAACTAGTTGTCAGCAACTAATCAGAATCAGTAGCAAATAGAAAACCCTGCTGGGTTGGGATGATAATGGATCCTGGAGCCAGTATCACTTGGCTGATGATTCTAGAAGCCGCCCTCTGGGATGATCTCTTTGAAAGCATTGTCCGTGGATGCCTCTTGAACAAAGCATTTTGAGCTCTATGCTCCGGCAGATCTCCGGGCATGAAATTCGTTTATAAGTCATGGCCCATGGAGGTGTGGACAGTGTGACTTCTTTTCTGCCTCGTTCATGCCAGGTACACGAAGAAACAACCAGAGATCCCGTGTTCAGGACCTTAGGATGCACAGTACGCTTCTAACACTACTACCGGTCTCTTCCCAGTCTCCCAGCATCCTCTCTGGGGAGACTCGAAATCATAACTTCTCATAGGGAGACACAACCTAAACTTGTCTGACGGACCAAACCAAGGACCCAGAGAGCAGCTTTAGTCAATGAGAGACCCAAGGCCTTCAAACTAGGACTGCTGCTTTAAAGTCACGGTTTGGCCTGGTGATGGCTCCTGAGCACATCTTGAGGAAACGTTGATCAAGCTGTTGGACAGGTCGTTACGGAATATGCTTAATAAATGCCTCCGCGCCAAGCATTGCTGTATGTTATGTCTGAGTATGTAATTTAGAAATTGTAATTTTTTTTACTCATCTGAAAAAAAAATTTTAGCCTCGTTGTATCCCGCCAACCCCAAAGAGTGTGTGTGTGTGTGTGTGTGTGTGTGTGTGTGTGTGTGTGCACGTGCTGTTTTTGTTGTTGCTGCTGTTACAAACCATAGAATCCATGGTGATTTGAGCTAAATAAGGTTATCAAGACTTGCTAGGAACTCAGCAACGTATTGGAAGGCTGAGGGAAGAGAGAGGCTGAGGCCAGGTTTTAGGAACCCAGCCCAGATCATAGGTAGAGTAGCCTGAGGATGCTGGCACCAAATACAAGCTTCATGTGGACATGTTTGCTTCGAGCTTCAAGGAAGAAGGGCTGGAAAGTTCTGCCAAAGGAAGGAGAGGCTTAAAGTGACAAGCAGAGAAAATGCACTGCAAATGTTTCCAAAATGGCGGCTTCTACTCTATGTCTAGAAGTCTATTATTCTATCCAGAAAGTCTAGACCCACAGACCTAGTCTTCAAGACAGTCATGGCCAAGGGGCTGAGCTCACAGCAAGACAATGAAGTAAAGTTCTCCTTCATTATGTGTAGAGACAATGTATTTCCAAAGCTCTAAGAAATGTCTTTTAGCATGTTTTACTATAGCCCCACAGCAAGTATTCCAGGGAGCTCTGCCCTGGTTCCAGGAAGTTTGGTTGTGAGCTCCCGGAGAGACACAAAGTAGAGGGTAGTACGTGCTACATCTGCTCTGGGTCTAAAAAGGATGGCACTCTTCCTTTCCCAGGACCTATTCTTGCCCTGCCTTATGATTCTGCTTCATAGCATCACACAAGTTTTTTGAGGTGCCCCAGACAGGTCCTGGAGAAGAAGGGAAGGTCTTCCATGTTTCCCGTTGAGGAAATCAATAAAATGGGGTTTGCTGCATCACAGGTGGGCTAGACAGCACAGGCATCAAGAGCTGGGTTGTCAAGCACGAGATCTAACAGTTAGAACTACACGTTCTCAGAGGGCAGAACGCCTTGCCTTCAATAGTCTGAGTCATCCATGCTCCGGTGGCAGATGGCTTCACATCCACGCCTATACAAATGGCCCTGGTTAAACCCGTGGGTCATCAAAGCAAGACAAGACATAAAAGTAAACAAACTCAAAAGTGTATCGGGACGTGGGATGGCGGTCAGGAGTGAGGGGAAGACATGAAATGTGGCAGGGAGCCTAAGCAGGATGTAGCATATAAATGTCTGGAAATTATATCAATTTTTTTAAGGTGAAGAAGAGGTTGAGGAAGACATTTTGATGCCATCCTCTGGCCCTGCACATGCACTTGAACAGATGCACACACCTCATACACGCAAGAAAACAGAATGTAGCAAACTGTTACACAATTACTCCTAAAGGGACTTAGGAGTCCTGTGGGTGAGAAAAGTTGGCTTCCTGTCCCACATGCATGCACGCCACCAGCCAGATGCCAGACGCCATCTGCTGGGCCCGAGTTATATCGCTCTGGAGTTAAACACCGGAGGCCACAGAGCCACACTCCATTAGGGAAGTGTGCCCCGCTGATGCAGATCCTAGGCCCCAGCAAGTCCATGAACAAGTCCCTAATGGTTCACAGGTCAACTTAGCAAGTTAGCTACCTTATGGGGATGAGAAAGATGAAAGAATGTCTCGTGTATCTCAAAATCGCCACCATTCACTTCAAGTTCATAGCCACAAAGACACTTCTATTTTCTCAGGTGTTTCAACGTTTTGATACGGGGAGAAAATGTTGCTTCTAGAAACATAAACGAGTCTAATTCCAATTGATTTGATTTTTACACCACATTCTCGTAAAGAATGTAAACTCTCATCCGGGAATCATGCCTCGGGTCCTGTGCCAGCCTTACATCCTCCCTGGGTTCCAGTCTTGGCTCACCATGGGCAGGTATAGTCCTAGATTTCCCCGATGCCTGTGGTGGCAGAGAACAGATAACCGCAGTCTACACCTTTCCCAAAGAAAACATTATTAAATTATCTTGCTGAAAATCAAGTTTGTTTTTTCTATGGCCTAAATATCGTTTTCCATCACGTTCAGTTTGTTGTTGTTGTTGAGGTTTTGTTTTGTTTTGTTTTGTTTTAAACAAAAGAAGGTCTTTCCCCGTTGCCATGGTGTCAGGACCCTGGAAAAACACTCGGTAGTGACAGTCCCCAATCTCCAGGTTTGTTCCGAGTCCATGTTGGATCCATTTGTAAAGTAAGTAGCAAAACAAACAAGGCAGATACCCTCACGTGTTAGGAGATGCTTAGTTAACATGGGCACCGTTTGCAAACTGAAGTAATAAGTATGTATTATAAATGCCAAAAGGCCAACATTAAGTTTTCATGACTCTTCCAGCAAGCTTTACAGCTTATGTAAGCAAAGACCACCAACCCGAAGCGGGGGGGCGATGAGGCAACAGGACGAGCTGTTGATTCATGAAACAATCAGTTCACAATCTGCCGTGATCATCGCTTGCCTCTTCAGAGAGGTTGGGAAGCTTTGGAAAGGCGCATGGATATTGTCCAGTCTTCGGGCCTTTGTTGTGACCTCTGGTCAGCTTCTGTGCCCTGTCTCCAACATGGGGCCAGGCTACTGGCCAAGGCACAGATTCCAACTTGGTTTGTTTGTCTTGTTTTTTTTCCTTGCTCGTCTGTTTGTGAGAATGTCTTCACTGTTTGTTTGTGATACGCCAGTCTAGTCTGGATCTCATTGTGAAGCTCAGGCTGACCTTGAACCTGTGACCATCCACCTGCCTCAGTCTCCTAGGCCCTAGGATTACAGGCGTGAGCCAATATGAAGTGTTTGAGATTTCTAGTTCTTGGGTCAGGTTTTTTTTTGTTTTTGTTTTTTTTTGTTTTTTGTTTTTGTTTTTTGGTTTTTTGTTTGTTTTGTTTGTTTGTTTGTTTGTTTACCATTTGGTCTCACGTGTAGACAGGCAGTAACGGGTGGATATCCTGAAAGCCACACGTCAGCTAGTACTCATAAACGTCCGAGTTTTAGCCAAAGGCACGGAGATACCCTAGCTGACTTACTTTTCCAAGCTTCAGTTTCTCACCTTCCGGTTAGCATCCGTACTCCCTACGCTCCCAACCACCTTCCAGACTGAGTGACCGGGTGGAAAACAGGAGGCCTAGGAACCCTTTCCTCACAATGCTCCAGTCGCAGGACTCAGTCTTCCCTGTACATGGAATCCCATGGAGCTTCTTGAAAACTCGAGTTCCTGGGCTACAGAGGTGGCTCAGCCATTTTGCACACAACAGCGATCTTCCCAGGACTCCAGTTTGGTTCCCGGCCCACACTTCTGGCAGCTCATAACTGCCTGTAACTCGGGCTCCAGGGGCTCCCATGCCTCCTCCTGGATTTCATGGACAACTACACTCCCAAGAACACACATCCCGCACTCACGATTTAAAGTAAGTTGTTTTCTTTGTATGTCCTGACTCCTGGGAGGCTGGTCTTGCTGTAAACTTTTGGGAAAGGTTGTAAAGATGGCGGTCGTGACTCTGGTTTACCAAGCAGTGTTGCGCATGGCACATGCTCACCCCCAGCAGTTCTAGAGGGCCCGTCTCATCTTTACTTTGCAGGGGAGGAGACCGAGGCACGGAGAGAGTCATAAAAAAGCTAAAACAATGCAATCTCATGCTGAGAATAGCATCAACCCACACAGAGTTCCTATTTCTGAGTGCGTGGAAACCAAACACTAGTGTCCCCGATCTAAAAATGCACGGGGCCCAGTGGTGAAGACTGAGGAATAATTTTCCAAAAAATGGTGTTTGGAATGTGGCTTTGTCACCAAACACAGAAGAGACATCTCACTAGTAGAAGGTAAAGTAGGCAGAAATCTACCACTGTACTCCATCTTTGTTCTGAGGAAATGTCATTCCACGGGGGAAAAGCCCATACAGAAACAGAAGGCCTTGCCAACAAGTACCAGTGTTGGAGGGTAGCATAGTGAGACGAGCCGTGAAAAGGAGCCCTTCCCTTCCCTGAACAGGCGCCTCACAGCTGACATGTGTCTGTTAGAGAAGTTTCCATTTCATCCCTCGTGTCACTTTCATTTCAATATGTGTGACATTTATTTAATGTGGGGAAGGGCTTCGAATGCCCCAGCCATGTTTGGAGGTCAGGACAATTTATGGAGTGGGTTCTTTCCTGCCACCTCGGAGTCCTGGTAATCAAACTCAGATCGTTGGGCTTAGTGATAAGTGCAATTACCAGCCAAGCTATCTCGGCAGCTCTTAGAAGCCATTTCCTAATGGGCTTTCCCAGAGAGGATAGTAGCTGTCTCTTTCAGTTTCTGTCTTTGTTTCTCTCTCTCTCTCTCTTCTCTCTCTCTCTCTCTCTCTCTCTCTCACACACACACACACACACACACACACATTCTCTCTCTCACACACACACACACATAACCATAACGCACCCACATGCACACATACTCACCCACGGATGCGCAAACGCTACATTTAATGATGTGGGAAAACATTCATACACATAAAACACAGAAAAACAAAAGCAGGACTGGAGAGATGGTTCAGAGGTTAAGAGCACTCGTTGCTTTTGCAAAGGACCTGGGTTCGGTTCCCAGAACCCCACACGGTAGCTCACAACGTTCTTAAATCCAGTCCTAGAGGAACTTGTGACCTCCATGGACCCAGGCAGGCAAAATAGTCACGGACATAAAATAAAGATATATTTTAAAAGAGAAAGGAGAAGACAACCACAAAATGGAATGTACAGCACACAGGCCAACCTCGGAAAGAGGGACAGAGGAGAGAAGGTCACATATGTTGAAAACAGCCTGGCAAAACAAAAATGTTGTGTTTAAATAAATTACTCATCCTAAACAGGACTTACAGATAGTTTTTCCTGTTGTTTTTGTTCCTCAAATTTCCACCACGAATATGTAATGTGTGTTTACTCAGCTAAAAACCAGTAACCATTGCCATGGTTTGGGTATAAAACATCCACCATAGGTTCGTGCGTTTGTACGCTTAGTCCCCAGGTGCGGTTGGGGAGGTTGTGGAATCTTCAGAGCAGGAAGCATAGCTAGCAGAGGTGGGCTGGCTGAGTGTCCTAAGCCAGCATCAATCCTTTCCCTCTGAAGTACTTTTGTCTCGGCAACATGTAAGACAACTCATTCAGTCATCTTAAAAGATTTGCTCCAGTAGATTACAAGCCGACCGTCAGGAAACTCTACCCAGATGAAATTCTGATTATTTTTTTTTTAAAGGTAGAAAACCTGTTATCCAGTGGCTAAGCCTCTTCTTTTGTACTAATTACCTTACATGTGTTTCACAACGATCTTGTTTGATTGTTAAACACTGGGCTTGTGGTTACTCAGATGAGGAGGGCCTGAGAATGGCCAATGCCAGGTTCCTGTCAGCCCAACACCTTGCCATAGATATCCTTTCACACAAAGTTCTCGAAGCTTCAGGCGACTCTTTCTGAGCATACCTTTTCCACACTGTTCTGGGACACAGAAAAAGTTTCAACTTCTCTCCCAAGTAGACAAAGAGAATGAATACTGACCAGAGCAGTGAGATGCTTGCCCTTGCCGGGGAGGCAAAAAAGACAAGAAGAACAACCGGAACCTACACGTTTCATAGTCCGCCAAGGACGGCCTGGACTATAATATTTAGGTTTCCCTGTTTATATTCTGTCAGGGGAGAGCAGACTATCACATTCTATCAAGTCACTTGAAAAGAACCACTGATTTACAACTCCAAGGCACTAACAGAGTGTTTGATTTAAAAGAGTGTATCTATGTAACTGGAGTAAACATACCACACTCCAGAAAGTCTGGGGATAGCTTCCCGCCCAGTAAATGGCAAACAGCTAAGACTCGTTTATACCCCTCCCCCCTTTCCTGAGGGTTATCTCGGCCTTTTTCATCACATTGAAGGGAAAACAAATGATCAAAAGATGAATGACCTCTGACCTTTCCGTATCTCCTTCTCGGTCTGTCAAAAGACTGCTGGGCAAGGCAGGGTGAGCTAATTATTTTTTCCCTAATCAATCAGCTATTTTAATGACATGTGACATGACTGATCTATCAGTACCATTAAGATAATGTCCACTCTGTTAGGAGGCTGCTAAGTTATGGGTAAACCACTAGCCAGCCTGGCCCCTCAAGAGAACCTCGGTCCACTCACGGTTATCTGACTGTAAGCCTCAAGGTCTGAAAGCACATGGGAAAAAAGTTGTCTGGGTGTCTGGGTGGCAGTGGCTCAGGCAACTGACAGGCATGGCTGCCCCTTGAAGCCATCCCACTAGAATTTGAAACGACCACTTACTGGATCCTTTACATTTTAATTTTGTCTTCTAAAGAAGTTGGGGAGAGAACAAAACAAACAAAAGCAGAAACAAACAACCCACCTCCGCCCTTAACTTAGCTAGGCATTAAAAACCATTTCCATAACAGCTCACAAACCTCTTGTGTGAGATGATCTGAAATCTCACCAGTCTACAGCGCTGTCTGGGGAGGGAAGGGGTGAAGCGGTTGGGGGAACACAGAGGTCCTTGCTGAGAAGGTCAGGACAGAGCGTTAAAAGAAGTCAGGAGATCTGGCAGAAGGGTAGACCCAGGTGAATGAGTGAACACTGCCAGGTTTTGCCTTTGTGCTCCCTAGAGCCTCCTGCTTAGCCCCTTGGGGACCTAGCAGCAACTTAGTTGCTAAGGACTGGAAGGACCAGCCAAATGGATGCCTGAGGGCTGCCACAGGAGAAAGTAGGTCTTAAGGACAACCCTGGAGGTCTGCGGGTTCCTCCTGACACACTTTCTCTTCTCCAGCAGTCCCACACAATCAGACGGGGAGGGGGGTGCTCCCTCTCCCCAGATGACAGTGGCCCTGACCAGATGTTTCACAGGGAGCTCTCACACCCCTCTCCCATTAGGCCGTCACAGGACCAGGCCCTGGGGGAGGGGCACCAGGCTGCTGGGCCACAGCTGGCAAGCAGGTTTTGCTCTGGGTGAGTTCAGCTTGAATATCTGCCTGAAGAATGTCTCCTCAAAGGAAGCGAAAAGGCCTATCTCAGCAAGGACACTCTCTGAGTGGGTGGGAGGAGGGGAGAGAGCATCCTCCCTCCTCATTCATAGACTGCAGGAAGTACCCAGGACAGACATTTCCACCCTCCCTGTCTCTGGGCAGAATCTTCAGGAGTGGCCGGCTCTCCCTGGGGCCTGTCTCTCTTGTAGCATGGATACCAATCGGCAGGGGTTAGGTAAAGGTAAATACAGTGTGAATCCAGACAGGGTACTGGTGCTTCCACAATGTGTTTACTGTTCCTTGAGAGTGTATACACAGAAAGGGGAGGGACCAGAAGTAGAAACATGTCCTTATAGCATGGTGTCATGTGACAGAGGTCTATGAGACTGTGTGGAGACGCCAGACAGACAGAGGACTGGGAGAGACAGCCCTGGGAAGTGCAGCGTAGTTCCTCAATTACAATTAGTGAGACAAGCAGCCCAGACAAGTAATGGCATCCCAAGAGGCAGAGAGGCGTAGTGACCCCCACACATCACTTCTGTTTCTGTAAGAATAATTACAAAAGAGATACAAGGTTATATGTACTCCTTTGATAAATACTTATTGGATGCCATCTTGAGTATACGCTTAGGGAGTAAACCTGAAGGAATCTGGCCTCCCTAGAGCTTCAAGTTTAGCCAAGGAGACAGACAGCAAGTCCGTGCAGAAATGACAAACCAGGGAGTGTCCTTTGAGAGAGGTAAGGAGGTTTTCATGTAGAGGGAAAGAAAGGAGAGAGAGCTTTGCCTCATCAGGGTGCAACAGAGACCTCCTGGAGCTGAGAGGAGGATTATCTAGGCAGAAAGAAGCTTGGGACATTTACTGGAGACAAGCAAACCAAACAAAAACAAGGTAAAAAACAAATGCCCCATGGAAGAAGAGCCCCTTTCACCAGGTCCTAAGGGTCAGATTAGGGTTGGGTCACACTCAAAGGTTTTGGGATGAGTAAAAGCAGAAACACAAGCTAACCGGAAAAACAAAAGCAAAGTGCGTTTGTGTGAAGGATACATTAAGGGAAGTTGCTGGTTAGACATTCATCAAGGGGGGCTTTGCAGAGCCCACAGTAAGAGAGCTGGTGATCACCCTGTCCTGTCAGCCTACAGTATATAGAACTACATGGGCCATACTAGACGCTCTCTTTCCCTCTCTCTGTCTCTCTGTCTCTATCTGTCTCTGTGACTGTCTCTGTGTCTCTAACTCTCTCTGCCTCTCTGTTGCTGTATCTGTCTCTGTCTCTCTGTGTGTATCTCTCTGTCTCCCTGTCTCTGTCTCTGTCCCTATGTGTCTCTTTCTGTCTCTTTGCCTCTGTGTGTATCTCTCTGTCTCTGTGTGTCTCTACCTCTCTGTCTCTGTGTGTCTCTACCTCTCTGTCTCTGTGTGTCTCTTTGTTTCTCTGTGTGTCTCTGTCTCTATGTGTGTATTTCTTTGCCTCTGTGTTTCTCTGTCTCTTTGTGCCTTTCTGTATCTCTCTCTGCATTTGTCTCTCTCTGTCTCTGTCTCTCTCTGTCTCTGTCTCTCTCTGTCTCTGTCTCTCTCTCTCTCTGTCCACACCCCCTCTTCTCAGTCCTCTCTCTCCTTTGGAAAACAACACCTCATTTGTCTCTCTCCTGACACTGCAGCAAGCTCTCGATGTACCCTCTTGGTTGGGAAAAGCAGGAACCACAGATAACCTATGTGAGACATCATCCCAATGGCTTCTCCTGAGAAGAGACTTCCGAAGATTTTTCTGCTCTTCTTTATCTGTCCCACTCTCTGGCCCTGGCTACAGTGCCCATTTGGGAATGGTTTTAGAAACCTGGCCCTGGAGCAGGTCAACTTCTGCCTGATTCTGAGAGCAAGTTCTTGTTTCCGCAGAGGATGCTAGCAGGACCAGCCTGCCCTACGTGTTACAGCAACTGAGTCCTTTCCGTTATCCCATCTGTGGTATTGTCTTGTCCTTAACACTAAGCCTAAAGTCTCCCAGGTTGATGTGCTTCTCCGGAACATGCACACTGGGAGCAAGGGAAGCCCTACAAGATTCACATCAGCTTTTCATTGATAATCTGCCCCCCCTCTAGAGAGCCAGAGCAAAGCCTCAGTTATTTTCAGGGTCCTAGTGCATCCTGGGAAAGTCTCCACACAGCCTCTCCTCTTGAGTCATAAATGAAAATTTATGACTTACTCTTTTATTAAATTTCAGTGACCTTCACTGTGCTTTGAAAAGACTAGAAGATAATTGTACCTGTGTATGAGTACACACATGTGCAAGTGTGTGATCTCCAACACACCCAAAGCACTTCACCACATACTTTCTCATTTAGTTCAATATAACTTTTCCATTTTACTAAGTGGAAAATAATGAATCTCAGAGTGACAAGGTTATTTGGTTATAGGCACACAATTTATGAAGTCTAGATTGGTCTTCATTGTTCTCTGGAGCCTACCACAGTGCCTGACACATAGTGGGTAATTGATCAATATTTGGTAGAGTGGATTGATACTATGTATATGGAAGAGCTAGGATTAAAGTATTAATCCACCACATCTGGATTCCTTCTGGAAAAACTGTGTATTTAGCTATAGAAATCAGAACAAATAAAGTACCTACTCAAGTCCTATAGATTTACAACATTTTCTTGTAATATGTCCAGGCCATGGTCTGTGTTAGTGACTGCTCAATTAGCATTGAACATTTCATGGGGTAAGGGGTTCTCTGACCCCTGCTGCCCCACACTCTATCCCATAGCCTAGACGACTTCACAGACATGCAGCAAAACTCCCTATACCTTCCGGGTTGTGTTGGGGCAGATTTTTGTTCAAATAAGATATTTAGTGCCTAGTAAAGGCCCCTGAATAAAATGTATACCACAATGTGCAAAGCTACTATCAGGCTACAAGGGGGAGGAACGGAAGGGAGCAAAGACAGAGGTGCACAAAAATGTACTTCTTACATCTCGAGGGGACAGGCAGGTCAGCACCTAGGACTTCTAAGTAGTGTCAGGATCTGAAGGGTAGCACCAGGCAGGTGAAATCATTATTTCAGACATCTTAAGAATCCAGGGAGCAGCCTGCTGGTGGGCAGACGAGCTTTTCATTCCCTTCTGAGGAATGGGAGAAGGTTGGTTGTGCATTTAAATCCTCGCTGACCCATGGCTGGCAGCCGGACAGGCTGACACATTGCATCGTCTCAGTTATTCATACAAATACAATCCACTTAATGATTGATTTATCCTTCGAGAATTTTGAGACCCAGACCATTTTTTTTTACCCCTTCCTTCCACTAATAGTCCTGGTAAATACAAATAGCATGGTTTTATAAACACTCTTTTAATAAACCCCAGAAACCGAGCCAAGACTAGCATCCACAATCCCGCTTTCGGGAACGAGTCCCCTGCCCTCAGATCATTCTTCCTTGTGAAAATACCACATCCAGTTAAACAGACTAGCCGGTGTGGTCAAATAAAATGGTGAAAGCCAAAATGAAAAACCTTTTGTAAGGAGGAATGGATGAAGTAAAACAATCCTCCTGCCAGCTCAAATACATCTAAATATCCCGGGAGTTCCAAGACCCTCAGAATGAAGATGAATTTGTGAAGATTAGCAGTGACAGCCATGTGAAATGCAGAAGGACAGCAGAAACCAGCCCGGCTCAACCAGATCTCAGTCATCGGGAAGCTGGGGCCCCAGAGCTTTGTCGAGTAACTGAGTATGATGTAGGTTTCCCATATCCGGCTCACCACTACTGTGTCTCCATCTTAGAAAGACCAAACTCTTCCAGCAATAAAGACCTACGCAAGCCATATTTATATACATCATCATAGAAGCAAACCTAGAGCAAAAATGAGCATAAAGAATAATATAATTAACAAAATTACTATATTAAACTATGTCTATGTATAAACTGTATATATGTAACAACTATATAACTAAATGTAATAAACTTAAATTGTTACACAAACTTGAAAGCAAGTAAATACATTTAGTGCTTGCTACCATGTCCCATGCTCAGTACTTGGCGTACACTAACTTGTAAAACCTTCAAAACTCTTGGAAGAAACAAAGGCTATTCCTGTTCTGTGTTTAAGGAAACCAAGGTATAGACAAAGGAACTTCCCCAAAGTTATTTACACACCAAATGGGGGAGATGGTAGTCCCAGAATCTCAATTCTGTACTTTCCTTTACTCTGAGAGAATTCCCTGAAGCTGTGCGAAATGAAGTTCCTTTGTGAGCAGGATGCCCGGGGGAGGGCTGGGGCAGCTGTGCAGGACGGGGGTTGCAATCTCCCACCCTAGTCAAATAAAACCAGACCTGAGATCCTGCCTAAGCTACATTCTGAGAAGTCCTGTCTTAATGAAGCCCCACGGAAACTGTCCACCAGTTCAGAGACGTGGTACTCAAAAAGGAGGGAAGGAAGCATGTGAAAAAACCTAGAAACCCCGCCAGGTTGTGGTGATGCAAGCCCTTAGTCCTGCCACTCGGGAGGTAGAGAGGCAGGCAGGTCTCTGAGTCTAGACCAGCGTTCTCTATGAAGTGAGTTCCAGGACAGCCAGGGCTACACAGAGGAACCCTTTTCTCAAACAAACAAACAAACAAACCCACAAAAAAAAAAAACACAAAACAAAAAACATAGAAACTCCAAGATCACTGTGCTAGGATCACACTATCTACATGGAATGAGAAATGAACAGGAAGAAATGGTTCAGAAGCAGCAGGATCTGAACCTCTGAATAGAGATGCTTTTTGGAGGAGGAAAAAAAAGCAAAACAAAACCTTCCATGCAAGGAAGGTAGCAAATACATCATACAGACCACAAAGCAATCTAAAAGAGGCACTTTAAGAGCATTTTAATTAGTATTTAAGAGTAAGAAGAAAGGAAAAGAATGAACAAAAGAGCTGGACTAAAAAGGCAAGTTCTGTTATAAAGAGAGAGTATATGGCCTAGTGTGAGAGAGACAGCCATTACACCCGACAAGCTTTCACACATGAATCAACCTGCAAAGTAGATGTTAAGAGAAAACTGGAAGATCAGAGATGGATGTGAGGAAACACCGTTCTAAGAGACAGAGGGGAGGGCCAGCGAAACGACAGAGAAATCAATAGAACGAGGAGAAAAATCAATAGAACAGGAAGAGAAATCGCTAGAACGAGAAGCAGGATATGCAGGCAAAGAGTATTTTTTGAAGAACATGGTAGAGATATTTTCAAGCTCTAAGAAAATGATGAATTTCTTTTAAAGATTTATTTATTTAATTTTGTGTGTTTGGGGTGTTGACGGCATGTGTGTAAGTACACATGTGCATGCATGCCTGTTGCCCACAGAGATCAGAAGGTAACAGATCCCTCGGAACCGAGCTGTCACGTGGTTGCTGGGACTCTAACCTTAGTCATCTACAAGAGTGTAGCCAGTGCCTTCAATCTCCGAGTCATCTCTCCAGTCATGAATATTTAGATTGAAAAAGAATGTAGGTTCCAAGTATGATTCTGAACCTAATCGCTATCACCACAACTGCGTGAAGTAAAAACAAACATACTCACGCATGTCATCGAGAGAAAGCCTGCAGCCATGGCAACACGCTAGCGCTCACCAATCACAGCGGACTTCGAGGAATCAATGGATTCCAGAAAACAATGGAAGAAAATCTTTTTTGCACTGATGGGAATGCAAGCTATTTGAGCTTCCTTTAACCTGCTAAGATTTCACTTTTAAGTGAGATTAAAAAGTAAAGATCCCCCGAGACATTGAAGAACTAAAACCGCTCGCTACCAAGACCTTCAGAGAAATACCAAAGAATACACCAAATTCAGAAGGGAAGAGTGAGGCAGGGGAGCACACTGGCAAATACAAACAAGTAAAGCATGCTGGGACATCGCCATCAGCATTGACTGGAGATACAACGCCACGTTACCAGTAACAGAAGAAGAAGGTTACTTTGAAATGAACGAGTCTGGAGATATTTATCCATTTTAGGAGAGGTGGACACACGGATAAGCTTCAGACTCTGAAAATGATATGTTAAGTTTAACAGTATAAACTACACTAATTGAGGAAGAATATTTCTTGGCCATAAATTTATTTCCAGACCTTCTTGGAAGTTCTTGTTCAGAGTGTCTGGAAAGGTCTCTATTTCCATGTGATTTAACACAACTTCTATCTAAGTTAATTTTGCAGAGCGGTAATAGTCGAGACTATACTCAGTGGGACTTGATTTCTGGGCTTTTCCTTTTGAGTCTCGAAGATGGAGAGACAAGCTGTGAACCAAGACACATAGGAAAACCAGTGTGCCAAAGGGGGATGGTTCCTAGGCAAGTATCTTGGGATTCCAACGAGGAGGAAATCTTCCATATTCTTCCTGGCCTGTAATGTTTTCGCAGGTGACTGTGTGAGGAGGTAATTTAGTAGATCGTCGGAAATGAATTGTTTTGAAGTGACATTTTAAATGGGGTACTGGCAGGAATTGAATATTTAGGCTAATGAGTTTAATTGAGTATCAGGAAGTGTTGTTCCCTTTATTTCTTTTTCTTTTGTTACAGTGATGTAATAACCATTGGCATTCTCTGTATAACAGTAGGAAGGCTTAAGTGCTAAAGTGTTTGAGCAGTACCGTTTGAGAGAAAAGTGCTCTGTAACAACATGTAAAAGTTATTAGCTCCCTCCTCAGCCTGGGTGAGAAGCAGGAGTCACTGAACGTCCAGTACAACTTGGCTTAACCAAAATCCAGAGCCACTTACCGGCTCCTTGAATAGAAGTCTTCTGATCAATATATGAAGAATATAATTGGTATTACCTCCCTTCTGGGAGTCCAGAGATGGATACCTGTGTTGAGTCTTTGGAAATCCTAATAGACCTTGGGGGACTTTTGCTCCAGTGTGTATAGTCTGTTATGTTACAACTCTGTCCCTTTATTGGTTTGGGAAAAACCATGCACACAGGGTAAGCCAGAGAATGATGGCCACGTACTTCCTATCCCAAACTGTCCTTATACGGTAGACCTTGCCAGCTCCAACACATCAAATTGTTGCCACTATGAGATGTGGGTGCCACAAGAGCTGGATTCTGCTCTTTTTAATAAGGGCATCTCCAGATTCAGCCTGGTGCCTGGCCCATAGTGGCTTTTCAATCAACTTTTGTGTTTGAGTAAAAGCTAATTGGTTAGCTCCTGGAGGTTAGTGTGCCTCTCATCATCTTAGAAACATCTCCCCTATTTCCTACTAGTCTGTTATCCCATGTAACCTAGGGTAACCTTGTAACCTAGACCACATTCGGATGTGCCTCATAGAAACCCATGCTTTCTAATATGTAAATTAGGCTGTGTGTATTTACATTGATGGGATTAAATTTCAGCTCCAGATACCAGCAACAGTTCATGGGGTCAATCTCTGCAGATAACGAACAGCCACTACTACATTCAATAGCACAGCTATAGAAGGTTCCCATCATTCTAGAAAGTTCTGTCATGAGGCTACCAAACAACCCCAGCTGGGATCTCTAGGCCCAGGTCTGAGTTGGCTACTTAGTAAGGATTAGTATTCTACTTCACAAACACATGCAGTTCTTCCTGCCCACAGTACTTAACAAAGTTCTTCTCTTCTTTCGGGCATTGGCTGAGTCATACTCTCACAGCTGGATCAACCTGAGTGAATCTTGGCAAAATTGACATTTCAGGTATCTTTACGTACTAACTTGACCAATATCTGTCTCTCAGGCTAAACTAAGTACCAGGAGGCAAGGAATAGCCACATTTTTTTTGAGAATGTATCCCCACTGAATAGAAAACTGAGAGATTATACATTTGTTGCAATTCTCACTGGACAAGCTATGAAGGAACCATCAACTCCAATGTTCCAGCCTCAGCAGCTCGGTGCCTGGGGAGCTGCAGGACCCGCCCTCTGCTGTCACACACACCCTGCTGACACACAGAGGGAACACTGGATCCATTGTTCACAGACATTATTCCTTCATTGCCATCTCTGTTCGTTTACCTTCCTTGGCTATGCTAAATATTTTCCACAGCGCTGTCACCTGTGAGGGTCTGTGAGAATATTCCAGACTCGCGGAAATGAGGAGACTGACCATGCCAAGTGAGCACCCACAATCTAGGAGAACACAGCGCTTCCTGCAGGGATAGAAACAGGTTCTAAAATCCTCCCTGTGTAGATGCACTCCTTTCCATGAAGTCGGACGCTTGACACCCAGCCCTTGCACCTCCTCTGGAGAGTAACTTTCCCTAGGAACCTTGTCATCCCCAGGGTTTCTCGTCTGGCTGCACTCTGGGAACACACTTGCATCACTGTTCCAAGAGTGTGACCACAGTTCTCCCAAGTGCCCTTAGAATTTGGCTATCGTTTGGGCAAATTTCTGCCACGCCCCTGGCCTGTTGCTGCCTGGAGACTGGGGAGAGCAGAGGTAGCTGCAGTTGAGTATCTCCTGAGTTCTGCACATTTCGAAAGTCTAGAGCATAGGCAGACAGACACAGCAACAGAAAGGACAGCCCACTCAGGCTCCTGGGAGACTCCCTGTCTGAGTTCATGCGGCTCTCGCTCCCAAACGGAAGTGGAAAACCAAATAAAGTCAGCTCCACGGAGGTCCCGGGGCCTAAGACTGAGCAGCCTCAGGAATGCCAGAGTGAAACATCATGACTCATGTTATTACAATAAATGCCTAAGAAAGTAATAAGGACTTGGCACTTAGTATAAAGCATTGGACGCTTTCTGCTTGTCGTAAAGTGTAGCCTGGGACATTTTCTCTCGCTGAGCAACAGGCATTAGCAATGTTATCTATGGTAGTACAGGAGTTACTCACAAAGCTTTATTAAATGATGCCAAACTTCCTCCCTTCCTCCCTCCCTCCGTGTGTTCTTCTCTTTCCTGGGAGAGGCTTCAGAACACTAAAATGCTTTTTTTCCAGGGTGTCTCCAACAGTCTACTACTAGGAGATGAAATGCATACCTAGAGGATTAGCAATTCAGACATCACCTTCCCCAAAATGACTTGCTTGGAAGACAGACGGCTGCAAAGGTAAACAAGTGTGCTCCCAATTTAACGCCGCCATTCACATTTACGGAGTAGGTTCTGCCGGGGACAGGGACAAGTTAAGACAACAAGCAAACAAAAACAAACACATTGCTCCAGCATTGAGGACAGAGTGGAAGTGAAGTAATTCAGCTAATGCTCTAGGCTTTCCAGAGCATGGAGCAAGGTTGTGGCCCTCCCAGGGAAAGCGGTTCTCTCACAGAGTGAAAACAAAATTGTCTTGGATCTCCTCAAGCAGCTGGTCTCTATCCAGCAAAGAATCCCACACTGGCCAGTGTTGAGGCGGCCGCATCGCTCACTACAGGCAAGTCCATCAGCGTGACGATCCGGGCGCAGCTGCAGTGTGTAGGGAAAGGGTGGCCCTTCATCTTATCCCTAAAACAAGTTCCTCCTGGTGGAGGGCCCAAATGGTATGGGATCTTGCTTGAGGAGAGAAGAGTTGGAAGGCCTTGTGGAAAGCACTGGCTCTCTCTGTTTCCCTGCTCGATCTGGGCTATCTGGACAGCATCTGGCAAGGTTTACCAGATCTACACCCTGTGGCAATGTGAGTCAGGAGAGGAGAAAGAAGAGGGGCACGTCTGCAGGGCAGTGGCCCTACTCCCAGCAGTGAAAAGTCCACCACGATCTGTCCACGGGTACTCTACTCCCTGCAACTGAAGGCCTTTCCCAGTCTGGCAAAGGAAAGAAGCCACCCCTGGCCTGGCAAGATAGGGTTAGGGGCTGCTTCCCCGGCTCGCCCCACTAGCATGATGGACCGTGAGGTTTGCCTGGGAAGCAATGACTTCCGGACATGTGGGGTTTTCACGCTGAAATGAGGACAGTCTCCCTACCTGCCATGCCCCTTGAGTGACCTTCCCCTGACTTGTCTTTCTGCCATCATGGTTGGCTTAGAGCCCTGTAAGCTGTCAGCTTGTTGAGAGTGGTCTTTGGAGACATTCGCCTCTGTAACCCCTGGTCGTGGGCAGAGATAATAGCCCAAAGTTATCCCTGCCGTGGAGCCTTCTGCTAAATTAATGAAAGGTGGTCCTCATGCCTGGGTCCTAGCCTTTCTAGCTGCTTTGAATCTAAACATGGGGACTAAGATAGTACCTTAGTGTGTATGTTTCTACACCCACAGCCGCCAGTGGATGTCTAATTCCTGATGTTTTCATCATTATGCCCCTTAGTTACTAGAATAAAGAGATTAGGGACTAGGGGTCCTGTGTGTGACTTCCTCTTTCTGTAGGTTGATATCATCATGCAGGTGAAGGCAGTACAAGTTAGAACAAGGCCAGTCATTGGACGAGAAGGAAGGATGGGTGGGAGAAAAGTTTTAGAGAGGCAGAGGAGGCCGGAGCGAGGAGGAGGGAGAGGAGAGGACATGGGGGTGGATGTTAAGATTCCTCTCTGTCCATATTACAGGTTGTTATGACTATTTTTAAGGGATGGATGTGTACAGGATTTTGTGTTGTTTAGATGAGCAATTTATATCTTATCTAGGTGGGTGGTTTATATCATTTATCAGTTGGTTGTGAGTTTATTGTGTGGATGCATTGTGGATGGAGAATTTAATATGTAAATCTGATTGTTGGGTTACAGTTTGTTAAGTCTTGATTTTACCGGGTAGCTGGAACCAGAGAGTCCGAGACTAGCAGAGAGCCACCAGGAGAGATACTAGTCAGAAATGAACTAGCACTAGTTCCAATGGCCGATTGGAGCTGGAACTAGTGAGAGAGCACGACCACCAGGGTACTCACAGGAACTGGTTCCATCACTTTTTTATTTTTACCACAACATCTTTCTTCCTTTTTTTTTTTTTTTTTTTTTTTTTTTTGACAAGGTCGAATTCTGTAGCTCTGGCTGGCCTGGAACTTGCTGTGCAGACCAGACCAGGCTGGCCTCAACTAGCAGATATCCACTTGCCTCTGCCTCTCGAGTGCGAGGATTAAAAGCGTGAATCACTACTCCCAGTAGACTCGCTCATTCTTGTTGATTTCTCATTGTCTGCCATGAGTGGAATATTTGTAAGTAAGAGCTATTGGGACTCCCTACCTTTAACTTTCTGTGTTTGTATTCAAACTGCCCCCATCTTCCAGATAGGAATTTGATGGTGCGGAGTTGTGAAATGATTGGCTCAAATGCCCACAGTTGCTCAAAGGTAGCCTAGAGCTGGGTCCCCTAACTGGACTCTGCACAGCTTATGTTTGTAACCACAGTGCTCTACTGCCAGAGGCATGGGTGAGGGAGGCTGCATCTGTGTGGGGAGGTCTGTATGTAACGTTGAGGCATACAGTGCCTGTTTCTCTGCCTCTTGTCCTATAATCGTACTGAGCCTGCCTCCTTTGAGGTAAAAGAAAACATCGTGCAAGAGTGTGGTCCAGGAGACTGAATAGCTAACAAAACAGGAAACTTGCTCACTGTTTACGAGATAAATGAGAAGCAGAGAGCAAGCCAAGGTGGAGCTCCTGCCCAAGGTAACAGCCAGACAGTGGCAACGCCAGGCTGGGAGCCTTAATCCCCTGACTTCCTGCCCGGGTTTTCTCCAGGCGTTCCCCCCATTCTACCACTATAAAAAACACACAGGGCTCTCTTTACCACATTCCTCCGGTTTTAAAGGCATTGGCCCTGCTGTCCTCCTTCCCAAATTCTAATACTCTTTTCTTTTTAACATCTAAGGAAGAAAGTGTTATGGTTCAAAGCGTTTGGATTCCACTATGTCACTGTAACATAACGTGCAATAAATACCTTTTATTATTTATTACCCAAAACTTAGGGGCCATGGAAGACTAAAAGCTATCCTTCTTTCCCCCTGGTGAAGCTCTAACAAGTTTATTCCAGCCCCTGGGTAGAGGGAAAGGGTGGGAAAGGGAGCTGCTGAGCTTGGGGTTTAATCTTCTCAGTGCCACAGGCCAATGTCTCTGTGGTTATAGCAGAATTGTATGTGACTGGAAGACTTGTTTTAGCTCAAACCCTGCAGCCTAGAGAATGGCAAACTCCCAGAAACACCTACCTAGCCCACCCCCAGAAGCAGCTGAATAAGCTATGGTAAAAACTGAACCAAGGATCTAGGTTACCCCAGAGTTCCCAGTGCTTTAAACCTTCTTCTGTTCCAGGATAAGAGAGCTACAGAAAGATCTCAGAGTCAGTCAAGCAAATTGACTTTCCGGCTATTTCTGGTGAGGAAGAAGAAGAAAAAGCAAAGCAAAACAAAAAAAAACTTCTTTATCTTAAAAGGCACAGAAGACAAGTCACCCGCACTCTACCCTCCTAGCCCTTCATACCTGACAGGCGGGGAACTTTGTTTGCATTAAAACGGCATCTTCTAAGAGGACCTATGAACCTGAAACAAATGCTGTTTAATTTGCCATTCATTAGGGGTGTGTCTGGATTGATTTATTGCACCCTTATGACCCTAAGTCTTTGGGACAGCATTCCTGCACGATTAAACAGGGAAAGGGTTCAGGCGGGACTTGCAGGGATCAGCAAAGAAAGCTGGGGTGATGCTGCAAATTGTTGTGCATCTATCGGGTAACCCAAAGAGAACACAGACCAGTGGAGCTCTGAAGGCATACGAGCCAGACAAGAGTGTGCAAGTCTTTTGACCCAGGTTTGCCAAGTCTCTCCTAAAGGATGCGGCCATCACAGGCCACTGTTACCCAGGTTGTAATTAAAATTACCTCCTCTCTGTCTCTCTCTCTCTCTCTCTCTCTCTCTCTCTCTCTCTCTCTCTCTCTCTCTCTCTCTCTCTCTCTGTCTCTGTCTCTCTCTGTCTCTGTCTCTGTCTCTCTCTCTCTCTCTCTGTCTCTGTCTCTGTCTCTGTCTCTCTCTCTCTCTCTGTCTCTCTGTCTCTCTGTCTGTCTGTCTGTCTCTCTCTGTCTGTCTGTCTGTCTCTCTCCCCCCCCCCCGAGGAACCCTGCTCTCTCTGCTAACTGAACAGCAGCCAGAAAAAGATGGAGCGACAGAGACAGAGACAGACATTTGAGATGAGCAGTAAGAAAAAAAAAAATGTCTCCTGGTAGCTCGACAGGCTGGCAAGAATCAGAAAGTGATCAAAATAAACAAACAACACAAAGCAAAAAAAAAAAAAAAACCCAAAAAACAAAACAAAACAAAACAAAAAAAACCTTGCCAAGTTCGGAGAATTGAGATGACAGCAATTACCCTTGAGATCTGTCTCCTCTCTATGCGTGGCACAAGTCTAATTACAGCAATTATGAGGAGAGACTACAGTGTTTTACTCTATCTTATTTTATTTTGTTCTTCATGTGTAAACAAACCACTCAAGGACTGGTAAGCCTCAGCCTGCTGGCGTTTATTAATTATTAACTCCTACTGTGATCACCTTGCTTTAATTGACTTCCAAGGAAACATTCCAGGGCCTTTGTGCCTGTGGATGTACCTGAAGCCGGGAGTCAGGGAGGGGGGATACAGCGCCTACAGTTCACTATCTGACCTCCTTCCAACCCCATCACCTTAGGTTATCCAGCCAGAGTCAGTGGGGCTGGCTTGGAGGGAGCTTGGGGTTATGATTGAGGACCTTGTGCTCCTAGGCTTCCTGTGAGAACTTAAATGCTGGGTCTCCCTTGAAGCAGCTGCCCCTGGGTCTGACCTCTCCTACCCACATTCCTCTCTCAGACTCCCCCCAAAACTGGCATGTGACGGGTGTCTAGCATGCATCCTGTTTCGTCCCGTTTTCCCACTGAAACCCAATGACAATATAAGTAAAAAGGAATCGGGGTGAGGGCAGGAGATCTGCAAGTTGATCATATGCTGTTGTTTGGGGGGGACATTCGGAAGTCCCTTTCCGAAATCTTCTCCCCACAGAGGCTGGCATTCTACACTTGTGAGAGACTGGCTTCCCCAAGAATGTTAGGATTTATTAATGTGGCTCAGGAAAGGAGCCCCTAGAGAGTCAATGTGGGCTTCATTCTGCAGAATGACCGCTGTGAGAAGCAGCCTGCTTGCAAATCAACGGCTGTAGATAGATAGGTGCTCTAGAGAGTAACTTCCTGCCTCTCTCTAAAGAATCTGGAGTGTGCATCCTGGAACACACAGCAGTACATCTGACTGACCTACGTGTAGCACCAAACAGAGTTAATGACTCATACGACTGCTTTTTCATACATTCTCTCGCCAGAGGTCTGGAACTTATTTTTATCGATAGAAACTGATGCCTGCAGTCTATTCTCTTATAGTCTTAGGGATGAAAATCTTGGCTTTCCAGTTTTAATTCAAACACAAGGTGAGAGGCTCTTCTCATAAGACGAGCGGCAAGGAAACCTCTCCAGCTCCTTCTGTTAGGAGGCCTTCTCCTGAGTTCTGTGGCCTGAGTACCTTTGGTGTCCAGGCTGCCTTCTGTACTAAATCCCAGCAGGATCCTGGTCCCTTCTAACCTCCCCACCCAAGGTCCTCTTGAATATGAGAAAGGGGTTGGGCTCTGAATAGGGGATCTGAGGTCCTTCAGCCTACAGGGCTTTCAGAGTTAGGGGCCATGTCAGCATGACAGACAGGAAGGTGCAGACAGATGGCGTGGAGAAGGAATGACCAAATGAACAGAGCCAAGACCCAGCCAGAGCTTCCCACGGCATTCATCACAAAGTACTGGCTGGATTTCGGGCATCTTTGGCTTCCTAATTCTCTTACCACATCCAAACTTCATCCTCTCCCTATGGGTTTGAAGACGTCCTTATCTCTCTTCACATTGGTAAATAGTGCCAAGTGAACAGCCCCGCTTCTGAATTTCAGCAGAACTAACCTGAGAGTCGCAAGTAGAATCGTACATGAAAACAATTAACTAGTACTCAGTGAATGGTGCTATTAGAACTGATAGTCAGTACATAATCTATGATGTCCTTTGGTTGGTGTGTCTCTTCTGAGAGTGACGGGTTAATGAGTAGGTGCCAAAAGGCTGTCATTTTCTTTAAAAGGTAATAGCAGGTCTGCCTTGGTTTGTGTCATCCACTCCGTCAGAAGATGTAAAGTCGGGGCTGTTCATTGAAGTTCACAGATGTCGGCTTTGACTTTATGCAGAGGGCAGTAAAGCCTGAGCGCACAGCATGAGTGTCACAAGACACTGCCAGTTTCAACGGGGGACAGAGCTGGGGAAGGCACTGAACCTAACGGTTTCTGAAGTGCTGAAAAGAGAAGCGATGTGAATAACAGAAGAGCGGCTACAGAGATTCTCCAGAAGCACGCGTGGGGTGGGAAGGGTCCTGGCTGAACAGCGGGATGTCAGGAGCTTAGGGGGGCGGGGGTCTCAGAAACCATCTCTACAGCCATCTATAACGTGGGTCCTGAGGGCAATGCCACTTGCTCAGGTGAAAACACTGCACGGAAGGCCCTTGCTTCCAAGTCTGAGGTCTGGTGCATTTCTGCGACTCCAGCGACATCGTAAGCTTCCGGTCCGACATTACAGAGACACACTGCTGTAGTCTAGCATTACTGTATTATTGTCACTCTGCGTCCTCTGACACACAGGCTGGGTGGCAGCGAGCGCCTCCAGGGTTCACAACATCTACATCAGGTCGAACGTCACTCTATTTCCCAGAGGAGAAGGTTCCTTAGTGCCATGCAACAAGACGGTGAGACGTAACTACTTAGCGTGCGGCTTTTGCCAGATCTCTCCTCTTCGGAGTGAAGGTTTGGGGTGCTATTCTTAGCTCCACCACTGAGTTATCATGGGATAGTGACTGCCCCACACCAGATTACCTATTGCTGGTGACAAAATAGGGTGAAAAATCTTTAGCACCCAGTAAAATCGTGACTGTTCCAAATAGTTCATAATATTTTTTTTTCTGGGAACATAACGTTCAACTGAAATAGCATGAAAAGGCAATGGGAAAATGCACAAGCACGCGAGAGACCCCCATCTCCACTGTTCCATAACGGCATATCACATCATGGAGAAGAAAATAGAAAGAAAAATGTGTCTCTAGAGAGTCAATGGCGCAAGATTCTCTGCTCCACAGACATGACTCTTTATAGTATATACCCAAGCACCATATTAGGAGGCTACTTTTTTTGGGTTTTTCTTTGTTTTATTCAACCAATTCAGGGGCAAAGAGATTCAAAATGCTCAGAAAGCATATTCCTGCAGTTCTTCAACATTACTGTATTACTGCTTCTCTGCGTCCTCTGACACACAGGCTGGGTGGCAGTGTGTCCCAGGAACCTTGGCGGGAAAACGGGAGCGCCTCTGGGATTCACAACAACACCTGCCTCAGGTCGAACATTACCTATTACCCGGCTTTGATGCTTCTACAGAAAAGATCAAGCTAGCAAGCTGGGGAAGGAAGTTCTTAGGTGCTGGCCTGAACAAGATGCCGGGAAGAAGCTTGATTCGTATGATGACTTTCCCAGTGAATGTCTCTGTGGTCAACAGTGTAGGCTAAAGAAAAGATCTCTGGGAACCTGGGCTCAGACTGAATTCTATTTCGCACGTCCATTACCTTACCTTTCCTCTGGAAAGTGACTAGGCCTCGGTTTTCTTGTAGATATGAGTTCTGTAATAGGAACTCGGTAAATATTACACACCATCGCTACTTCTATTTGACCTGGGCTGCCATGACAAAACATTATCAAATGGCTGCCTTAAACAACACATCTGTTTTCTCTAAACCCTCGAATCCAGACCCAGGCCAAACTGATGGGTGGTTTGATTCTTGCTGAAGATCTTCCTTCTACCTACAGGAAGCCACCTTCTCAGTTGTGTCTTCGTTTAACCATTCCTTGTGTGATGTGCGGAGAGACAGAGAAAGGAAGAGAGGGTGAGGGATGGAAGGAAAGAAGAAAGGAGACGGAAGGGAAGAATGGTTCCTTCTGTACAGCCTTGTGTCAGGGCACTGATCCTAGGCCAGGGTTCCACCTTCATGGCTTCATTTAATCCAATCCTTGAAGTCCACATCCCACACTGGGAACCAAGACCCCCCTGAGTAAATGATTTCCCAAAGGAAACATTTATTCCATGAAAACTGTAATAAGTGTGATTACTATCCTAAATTATATATTATGAACTTTGAGTTACGTGAATCCAGTGCAAAATTATGAAGTGAGGGGAGCATGTGACAATTTGACTGAAAAATGGTCCCATAGGCTAATAGGGAGTGGCACTATTGGGAGGTGTGGCCTCACTGGGTAGGTGTGGCTTTGTTGCAAGAAGTGTGTCACTAGGGTGTGGACTCTGGGGTCTCAGACACTCAAGCCAGGCCTACAGTGACATTTGCTTCCTGTTGCCTGAGGATCTAGGTATAGAACTCTCAGCTTCCTCTCTAGTACCAAGCTGCCATGCTCCCCACTATGATGATAATGGATTAATCCTCTAAACTGTAAGCCAGCCCAATTAAAAGTTTTCCTCGGTAAGAGTTGTCATGGTCATGATGTCTCTTCACAGCAATGGAAATGCTAAGACATCTCTAAGTCTTCGCTATGGCTGTGCTCAGTTAACCACCAGACAACTGTTGATCAGACCCTCAACCTTCACAGTGACCACCTACATAACCACAACTACTCCTGTGAGACACAGGTCTTTGACTTTTACTGATGTGAACAGACACCATGACTAAGGCAACTCTTATAAGGACAACATTTAATTGGGGCCGACTTATAGGTTCAGAGGTTCAGTCTATTATCATCAAGGAGTGAGCATAACAACATCCAGGCAGGCCTGGCACAGGAGGAACTGAGAGTTTTACATCTTTATCTGAAGGCTGCTAGCAGAAGACTGGTTTCCAGGCATCTAGGACAAGGCTATTAAAGCCCACACCCACAAGGCCACACCTCCTCCAACAAGGCCACACCCACTCCAACAAGGCCACACCCCTCAACAGTGCCACTCCTTGGGACAAGCTATATAAACCATCACAACATACGTGCCCTTACTAATGCTTCTTCCATTCATGATCTGACTAAATTTTGGAAAAGCATGATGTGGACAAGGGAACTCTAAGAGGGTATCCATATTGCTTTGACTAAAGACTTTGATATGTACAAGAGTTTCCAAACTTTCTCTCTTCAATAACACATACACAACAATCGGTCTGTCTCGCGGCTACTGAATTCTGTGCTATATATTTATAGTTGCCCTGGGACCTGCCATATTCCCCCTACTTAGCAGAGAATGCACCTATGAAGTTAGAACCATACTCATTAACATCTTTGCTCAGGCCTGTTTAACTGTCTCAAACTATTCCACTCTCCTCCCCTTGCACATGCCTTATAAAATAAGATCTAAATAACTTTAAAGGTCCCAGAGTCTTTACAAATTCTTACATATTAAAATTTCAATCCCTTTATGATATCCAATCTCTTTTGAAATTCAAAGCCTTTTTACAATTCGAAGTCTCCTAACTGTGGGCTCCACTAAAATACTTTACTTCAAGAGGGAAAAATATCAGGGCACAGTCACAATCAAAAGCAAACTCAAACTCTAACTGTCCAATGTCTGGGATCCACCCACGATCTTCTGGGCTCCTCCAAGGGCTTGGGTCACTTCTCCTGCTCTGCCCTTTGTAGCGCACACCTTGTCTTCTTGGCTCCAGCTGCCTGTGCTCCACCACTGCTGCTGTTCTCGGTGGTCATCGCCTGGTACTGGCGTCGCCAAAACACTGCTGCCTTCCGCTGCAACTGGACTGCACTTTTGAAAATAGCAGGCTCTTCTCATGGTGCTAAGCCTCAAGTTCTCTGCACGACTCCTTCAGTCCTGGGACTTGAACTGCCACCGAGGCTGCACCTTCACCAAATGGCCTCCCCTTGCCTCTCACAGTGCAAAGCACAAGCTGCTACCTCTTCATGTTTCAAAACCAGTTCCACCTGGGTGACTCATACATTACCAAGTCTGGCTGCTAACTTGAGGTACAACTGTGGCTGCCTCTGGAACACAGCTTCTCTGTGCTCTCGGGAAACACTTCCTGGAAGTTTTCATCTCTGTGATGCTGGTCTGTTCTTAATCACTGCTGATTTCTTAGCTCCAGCTGACCAGCACCAATTGCCCCAGTAGCACAAGGTTTCGCTTCAGTAGTTCTGGTATCTTATTTACCACAGCTGATTCTTCAGCCCCAGCTGACCAGAATCACAGAATCTTCACAATCAAAACAGTAACCATCCTGAAAAGAGTCTTTAATCTTCCCTCTGAAATTTCACAAGCCAGGCCTCCATCTTCTGCACTGTTCTCAACATTATCTTCCAAGTTCCTATAGAACATCGCACAGAGCTCTTAACACCCAATGGCTCTTCTAGCTCAAAGTTCCAAAGTCCTTCCACAGTCCTCCCCAAAACATGGTCAGGCTGTCACAGGAGTACCCCACTATGCTGGTACCAATTTGTCTTAGTCAGGGTTTCTATTCCTGCACAAACATCATGGCCAAGAAGCAAGTTGGGGAGGAAAGGGTTTATTCAGCTTACACTTCCACATTGCTGTTCATCACCAAAGGAAGTCAGGACTGGAACTCACATAGGGCAGGAAGCAGCAGCTGATGCAGAGGCCATGGAGGGATGTTACTTACTGACTTACTTCCCCTGGCTTGCTCAGCTTGCTTTCTTATAGAACCCAGGACTACCAGCTCAGGGATGGCTCCACCCACAATGGAACCTCCCTGCCCCTTGATCACTAGTTGAGAAAATGCCTTACAGCTGAATTTCATGGAGGCATTTCCTCAAGGGAGGTTCCTTTCTCTTTGATAACGCCAGCATGAGTCGAGTTGACACACAAGACCAGCTAGTATACCATGTCTGAAGGAGCAGCCCTAAGCTGGGTCAAAAACACATATTTTGGTGAAAAAGAGAGTATATGATTCATAGGGAGAGAAAAATTTGGAGTCATCAAACTATAATTATGACCTTCATAGGATCCCTTTCAAAGTGACCTTCATCTTGGAAGCTGTCTACATGGTGCTGAGCATGGGGCCTCTTGGGAGAGAGAACGTGGTGGGTGAAACGTCCCCACTTAGATTGCTCCAGCAGCATTCCAGATAGTTCTGCTGTCCAAATCATTCCCCCCAAACTTAGTGGTTTTAAAATTGTGTCTTAGCTATCTGAGGGTTCAAGACTGAGTAAGAAGGCTCTCATATAGACTTCCATGTGCTTATAAATAAATGCCTGCCACGGCTGGAGTCATTCCGAAGTCTTTTTACTCCTAAGTCTACCATTGGTTTAGGCTGATGTGATCTCAGCTGGGAATATCAGCTGAGTTCCTTCCTGCACATGGCCTCTTCACTGTCCAGGGCTCCCTCATAGCATGGTAGCCATGATCCAAGAGAGAATCCCACAAGGACCAGGTAAGAAGCTCCTTTGAATCCTATGACTAACATCAGAATCCAGAGTCACCGTCCACCTCATTCTCTTGGCCATTCAGATTCAAGGGGAAGATACAGAAACCTCATCACCGATCGGCAAACCAGATGTTCCAAACCACTGCACCAAGGCAGAGAAAACAACTACGGCATCGTACGATAATCATGACCAAAGGAATGATTGCTGTGCATTGTAATTAGTGAGAGGGAAACAAAAGATACTCATAGACTAAAGGATAAAGAGATCAATAATCACACCTCTCACTCAAATTCTAAGGGCTCAGGGAAGTGGAATGAATGCTAGCCTGGGAATCAAAATATTTTCATTTCAACTCAGCTAATTTTTCTAAAAACAAACAAACAAAAACAGAAACAGAAAAACAAACAAACACAAACCTGGTAAAGTTGGCAAAGTTACTGATCAGATGCAGCCTCAGTGCCTTCATTATGGTGACAATCATAATATACCCCCTGTCTTCTACTGTTCACGGATATCGGCAGGAAAATAAAGAGGTAACGCAAAAGAACCTTGAAAACCGTAACCTGTAGCTAACGAAAGGAACCCTGAGTGTTGCAGGAATGCTCTTCTTAGTCTTCCTGGGCCTTGGTTTTTCTGAGTTGTGATAGCAATGTCTCGAAACAGTCCCTGGCCACAGAGCGGCCTAAGGCTCCATGTTACAGGAAAGAGAGAAGTCTCATAAACACCTGAATGTCCGTCTGTGTGCCCCCAAGTTTCTCTAGTCTCCAACCTAGCAAACGTTCCCTTCAGGAAGGAGTCTCCCCACATGCAGTGTTTTTCGGTTGGAAGTCATAACTGCAAACAATGTAAGTATCCCCCCCCCCAGGATAGCCAATATGATATACATTGCATTATGATCAATATCAAAATCACACGATTAGAAGAAAACGACTAGGTCTCTGTGCACCTGACCCTGGTGAGATCTAAGACAGTGTCAATTTCACTGCACTAGTCTGGTTTCCTAGGGTCACACATAAAGTGGGTTCATCTGCTAAACCAGTAAACTCTCAGAGACAGAGGATGCATCTCAGACTTCTTTGAGTCATTCAAGGTACTTTTCATAGAGGATATACTCAGTGCTATTTAATTGTGGGGAACTAAAACTGGATGATGTCAGTTAAAATAACGGGTGAGACAACGTGCACGCATTCGAATCCCGTCTTTGTATTAAAGTAGTGCTTTAGTACCAACGCCTGGCCCACTTTGTCCAACCTCATCCTCGTTCTGGTCAGGAAGACAGACCTTGCCTGCTAATTGAATGTTCCAGGCTCTGCTTAGCGTAATAACTGGGTCTTTGTTTTTGGTCAAGTTGTTTAAAGCAGATGCATTACAGGGAGAATTCAAAACCCCAAGCCCTGCTCTTAGGTTCAGATCCTGTGCCATCAAGTTCTTCCTGCCTCCAGCCCAGTTTGAGTTCACTGTCTCACCGCTAGAGCATTGTCACCCCCAGCTCTTTGCTGGGCTCTCTCCCATCTGCCAGCTTCTCTTTCAGAGTCTCTTTGGTGACCCTTGAGGCCCTCTAACTCGATACATTTACACTTGCTACCTTGTATCTTCTACTTCAAAACTGCTTATTCAGCTGGGTTAGGGTGAGTGCCTAATTCACTTTTCTCCATAGACTGTAGTCTTCATGAGAGTAAGAACTAAATCTTAGGGGCTTGGGAAAAACTAAATCTATTTTGTGCATGACTACCTCCCTAAGAACTAGTATGGGCCTGGCCTGAACCAACCGTCTAAGTAAACACATGTGGTCAAAAAGTACAGAAGAGCTGGCTTCTTATAAAGCATTTTATGTGTGCAGCTCCATGTTACATAAGCAGTTGATAAATTAGTCTTTCAAAATGAGTATGTATGTATGTATGTGTGTATGTATGTATGTATGTATGTATGTATGTATGTACGTATTCAAGTAAAGTAGGAGTTCTCTTTTGAAATCTGTTGCCTGTCAAACACAGAAGCATAAACCATATTGACTAAAACCAGTGCTTCTACTCAAGGTCCCTGCTTCACATTGTTTCCAATGGGTTATGAATCAGATACCCCTGACGAAGCATCAATCGGTGAATGAGACCCTAGTTGCCTTCCAGGGGCAGCGTCCAGCCCCACTGAGAGCACGTACTATCCGGTTTAAGAAGAGGAACATGTTTAGAACCCACAAAATATTTTGTGTCTCTGCAGTAGGCAGCCCTGGAGAAGGACCGAGTATGGAAACTCCCTTCAAGTTTCTCAAAGTCAGGTGCTTGCCTTGTGTGTGAACCCCCCTAACCCCCCCAAGGATCTGAGTTCAGATCCTCAGAATCCATGAAAAAATTACATGCAACAGTGTCCTTAATCCCAGCTCTCCCACAGATGGAGATGAGGGCAGACACAGAACTCTCCAGAGACCTCCTGATCATCTAGGCTGCCTGGCATAGCAGCAGAGAGCCTGTCCCAAACAAGGGGAGGGAGGGTGACACCGGAAAGCCACAGCATGGCTGTTCCACTTGCATGTGCTCATAATTGCCCCCACACACTCATATACAGGAAAGAAAGAAGGAAGGAAGGAAGGGATGGGGGAGGAAGGAAAGAAGGAAGGAAGGAAGAAAGGAAGGAAAGAAGAAAAGAAGGAAGGAAGGGAAGGAGGGAGGGAGAAAGGAAGGAAGGAGGGAAGGAAGGAAGGAGAAGTGAAGGAAGGAAGGACTCTAAAATCCCATTTTCCTTTGCTTCTATCCCAATCTTTCCATTCCAAATATGGGCCCCAGTGTTTGAGTTACTTCATGAATTAAAGTTCCTCCAATCTCCCTTCCTCCTTCCCTTCGTTCCTTCCTTCTTTTCTTCCTTCCTCTGTCCCTCCCTCCTTCCTTTCTTCCCTTCCCTCCTCCTTCCAGTGTTTGAGCCGCTTCATGAACATTGGCTCCAGAGACTTGATAGTAAGTTTTTAAGGTTAATGGAGGAAAAGAAAAGGCAATTCTGCATATGTGTTTTCTTTCATTTCCCCTAGGAACACCGAGTCTGGGTTACCAGCTATGGCTCGCAGCCACCTTGGGGCATACATAGCTCCTTTATCTACAGTTGCTGAACATCTCTGGGGCCCAAATCCTCGCTCGTGTCAAAGCCCAGGAATGACTTACCATGTACCCAGTGTTTAGACATGTTGCTTCTTGCAAGAAGGTAAACGGTCTCTCCTTCCCCTGCATTCTTGTTTTCTGTTTGCCCTGAAGCCATTTCTAAGACAGAAGAATCCCATCTGTTCGATTTACAATTTCAAGGAAACCAAAATTGAATTATTTATTGTCCATTAAGTGATATAAAGCATTACTGTGGGCTATGAAGGTTATTGTCTTTCAAAGACTCAATTGCTTTACCTATAAAGTGGAAATAATCACAACAGCCACTTCATAAGATATTATAATATTTAAAAGAACAAGAGAAGGTAGGCAAAGCTCTTAGCATGCTGTCTACAATAGTGTGGGTATTAAACAGGGTGGCGAATTCTTCGCTCTCTTCTGTTGAGAGGTGGAATCTGATTCACCTACCTCCGGGTACTGAATGGTCTTTATGCCTTGTTTGATGTGTCCATGGGTTAACAGTGATGCTCTGAGATTTCCAGGATCAGATCACAAGAAACCATCCACCTTTTGTACAATCAACTCATGCATCCTGCTGAACGCCAGCTACCCTGGGCCCACCTCAGTAGAGGAAGCGCAAAGCAGTGACGTAAAGAAGCTGTGTGCAGAGGGATGTCTCGCTCTTCCACCATCCTTCCCTGGGTGCCTGATCTATGAATGGGGAACACTCAGCTGAGATTGAGGGGCTATAACCTGGAGAACTGTGGGACCCTGGCAACGTCCAGAACTAAAGCCAGGCTCTCCCTAATGCTTTCAGCTGAGGCTCCAATATGAATTTATTCCTACAGTGCCTTGCCCAGATTTCTGATTGACAAAGTGTATTGTTTTGTATACTAAGTTTGGCAGTTAACAGTAGAAAACTACAATACTGCAAACATTGTTAGATAATATTAACAAAGTGTCCGGAAGAGAATTTGTCAACTGCCCTTTTAAATGCTGCACTTTGCTAACTGCAGGGGCCATGTTTCTTGAAGACACACAGGATCAAGAAGGTTATAAAATGACTGAAGACGTGGTCCCCAGTGTTTCTCCAAAGTGTTTGCAAATCACAGGAGCTCAACAAATGTTTGACTCATGAATGAATAAATATAGTTAAGAATAAATAATAAAAAACATTCTTCCTCGGATGAATGGTAGACTTCATGCATCATTTAGGAACATTAAGTTTTCTCTAAGATGAAATATTGCAATGTGGAATAGACTTTAAAAGTCTTTAAATGTTCTGAGATAAAGCAGGATATTTCCCCCAAATACTACACCTCAAGTAGGCTGATGAGATTTTAAAGTGCTTCTCTGGATGTGATTCCCTGTGCTCAGCCAATGGGAGCATCTAATTTAATCATTGAATAAATACTTTGTATTTGCTGTGCCAGCACTGTGTCAGTACTGAAGACACAGTATTGAGTAACCAAAAGATACATGTCTCTTGGAGCAACATTTTTACTAGAAGACATTGAATAAACAAAATCAAGTGAGCATAGGCTTTTGAGGACCTCAGAGGAAAACACAGTGTGGTGATTTGAATGGGAATGGTTCCCATAGGCTTATATATTTTAATATTTAGTCATCAACTAGTAGATATATTTGAGAAGAATGGGGAGGTGTGTTACTGGGAGTGGGCTTTGGGGTTTCAAAATCCCACACTAGGTACAATCTCTCTCTCTCTCTCTCTCTCTCTCTCTCTCTCTCTCTCTCTCTCTCTCTCCCTCTCTTCCCACCCCTCCCCCTTCCTTTCCTTGTCTCTCCCCTCCCTCTCTCACTATCTCTTCTCTCTGTCTCCCTCCCTTTCTCTGTATCTCTCTCCCTCTCCCTCTGTTTCCCTCCCCCTCCTTTCTCTCTGTCTCCCTCTCCTTCTTCCTCCTCTCTCTTCCCCCCTCCATCTTCCTGTTGTCTGTGGACCAGGCTACACCTCTCAGGTACTTTTCCAGCACTTTGCCATCCAGACACATGCTCTCCCTCCATGACGATAATGTATGAACCCTCTAAAACTGTAAGTGAGCCTGCCAAAGAGTTGCCTTTGGTCATGGTGTCTCTTCATAGCAACAGACCAGGAGCTAAGATATACAGCACAGTGGAGAGACAAGACTGCAACAGGAGCATGAAGTGGATATTGTTTAAGAAGAGCAAAAGCTAAGTAGATGAGAGCATAGGCTAGGTAGATGGTGTTTGAGCAGAGGGAGATCCAGAATGACTTGTGTGGCTCCTTTATGAACTGAGCCACCTTTCCAGAGCCTTCTCCACCTTTTTTTTTTTTTGAAGTAATATTTGAGCACAGTCGTGAGGTAACGTGTGACCTTTGGAGTACATGGAATGGTGCTCAAATCTCAGATCAAGATTAGCACTTCCAGCTCCATAAACACTTATCACTTGCATTGGTAACATTTGTGTCCTCTTGTCTAGGTCCTTATAAGACAAACTTTAAACTGTGAGCTGTGTTCAAGTTAGAAAGTTGGAAGAGCAGAGGAGAGGAGGAAGCAAAGGAAGCCCACCGAGAAGGAAGGTCACCTACATGACGTGGCTCTGGTGCTTTTTGGAACAACCAAGCAACTGCAGGGTTGAGAAGGAAAATAGATGACTAACAAACTCATTTGTTAAAAACAAACAACCAACGAAAAACCCAAACAAACAACAGTAAATGTTTCCTCCCCCGACCCTCATCCCCTCACCCCCACCCTGCACCCCAGTGTTCCTCCTACTCTCCAGACCTACACCTGGAGACAGAATGAGGTAGGTCCAAACCCCACCATGGCAGCTGGTGGGCCCAAGCTTAGAGTAATAGGCTTATGTCATTGTTTAATTCTTAGACTATTCCCCTGGGCTGGTATGGCTAGAAAATTACCTGTTCCATACGAACAAAAATTCAGACTCAAAAGACTCGGATTTACCCTCATCAAGACAATTGGAAAGAATGTGCTGGAGGTTTGAAGACGATCTCCAGAGAGACGTGCATTCTCAGAATGGTTTCAAGCCATGGCTGAATCACTGGGACACGCACCGACCTCCTGCCCGGAGGACCGAGCTCATTAGGATGCATGTGCTGAGGCCTGTTAAAATTCCAGCTCATTACATAATAGTTGCACCTTATGCACTTGGATACCTCTGAAAATGCCTCCAGCCCTTCCATTTCAGTCCTCACAACCCACTGACAGGCTCCTGTGACTCTGAGAGAACCGAGAACAGTGCCCTAGGAAAGCTTAAAAAAAACCCAGGAAGTGGGGAGTCAACCAAGAGGCACTGCTGCCTCTCTATTTACCCCCTTTGACGTAATCCCATCTCAGAATAACCCAACCCCGAGAATAATTCCAGAGTTTAGGCTGGCAGGGCTGGACTTGCTGTTCAATCCTGCCTTCCATTAGAAGCCACATCCTTTCCCCTGCATGGTGAGTCAGAGCCCCCTGTCACCACAGTCCCTCACTGTCCCACTAAACCTTGTGGCTCTGCACATCTCCTAGCTCCCTTGCTTTGCTTGCATTTTACTTCCTGTGACTTGTGAGCATTGCATCGAGTATGCGTTATTCAAAGTCTTTCCTACAAACAAGTCAGATTTATATGCAAATAACGAAAACCCCAGTGTAGGGTGGAATGTTTGCCAAGAAAGTGTCTAAGATGTGAATTCCAAGCCCATTCAGGACCTGAGGAACAAAAGGATCTTCTATTTATCCAATCAGACTCAGAGCTCTGATACTCATGGGTCTTGACAAATAACCAACTGGTAGGGCTGGAGAAGTGGCTCAGTGGTTAGGACCATGTGCTGCTCTTGCAGAGAACCAGAGTTCGACTCCCAGCACCTACTATGGGCAGCTCACAAGCACCTCTGTCTTCAGATGCAATGGGCCCTACGCCTTTATTCTCTGTGGGAAGAGCATTGATGTACACACACACACACACACACACACACTTGAAACAATAAAAAATATAGTCATAATGAATTTTTTATTAAGTAAATTGATTTTTAACTACTCGTGAAAAAAATTTAGCCATGTCAAATACATTGTTAATTTTACTATGGCAACTATCTTAATAGATCTACACAGCTCACGGTGTCTTAGACCACAAATCTTACATAGTGAATTTTATTCCAAAACTTACTTTCCACTAACAGAGCTGACAGATGCAAAGGTATTTTCATTACTATTAAGGGAAAAAAATTATGATGTATTCTACTTCTCAGATGCTATCTACTGAGATGTCCGTGTTCCCAGATGGAAGCATGTTTAAGTGAGAGCTATGTGTGCTCAGTGGAAGAGTGGCAATTAGGAGGCTCGGGGGTCCCAGTTGTTGTTTGTTTGTTTGTTTGTTTAGCTATTAAGAAAGTACACATATGCAATGGCATGATAATTGCAGCATTGTTCACATTAATCAACGGATGCGTTCATCAGGAGAGGAGCTGAGGCATATACTCACCAATGAATAATCACCAGCCTTTAAAAGGAAGAAAATGTCACTGGCAACAGCCTGTGTGGACACTGAGACATTACATCAAGTGCAAGAAGCCGGGAATAGAAAGACCAGTATTGTAAGGGCATCATTTATACACAGAATCTAAAACCGGACTCACAGACACGGAGAACAGAATGGGGCTTAGCAGGGGCAAGAAGAACTAGTTGAGGAGGCCTCAGCCAAATGATGCAACATTCCAGAGAATGTGTAAGTTTTAAGGTATTTGCTGTGCAGTATGGAGGAGAGTAGGAAATAGGTTTTACGTATTCTTAACACGAAAATGATAATCACAGGAAGTAAAGCCCTGCCAGTTAGGTTAAAGGAGCCGTTCTACAATACGTGTGCATTGCAAAGACAACTGAACTGTTCTGTCAGGGAAAGCAAAATTTCAAAAAGTATAATTAACTTTGAAAAGAAACATTGTAAAAACGCAAGGATTGTGCTGGGTTAGTGGTATGTGGTGACTGCTCTCTGAGTACTACCTTCCCTGCGTATCATCTCTAGGCAATTTCCTGCAGTGTAAGGGACACGCAGTCCTCTTGCTTGTATCTTTTACTTATAAGTAATATTATTAATTTTTTAACATTAAGTGGATTATTGGGGGGAATGCAGGTGGGGGGCAGAGAATGATTTCTTTCTTTCAAAGATTTATTTACTTTATTGTATATGAGTACACTGTAGCTGTCTTCAGACACCCCAGAAGAGGGCACTGGATCCCATTACAGATGGTTGTGAGCCACCATGTGGTTGCTGGGAATTGAACTCTGTAAGAGCAGTCAGTGCTCTTAAATCGCCCCCAGAGGATGCTTTCTAAGGGTCAGTTCTCTTCTATCATGTGGGTTCCAGGCCTTGAACTCTGGTCATTAGTCTTGGTGGCAAGTGCTTTTCCTCACTATGAAGTGTTACCAGCCCACAAAAAATGTTCTCCTGTGGAAAGATATTTGGGGAACAAGATTTGTAGATGTCTAGACAACTGTATACAAAAGAACATGGGTGTTCTTACAACACACTGGAGGTTGTAGGCAACATCACATCTCTCCACTGTAACACTGCAAAGAAGAAACCATCTAAACATGACTAACACAGCTTAAATCTGTCTCTTTGACATCCTGTGATAAGGAACGGTTGGGCTGAGGAAATTGCTGTGTTTTCTTTCCTTGGAATTATGCTATTGAAAAAAATCACTTGCTCTAGTGTCTTTATTTGTTCCTGGTGGAAAGTCACCTGCCAAGAGCATAAGGGTGTTGTAGGGTATAATCTGCTGCTGATAACCACCAATCCAAAAACGTAACCACTCACAACCACACAAGACCCTTAAAGGTAAATACTAAGGACCTCATGCAGTTAGAACTTCAGTCTTTGAGCTGAGTTGGTTCTGGCTTGAGGTCTCCCTGCTACCCTCCATTATTGTTAAGGTGTAAGCAGGAGCTGCATGGTCACCTGAAGGCTTGATGCAGGTGGAGGATCCACTTCCACAGTGTAACATCCTTCACTGCCAACGCAATGGCGGATATTAGCAGGATAGCGGCGTGCATGGATGTCTCCATACTTCCGGTTTGCATACTTCCGGTTTGGTATCCTCAGCGCTGGCTTTACCCGGAGGAAGCGGTCCTTGAAACCAAGGCAGAAGTTTGGATGGCTTTTGAGACCTTGTCTCCAGAGCTCATGTTCCACCATTTTTGAGATTGCCTGTTTTCCACACAGACTCTGCAAGGCATTAACATATAGAAAGAATGCTATGCAACAGTTCCCAATCGGTGTGTCATGATTTCTTGGGGTGACGGTCTAAGCACCCTTTCACAGGGTCACCTAAGACCATCAGAAAACAAAGATATTTACATTAGGATTCATAACAGTGACAAAATTAGTTATGAAGTAGCGAAAATAACTTTACAGCTGGGGGTCACCACAGTGAGGAACTGTATTAAAGGCTGACGCATTGGAAGGCTGAGAACCACAGAGGTTGTGGGTTGTTCTGAAGGTGAAACACCAAAGAGGCAGTGTAATTTGTCAAGAATCGCTAAGGTGTGAATTTGCCAACCAAACAGAGGAGTTCCTTCTGTTTATAGAGCTTATTCTCAAGATCAGAAGAACAAAAACAAGACATAATAAGCAACAGACATAATTGGGGGATTTCAGCCTTCCTTGACAAAACAAGCCCATGATCCCAGCATTTGGAAGGCAGAAGTAGGATGATCAGGGCAAATTGGAAGCTAACCTGGTCTACACAGCAATTTCTGGAACAGCTGGGGCTACATTGTGAGACTGTGATTCAAAATGCATACACACACATATGTGCATACATGCATATGGGCATACATACATGTATGCCTACATACACACATACATGCATATATACATATGTGCATGAATGCAGGCATACATGCATACACATACATGCATGCATAACACATGCATATGTGCATACGTTCATACATGCATACATGCATACACACATAGATCTGCTGTTGAGAGTTGTGGAGAAAACAAGCAAGATGAGCTGGGGATATCTTTTCTAACAGACATTCAAGGTTTCAGGGTCAAGGTGCAGCTCTCTGAGAAGGTATTTAAATTGAATATGAATTATGAGAAGGAACGGGCCTTGAAAGGGTCTGGAAAGTGTCCCTGATAGCAAGAAGAAAAGCAAAGGCACCAGAAGCCATAACGTGAGTGACTGGCTCAAAGAGCAGCAGACATGGGAGTGCGGAGGGGAGGGAGGAAGTTGGATCAGAGACCTAGCAGGGTCCTTGGAGGACAGAGTAGAGACTGGATTTCATTCAGTGCCTGATGAGATTGGAGAATTTAAAGCAGGCTAAAGCGTGATCTAATTTACATTCTCCAAAAGCCCTTTATCCTGAAGACGTCTTAACAGGCTGCTGTTTAGTCATGGGAGAGAAGAGAAGCTGCTGAACTCGACAGACATTTTAGAAGCAGAAACATTCAGTAGATCAGGTGGAGGCGAGGAGGAAGAATCAGAAAATCCAAGGATCGTTTGGGTTTAACAGAGAGAGGAGAGGATGCTGCTCCCTTTATGAAACAGAGGAGAATGGTAGATAGACAGCTGTTGTGCTGAAATTGGGGTGGGAGGACCAGAAATTCTATTTTAACGGTGCTGACTTGAGAGGTCTGCTGGTTAAACAGGTAGGAAAGTCCAGCAAGAGGTTGGACCCATACAGAGTACAGGGGGCCATGAGGGAGACCTAGGACACATCTGAACGGGAGCCCACATTCCGAGGTGTGGAAGAATAGAGGGGGGATTCATGGCTGTAGGCCACCCTTTCCTCGGAAACTCTACCATGAGAATGGGGAAGGTCAAAAGGGGGACAGAGACAGATTTTGCAGGGCGGCAAGGAAAGTCAGGGGTTTGATAGTAAGTAGTACATTTGAGAAAGGATGACCAGAGCGCACACACACACACACACACACACACACACACACGCAGGGAGGAGGGGGGAGAGGAGGGGGTAAGGGAGGACAGAGGGGGAGGGAGAGAGAGAGAGAGAAAGAGAAGAGAGGAGAGAGGGGAGGGCATTAGGAAAAAGAAGAAAAGAAACAGAAATAGAGCGGAGTCTTCCTATCTAGCTTAACTGGGCAGAGGCTGTCACTGAAATACACAGACCTTAAAGCGCCTAAAGGTTGGTTCCCATGGGCTCTCTGTTCCCTGAGAACCAGGACGAGCTATCTGTCTCTTAGCACCCAGTGTATATTCAATAAATGAATAGATCCCCCTGAGGAGGGACATCTCCTCTGCAGACACCACTGCCAGGGCTTCCCTTTTCCTTGCTCTGACTTCTACAGGCAGGGGTCCTGAGGCAGCAGGATGTGCCATATCTTGCCCTTTTTGAAGGCTCCAAGGCCACCCCCTGCACTCGGGGAGGCTTCTAGCTACCATCAAACCAGGCTAGGAGTGGAGATGCCTGGTGTTTAACTCAGATGCTAATCCATCCCCCTTTCCTCTCGCTTTAATTGGGCTTTTCTTGGGTGTACTAGGCTCATGAGGGAAGGGAAGGAGGTTCCACAAATCAAGGTGTGAGGGAAGTTCTAAAAGCCTGTTAGATTCACTGGGCATGCTAACCCACCTCAGAGACGTTTTTAGAAACACGCATATTAACTTCGTGCCTTTGGATGGGAGGATTTATGTTTCATGCCCTCGGATTTGTATTGGAATCAGTTGAATGGGGAGGGGGGCTGGGAAGAAAATAATGTCTCCACAGGAAACTGCCCCTCTAGATGTCACAAGACACCAGCGTGAACAAAACAGCGCCGTGAAATGTTTTACCTTTGGGACTTGGTTTGGGCATTGAGATACTGCAGCCCCCTCCTGGGGCATTGGTTAGCTCTCCACAGTCGTGATTTGCTATAATGTAGTATCTGTCACAGGAAGCCTTGATTTGCCCCCAGGAAAATGACTGGAGCATCACATCACACCCAGCAAGTTAAAATTGCTCACGTTTCTTGGTCTGACCCAGGGCCAACCAGCCCTTCCTTTTCAGCAACATCAAAATGGGAGTGTCCCTCAGGCCTGTCTCTGGAACTCTCATTTTGAGTTCTTGGGGACAAAGGGAACAAACGCTTTACACAACTCAGCCTTTAAGTTCTAATCCCTCAGCCCATTCCTCCTCTCACCTCTTTTCTTCCTCTTGACTGAGCAGCCATGAACTTTATTCAAAGCCCTATATCTAACTTGAGTCTTGCCGCTCTGATCCAGCGGTTCTCAACCTTTCTAAAGCCTCAACCCTTTGATACAGTTCCTTACCGAGTGGTGCGTACAATCATTCCCATTGCTACCCTGTAACTACAAGTTTTCTACTGCCCTAAAGCGGCATGTAATTATCTGATATGTGGGGGGTCGCGACCCACAGGTTGAGAACTGGTGCTCTCATTTATGCTGTCTCTCTGCGATAACATCTGTGCCTTCCACAAACCTGAGTTCTTTAGTCAGTTCATCTGCACGGCCCAACCCTGGTCCAGAATATCACGCCTCCGGCTCTGAGGAGAGGCATGACATTGTCCAGAGAGGCTCTAGAGATTACAGTGTGATAGACTATTGTCCCCTCCCTTAAGAGTTAATCTGGCAGAGCCCATCGGTCAGTCACCTGGCCACTTCCGGGAAAGCCGATTCTTCAAAAGACATGCAAGAGGGCTGGAGAGATGGCTCAGTGGGTACCGTCTGTTTTTCCAGAGGTTCTGAGTTCAATTCCCAGCAACCACACAACCATCTGTAATGGGATCCAATGCCCTCTTCCCGTCTGTCTGAAGAGACAGTATACTCACAGACATACAATAAATAAATCTTTTAAAAATTCTTTTGTCACAAAAAAAAAAAAAAGACATGCAAGAACATGGGGAGGAATGACTATCCCCTTAATGTGATAGCCATTTGCATAGTCTTCACCCAGTAGCACTGGAGAGCCTGCCCGCCATGCTGGCTGGAAGCCTAAGTGTGCTTTCAATAGCACATTGGGCTATCCCTGAAGCTTGCCTGCCTCTTCTTCTACCAAGCTGCTGCTTAGATGAAAATGGCAAGGTCCTCGGCTCTTAACTCAAAAGAAGATCTCTCTCTCTCTCTCTCTCTCCTGGCAGCTGCCAAAACTTACAGTGTGGCTACTCTGTTCTTTTTCTCCCAAACTCTTAATAAAATTGTCCCAGAGCTTTCTTTGAGTTCATTTCTAAAGTCTTTTATTAACAAGACTAAGAACCCCAAAAAGGGAACCCCAGTTATCCCAGAAACAACAACCAACAACAACGCTAGAGGCAAGAAAAGGGGAGCCTTGAGGTTTATGCCTTTCACACAGCAGGCCCAAACCAAATTGTTATCCGCCAGTCACTCAACCATCTCAACACCAAACACCTCGATTCCTCCCCCAGCACAGCCTGCAGCCCATCAGCTGAGTGGTTCGGCCTCTTTCTTCTGGGCCACACGTTTGACCGACCTTGGCGCGGTGCCTTTTAGTTCCGCGGACAGGGTGTTAGAGAGAGTATGTGCCTCTGCTGGAGCTAACAGGATTTAGCTTTCTGTGATAGAAAACTAGCGTCAGCCCTGTGCCATGCGCTGCTGGAGTGTGGATACCCTTTGTTAAGCTCCCAGCGTCTGGAAGGAAGCAGCTATGCTCTTGTTTAATTCCATATGAGCGGCTTTTTTGCTTTTACAAATAGTCCTCTTGCTGTTAGGGAGTGAGTGAGGAGCATAAATCATGTCTTTGGCAGCCAGGATTCCGTGGGCATGGTCCTCATTAAAGTCTTTAGTTGCAGGGTTCCTGAAGACCTTGCTTTGATACCACAAAAACATCAAACCGAAGCGCCACGGTGGGGGTGGGGGGCATGGAGAGGAAGGGGTGGAAACTCAGGGGGACCCCAGAATTGCTGTTGGGAAGCAGCAGGGTAATACAAGAATGATTATTTTTCAACTACAAAAAAAAAAAAGTAAAAAGTAAAAATCGCAGGCGTTATTCAGCTTCCTTGCCACAGAGTCCGGCCAGCACCGTCCCCCCCGCCCCCCAAAAGAAAAAACCCACAAAGGCACAGAAAGCTACAGCAGCGAGATCGGTTGCTGGAGGTGGTGAGGGAAGGGGGTGGGGGAGGAGAAAAGTTTCCCCTCCCCAGACCTCAGCCCAGCAGGCCGTGGACCTCACGGAACTAACCTTTTCCTAAGGCCTGATCTCCCCGCTGGGAGGGAATCCAATCCCCGGGCAAAGGTCACCCGGAATAGTGCTGCGCTGCTGGCTGCGCGGTTCATTCACAAAATGAGCTCCTTTGTGATAAAGTGGGGAGAGCAGCCCGCTGGTGTGCATTCCGGGCTGGTGGTAGGACAGCCGCCAATAGCCGCCCAGGCAGTGGGAACTCGGCACTAGCAGCTCCCTTTTCCGAATCCGTCGCGGCCCTGGCCAGCCCTGCACCTCCAATTCCAAGAAATCAAAGCACGTTTTAAATGTCTGTGGGGGTTGGCAATTTCAAGGAACCCTGCAGTGGTAGTTTTTGGAAAAGTGAAAAAATCCCGGCTGAATCCGTCTATTTTGTCTGGAAGTAACAACTAGTACCAGGCAAAGGGTTGGGCACCAGGAGTATTTCTTAAGATGGGATGTCCCTGGGCCTGAGGAAAATCCCTTTGAGACTCTTAGGTTTTGTTTGTTTGTTTGTTTGTTTGTTTGTTTTTGTTTTTTGTTTTTTGTTAAACCAAGATGAGCTGCTTCCAGAGCCGAGGGCTTCCTGCTGGAGATGTATCCTCCTGCTGGTATTAAAGACACACACCAGTCGGCCTTCCCCGCCTGACCAGGCAGTAATTTTTCTCTATTCAGACAAGCAATATTCAATACCTTGTTAAGGCCTGAAAGAGGAAGGGTCACAGGGGAAAGGCAGGGGCCTCTATCAGAGAAGTCACCCCTAGCAGTCCTGTCACTTCGGGGGAGGTGGGGGGGGGGAGACTCACAGCCCAGTTTGTCCACTCTCAGTTCCTACGTACAAGCTGGTGCTGCATTGGTCTACATACAACGTGATCCTCGGTGCCATTTGGGAAATGGGTTGCACTTGAAAGCACGTTTGAAAAGAGGGCCTGAAGTAAACTGAGTCTGCACAAAAAAAGAAAAAACAAACAGACAGACAAAAAAAGTGTGCACAAGATGCACATCGAACTCACATTCGCCTCTGTTGTCCCACTGCCTTCCTGCAGGAGAATCTGAACTTGGGCCAACTTACCTATTAGCATCGTTTTCAGGACTGCTTGTTTATGAGATGTGGATGCAGTTCTAAAATCCCCCTAATAAAGGAAAATAAGAAAGACAGCAGGGTTCATGAGAGGTCTCGATTTCAGGGGTTCAAAAAAACTTGCTTTGCCATGGTTGTGGGAGCACACAGCTTTAACGCCTGTGTTTGGGAATCAGAGCCGGGTAGATAGATCCCTCTGAGTTCAAGGCCAGCCTGTCCTTGCAGCCAAGGCTACATAGTGCGACTCTATCTCAGAAACAAACAAAAACAACAAATAAAGATTAATCCTAAGCAATTTATGTGTGTGTTGACTAAGTTGTGTGTCCAATGTATATTGCATGTGCTCAATAAGTGTTAGTTAGCATGATCTCGTTCGATTTGTTCTTGTTTCCCTTGAAAAGCAAATTACTAGATATAGGATCGTTTCCAAGATTTCACTATGCAGCGGGAGCTGGTTGTCAGCTGAGGGATGGGTCCAGAGTGGGCTCGTTGAAAATCCACAGCTTGGACACAAATCAGAAAGAACACCAAACAGGAAAAGGACCTTTATAGAGACTGACGAGTGGCATCTTTGGTCACAGAGTGAAAAACTGTTCTTAGAAAGGATCACTGAGTCCACACAATAACTCTTACAATGAATAAAACCAAAAAATGTGTCATCTTTAAAATAACAATGATAAAATACTATGAATTGAATTGTGGGTGTCAGACTTATCAATTTGGGATGTATTCTGAAACAAGCAGCCCACCCCCATACACACGAAACTAAAAAACCTTCTCCCCAAAGCTAGAATGAGATTTAAAAGCTTCATCCGTACAGAAACACACACACACACACACACACACACACACACACACACTCACACACACACAAATGCACAAAGATAACTAGAGATCATGACTAGAACTGTCTTCACTCCTGGAGGATCACAGTGGCAGCAGAGAGTAGTAAAAACCTGTCTCCTCACAGAAAGGCAAAGAGGAAAGGTTTCATGAGAGTTCTTAGTTCCAGGACTAAAACTTGCTACAGGGCTGGCTGTGAGGTACACAGCTTTAAATGTCTGTATTTGGGGAGCAGAGCCTGGATCACTGTGAGTTCAAGGCCAGCCTGTCCTTATAGCCAAGGCTACATAGTGAGACTCTATGTCAAAATCACGCTCCCAAACAAATAAAAATAGTTTGCCTCAAAGTCCTAAGAAGGATTGTGGCAGTGCTATGTCCTCATCGGATGAAATCAGGAGGGACTTCAGAGAGAGACTGGGGTGGGGCTAACCTAGTACTGAGATAGCCCACATGCTAAAAGAGCAGATCTAATATTAGTGCCACCTCCCACCTACTCAGTAATCGATGGGGGACATGCTAGTCACAGCCCCTGAGCTGTGCACGTGTGGACCATCCCGGAGAGGGAATCCACCCTGAGCTGCTTATCACGAGCAAGATTTAGTGGCAATAAATCCACACTGACCGTGCAATTGGGGATTTACCACAAGCAGAAAGAATTCTACCTGTGGCAGATCTGAAGGTCGCACGTGCTCCCCATATGCTGTCTCCTGAAACACTCTTTATTGACGTGGAATGCACTGAGATAATGTCTCTTGGAAGCCCATCGGGAAGAGCACAGATCCTGGGAAACTCCTAGAGACTGCCCTGTGCACCCGGGTAGAATCCACCATGCCTTGAGGAATGTCCTTCCCTCTAGCTCCTAAAACCTGACTCCCCCAGCTCTGAGCTGAGGTTTGACCTCTGGCCTGGGCCACCATCTTACCATCTTCCTTGCCTAGTGACCTATGAGATCGGTTGCAGAAATGTCCCAACCATATAATCTGTTTTTGAATTTAGCAGTGTTTGAATACACCATACCCACTGACCTGAACAGGAAGAGACTGGCTATCTTAGGCTAAAATAGAATGAAAAATGCTTCAGCATCTTGGCCTTGGAGTGAGATGAAATCTATGTCCAAATACTTCCAAACAAACAAAAAGGTGAGGCGATTTGAAGGCATCTCTGAGTCTAGGCCCAACCTGGTCTTAAAGTCAGAGCTATGAAGTGAGACTTTCCCTCAAACACACACACACACACACACACACACACACACACACACACACACACACACACACACGTAAAAATGGTTTGCTTCAAAGTCCTAAGAAGGATTGTGGCGGCGCCATGTCACCAAGTACAGGCATCAACAATGAAACTCCATCAACAATCTGGATGCTAGGAAAGTGAACCTTCCGGCATGGAGGGACCAGTATCCTTTGGAGGTATTTTAGCACAGCAGCCAACACTACAAAGTGGTATGTTTGTTTCCTGCTGTCTTAGGATTTTACTGCTGAAAACACACCATCACCAAGGCAACTCTTACAAGGACAACATTCAGTTGGGGCTGGCTTACAGGTTCAGAGGTTCAGTCCAGTATCATCAAGGCAGGAGCATGGCAGCATCCAGGCAGGCATGGAGCAGGAGGAGCTGAGAGTTCTACATCTTCGTCTGAAGGCTGCTAGCAGAATACTGATTTCTAAGCATCTAGGATGAGGGTCTTAAAGCCCACACCCACAGTGACACACCCACCCCAACGGGGCCACACCTTCTAATAGTGCCACTCCCTGGGTCGAGCACGTACAAACCATCACACCTGCTATCACACAGTGACGGAGGACCGTGAAAGAGGAGAAGGATGCAGTACCAGGGACATACTGTAAGACGCTGGAAAATGTGACCTTTGGGGCTGATCTTCAAAGAGTGAGACTCTTAGGCTATGCTGGAGACAGATGACTTTTGCACTGGAGGGAAGCGAGAGAGCCGAACTTTTAGAGATGCCCAGGGGATCCTCAACTTCCGGCAGAAGGGTAGATACCCCTAGATTGGCTACAAGGTTCTGAATCCACAGGAAACCAAACAGAGCCCCTCCCTTCAAGGTCACTTGGCCAGTTTTCTGGGTTCTTTGTCTCCACCCTGCCTTCAGGAAAATCAGTGATCCCAATGGTCAGGTGACAATGGGCTCAGACCGCCTGAGACCCCACTGAGAGTAAACCAGTTGAGAAAAACAGGGGCGAACTTCCCAAGGACAAGAATAGACTCCGTGCAGGGGAGAAGGGCAGTGAGAACCAAATCTGGTTAGGGCTCTGTACCGAAAACATTTTACAAACGAGGGTGGCATCTTCTATAGCTAGGCTGTGCTCGAAGCTCACACATTGCGAGGAGCTACTGAATCAGTGGGCACCTCTCTCTTGCGGGATGGAGTCTGCCTTTGTTCTTACTAATCAATGGGCTTAGTAATCTCTGAGAGTCGACCTTCTCTATAGGTGAAAGCATTTTTGTCCTCCGACGGGGTGATGGATGAAGACTTAGTTATACAGCATCCGATGAAACTTACACGATTATCTTTATTTCCATTGTTGTCATCTCTTCTCTTAGATAGCTTAGTTACCCACTCTGTGCTTTGTTGTAAAAATTATTTGTAAATTGGTGCAGGGTTTCTTCCCATCTTTAATTACTTCATGCTCCCGGATAAAAGACACGCACAGCCCTTATATTCTAATACACCATAAGCAGCACAGTAGCTGGGCAGCTGCCTGCCCTCCATGTTGTTAGCATCTACCTCCCACTGCTAACCCCAAGTTATTCCTTCCCATGTTTCATCTTGGCTGCTCTAAAGCCGTGTTCTTGTGGCCCGGGGGCCATAGCAACTAACTCTTCTTGTATCTCTCCTGCATAGTCTTCTAAGGCATGGCGGCTCTCTCTCTTCCTGCTCCTTCCTCTTGGTCCCAAGACTGAGAAGCCTTAAACCCTGTCTGTCTATCTCTCTTCTCCCCAGCTCTTGGCTGCTGGCATCGCTATTCGCCAATCAGAATTAACTTGGGGGCCGGGTCCCAAAGGCTATGGGTACTGAGTACAAATCTTGGAGGCCAGCGCTTAGCATTAGAATACCACCAGCGTTAGGCCAACCTACTCTGTGCTTCAGTTTTCTCAGCTATAAAATAAGGACCAGGATGAGCCCTGATTGAGATTATGCATCTGGAATTTTAAGAACAGCCCCAGGCACAGAGATTCACAGAGCTCCTGGCACTGATATAACCATCCTATAACTCCATCTAGGGCACTAAAATAACCACCCTATGATACAGAAACAGGACCGACTGGGGACCACAGACACAAGTATGGGAAGTCCAAACCTGGTGTAATTTTGGACAGAACCAAGGTGCATTCAGTAGTCAAAACAGGAACTACTAAATGTTATCCCATTTAGCTCTCCAATTCCCTCCTAAGGGGAGGACTGTGGTCTTTATTATGTCGAAAAGAACACTGAGATTTTAAGGTAATACAACTACAATTTTTCTTTTCTATTTTCCATGGCTTTTCACTTTTCTTCTTGAGACAAGCTCTCATGATATATCCCTGGGTGGCCTGGAATTCATTGTGTAGGCAAGGCTACCCTCAAAAATCACAGAGATCCATTTGCCTGCCTTACTGACCAATATTTAATCCCAAATCTCTGTGGTGGTAAACAAGGGTCTTCTTTCTAAGCCCCGACTACCTCCTCTTTGATGGTAAAACCTGATACTTCGGGATTATGGGGGGAATTTTGCCATCAGGTAAAAACCTTAGAAGAAACCAGAAACCGGAATATTCGAAGATTTACTATCTTGCTAATTTGGTCTCTTTCTCAGTGTTGTCTGATTTGATTGGATCAATTAATAAAAATGGGTAATTTTCAGATTTAGAAACACTCAGCTATAGAGCGATGTCATAGAATTGTTACAAGTATTCTAGACGGAGTGCCCAGAAGTACTGTAAGAGTGAAGAACAAATACCCTTGGAAGGCTTTGTCCACAAGGGCAAATAGGAAATCAAGTCTGTACTGAGAACATCAGCTATCCCTGCATGCATTAAGCAAGTCCAGGAGACACCAGCAAGCTGGCCCAGCTCCCAGTCACCTCAGTGTGGTCTCAGCAGCAGGTCACCAAGGCTAGTCCAAGTCAGTAGACACAGACTTTGGCTAAACAAGTGCTTCGACCTCGCTTCGTGTCAGCTGGAGGTTGCCTGTGCCTCATGTCCTAAAAATGTCAGCAGAGAGGCCAAGTGCAGAAATCTGTGCTGGAGAGTTTCTACTTCTACAAAAAGAATGAGCGGTTGAGGCACTCTGCCAAGGTCAACCTGGGACCGGGAGGCTGCAGCTATGCTCCGAGGAGCCAGCGCCAGGGTGGAAAGCTGCAGGCGCTGGGAGGGCACGGGCAGGGCGGCTGGAGGAAAGGGCCAAGTGTGGGAATGTTTATTGAAAAGAACATGCTGGGGAGAACCCAGCCCTCACACCTAGGGGATTTGGGAACTGGCCGTCTGCATTTGAAAGCCCTGCCAGATGAATTCAGCCATTTCCACTCCATAAAGTTCCTGGTGCAAAAATGAATGGCAAAGCCAGCCATGAACGCCATTTCTCAGCGACGGTAATTGAAACCAATGGGTCTCCATTTCCAATCTGTTCTGGTGGTCTAGAGGAAAAATGCTGGTGGAAAGATCTCTAGGCACTTGCTAACATCCCTGTCCCACTCAAAGAGCCACTGTGTTGTAAGGGCAGGAAGAGCGAGGGAGGGCCGTGTCTGCTAGGACTTCTCACTAGAAAGAGAAGGCCACAGTTGGGATCTGGTTGCCAGGAGACATTGGAAGACTGGCAGGGAGAGCCAAAAGGAAGAAGGATTTACTCATGACCCTGAAATAGCATGACCCAACTGCCCCTGCACGATGAAACTTCATAGTTGACATTAGACAGTAGCTCAAGGAAGAGACTGGCTGATTACATATCTAATTGGCTGTCGCGGTCTTCATGACATCACGTACATCGCTGTGGTTTTCTGGATCGCTCTTGGCTGCAGATTCTGGAGCCTATTCCCTCCAGGACTAAGTTTGAATTACTTCCTGGCACTGGTTCATTTCCTTGCTTCCTGGGAGCGTTTATTTATTTGTTTGTTTGTTTGTTTGTTTAATTTATTGGTGCCTGTAGTTATATGCTTTGTTTTGTTTTTAATTTTGTAAACATTATTATAGAAAAAAAAACCCTTGCAAATAAATTTAAAAACATCATTACATCCAAACTAGCCAGGCCCACCCAAAGCCAACTCACCCCAGTGAACTTTATACAGTTAGAATTGACATTTGGAACAGAAATGTGAAGTTTAGCAGTAAAAATTTACATGTCAGTATCAAATACATTGTGTGTTTTTATCCGCCACCCAAAGACAGAGAATTAGAACCTAGGAGAGCAATTATCTTTATATCCTCATTCATAACACATATCCAGTACCTGTGCTCAGGTCTTCCTTGTGCCCTAGTGTGTAGGCTTTCTTGTTCCCTTTCTTCATGGTATGTGATACCCACGTGTGCATTTGCTTTCCGGTATACATATATTCCTCACAGGAGAGGAAATGCGTTTTTCTTTCTTTCTGAGATTATTTTCTCACTTAATATTACACATTCTAAATCCATCCCTTTTCCTATCTTTTTTTTTTTTTTTTTTTTTTTTGAGACAGGGTTTCTCTGTGTAGCCCTGATTCTCCTGGAACTTACAAGGACCAGTCTGGCCTCAGACTCACAGAGATCTTCCTGTTTCTGCTCCCCCTTGGCCCCCGACTGCTTCGATTAAAGCTATGCCACCCTACACAACTCCTGCAAATTGTTTAACCTCCTTTTCCATTGGAGCTGAATAGTATTCCAGCTATAGAAAGACATGCATGTGTATATGTATAGAGAGAAGATAGATATATAAATAGGTATACAGAATTTACATTCTGTATTCATCTGTTGATGGACAACTAGACTGAGTCCAGCTTTTTAGGGCAGTGAATAAAGCAGCAGTAAACATGGGTTCCAATGGCTCCCTGGTATACGCCAAGACGGGAACATCTGGCTCACACAGTGATTCTATTTTTAATTTTTTCTCAATGGCTGTGTTGGCTTGCACCCCCACCAACAGAGAAGGTTCCTCTTCCCCACCAACTCCAACATTTGTTTTCAGATTTGTCAGTGAGAGCTGCTCTGACTGGATGAGCTGGTATCTCAGAGTAATTTTAATCTGCATTTCCCTGATGTTTAGGGATATTGAACGTTCTGAAAAATAGTTATTGGCCAATTATATTTCTTTTAAAAATATCTGTCTATTCAGCTACCTTGCACATTGGATGATAGGTAGTTTTAGAATTTCTGTGGTTCTTTGTAAACTCTGGATATCAGAATCTGGATGCCCGAAGTGTAGCTGGTAAAACATCCCATTTTGTGTCTCTGTGTTAACTAGGCTGACTGTTTTCTTCACTGGACAGAAACTTCTTATCTTTGGGGTTTTTTTTCTCTTGCATTTTATGGGAAATAGATGTTTTCCCCTTGTATAATATATCCTGATTACTGGTTCCATTCCCAGCTCCTCCTCACCTCCTCTCCCATCCTGATGCACAGACTTTCTGTCTCTCATTAGAAAACAAGTCTATCTACAGGGTAATATTAAATAAGATATAGTACAATAAAACAAAAACTAACACCTAAAATAAAACAAGAACAAGAACAACAACAACAACAACAACAAACCAGAAGGAAAAGACCCAAATAACAGACACAAATGAAGAGGTCCACGTGTTCACATACTTGGGAATCTAACTTTTAAAAAAAAAAAGTCTAGTTGAGAGAGAGAGAGAGAGAGAATAAATAAATAAATAAATATGTAAATAAAATAAAATTTAAAGATAAATAAAAATTGAATAATAATAATAATAATAATAATAATAATAATAATAATAATAATAATAATAATGCCCTGGCTGCTTTCCCTATTCTGGGCTGCTCTTTCCCCCTTCCTCACTGATAGCCCTGGTCATGCCCAATCTACAGGACTAATTCTCTCTCTTTTCTGGACTGTTTCAGATTCCTCCAGCTACTCTCCCTCTCTGTCTCTCTCTCCCTCTCTGTCTCTCACTCTCTGTCTCTCTCTCTGTCTCTTTCTCTTTCTGTCTCTCTGTCTCTCTGTCTCTCTGTCTCTCTGTCTCTCTGTCTCTCTGTCTCTGTGTCTCTCTCTCTCTCTCTCTCTCTCTCTCTCTCTCTCTCTCTCTCTCTCTCTCCCCTCTACAATAAAACCTTAACCATACCATACACTGTCATCATTGACTTAACAGCTAATACCCACAATTATGTGATTTTATCTTTCTGGGTTACTTCAATCAGGAGGATTTCTTTTTTTTCTTTTCTAGTTCTGTCCACCTACCTGCGAATTTCATGGTTTTGTCATTGTTTTTAAAACTGAGTCACAGTTCATCACATAAATGTACCACATTGCCTTTAGGATGGAGCCTCTTGGGTATATGCCCAAGAGTGGTGTAGCTGGGTCTTGAGATAGATTGATTCCCATCATCTCTCTCACCACACTGATTTCCATAGTGGCTGTACACGTTTTCCAGTCACCAGCAATGGATGAGTGCCCCCCCTTATTCTACATCCTGACCAGCATGAGCTGTCACTTGTATTTAATCTTAATTATTCTGACAGGTAGAAGATGAAATCTCTAATCATAGTAAACGGCATATACAGCAAACCAGTAGCTAACATCAAACTAAATGGAGAGAAACTTGAAGCAATCCCACTAAAATCAGGGACTAGACAAGGCTGCCCACTCTCTCCCTACTTATTCAATATAGTACTCAAAGTCCTAGCCAGAGCAATCAGACAGCGAAAGGAGGTCAAAGGGATACAAATTGTAAGGGGAGAAATCAAAATATCACTATTTGCAGATGATATGATAGTGTACTTAAGACCCCAAAAGTTCCACCAGAGAACTACTTAACCTGATAAACAACTTCAGCAAAGTGTCGAGGTATAAAATTAACTCAAATACATCAGTAGTCTTCCTCTACTCAAGGGATAAACAGGCTGAGAAAGAAATTAGGAAAATGACACCCTTCACAATAGTCACAAATAATGTGAAATCTCAAAGTAGTTTGATTTGCATTTCCTTGGTGACTAAGGAGCCACACTTTTTTTTGTGTTTCTCACCGATTTGCTTTTTCTCTATTGAGAATTTTGTTTAGATCTGAACTCAGTTTTTTAATTGAGTTATCTCTTTGGTTGGTTGGTTGGTTGGTTGGTTGGTTGGTTGGTTGGTTGGTTGGTTTTGAGATCCAGTGCAGGGGTTTTTTTTGTTTGTTTGTTTGTTTGTTTGTTTGTTTTGTGGTTTTGTTTTTTATTTTTTGGGTTTTTTATTTTTTGGGTTTTTTATTTTTAGTTCTTTATATATTTTGGATATTAGCCCTCTATCTGATGCAGATTAGTAAAGATCTTTCCTATAGGCTGTTTCTTTATCTGAATGGTGGTGTCCTTTGCTGTGCAGAAGCTTCTGGGTTCCATGAGGTCCCACTTATTATTGATCTTAGTGTCTGCGCTGATGGTGATCTGTTCAGAAAGTCTTTTCCTGTGCCAATGAGCTCAGGGCTGTTCCCCACTTTCTTTTCTATCGGTTCAGTGTGTCTGGCTTTATGTTGAGGCCTCCGATCCATTTAGAGCTGAGTTGTGTGCAGGGCGATAAGTATGGATCTATTCGCATTCTTCTTCGTGCAGGCATCATGCTGGATAGCACCATTTTGAAGATACCATGTTTTGCCCAGTGTCTATTTCTGGACTTGTTTTAAAAAACAAAAAATCAGCTGTCCATAGACATTTATGTCTGGGTCTTCCATTCGATTTCTTTGATCAACATAACTGGTTTTACGACGCTACCATGCTGCTGCTTGCTACTCTTTTATTACTAAAGCTTTGTGGAACAACTTGGCATTGGGGGTGGTCAGAGCTCTAGCAGGCTTTGGTTTTAGTTTTTTTTTGTTGTTTGTTTTGTTTTTTGTTGTTGTTGTTTAACCATTCAGATAGCTTCATCTATCTTTGTGTGTATGCATGTGTGTGCGCACGTGTGTATGTGAGTGTGCCTGTGCGTGCACGAAAGCACACATACATTTTGATATAAAGCTGAAAACTGTCCTTTCCAGGTCTCTGAAAATATGTTGTCTTGTTCCTGATTTTAGTGAAATTGCTTTGAGTTTCTCTCCATTTAAGTTGATGTTGGCTAAGGGCTTACTGTAAATTGCTTTCATTATGTTTAGGTATGGCTATTGTGTCCCTAATCTCTCCAGAATTTTTATCTTGAAGGGGTGTCTTAGACAACTCTTATAAGGACAACACTTAATAGGGGCTGGCTTACAGGTTCAGAGATTCAGTCCATTATCATCAAGGAGGGAGCATGGCGGCATCCAGGCAGGCATGGTACAGGAGTTGCTGAGAGTTCTACATCTTCACCTGAAGGCTGCTAGCAGAATACCGACTCTTCCACAGTGGGCAGAACTTCAAACCCCACCCTCAGAGTGACACACTTCCTCCAGCAAAGCCACACCTCCAAATAGTGCCACCTTGGGCCAAGCATATTCAAACCACCACAAGGGGTGCTGAATTTTATCAAAGGCCTTTTCTGTATCTAATGGGATATTTGTGTGCTTTTGTCTTTCAGTCTGTTTATATGGTGGATTACATTTACTGATTTTCATATGTTAAGCCATCCCTGTGTCTCTGGGTGAACCTTACTTGATCATGGTGGGTGATCTTTTTGGTATGTTCTTGGATCTGGTTACAAATATGTTATTGAGAATTTTTGTATATATGTTTACTAAATAATTAGTTTATAATTCCCTTTCATTGTCAGGTCTTTATGTGGTTTTGGGATTAGGGTTACTGACCTCACAAAATGGATTGGGCAATTTTCTTCAGTTTCTGTTTTGTGGAATAATGTGAAGAATGATGGCATTACCTCTTCTTTGAAAGTCTGGCAAGACTGACAAACCTTTATCTAAATTAACTAACAGGCAAGGAAAGGAGATACAAAGTAGCAAAATTAGAGATGAAAGGGGGCATAACAACAGATGTCAAGAAAATCCAGAGAGTCATTAGGACATACTTTAGAAACATAATCTTCACCATGTAAAAGAAATGGATAATTTTCTAGATACATAGCACCTAAAACCAAAGATAAGATAAGCAATTTAAACAGATCTATCACCCCTAGTGGAATAGAAGCAGTGATTAAAAGTCTATTAACCAAATCAGCGCAGGGCCAGTTGGTTTTAGCACAGAATTCTACCAGACTTTCAAAGATTTAATGGCATCGTTCCTCCCATTATTCATAAAATTCTCAATAATTTATTTGCAAACCAAATCCAAGAACATACCAGATTGATCTTTTTGTGTGTTTGGATGAAATGTTTTGTAAATATCTTTTAGGTCCATTTGGTTTATAACATCAGTTATCTCCAGCTATTCTTTGTTTAGCTGTTGTCTGTATGATCTGTCTATTGGTGAGAACGAGGTGGTATTGAAGTCTCCCACTATCAGTATGTGAAGGCCAAAATGTGATCAAAGGTATATTAGTTTTTCTTTTATGAACTTGGATGCTCTTGCATTTGGTACATAGATGCTAAGAATTGAAGTATCTTCTTGGTGGATTTTTCATTTGATGAGTATGAATTGTCTTTCCCTATCTCTTCTGATGAGTTTAAATCAATCAGATTGACAAACCTTTAGTCAAATTAACTAAATATCAGAGAAAGAAGATCTAAATTAACAAAACTGAAGACAAAATGAGACATAACTACAGACACTGAGGAAATCCTGAGAATCATAAGGACTTTAAAAACCTCACCAAACTGGAAAATCTAAACGAAATGTGTAATTTTCTTGAAATATACCACCAAATACACCAAAGTTAAATCAAGATCATATAAGCAATTTAAATGGACTTATAACCCTTGCTGAAATAGAAGCAGTAGCTAAAAGTCTGACAACAACAACAACAACAACAACAATTCCAAAACCAGATGGCTCTCATTATTTTACCAGACTTTCAAAGAAGAGATAATACCAATACACCTCAAATTATTCTTCAAAACAGGAACAGAAAGGACATTGCTCAGTCCATCTACGAGGCCACAGTCACCCTGATATTCAAACCACATAGAGACTCATCAAAGAAAAAGAATTCAAGTAATGTTGAAGATGTCCATGGGGTTGGTTCTCCTCTCTTTAGTCATTCCACCTCTCCAGAACAACAGATCCTAAAGCTTGAACTTTCCTAGAGTAGCTATAGAAAAGAAAAGGAAAAAAAAGTGGTGGGGGCAGAAACAGGGATCATCAACTTGGAGCTCTTTGGGTTTCTTTAGGCTTCTCCAAGGGAAGACTGGAAAGGGAGAGACTCTAAGCTGAGAGGCAGCTTGGGGGATGAGAGCAGAAGAGGCATGGTAACAACCATGCAGAGGGACGAGAAAGCTACAAATGGTGGACAAAGAAGCCTCCAACACAGCCACTCAGTCAGGAAAACAGGCAACTGGCCTCTGCTTTGAATACCATTGTCCAACCTTTTACCCTTAGGTGATGTCTATAGGTATTGTTAAAGTGTGTTTACTGGAACAACAGAAGGATGGGTCCTGTTTTTGCATCCATTCTGTTAATCTATGTCTTTTTACTGGGAGACTGAGAGCACTGACATTGAGAGTTATCAATGAGCAGTGGTCATTCCTGATTATCATTATCATTATTATTATTATTATTATTATTATTATTACTATTATTATTAATTATAACATCGTTGGTGGTGGTGGTGGTGGTTGTGAAGTGTGGTGTTCGTGTGTGTGTATGTGTGTGTGTGTGTGTGTGTGTGTGTGTGTGTGTGTGTGTGTGTGTGCTTACCTCTTGATTTGCTGGTCTGGAATTATTTATTCCTTATATTTTCTTCAGTGTGGTTAACCTCTTTAGATTGAAATTTTCCTTCTAGTGTCTTCTGTAGGACTGGATTTGTAGATAGCTATTGCTTAAATTTATTTTTATATTGGAATGTCTTATTTTTTCATTTATTGTAATTGAAAGTTTTGCTGGGTATAGTAGTCTGGTGTGGCATCTGTGGTCTCTTAAGTATTATGTGCTGAGGGTACTTTCTTTTCTGGTCCAGTCTGTTTGGTGTTAAATATGCTTCTAGTACCTGAACTGGCCTCTTCATTTTTAGGTTAGGGCAATTTTCTTCTATGATATTGCTGATAATGTTTTCTGTGTCTTTGACTTGGATTTCTTCTCTTTCCTCTGTCCCTATTACACTTGGATATGGTGATTTAGTAGTTCCCAGATATCCTGGATGCTTTGCTCCAGAATTATTTTAGATCTAACATTTTCTTTGAGCAACGTAGCCATTTCTTCTTCATGTATTGTGCTTTCCCTGCCCGAGATTCTCTCTCTTCCTTCTGTTGTATTCTGTTAATGAGGCCTGCTCTGAGATTTCTGTTTGAGTTCCTAGATTTTTTGTTTCCAGATGTCCCTCAGTTTGGGATATCTTTATTGATTCTATTTTGAATTTTAAGCCTTGAACTGTTTTGTTCATTTCCTTCCCTTGATTTTGGAATTCATCAACTATTTTAAGTGTTTAATAATAGATCCAAGAGTTTTCAGGTAGACTCAGTAGAGAATTACATAATCTACAAATAGGGTTGGTTTGACTTCTTCCCTTTCTGCTGTTACCCCTTTTATGTCTCTCTCTTGTCTAGTAGCTGTAGCTAAGACTTCCAGCTCTATACTGAAGAAGAGAGGGCAGGGTGGACATCCTTGTGTAGCTCTTGATTTTAGAGGAAGTGCTCTCGGCATGTCTTCATTTAATAAAATGGCTACAGAGTTACTATATGAAGCCTTTATTTTTCAGGGATATTATATCCATTCCAAAAGTCTGAAGCTCTTTTTATCATGAGAGCACATTGAACATTGTTAAATGATATTCAAGCATCAACTGAAATAACAATGTGGTTCCTGCCCTTAAGTTTGTTTATATGGTATACTACATTTATTGGTTTATGTATTCAAACCAACTTGGCCTTCCTAGGATGAAAATAACACCTCAATCTTGTGGCTTGTGATGGTCTGTTTAAGTAATTCATATCATCAGGGTTTAATTTCAGTACCTGATATGCTTTTAGAAATTCTTCTTTTCCTTTGGGATTTTCCAGCTTTTCAGTCAGAGGTCTTCAGAGTAATTCCTAAGGATGTTCTGAATTTCACTAGAGTCAGTTGTGGTGACTCTCCTTGGTTTTTAAGTTTTATTTATTAACTTTATTCTTCCTTTCTCTTCTCACTAAGGATTGATCTATCTTATTAACTTTTTCAAAGAACCAACTTTTTGGTTACTTTTGCATATTAGTCTTTTTAAAAATGATTCATTCATTTTTATTTTATGTACATTGGTCTTTTGTCTACATGTATGTGTATGTGACGATGTTGGAACCCCTGGAGTTGGAGTTACAGACAGTTGCGAAGTGCCATTCATGTGCTGGGAAATAAACCTGGATCCTCTGGAAGAGCAGCTGCTCTTAATTCTGAGCCATCGTTCCAGACCCACATGTTGTTCTTTTACTGTCAATTTCATTAATTTCTTCCCTAATATTTATTGATTCTTGCTATTTACTGAGTTTGAGGTGACCCACTCGTTATTTATTTCTTGAGAGCCTTGGGGTACATTATTAGGTTATTTATTGGACATGTCTCAATTTTTTAAATATGAGCACTTATTGTTATAAACTTTCCTCTCAGGACTGCCTTGCCCAGATGATACAATGCATTTTCCTTCTCGTTGTCTTGGGAAATTTTTAAATTTTCTCTCTCATTTCTCGGGTAGTCTACTGCTCATTCAAAAGTGTTTTGTTCAATCTTGAAGTATTTTGGTCATTTCTCTTACTGTTTATTTCTGGTTTTATTGCATTAATGCCTGGTAGGAGATAAGGAAATATTTCACTAGTTTTAAGTTTGCTGATACTTGACTCATGTCCTATGATATGATCGACTTTGGAGAAGGTTCTATGTGTTGCTGAGAAAACTATGCATTCCCCATTTGGTGGATAGAATATTCTGTATATATCTGCTAAGTCTTATTCATCTATAGAATATTTTAGTTCTGAAAATTTAATTTGTTTTCAGTTTGGAAGATGATCTACATCTGAAAGTGGAATATCAAAGTCCCTGCTACTCTTGTGTCAAGGCCTATATGCTCTTTTATGTTTTATAGCATGTATTTCATGAAATTATTAGGGGCTGCAGCATTTGATCCATAAAAATTTATAGTTATCTCTTCCTGACAAATTGTTCCTTTATTAACATGTAGTGTCACTGTGTGTGTGTGTGTATGTGTGTGTCACTTTTATCTCTTCTAATTAGTTTTAGTTGGAAGTTTACCTCGTCTGATATATGGATAGCTATGTCATCTCTTTACATTGTGTTTGTTTCCCATCCTTTGACATTAAGCTTTTGGGTATCTTTGCCAGTTAAGTATGTTTTTTTGGAGACAGGATATAGTTGGTTCTTAGTTGGTTTTTTTTTTTTTTTTTTTTTTTTTTTTTTGTTTCTTTTTTTTCGAGCTGGGGACCGAACCCAGGGCCTATGCGCTTCCTAGGCAAGCGCTCTACCACTGAGCTAAATCCCAACCCCTGGTTCTTAGTTTTTTAATACCATCTGTTAGTCTGTATCTTTTTTAGTGGCAAGTTGGAGCCTTATAATAGAAAGTGGTTTTCTATTTCCTATTAAAAAATTTTAGGTGCTATTCTATTTTGCTAGATTACTGATATTTCTTTTTCTGTTCCCATATTAGTTTTGAAGGTCCATTGAGCTGCTGTGTTGACATGGTTCTTTCTTTTCCAAGTCCAGTTTGTTTCTATAAATAAACTTTCATCTTCCTCCCTGTAAATTATTCCACTAAGAACATTCTGCAGTGCTGACTCCGATGTCATGTATTGCTTTAATTCATGTTGAGCCTTGAAATATCTTTTCTCCCATCAGCTTTAAAAGATAGTTTTGCGGGGTTTAACATTCTTGATTCACGACAAAATAACAAAAAGACCAAAAAGGGGTTGGGGATTTAGCTCAGTGGTAGAGCGCTTGCCTAGCAAGTGCAAGGTCCTGGGTTCGGTCCCCAGCTCTGAAAAAAAAAAAACAAAGTAGCATTCTTGATTCACAATTGTTTACTTTCAGAGCCTGAAATATTTCCTTCCATACTGTACTGATCTTTATGGTTGAAAATGAAAAGTCTTGGTTAATTCTGATATTTCTGCCCTTGTATGTGTTGTTGCTTTTTTCTTGTTAGTTTTAGGAGTATTTTCTTTACTTGTACTTTTGATATCCTATATTGTACTTTTGATGTAACATGGAAAAATTCTTCTCTGGCCACATCTATTTAGAATTCTATATGTCTCTTGTGATTTCTCTAAATTTGTGAAATTTTCTTCTATAATTTCACTAAGTAGTCTTCCTATCCCATTTGATTTTTACCTCTGTTCCTTCTTTGATATTATGAATTCTCATGTTTGACTTCTTGAATATGTCCCAGGCTTCCTGGAATTATCATTCATGCTTCTTGTTTTTCCATATATATATATATATATATATATATATATTCCATTTACATATTGTATTGGCTTGGTTTTCTCTTCCATTCCTGAAATTCATTTTTCTTGGTCTTGTCTGTTATAAATAATGTCAGTTGTGATTTTGATTTGATAGGCCATATCTTTCCTTTTACATATTTCTGTTTTGTTATTTTTCAATGTTTAATCTTTTTTCATTTTTTCCTATATTTTTGACATTTGTCCCCATTTTATTAACAGTTGTTTGTTCACTTTGGAGACTGTCTTGTCACGGATATCATTCCTTAATTCACTAATATACTTGTCCAACTCTTCTACATGAAAATTCTAAATTCATTCTCAGACATTTTGGCTATTTCTATTATTTTGGCTTCCCTTACCAGGAGTGGCTGGTTGGTGTTGGTGTCTGAGTGGTGTTTGTGTCTTATATTTTGCATTGTTTCATCATGTTAATATATCTGTTGTTGAAGTAGATTTGTTCTGATTTCCTCTTCTTCCTAGCCTGTTGGGATATTCTGGGTTTCGTGACTTGTCTTACAGGAATATCTACCTGAAGAAAGACTGGTGAACTTGGTATTGATTACTGAATTATTGATGAGTTGCTGAGGTGATCCTGACTTAGCTACATGCCAACAGGACTGTGGTTATTAGATAGAGCCAAAACCTTGGTCACCTCTGGGTTCTGTGGAACTTCTGGAGGCAGAAAACCAACTCCAGATTCAGTGAAGCCTCTCTACTATCAGAGGGATATAGTTAGAGTCACAGGCCCAAAGTAACATCTGGGACTTTAGAAATATAAAATCTGGGTCCTGGGGTAGCCTTTAGTATGCTAGATATCAGAATCCTATCTCCATGTTTATTACAAATACCACTGGAATCAAAGACTCGTTTCTCAGAGGATCCTGGGCAACACCAGAGCCAAAGCTCAGTACTATAGTGACCTGAAGTCATTGTGCAGGAGACCTAGTCACACAAAAGCCAGAAGCCTGGTTGTCCAGAGCTTTCTCTTCTGTTGGGGGGGGGTGTTTGGTTGTCTGCCCCCTTTCCAGACCAAACTTGAAAATCTACTGGAGGTTTTCCTAGGTTTTTCCTCTCTTGATCTGATTACTCAAAATAATCTCAAACCTAACTAAGTTGTCTGGCCTTACTGCTTCTGGATGCCCATCATAGCCTGACCTTTATCTCTTGGTGGTTTTTGCTGCTTTGGGAGTTAAGATGAGTGAAGTCATCTTGACTGATCCCTTACGCATAAGGAATTTGATAAATGAAGTTGTATGGGGTCTTGGCAGGCAGTGCTTTTGAATAAGAACAGTGACCATCTGGGGACCAGTCTTCTTATCCCTTTTTTTATAGACACATATTTAAGTTCAAATTGCTTTGTTAGACTTGGGTGTGTGTGTTTTATATTTCAGCTTTATACAATTATCTGCCCATCTTCTAAGCTGACAGTGAGGAAGAGCAACTGGAAAGGACCTCTCAGCTCAAGTCTTTTGAAGATTCATTCCATGGTCGCAATTTTTTCCCTAATGGTCTGGCATCTACTCTGTACTTCTAGATATTTCAAAAGCAATCTTGAGTAGATGAAGAAATAGAACTGATACTATCTGCACTCCTAGACAATGTTTCTGGACTTTCTGCTTTGGATGTTTTTCACTATACAGTTTATTTAGCATCACTCAGTGTTCCAAGAGGAGGACACAGTGACGTCATGGGTCTAATTAAGGACAGAGGATCTCACGGACATGGGCGTTGTTCATAAGTAAAATGGTAATCTCTGGAGAAAATGAGGAAGTTGATGAACTAATTATCTTTAGAATTATGAAGAATTCTGTTCAGAGAATGGAGAGGTGGCTCAGCAGCTAAGAGCATTTGCTTCTCTTGTAGAGGACACAAGTTCAGCTCCTGGGACACACTTTAGGCAATTCCAGGCAGAGGGAGTCCATAACCCTCTTCTGGTCTCCTTGGACACTTTCAGAGTTGTGGTAGACACACACACACACACACTCACACACACACACACACACACACACACACACACAAATAATTTTTTTAGAGACTTTAAAACCTTTGCCCACTTCTTCAACTTTGAAAACAAAATAAGATCATATGTTTTCAATCCTTTCAAAAGAAAAACAAATAAAACTAAAAGCTTTGTCTTGCTAACAAGAAAGAAACATTTCTTTTTCCTTCATTGATATCCTTCCCAAATAAGGACTGAGGCTACTTCTGCTTTGGTGAGGTGTCCTCCAAGCAGGATTGGAGGTGCCCTGTCTCTGATGATGAGTGCCTAAGACCATCACAGAGTCTGTGTGCCAGGGAGGATGTGCTGTCCCTCCTCCTGGAGCAGCAGCCCGGATGTGTACCCTGGTGAGGAGGCAGCTCTGTGACTTTCCCCAAAAGCCTTGGTAGTTTGGATGCTGGGGTGTTTGTTTGTTTTTTCAAATACACCCAACCCCCCTTCTCTCTTGCCTTGGGCTTCTCATTTTGAACGGCATTTCAGTGAATGGACATTAGTTGATGAGAGTCCACATCTCTTTAATGTTGAGTTGTTCTATCAAAGGATGGGGTACAACTCCCAGTTCATTCAGGATTTCAGTTATAGCAGTTTGGGCACTCCTAATACAAAAATCTGCAGGGTTTTTTTTTTTCTTAAACACTAACATGAAACAACAGGCGAAAATTTCCCACATTTCATGTGACGGGTCACATTCAAACTGCAGGTGCATTAAAAATATTGTATGAGAACACCTTCAGGCAGCACAGAGAAATGTAGGCGGTACACAAACGGATGCTGTGATTAGACTCGGGCTGTGTGCCTCACACGTTTCATCAGGCATAGCTCAGTGTTACATATTTCAACATGTTTCCGAGACCTGAAATACCTGGGATTTCAGACAGAGGAGACTCAACCCATATTATAGTTTTTGTCCTACAGACCGTGACAGTTTTATCCCAGTGTCCTTTGTGAAGAGGGTCTGTCTCTTCTTTACGCTCTCTGATCATCGCTCTACATTCCAGATACCTGTTGGTCACCTTACTGAGTGACTTTGCCAGTTCAAATGCTTTCTTCACTTGAGCTGTGTGCAGTGCCTGGGTGCACAGGGTTCTCCCTGTTTCCGATCATCATCATTTCTTTGTTTTTATTGCTATGCCTATGACCTTTGCCATGGTGTGGTGTGGGTGTAGGACTGCTGACCGTTGACGTCACAGTTGTGGTCTCACGTCACAGGACTGCCATTTCTCACCAGGGAACATAATAGTTTCTGCTTTTATTGGCTGCTACTCTTCGCGGAGGAAAAAGAGGATGACTCTATCCTGCCATTGTTAAGATTTTACCCTAGCGAAATGCTGAATTTTTATCAAATGTAAAACACCATGAAAACACATCCATTTCATAACAAGCATGGATAATTCAGAATCAAGTTCATTTTATAGCCACAGGTTTTATCTTTTATCTGTATTTCCAAAATATCTATAAAGAATGATGCCTTTTTTTTTTTTTTTTGGAGAAAATGAGCTTGAATCTTAGCAAGGTGGGATTTCATTTTTATGGTTATGAGCTGTAAAAATTGAGAATGATTCTTTGAGACAAAGTCAACAGCAACAAAAAATATAAAGATACAACAAAAATGATCCCAAACCCAAGATGCATGCTTAATTCCATGTATTGTACAAGGGAAAAAATGTTAAATTATTTTTAAATTATTACATTTATTCACATGTGTGTTTGTATGTGTGTATGTGTGTGTGTGTGTGTGTGCATGTGGTGTGGTGTGTATGTGTGTATGCATGTGGTATGTGTGGTGTGTGTGCATGTGGTATTTGTGTGCATGTGTGTGTGTGTGTGTGTGTGGTGTGTGTGCATGTACATGTGCATGTGTGTGTATATATGTAGGCATACATCATGTTGTATATGGAAGCCAGAAGATAACTTTGAGGGTCACTTCTTCTGTCATGTGGGTCCCAGGGGAAACTCCAGTCATAATGCTCAGAGGCAATGTCTTTACTTACTAAGCCATCACTCTAGCTCTGAAAACATTGAGTTCTACTTTTAAAGATATGGGGTTGTAGGCCCAATGCCAGAGCACTCGCTTATCATGTGTGAGGTCTTGGATTTAATCTGCACCAACCCCTATGCTTCCCAAATCTCCACTTGTATAAATCTAATACAATTGTCTCACCCACCCTCCCTTCACAACACACATTGTTCCTTCTGGCTCCTAACTTCAGAGGTCTGCACCAGACAGAAAGAAACATCAGGGTTCTCTTCCACACCCAGGAGTCAGAGCTTCACTTAAAACAAACAGTTGAAAAAACTCCAGACCCAAATAGAATGGGATTTTTCAACAGCTTTGCCTTCATGTGGAAAAGAGGGAAACAGGCTGTTCTAGAGTGGGGACAAATATTAGCCAGTGTCTGGAAATGTCAAAACGATCACACGAGCCATTAAACTCATGTGCAATCAGTGTGCAGTTGGGGGTGGTGTGACCCCCCCCCAATGCTCTTACCCACCAAGATCAAGAGAGCAGTGCTCACGTATTACAACTGTGCCCTCTTCCCAGCCAACCTTACATGTTTTCCCAAGTCCTTAATTCTGTCACTTTCAGCATCCCTGTCCCTGTGGATTCATGACCTGTAACTAATATTATTACATTGCCTGCCTCCATCCCAAACATCTTAGGCATTGTGTGCAACACATTTTCACCTACCGGCGCTGAAAAGTCAAAAGCAGAATTTCCCAACCAGAAGAATGGTAGGTAAGGTCCTCCTCACAGTCCAAACTTGCACTTAAGAGACCGTGAACACCAGCAGGGAGGGTAGATTAGAGGAAACAAAGAACCTCAGAAACGGAAGAAGGGTGTTCTAGGGAAGAGACTAGCCTGTTTTCCTGACATGGTCAGCAACATGATTAGTATAGCACTGACCGTAAGAGAACTTTCTTAACTTTTCCAGCATGGGCTATAAAGATATGATGTGGAGGAAAGTCTTTAGATCAACTGAAGCCGTGGCTGCTGAGAATGTGGTAGGGCCCAATCTTACCACACATGCTCCTACAGTGACTATTCAACAATTCATTACATGTGGGGGTCCCTCAGATCACCATGTTCTGACCATGTTGTTTAGAGTTTTAACTTCCAAAATGCTGGCCTAAATAAGCTAGCCTGCCTCAATTATACTGTTGAAGTAACGAAAAGCAGACCAACACAAGGACTTATTTATTTCTCTTTTTAGCCTTTATGCTGCCATGATACCTTCACTCTGAGTTTACACACACTAGCTATTTTCGCCATGACATTGCCTAGCCAGAAACAAATGTTAGAGACATTCAGAAATATTTCCCCCATGTCTTCATGCTCATTTAATGGCAATTGGGCTTAATGGCACCCTTTTATGGGGACTAGATAAAAGCTTCTAGTTTTATTTCGCATGAGACTTCCCCTCCCCCACAGCAAATTTGGTCCTCAGTGTAGATTGAGGACTCACCTTGTGATCAGCTGACAAAGGACTTGCCCTGGGGAAGTCTTCTCATGGCCAGCGTGGGAACACAAAGACCAAGTTCTACTGTCCAAGTGTGCTCTAGGACTCTGCCTCTGTTACATCTGCTAACATGTCACCGGCCAAAGCGAGACACATAGCCAACCCTAGATATGAGGGCTGCTCCTTATAAAGTATTCCACTTTCCAGGCCTACACCAGGGCAGTAAAGAGTTGGACTCTTGTCACAGATGTAGGACGGGATGAAACGGTGAACATCCGAACCATCCTGTCTAAATCTTCCTTCCTTCTCAGTCCCAACAGAGACACACATGATAGCTTCATAGCCTCCGATTCAAGGAAACTATTTGTTTCAAGTCCTAGAAGGTCCAGTTGTTTCTCTCTGTCACTACACTGACAACTACTGTGACAGACACGATCTAAATACACGACTAGAGCTGCACAGGCAGATTGCTTTCTTCAAATTAGCCAAACGCCACAGGCAGAAGTCAGGATTGAGGAGGATGAGGTCAAGTCCACTGGGGGCCACAGAACCACACCTGCCTGGTGCATGGATTTCACCCCCTCTGCACCCTGCCTGCATGGCTCTGCCCTTCCTGTTTTAATGCCCAGCTGTTTCACACTGGTTTGCCTTCGGTTCTGAGGTCTCTCCAGCTCACATAGGCGAGCCCCACTTCAGTGAGTGACATCTGCAAGTAGGCTCACTATCTGTCACTCACTGTTTCTCTCAGGTTTCCTTCTGCTGTAGACCAATCTCAGGATACCTATTTTCCTCTGGCTGCCAACACACACACACACACACACACACACACACACACACACACACACACACACAAACACACAAATCTCTGGCCAAGTGCTATAGCTACCCAGGTCACACACTGGCCACTCTGGCAGTCAAGCTCCTTGACCTGACAGATATCACATGGCTGCCCTGGGGCCTCTCCCGGATCTGTTCTCTACAAGAGAGATTTATTTCCCTGATGTTTTAGGACAGGAAAAGACTCATTTCTTGGAGGCCTGCCAAGAAGGGGGTGATCCACCCAGGAAACAAACAAGACCCTTCCCCTCTCTCTCTGTCTTTCCTGCTTCCCTGTGTCAAGTCCTCCCAGGGCAGCTCCCCCTGAGTGGAAAGAATGCTGTCAGGATCAAAAGGCTCTGCTTGTGATGAACAGCTGCTGGCTGGACCCATGCAGGAAGAACCAGCATCAAGTTAACTCCTTGTTCTCAGCCAGCCCAGGGCTGACTGCATCCAGTCTTCTGAAGTAGCTTTTTATGAACAGAGAGCCATGCCGAAGGTCTCCAAAGCCCACGGGATTTGCCTGAGCTTGTCTTCCTCCCCTCTGTGTCCCAATAGACACCTTCATATGTCCACCCCAAGAAGCGAGAGGCTCAGACCTCTGCAGCTACCTAACACTCCCTGCACCATTCCCTAGCTGGGAGACCTCAAACAGCCCAGTGCTGTGGAGAGACACAAATGGTACCACGCCAGAGAGTGGAATAGTGTCCGAAAGCCGCCTTAGTTTGTACCATCAATTCCATCAGTACCGGAAAGAGAAGGGCGGCGGTGGCTCCTGAAAAGGCACATGCTGAAAATACGTTCTGTGTAGCCACAAGTCCCACAGGCTGAGGATCTAGGAGGTTCAGGTTCTGTTAAATTAGTGCAGGAATGAATATTAGCCATGCTTCCCGATGTGGCAAAATGTGATTATTTTTCAAAAGGGAAAACCGAGCCTCAGCTCGCGATAGCTGCATAGTCAGATGGATAGAACGGAGCACAATTCCGTACCCAGGGTCAGCGTCAAACCTTCCCTCAGTATCTGCTGAAGGTTCTGGTTCCAGCCTGTAATAGCGAACAGGATAGGAGAAGCAGCTCAGAGGAGGCACGGATCTATACATTAATAGCTGTACATTACTTGTAGGTGCTACAAAAACTGAAAGAATATCTGAGAAAAACTTTATAGGTGAACCGTTTCCTCCTTGGACCTTCCTTGGGTTCGTAGTTCAGGATTTCAATCCTATGGTCACCCGGTTCTCTCGTCTGTGGATTACAGCGATGCAGACCACGTGGTGGTTTAACTCCGATCATCCACTTCCTTTCCTGAACATAGGAAAGACCTTCTCATGCACTGCGGACTTGGGCTGGATAAAAATGGGAGAGGAGAAAGCCGTCTGGGCTCTGTCAGTCCCACCTCTCTGGTTCCTATTCTGCTGAGATGTGAGCCAGCAGCCTCATGCCCCTGCTGTCATACCTGTGAGCCCCTTCCACTGCCATGCCTGCTAGCCATGCCCACTGCCATGCCTGAAAGCCACTCCCAGCACCATGCCTTCCTGACTGTAACAAATATACTGGCAAACCATGATCCAAAAAAAAAAAAAACCTCTCTCTCCCAAATTGTTTCTTGCCTAGTGTTTGGTTATAGCACCGGGAAAAGCAATAGAGAGTAATATGAAAGAAAGGAGTCAAGGTGGATCAGAGGTACTGATCTCACTACAGCTGGGTAACAGCAAGTGAATCCGGGTAAGATAAACCATTCAAAGGTACCCTCCCAACCCGCCACTTCCAGCTAGGCCACACCTCCCAAAAGCACACTCAGTAATGAAGTCATCAATAGAATGACCCATTGGTGTAGATGGTATCCTCCTTAGCCACCTACTTCTCAACAAAACTACCAGATTCTAAACCTGGGACTTTGAGGCTCATTTGAGGGATATATTACTCATAGTTCTCTAGAGAATCAGGACCAATAGAATGAACGTATATTATGAAGCCATTACAGTGGCTTACACGATAGGAGCTGGATGATCTAGCAACAGCTGTCTTCATAAGGAAGAGGCTGAGAACCATGTGACCATTCAGTTCATGAGGCTGGGCACCCCGATCTGTCACTGCAGACCTCGAGAGTTCCAGGAGAGGCACTTGTCTTCAGTAGACATCGGAGGGTTGAAAGAAAGTGTATTCCACGATCAGCAAAGGATAGCAGCAACAGTGAAAGAATCACAGTGCATTCGCCAGCAAGAAGCAAAGACAGGCAGGGAAAGGGGTCATCCTTCCCCATCAGACCTCCTTATAACAGGTCTCCCACGGGTGCAGCCCACTCCAGTTGAACGTCTTCCCCACTCAGTTAGGCCTTTCTGGGAAACCCTCGCCGATTGCTCTCTTGCAAAAGAGACCTATTTGTGAGCCAATTCCAATACTATCCAAGTTGACAATGGAGTTATTCATCACAGAATTCCAGATCAAACCTTTACATACTCAAATAATTTTACTTGAGGAACGTGCCTTAAGCCAATTCAGATTACTTATGATTGATGAAAGGCTTTGGTAGCCCAGGCTCTACTCAGGGGCATGGAGAGTCTAGACAAATGGTTCTCAGCTTCACTAATGCTGCAACCCTTTGATGCAGTTCCTCCTGTTATGATGTCCCCCAAACCATAAAATTATCCCATTGCTACTTCATAACTGTAATTTCACTACCACTATGAATCTCGATGTAAATACCTGACATGCAGGATATCTGACAGGAGACCCCTGTGGAGGTCATGACCCACAGTTTGGGAATGGCTTATCTAGGATGTCAGAACTCTAATAACACCAGTCCTCATGACCTACATAAACTTTCTTATTAAACATCCCTTGTGCACATCACTGTGGTTCTGAAGCCACCGTGACACCCTCTACACCAGTAGTTTTTCTAAAAGAGCCAAATTAAGGAGAAACAAAGTATTTTCGAGATATAATCTATTAAGTTAGAGTGAAAATAAAATCCTAGTATTGATCATAGTCTAGCTTGCCTAAGGTGATGGGCATGACTCAGGTGACAGCCATCATCATCTCAGCCAACGTCAAGCGGTGGTCAAACAGTGTCAGACTGACAGCTGCACTATCAGTCTGTGCAGGGTTGACTGCAGCCGGTCTCAGCTCCACACAGAAAACCTACAGCCTTTCCACTCTGAGAACAACCCAACTAGACAGGAGGCCAGTCACGGGCAAAAGGCAGATACAACTCTTCTCTGGGAAACCAGCAGGAACAGCAAGAGCGAGGCTTCCCAAGCCTGTATTTGTTCTTTGGTGTTCAGAGGATGGTGAATTTCCATCCTGTTGAACCTGTAGTGTTGTCCTGAGATAACATTCTTTGCTGGTTGTAGGGAGATGGTGGTACTTAAGATTGTCTGATTCTATTTTCTCATGAAGAGATTTAAAATCTTAGAGAAGAATGAATGGGCTGATCTACTCAAAGGATCCTGGCAGAGGGCCTGGGAGACATGAGTTAAGAGTTAAGAGTTCTCCAGGAGGTCCTGAGTTCTGTGCAACCAACCACTCCTAACTCCAGCTCCAAGAGGTATGCGCCCCCTCCTGGCCTCTTCAGGTAACAGCACACACATGGCCAGCACAAGCACACTTTCCCCATATCGCCTTCTCTCCCTCCTTCTCTCTCTCTCTCTCTCTCTCTCTCTCTCTCTCTCTCTCTCTCTCTCTCTCTCTCTCTCTCTCACACACAGCTGGGGGAGGGAGATAGAGGCAGACAGACACGTGCATGTAAATAAAAAGAAATAACAAGTCTTGGAAAAGCTTTCTGGCAGAAGGTCAGATTAATTTGTTTTTGATTCTTCAGCTTAAAAAAACAGAAGGCATTTATGAAAAAAAGTTGAGCAGTAGCACAGAGAGCAGAATTCTCTTCTTCATAAAAAAGAGAAGAGAAGGAAGAAATAGAAAACAGGGGTGGGGACAACAAAGGAGGGGATAGATGAAAGACACAGAATGTCACAAGACAATGTTTAATCAATTAATGGATTTACTTGACAATAATTATAATGTCTATGGTGTGATAATTATGTTTATATGTGTGTAATAACTTATAGTGTTTATAGGTGTGTTAAATTTTTTCCTGTATGCTTTAGAAATGTTAAATCAAGATAATATATCCATCACTTCACAATCCCATCTTTTTTTTGTGGTGATAGCTTAGAAAATTATTAATTCTTTGAGATTTCATATTTGGTCATATTTACCCTTTCTCCCTCAACTCCTCCCATATCTACCTCTCTACCCTCACCTCCCTACCCACTGAACTTCAAGTCATTGTCTCCTCCTCCCCTTCTCCTCCCCCTCCTCTTCCTTCTTCCCTCCTCCTCTTTCTCCTTCTCTTCCTCTTCCTCCTCTTTCTCCTCCTCTTCCTCCTCCTCCTTCTCCTCCTCTTCCTCCTCCTCCTTCTCCTCCTCTTCCTCCTACTTCTCCTCCTTTTCTTCCTCCTCCTCCCCTCCTTTCTCCTCCCCTTCCTCTCCTTCCTCCTCCTCTTCCTCTTCCTCATTCTCCTCTCCTTCCTCCTCCTCTTCCTCTTCCTCCTTCTTCTCTTCTTTCTCCTCCTCCTCTTCCTCCTCCTCTTCCTCCTCCTCTTTCTCCTCCTCCTTCTCCTCCTCCTCTTCGTTTTCTTTCGCCTCAAGTCCAGTTTATGTTTCCAATTATTCTTGAGACTCGGGTCTGCCACACAGTATGGTCAGCCTTCCATGGGTAGCATCATGTGAGAAAACAGATTTCCCTATCCTAGCAGCTATCAACCCCCCATAGCTCCTCAGGTAGTGCCATGATTTCATACCTGCCTCCTTTCTTCCATTCTTTGATTTTGTCTAGCTGAAGCATGTGCAGATCTCGTGCCTGCTGCCACTGTGAGTTCCCAGGTGCAGCTTCCTCATTGTGTCCAGAAAACATTTTTTGAAGCCACCCAAGTGGGGAGAACCTTTAAAACATACCCTTTTAGCAACTTAGTGATCTCTGCACTGTGCTAAGCTACTGCACACAGCTGACAGTTGTTGAACTCCACACAACTGACAGTTGTTGAACTCCACACAACCGCTGTTGAGGAAACTTCACACCCCTTGGTTAGCCTCTCCCCTCCCCTCTACACCCTCCTCCAACCACAGTTATACCTAAGTGACCACTATTCTGCTCTTATTTCTCTGAAATTAATATCTTAAAAGACACATGTTATTTGTCTTTCTGTGCCTGGCTTCCTTTGCTCTAGGAGAACATCCTCCAGCGTCATGTGTGATTCTCACAAATGACAGAATCTATGTTTCTAAGGCTGAATGTGTATTTACATGGGAAAGTCTTTTCCCGAGTAGACACCAACACATACCCATCTACTCCTCCTCAGAAAGGACTCCCATGACAGACCAGAGTACACTACCCAGGAGTCTGACTAGCTCCGTCAGTTAGTCTTTATCGGGGCTGCTAACAGAATGGGCAAGGGGTTACTCACAAGAGCAGGGTTGACTCAAAGGCAGATGCATCATGGAAAAGTCCAGCCCAACATGGATGGCAACTCACTGAGCTGTCTCACAGCTGTCTACAGGCAGCTTTATAGGCCAAAGACTCTCCTCTCATCAGGTTGGCCATTCCAAGTCTCCTTCCCCAGTGAGTATTTATGCTCTGAAGGTGGGGAGGGGTTTCTGCAAATATTGCAAGCAAATATCCCTTAGCATGTGACTCTTCTTTACCTACAGTGTCTCCAAAGCCTCTTCAGGAGGCAGGGAATGTTTCACTTCAGAGGAAACTGCTGTACAACCATATTGGACATTATATTCATCTATTCACTCATTGGTAGACACTGAGCTTGCTTTGGTGTCCTGGTTATTGTGAATAAATCAGAGATGAACATGGGAGAGCCAGTTGGTTCTCACCGAGACAAAACAGTGCGAGTCCATTAGCATCAGATTGCTAACTTAAAAGAGAAGACTACTGTAAGAAGCCTTGTGGTACAGCACTCTCTTACTAGGAAGAGACCTACCATCTGTGGAAAGGAAAATGAATATGGACTTATAAGGCAAAAGTTTTGATCTAATACTCTCCCAATCACTGGTCAATGTCCTGTCAGGATATAAGACATCTGGTAGACCCAATAGTCTTCCTTCACGTCATAGACTGTCACATGAAAGAAAGCTGTGGACAGAACTGTTGTGACTTTCACAAGCCCAAGGCATGAGTACCAACAAAGATATCCAGTTATACTGTGTGTGTGTGTGTGTATGTGTGTGTGTATGTGTGTGTGTATGTCTGTATGTCTGTCTGTGTCTGTCTGTCTGTCTCTGTATGTGAAGTCAAGCTGACGGCCTTTTAAAATACTTTTTTTCTATTTAACAAGTTTATTTTTATTTGGAAAATAGTTCAATACAGAAAATTTTTAAGCAGAAATTTTATGCATCTGAAAACAAAATAACAAAAATAGTAAAATGGGAAAAATAAAACCTAACTGCATTAGTATTTTTCAGGTCATAGTAGTTCTGTTTGCAGCCAGTGATGTTCCAACAAATCATAAAATGAAAGTGTGTATGAATCTATAATCTATTGCCTGCTGATTGCATGGACTCAGTGTTTGCTGTCATTTAGGTAAAATCCATGTTGACTTGATGAGAATAATATGAAGGTTAAATTATTAAGTGGAGCGTGTTTCATGTATACAAATAGTTTCAATCAAAACACAAGTTATATAAACTTAAAATGCCAAAAATCATCAAAGTTACTTTTGTAAAAATGTTTAAAACGATTACTTTTTACCTAAAATATTCAAAATATTCAACTCTCTCTCTCTCTCTCTCTCTCTCTCTCTCTCTCTCTCTCTCTCTCTCTCTCAGCTGTGTGTAGCTTTGGCTGGTCTGGAGCTTACTATGTAGACCAGCCTTCCCTCAAACTCACAAAGATTCATATGCCTCAGTCCCCTGAGTGTCGGGATTAAAGGAACATGTCACTACACCCTGCGTTTTCTTCTTTTATAATTTTTGTTCTACATTCTGTTGCCCATGTGTGTGCACGTGAGTGTACTGTGGTGCTCGTGTGGCATCATGGGCTCTATGGATTGACTTCGTCTTGTCAAGTTTGATAGCAAGTGCCATTTCACCAGCTCTCAAAAGTATTTCTTAAAAATGTCAAAATATTGGGCTGGAGAGGTGGTTCTGCAGTTCAGAGTGCTTGTTGCTTTTGTAGAGAGCCCGAGTTCAATTCCTGGCACCCATGTAGGGTGGTGGTTCACACTGCATGGGAATGTACCTTCAGGGCATCCTGACAGCTGGCCTCTTCAGGCAGACACGCACACACATACACACCCCACCCCACCCATCCTGCACATAATACATGTAATTAAAAATAAAATTAACTCTTCATGAAAAGTAAAATATTGGTTTTATGTTAATAAATATGAAAATTTTAAACTATTTTTAAGTAAAGCTAAAAATTTTATCCTTTTAAAAGTATCTTTAAAAATACCTTACTGAAGTGTGATATAAAAATACACATTTACATGAATATAACTTGGTAAGTTGAATGTATGGTTATAAAACCATCATAACTAACATTTTGTTCATTTGTTTGTTTCTTTTTTCTGGGTTTTTGTGGTAATATGTCACCTGAGATCTAGTCAAATGTATTTAGAGACACAATGCATGGTCCATAGATATGGGTATTATTCCTGCATTTCATTTCAGATTTCTGGAACTCATTTGTTTGACATAATTGAAGCTTTATACTCACTTAAAAACAACGGCCCCTTCTGGCTTCCTGGCAACAACCATCCTATTCCACTCTGGGTTTACTTTTGATGCCATACATGAGGGGAGCTGGGCACGGCTTGTCCTTGGTGACTGGGTCATTTCACTCAGCATAGTGTTCCCAGGATCACCCGATTACTGCACCGTTAGGATTTCCTTCTTTTAAAATGAGGAATCGCATCCCATTGGTCCATGTGGCACAGCCTCTATGTCCCATTGGTTCATTTAGTTAGCTTGGCTGTGACAAAAGCTCTTGCAGGGAACACAGTCAGTTCAGGTTTCCCCTTGAGACTACAACTTCACTCTTTGTAGCTATGTCTAAATTACACATAAACATTTCCCCAGGGGAAAAAGGCTTTGCACAAAAGAGTTAAGAAATCATTATACTTTGATATAAAATACACCCCTACTCCAAAGAGGTTGATGCGCTGAGGAACTGGTCCCCACTTGGCAATGTTGTTGAGGTGGCTGGATTGTGAGGTAGTCCATTGACAAGTTCATAACAATCACCAAATGGGTTATTAGCCAGTGTGGCCTCCTTGGAAGATGTGCTTGTGAAGGGTGAAGCTCGTCCCTAGAGGCTTCCTCTCTTTGATTCTCTGGTTGCTATGAAGGCATACGGCTTTCCTGTCATACCCTTCCTCCTAAAAATAATGGAGCCATGGATCAAGAGTTATAAAATGATGAACCCAAATAGGTCAATCAATATTAACTTACTTAAATTGGTTTTACCAAAATATTTGGTCATGGGACAAAAAGCTAACTAACATAGAAATGCCTTTGAGTAAGTGAAAGTATTTGCATGGCAAGGTCGCACTGAGAACCACGTACTCCTGTAACAGAGAATGCATCAAGGGTCTAAGTCTCCCCTGCTCCTGTTTGCTCAGTCACCATCTCACCATCGATGTGTGCTCAGACATTGTGGGAGCCTTCGAATAGCTTCTCGTTTTCTCTTCGCTGTGTGTGAAGTGCTGAGAGAAAGCGCAGTCTGCTCCCGCCTTAGCTCTTGGGGAACTGAGGATGCTGGGAAGTAAAGCTGATAAGCTGCCCCTCGAGCAGGGAACTTCAGATGATCCCATCCAAATCGCTCCTCTCCCCATGGCAAAAGGAAAACAAGGCCATTTGTGCATGGCTGATTGAGGGCAAGACTTGCTGTAAATGCTGTTTAACTTTTCTGAGGCAAACCAGACACTGTGTACAGTCAACGTATCAGAACAGAAGACTTGGATGCAGACGTGCAGAGCAAGAAACCCTCATTGTTTTCCAACACTGCTAGTTTTCAATGGATTCAACTTGGAGAAGATAATAAACGGATGGATGGATAGATAGATAGATAGATAGATAGATAGATAGATAGATAGATATGGATGGATGGATGGATAGATAGATAGATAGATAGATAGATAGATAGATAGATAGACAGACAGATAGACAGGCAGATAGATAATATGTTGGGAAATGATTCCATTCAGAAGAAAGAGACTTTAAAAGCAAGATGTAAAATGGCAACCCCTTTGAGACTATTTTTTGCCATTTCCAGGTCTCTCCCTCTGCTCAGTCTGCTGGAGACCCCTCAGCAGACAGAAACTGAGCTCAGAGATCTAACCTTCTGACCATTTGTTTTCTTCTTTATTTTTTTAAAGATTTATTTATTTATTCTATATAAGTACACTATAGCCGTCTTCAGACACACCAGAAGAAGGCATCAGATCCCATCATAAATGGTTGCTAGTCACCATGTGATTGCTGAGAATCGAACTCAGGACCTCTGGAAGAGCTGAGCCACCTCTCCAGCCCCCATTTGTTTTCTTCTGTTTGCCAGAGACAGACACCAAGAATTAACAATCCATGGAAGCCGCTCTGATGGACCAGCACGGAGAGGACCCACAGTCCTTCAGCAAACACCTCATCAGACAGTTGCAGGGAGAGCAGGAGGACCCACCTCTAGGTACACGCCTCTAGGGTGTCATCCTGCCCATCACACTGTCTGCCAGCCGTATCCCAGCAGGCAACCTGGGGTGTGGGATGGACATAAACTGATGACATGACTATGACATGGGATGGTTAGGGGGAAGACTTTTACTATAGACATGGGAGAGAGGATCCAGAGGCTTCTGGAAGAATCCAGAGCAGAGAGAGAAAGTAGTAGACGGAACACGGCTGGGAGAGCCACAGGAGCAGAGCCAAGAGGGAGGGGGTTGGGGTGTGTGAAAGATGAAGAGATGAAAAAAAAGAAAGCCAGCCAAGGGCAGAGCACAGCCGAAAGTGTAGTCCATAAAGGTAGCTAGAGGGAGAAGGTTAGGGTAGGAGACGGTGGGAAGAGGCAGGCACTTACGATGCGGAGGGAGCCCGAAGGCCAGCATGCAGTCCGGTGTGTTAATAGGCACCACAGATAGCTGCTTGTCTCTCTCACCAGTGAAAGTGGGTATAGCATGTTTCCAGCAATATTTATTTTCAATTTCAAGTTATGATTATTTCTTCTTGCTGGTTAAAAGTCCAGTTAGAAGAACTTTCCACTATACAGATAATGCCAGAGAATCCATGACAGTATTCAGAATTCAGGATTCCCTAGGTGAACATACTGTATGAAATTTCAGGAGGCCTCTAAATGCCCTCCAATTAATGAAATCAAATGTTGGAACTTTATCCGATTGGACTTCAGAACATATTTAATATATTTCCATCCAGTAACTTTGAGATGTCTCCTCAATAATGAAATTTATGAATGAATAGTTATTTGGTACAAAAAATATTTGCTCAACGTGGACGTTTCCTGAAGAATGCTACATATTTTTATGGTTGACGTGTTTGTTGTTTTGAACTAGTTGGAGTCTTTTTCAACACTGCTTTGAAATATTTCACTTATAAAGCTTTGTACCCTACCTCAAATAAAACTGGCAATTTCTCTCAGAAATGTAAGAACTTAGAGAAAGTCGCATGCATTGAAGTAATTCTACCAAGGAGAAAAGCTACACTTTCTGCACTTAGAGAAATATCAAATGATACTTGTTTGGTTCTCCTGTTTCTAGCCTTCTGATCCAAGGAGCTAAGAGTGGGTATATTTTTTAATAATAGAATTCATCTATAAGGGAAATTAAGAGTACTCTTTCTTTCAAGTCTCATATTTTGAAAGTCAAACCCTTTGCAACATCCAAATAAAATAATAACAAGCAGCCAATCTTTTTTTCTTTTTCTTTTTCTTTTTTTTTTTTTTTTGGAGCTGGGGACCGAACCCAGGGCCTTGCGCTTCCTAGGCAAGCGCTCTACCGCTGAGCTAAATCCCCAACCCCCAGCCAATCTTTAATACACAGTAGGAAGGTAGCAGTGTTTAGTATACAAAGTAAATTCAAGGGCAAAAGAAAATTGAAGTGATGTAAAATTCTGAAGAGATTGGGCTGGAAAGCCTCCATTCAGAATGAATGCAAAAGTGTTCACTCACATGTCTCTTCCGGGATAAGAAAGGAAGAGATAGCAGAGGTTCCTAATACAGTAACCTTAGAATAGTTCCCGTGACAGACATTTGTTCTGGTTCCCCTCTGAAGGCTGTTTCCCTGGGCTAGTTGGAGGTTGTTCTGGCTAGTTTTATGTCAACTTGCCACAAGCTAGAGTCCTCAGAGAGGAGGAGTCTCAATTGGAGAAATGCCTCCATAGATCTGGCTGTAGGTCATTTTCTTAATTAGTGGTTGATGAGGGAGAACCCAGCCCATTGTGGGTGGTACCATCCCTGAGCTGGTTCCCTGGTTCTGTAAGAAATCAGGCTGAGTAAGCCACGGGAGCAAGCCAGTGAGCAGCACCCCTCCACGGCCTCTGCATCAGCTCCTGCCTACAGGTTCCCACCTTGTTTGAGTCCCTGCCCTGACTCCCTTGAATTACAGTAACTTGGCTCACCCTCGAGCCAACAAAGCCCTTTCCTCCTCCCCTTCGATTGTGGTGTTTCATCATAGCAATGAAAACCCCACCGAGGACAGAGATTTCTAGCATAGAGCACTGATCCAAAAGTCTACAAATTCAACTAAATCAAAGATCTCCTTTTAATTGAACAACCACTCAAGTCTTAACACAATGGATCCCAGAGCTGAAGATGCCACTCTTTGACAGTGCAAAGTACATAGGGGTTGAAATTTTCAGGCTCTATAAGTAATTTTTGAGGCTTTTAAACTAAAATATGGGTTTGAAGATGGCAGAAGAATTCATGTTTCACCTCTTTCTCCTTTCAAATCTTACTGTGAAATAAAAAGAACAACAGAGACCCACAAAGCCTATCTTGGAAGACATGTGTAACCTCAACATACAACACAAAGAGTGAATGCAGGTACAAAGAATCGAAGGGACACAAAAAAGAGACCCGAGGCTCAGTCCAAGACCCTTTAGAAGGAACTGTACCTCTAGGCTCTGCCCAACAGCACAACAGTTTCCTAGCAACAGCCAGGTATGAACCCGGCTCTCTATTAGGACTGTAAAACACATTCTCTCTCTCTCTCTCTCTCTCTCTCTCTCTCTCTCTCTCTCTCTCTCTCTCTCTCTCCTCTTCTCTCTCTCCTCTCTCCTCTACGTGTCCATCCCATGCCCTCCCCACACGTGTCCTCGGCTGGCCTCTCCTCTTGACCTCTTCCACTCTTCCCCTCTTCCTTTATTCCTCTCTCCTGTCTCTCCTTCTCTGTCCCCCTCCCTCCTCTACCTCTGTCTCCTCCTCTGGGTCCCAAATAAACTCCCTTTTATAAAAAGCCTGTCACATGGCTTGATTGTTCCTGGGGACACCTTGGCAGGACCCACCATCCTAAAAAATACAACAGGAACTATGGACGAAAGATAGCAGGAAGCCTGGTGTCATGGCAAAGGCCTGTAATCTTAGCACTTAGTGGGCAGAGAAAGGAAGATTGCTACATGTTGGAGGCCAACCTGATCTGCATAGCTAAAGTCAGGCCAAGCCAGAGCTACACTGTAACACCCACTTTACCACCAACCTCAACCACAACTCCAATAGCCGCAGTCTTCAAGAAAAGACACAGGAACTAGAAGCTGCCAGTTTGTCTGGCAGGATTTTTCTTGCTTGGGTCAGAAAGAGGGATAGTGAAAGCAAACGAGAGATTGGCTAAAAGCCTCAATAAAAGGAAACCTCCTGGATTGGGGATTTGGCTCAGTGGTAGAGGGCTTGCCCTGCAAGCGCAAAGGCCCTGTTGGTCCCCAGCTCCAAAAAAAAAAAAAAAAAAGGAAACCTCGTTTCAGCAGGGACAGGCAGGAAGTTGATGAACTAAAATGTCCTCCCACCAAAATGCAAGGAGAGACAGCAGGAGCTGTAACAAAAGATGGTTTTAATGCACTGTGAGGGTTGGGGGGAGTAAGAAAAGAAGAATCTCCAGTTGCTCCCCTTGCCCTCCCTTGGTGGCAACAAGGAAACAAGGCATCAATGAAGGTCATGCCCAGAGTCACAACGGCGAGCACATATCAGCAAGGATGGTCCCCTTGGTGCTCTGGGTGTGTGCACATAAATACATGAATAATGGAGTCTGCATTGGGAAACTGATCTTAGAAAATCCCAAGACAGCACAGGACAGATGGGCATGAGGCTTCTGATCGATTCACGGTTTCTAAAATTACACACATGGCTTTGTCCATACATGTAAACTTTTTTCTGGAAGACTTCATCCTCAAATTCCTAAAGACCAGAGCCTGTAATGATGTACACATAAGACAAAAATCACAGAGCACAAATGGAATAGGGGCAGCTCAGAGTGCCGAGCTGAAACGGCAAACTCAGATTTGACCCCTGCGATGGTCAGCGGCAAGAGCGGGAATCACAAGGGAGATGGATTCTGGGCATGCCCGTGAGGACTGTAAGTGATGGGGTGGCCATCTTAATGCTGGGCTGGACCATTCCTGGGACCCATAGCTGTTTAAGATGGAGGAGGTGAGCTGAGCACCAGCTTGCATTTGTTGCCATTCTTTTCAAAACATGGGGGAAATTGAATAATTCTAATGACAATGAGATCCAATAATAAAAGCACAGACCGAGAGAAAAGATCTACACACAAAGGAATGGGGAAAAGATAACCGGAAAGGAGAGAGTAGTATCAGAAAGACTGAGAGAAAATAACAATCAAATTAAAATAATTACATATAACCATAAAAATTCCTTTTTAAGGAGGACATTAAATGAGTCTATTTTTCATAAGAGCAGCATCAAAGGAAGTAGAGGATTTTTCTTTGTCTTAGGGTTTGATCGCTGTGAAGAGACCCCATGACCTCAGCAACGCTTAAAAAGGACACCATTTCACTGGGGCTGACTTAGTTCATTATCGGCATGGGGGAAGCACGGCAGCACGCAGGCAAACATGGTGCTGAAGAGGTAGCGGGGAATTCTCTATCCAGACTGACAGCAGCAGGAAGAGAGAGAGATGCTGGGCCTGGCTTGAGTACCTGAAATCTCAAAACCAACCCCTAGTAGCACGCTTCCTCCAAGGTCACACCTATTCCAACAAGGCCACACCCACCCCAAAAGGCCACACCCCCTAAGAGTGCCACTTCCTGTGGTTGTATGGGGGGCCATTTTCATTCAAACCACCACAGTCTTTTTTAAGAAGGGTCATTGATCGGATGATCAAAATGCGAATGCTCACTCCTTCTTTAAAAGGGGAACAAGAATACCCTTGGCAGGGAATAGGGAGGCAAAGATTAAAACAGAGGCAGAAGGAACACCCATTCAGAGCCTGGCCCACATGTGGCCCATACATATACAGCCACCCAATTAGACAAGATGGATGAAGCAAAGAAGTGCAGGCCGACAGGAGCCGGATATAGATCTCTCCTGAGAGACACAGCCAGAATACAGCAAATACATAGGTGAATGCCAGCAGCAAACCACTGAACTGAGAACGGGACCCCTGTTGAAAGAATCAGAGAAAGAACTGGAAGAGCTTGAAGGGGCTCGAGACCCCATATGAACAACAATGCCAAGCAACCAGAGCTTCCAGGGACTAAGCCACTACCCAAAAACTATACATGGAGTGACCCTGGACTCTAACCTCATAGGTAGCAATGAATAGCCATGAAGAGCATTAGTGGAAGGGAAAGCCCTTGGTCCTGCTAAGACTGAACCCCCAGTGAATGTGATTGTTGGGGGAGGGCGACAATGGGGGACGATGGGGAGGGAACACCCATGTAGAAGGGAGGGGGTTAGGGGATGTTGGCCCAGAAACGGGAAAAGGAATAACATTCAAATGTAAATAAGAAATACTCAAGTTCTCGAGACCCCATATGTACAGCAATGCCAACCAACCAGAGCTTCCAGGGGACTAAGCCACTACCCAAAGACTATACATGGACTGACCCTGGACTCCCGACCTCATAGGTAGCAATGAATATCCTAGTAAGAGCACCAGTGGAAGGGGAAGCCCTGGGTCCTGCTAAGACTGAACCCCAGTGAACTAGACTGTTGGGAGAGGGCAGCAATGGGGGGGGGGTTGGGAGGGGAACACCCATAAGGAAGGGGGGGAGGGAAGGGGATGTTTGCCCGGAAACCGGGAAAGGGAATAACACTCGAAATGTATATAAGAAATACTCAAGTTAATAAAAAAAAAAAAGAAAAAAAAGAAATACTCAAGTTAATTAAAAAAAAAAAAAAGAAGGGTCATTGACCAAAGACACTTTGAAAAAAAAAAAAATAATAACCTTCAGGAGTAAGAAGAAAGTCCTACGGAAAAACAGAATCCATGAGCACTGATATCAGGGACATGTAGATATGCCAACACTATCTCCTCGTGCAATTAATTAATATAATCAATAATATTCATGCTTTTTAAGATAAAGAAATCAGCAGAGCTCAATTTTCATAATTAGACGCAGTTGAGGGGAAGCTGGTCAATGTCAAAGCACTTAGATTGAGCCATTCAGATCTGAAGTGCTGGGTATTAGTTGTTCCTGGTAAACTCCACGAGAGTGGTGATGACTTCCAGATTAAAGAGGAAAAGAAGTACAGCAAAAAAAGAAAAAAAGTATCAAAAGAGTAGAAAAATAGAAGGTATAAAATAAAAGTTTAGGCAAATTACAATTACACAAATAATTCTATATGCCTAACACACATGCACACACACACATATATATTAAACACACACATGGTAAGGTTCTGTGTAAAAGGTGTATTAAAATATATACCTATGATCATGGATTGGAAAAAATTAGCATTGTTTAGATGTCCGAGATACTCAAAGAAATCTATACCTTCAACATTACTTCTGTTGAAATTATGCTAAGGTTTTTCAAACCTCTGCCAAAACTGCAATGGTATTTTCAAAGAAATAGCAAACAGAAAAATTCTAAAATTCATATGGATCCACAAAATTAGCAAAACAGTCTTGAGCAAAAAGAATTGAGAGGCCAAGCCCACTCCATCCTTGGACCGGCCTCCATCTTAAAAGAAAAAGAGCCTGAGAACTTGACCTGCAGCTGAACCCAAGCTGCACCAAGTACCAGGGAGGACTCCATGGCCTGTCCTTGGCCCATAACCCCGAGTTACTCCCTAGCTACTTCCCAGCAACAGTCAATCAAAGACTAGTCTGCTTTGGATGTTCTTTCAAACCGTTTGTGATTGATCTTGCTTCACAGCACCCACCTGTCGGCTTACAATAGTCAATCAGTTAGGTGCTTGCTAGGCTGGACTCCCCCTCACTTGCTCCCATTCCCTATAAAACCTTGTCCTGCCGAGGGTTCGAGACTGTTCTGCCTTCCTGTCCTTCCATGTCAGCGTGGGGTTGGAGAAAAGCCCAAGCCCAGCTTGTAATAAAGAGACATTGATGCATTACATAAGAAATGGTTCCTTGGTGGTCTTTTGGGGGTTCACGAATGCTTCCTGGCATAACAGAACAAAGTTGAAAACAGTAAACATTAAACATTAATGTATCCTACACAATAGACTAAGTGTTCTGCATAGCAAAACAGCATTGCACTGGTATTAAAAACAGTGGAATGGATCTACAGTCCACAGTAAACTCACATATCTACAGTGAGTTAATTTTAGATAAAACTACTAGTAAATAAAACCTTTTCAGCAAATGGTAATGGGGCTAAATGAACATCCACATGCAGAAGAATGAAATTAATCTGGAAACATTTTTGACACAATACAAACAGCTGAGGCAAGACAAACAAAAGTAGACAGGCGAGATCTGCATCAAACCGAATCATTTCTACAGTCAAGAAAACACTCAAGATAATCAAGGAGCAACTTAGAGTGGTAGGGAATATTTGCAAACTACGGCATCTATGAGGTATTATTACCTAAAGTGTACAAGGCACTCAACACAATAAAACAAACCAACCAAAATAAAACAAAAAAAAATCAGTTGGCTGTTCTAGCCTTCATAGGTAAACTCTTTTTTAAAGTAAACAATCAAGAAAAAAAAATACAAAACAGAGTAGCAGGTTCCCCCAGCATAATTAGCTCATACAATGCCCAACGAGCAGTTAGTAACAGACAAAAAATTAAATAAAAAATAACAAGCGAACAAATAAATAAAGCTTAGTCAAAACTCAGAACAATTCTCACATGGAGAGGGGGGGGGGAGGGAGAGGGAGAGGAGAGGAGAGGGGGAGGAGAGGGAGAGGGAGAGAGAGAGGAGAGGAGAGGAGGGAGAGGAGAGAGAGAGAGCCCCACTGACGGAGGCTGACTCCACCTTGGCTATGTGGGCACACAAAAAGCAAGGCACTATTCAAGACTGCCTAAGATCCTCCTCCTCCCCCTCCTCCCCTCCTCCTCCTCTTCCTTCTCCTCCTCCTACTCCCTCCCTCCCTCCCTCCTCTCCTCCTCTTCCTTCTCCTCCTCTTTTTTTTCTTCCTCTTCCTCTTTTTTTTTTTTTTTTTTCCTCTTTTCTCTTTCTTCTTTTTTTTTCTTCTTTTTTTTTTTTCTTTCTCCTTCCTCTCTCTCCTTCTTCCTCCTCCTCTCCCTCCTCCTCTCCCCTCCTCCTCTTCCTTCTCCTCCTCCTCTCCCTCCTCCTCCTCCTCTCCCTCCTCCTCCTCTCCCTCCTCCTCCTTCTCCTCTCCCTCCTCTTCCTCCTCCTCCTCTCCCTCCTCCTCCTCCTCTCCCTCCTCCTCCTCCTGAGTCTCTCTTAATTTATGAAGTAAATAACTAAATTACAGGAGCTGAAGATGAAGCTCAGAAAGTCGTGTTTGCCTAGCATGCTTGCAACCTTGGGTTCAATCCCCATTACAAGGTAACTGACTATGGAACAGCAGGCTCATAAACACAGCACAGGATCATGAAGCAGGAGGAACGGGAGTTCAGGGTTACCCTTGGTACAGAGTGAGCTCCAGGCCAGCCTGTCTGAAAGAAGAAAACTGGAAGAGAAAAACAACAAAATAAGTAAATAGAAAAGTAAACAAATGACGCCGTGTGTATTCCCCTCTGAAAATGGATGTCGTAAAGAGAATCGAGAACACTTAGGGGAAAAGTGTCTTACATAGGATTTTGGAAAACTTGTCAAAATTTGAAAACTTGCCCATTTGAAAAAGATAAGGACCATACGAATCTCTAACAACTCTCCTGGACCGTCCTGTTTTTCGGCATGGTTTTGAAGACTCCACATCTGTTCTGTCTCTAAGCGGAATTCTTCACCCGCCACTCTGCTTCATTTATCCTTCTTCCAACTGAGCCCTCCCGTGTGTTCGCACTTCTCCCCAGCTTCCTACGAATACTAGGGTTGTGTGCAGTTGGCTGCTTGCCTGAAGTATTAGTCTGCCTCACTGCGCCTATCAGTGTCTGGTTCCGGGTCACGTGCGTTGAGTGGATGGGTTCTGGCCCACGCAAAGGGGATAGTCAGAAAATGGGCAACTGTTGATTTGTTCACAGATTTTTTTTGTGGGGGGGTCTTGTTTTGCTCTTGCTGCTAATGTCAAGTTTGGGGTAGTGCCTAGAGAGGAAAGGACCTAGCTTCTGTTAAATGTTAGTATGTCATGTGATCTGTATTAAAACTCTGAGATTGGCACCAGGAAAACCGGTGGTAACTCCAAATATCTCTATTTCTTCCCTAGAGCTATCTGTCTTTTTTTTCCCTGGGGCATAAATAGAGGCCTTGGGCAAAGAGAATCAGGAACCCCACTGCCTCTGTGTAGAGAAAAGACCCTTCCCATGTAATTGGATGTTAAAAATCTCTTCGTGAGGCCCAGGATTTTGGCTGAAGTTCAGCCACATACCTAGTCTGAGCTGAATTTGGGTATGGCCCTAATAATTACAGTTACTCTTTAGAGACAGAGCCCAAGAGGTTTACCTGGAGATTCATTCCAGATGTACGCAGGTATGTGAGGAGCTTGGTAATGAAGATGTAAACCGGATGAGGCCAGTTTGTGCCCCACAGCCTTCCCTGCAATCACTCGAATGCTAGGAGATGCTCCCCAGCCATCTAACAAACACCAGATGCCTCACCAGCATTACAGGCTAGAGTGTTAAGAAGGGGGGGCAACCCCAAATATGAATGCCTTTGTAATTATCAATCTGCTATGAACTGTAATCAAACAGAAACAATTCTCTTCAGTCCGTCATTCCTGGGGTAGACCCTTGTATGGCACACCCTCCCACGCCGTTCTCTCTTGTGGCAGAGTGTGCTTGGCTTAGCGACCCCAGGAAGGATGCTCATCCCCTGTCTGTCACCAGGAAAGATGGCAGACACAGCATTCCCAGAAACTGGATGGTTTTGTCCTACACATTTCCAGTGTCATCTGTATTCTTCCTCCTTTCCATGTAAGTTCAGACTCGGCCTACTTTTTTTTTTTTTTCCTGTAGCAACCAGAATTAGGAGAAGCATTCAAGCAGCCCACTGGGAGGGGTTGCTACTGCACTCATCTGTCTGTCTCACACAGGGTACCTGTGTATCCAGGCCACTGGTTGACAGTGTCTTCACATGCTGCATCTTGGTGACAAGGCTTTGACCAACAAAGAGGAAACAAGGTCTCACAGTGTATCCCTGTGAGTCGGATAACCTGGCAAATGCAATGGTAGTTGTTCCCTCTGTCCACACAGAGACCTCCATGGAGACAAGGCTGGAGTGTGATGGGTGTAGCTGTCCTCAGAGGAACCATGCGGACACCTTGCTACTTTGGTGCCTCAGGCTATGTTTGTATCTGTCAGCCTGGATCTGTAGACAGAAGCCTAGCATAACTGTCCTCTGAGAGGCTCCACCCAGCAGCTGATTGAAACAGATGGAAAGACTCCCAACCAAACATCAAATGGAGCTCCAGGAAGTCCTATGGAAGAGTTATTGGAAGGATTGCGGAACCTGGAAGGGATAGGGACTCCACAGGAAGACCAACAGAGTCAGCTAACCTGGACCATTGGGGCTCTCAGAAACTGACCCACCAACCAAAGAGCATACACAGGCTGGACCTAGGCCTCTCTGCATATATGTAGCAGATGTGCAGCTTGGTCTCCATGTGGGTCCCTGCATAGTTACACCGAGAATAACTAGTAAACTACATTGCCTAGGGAACAGAGTCTTTGTGGTCTCATGAGCTTGAGGTCCATTTATGATTGGCCATGTATTGCTGGGGAGAGAGCATACCTCATTCTGAGCTTTATTGGAACATCTTTAAGAAGACCGCACATCTCTGATCGGAGGCAATGAAGCAAATTGGTTGACTTATAAAGATTATTTAATGTGTGACTCAGTTGAGGTGAATATAAATTCCTATGTTGATCCTGAAGTCCTGAAAAGTAAAACCTCAAGCAGCCCCATCTCAACTCTTAAATTCTTTTGAGCTAAGAAGACACAGAGCCTCTCTTAACCCATGTCGTGGTTACTTACATTTTTATGACTTCACCCTGTCGTGACCCCTGAGCAGCTAATGCTCTGTGGAGGCTTGCCTTGCCCTTCTGCCTACTCCTGAGAGCTTGTAAGGTACTCACCAAACCTTGGTGATGGAAAAAGGACATTTGTGTTTGCTGGAAGTATCATGGTGGACACTGCAGGGAAGGCTTGAACACTTTCACACAACAGAGGCCCCATGATCTCCACCCTATCACATCATTATCATCTATAATCTAGCTAAAAAGTCTGGAAAACTACATGTGGGGTGAGGATGTGACTTGACTTGGTGCTGTCAAGTTTTATGTCAGCTCGATAGTAGCTTGAGTCATTTGGGAAGAGGGGCTGAGAAAATGCCTCCACTAGATTGGCCTATGGACAAGTCTGTGATGTGTTTTCTTAATTAGCGGGCGATGTGGGAAGGCCACTGTTGGTGGGCTTAAGCTGGGACAGATGGTCCTGGGGTTATATAGAAAGTAGGCTGGGCAAGCCAGTAAGCAATGCTGCCCCGGTAGATTCTGCATCAGTTCCTTCCTCCACATTTCTGCTCTGACTTCCTTCTACGATGGGCTGTGATGTGGCAGTCTAAGAGAAATGGACGCTTCGTTCCCCAGTTGCCTTTTGGCATGTTGTTTTACCAGAGCAATCGAAATCCTCATTCAGACAGCTCACAGAACTTGGGAGGCAGAGGCAGGTGGATCCCTGTATGTCTGGGGTGGGAAAAAAGATAATACCCAACTCTTAGATGTTTGTGGCTTTGACCCACAATTGTTCAGAATTTTCCATGGTCACATGATAACCTTTCTGGTATTTGGGGTTGGGAAGCCTCAGAGCTGCTTGGTGCAGGACTGGTAGTCATTACCAAGCAAGCTGTTGTCTCTCAGGGCTAGCCTAGGACATCTGAGTGAGAAAGGGCTGAGTTCCTGTCAGAACATTCTTCTGTGGCACATGGCACATCTTCAAGCCCTACTTTAAAATGGTGGACTATTAATCAGCTTTCATGAATTCAAGAAACAGTGGCTAGAAATCAGTACCAGGCACCTTTCAGACTGTCCCATGACTGGCTCCTAAATTCAAACTTTGTTGGATACAAAGTATTGTCCAAAGGTCATTTCATTACTAAAACAGGGGAAATGTTAATATATATGTTTATATCACATATATAAATATATATGATGAGATATATGTGCATGCTCTATGTGTGAGTTTGATTGAGAATGGCCCCCATAGGCTCATATGTGAATGCCTGTTTCTCAGTTGGTGGAACTATTTAGGAAGGACTGGGAGGTGTGTCCTTGTTTGAGAAGGTGTGGCCCTGCAGGTGGGCTTTGAGGTTTCAAAAAGCCTTTGTCAGGCTCAGCCCACACTTGGACCTCCATCCCTGACTGACTGCTTGCCTGTAGATCAGGATGTAAATATTTAGCTACTGGCCTAGTAAAATGCCTGCCTGCCATCATGCCTAAACCTCTGAAAATGTAAGCAAGCCCCAAATTAAATGCTTTCTTTTATAAGATACCTTGGTCATAGTGTTTCTTTACAACAACAGAATAGTAACTAAGACTATCTATATATATGTATATGTGTATGTGTATGTGTATGTGTATGTGTATGTGTATGTGTATGTGTATGTGTGTATGTGTATATGTGTGTGTATATGTATGTGTATGTGTATATGTATGTGTATGTGTATGTGTATATGTATATTTCATAGAAAGGTCCTGCATGAAACTGCTGGTCTGTGCTTGAGGAATGTGACTTAGAGAACTAACTGGAAAACAAGTCTCCAGCGGATCCCCTTCTCCCTCGAATAGGTTAATAAAACAAATAAAACCCAAATATTTCAACAATAAATAGTATCATTCCAAGAGCCATCCATAGATGAGTTTTTATTTTGTTTTGGGTTTCAGAGACAGGGTCCCAATTATAGCCTAGGCTACACTGGAACTCACTAGGTAGTCACTGGCTCAGTGTCCCAAATCCTGGGATTACAGAATGAGCCACTATGTCTCATTTGCAGGATGAGGTTTAAAGGTAGAAAATAACCCATGAGCAGTAGGGACCTCTATATCTCTTTCTCTAGAGACCAACCCTTGGCGTTTGTGTAAGTTTCACACTAGATGTTTCAGCAGAGCCTAAGCACCAACCACCAGGGCTGCTGCCCCACACTGTGGTCACCACAGTGGGAATTTCTAAAGCATATTTTTAGCACAAGATTCTGCTGTGGTGAGGTGAAGGCTGAAGAAATGACCATGTCTCTGTCCTCTGGTCTTAAGGGAGTCCTAGAGGCCTTTCCTTACACAGAGTCTCCAAGTTCCGAAGTCTGGAGCAAAGAAGGCTCCTTAGCTCTAAGGACAGACCAGCTCAGTAGGGGACGTCCATCTACACTGTGTATGGTGGGCAGCCATAGAAAGCACCGTAGTCTTCAGGAACCAGAGAAGAGAGACGTTTTTATAAAGAATCTTTATTATCTAATTTCTGTATACAACAAATATTGAAAAAGGCTTTTCAATGAAGATTTCTTGTCACTTTTCAAAAGTTTTAAACTATCAGAAGAAAAGTTATTAAAAAGCTCTCTAGGTCAAGAATCATACACAATCTTCAAAACATGATACTAATTTTCACCATTTTTTCCATACTAAGGCAGGACATTTTAAACAACACGGAGGGGTTTTGTTCCAAGTGCTACGTCATTTGCATTAAGGTTTTAAATATATAAAAGAGGTGAGAAGTTTAAACACTCAGAAATACACTTGATGTTGCTGCTTCCTTCCAATCTGTTGGGTGCACACAGAGGGACATATTTCCTGTCTTCCAGCCCGTCTCTGCATGGTCCAACGGTGCAGTCAGAGCTGGGATGCAGGTAAGGAAGTCCGTGCACCTCCTGTGCTAAACAGCAGGATTCCCACAGATCCTACACACCTCAGCACACTGTACTCCACACTGTACTCCACATCCTGTGAAAGTAAATCTAGTCCTGGACGGCTGACATGACTGCTCACTGACATTCTAGCAATACATCTCTTTAACATAAGGCAGAAATAGACCGGAATTTGATACCACTTGAGCCCAAAAAGCAATCTGGAATTAAACTGTGTGCACTCATTTTTCTTTCTTTTTCCTTTTTCATTTCAATGGATGTATATATACATTATATATATATATATACATGCATATATATGTATATATATATGGTGGTGGAAAATGCTGGCTTTTGTTAAAAAACAAAACAGTAAAAGTTCAAAGGAAACAAGATTTTTGTCATTGTTATGGTGTATGTGTGTATTGTGTATATGTGTGTATACATGTGTGCATGTGTGTATGTGTGTGCATGTGTATATGTATGTGTATGTATGTATGTGTATGTGATTATATGTGTGTGTATGTATGTGTATGTGTGTGCATGTGTATATATGTATGTGTATGTGAGTATATGTGTGTATGTGTGTATGTATGTATGTGTATGTGAGTATATGTGTGTATGTATGTGTATGAGTGTGTGTGTGTGTGTGTGTGTGTGTGTGTGTTTAGTGCTATAGTGTTATAAAAATGAAGGAAGAATAACAAACCAGAGTGTCTGGGGAGGAAGAAGGTCCTCACTTGTCTTCTTTGTCTATTCCAACACTCTGGCTTATATCCAAGGGACCCTGGGAAGGCCACCACACCGATGGAGAAAGGGCTGTGTGTCTCTCTGAAGGATGGATGTTGAGCTGTGACAGGATGGATGTCACGTGAGACCCACGTCTGTCATTAGCCACCCTACATGGGATCCTTCATGATGCTGGAAGACTTTATGGCAGCCGGGAAGCCTCACCTTCAACTTTCCCCTTGTTTCTAGAGAGTGAAGCCTGTGATGTGTAGAGCAGCCCTGGGCTTGGGGTAAACATCTGGGGCCAGGGGACCCCAGGGCTTAGGTGACTTTCCTGTGTGCACAAGGTTAAGAGCATGGGCGTCTCTAGAATTGGGTGATGCTAAAGACTGGCCAGGATGTCAGGACCTTCAGGAGGTACCCGGAGAAGGCCAGAAGCTGCTGGACATGGCGGTCTCCCCTTGCTTGGCCCAGCCTTTATTGCTTTCCACTGTGTCTGCAACTGCCGCACGCCTGTTCTCATCATCGCTACTGCTTACGAGGAACCCACGACAGGCTTCATCAAAAGTTCAGTGTCTTTCAAAGCTGTGCTTCAGGATTGGATGCTTATTGCTGAGACAGCACCTGCAACTGCTGTCACCTTTGCTCAGCCCTGTGAAAACCTCATGCCACCACACAGAGCTTCCACCAGCAAAACCTGCCCTATGGCTGGCTACAAGACAAAGGTCTGGCTTTCGGCTGACAACCAACGAAGTCCAGCTCTACCTCTTCCCATTGCAAAGTTGGCCTGCTCTGTGGCCTTCGAGGCAATTTTACAACACTGATCCTACTAATTTTACAGCAATATAGTAATTTTGCCCTGAGAGTATCAATATATCTTATAAATATGTGAGTCCTATTGTGTACAGGAAGATATAGGCACAATGGGGCTAAATGGCTTGTCCCTTGTACACACAGTAAAGCGTGGATCTTGGTTATTCTGTCTTAATCCCCACCATCCTTGTCCCGACCTCCTGACGCTATGTGAAAGTCTGGTTTAGCTGCAGTACCTATGAGATGCTGTTGGGTCTTTTTACACAGCGTGGGATTATTTAGTGCTCGAGACTTCATGCTTGGTCTTCTCTGATCATTCTCTTTCCTACCGCCTTGATGAAGTGTGTTGTCCCTAACATTTTATTTTGCACTGGGGAAATCTTCTAAAATGTTCATCCAGATGGAGTTCACGTGAGGCATGCAGAGAAAGGCTTATGCAGAGGCAATGGGCAAGCATTCTTGTTTGGGAACTTTGGACAAAAAAAAAGGGGCCCAGCATTTTACACTTGTCTTACATTCTGCTGTTTTCAATGGAAAAGAATATAAAATAAAGACCTGCTCAGAGGTAATGTTTGCGTCTCTGCGGCAACCTTCAGTGAGCCCTCTCACATCTGGCAACAATGTAACATACGGAATGACTTCAGACCTTCACACCCTTCTAGTGAGAAAAAACAACCTGAGCTCAGACTTTCCACTCAGCCTAGCAATCTAAGGCAGCGCTCCATCTTTATCTCAAAGGCCACATGTCTAGATGCTCTGCCTGTCCCAGCTCTCCTCTCTGCCCAGCTCTCTGATTCACTAAACGGCCTCCGTCTCTTAATCAAAGAGGAGGTACCCACAACAACAAACTTAAAGGAAGGTAAGCGTTGGAAGAAAACGATGCCAAGGCTACTTAGGAGCTTATGAAGAAGCTCCAAAAGCTATCTCCATCTGCAAGGCCTACACACAGTTCTGGACCTAGTCAACCGCAAAATACATGGATGGGCAGCCCTGCCATCTAGACAAAAAAGAGAAAACATTTTCAATAGCATAAACTGCCCTTATAGCTTCTGAAAAAATAGCTCTGTTAAGATAAACCATTTTTGGTTTTTCAATCAGCTGTGCATTAAGAACACTTTGTTTCCACCGCCGCCCCTGACTCTACAGCTCAGCTCTGTCCGCTGCTGCTGGGCTGCTGCTCTCTTTGCTGCCACCTCCTTCCGCCTCACCGCTGTCTGCAGGAGTGAAGGACAAGGATGCCGAGTTGATGCAGTATCTTTTGCCAGTCGGACGAGGTCCATCGTCAAAAATGTGCCCAAGATGAGCACCACACTGCAAGAAAGAAAGGACGCTTAGGGCACACATGCACAAAGTGGGCTTTGAGGGGAATGCACGGGAAGTAGTGGGAGTGGATGACCGGCCTGGGTAGGGATGACAGAAAGCATCCTGGACCATTCCTCATCTGCTTGTCAATAGCTGAAGAGAAGGTTCCAAACGGGCTCTGCACCACATGCTGAGAATAAAAAAACACTGGAACTGTGCGGACCAGAAATCATTTAGGAGCCACTGTACATTTTGATCTGTGAACTCTCTCAGTCAGCTGGAAATTGACTGCAGTGATTTTATGAATTGAATTGACCCTTGATCTCCCCTTGTAAGAAACAGGGCAGAATGAAATCTCTTTCCTCCTGGCATGACTTTTGGCTTTGGATGGGTGGGTTTCAGATATGCAGAAGTCCACTGTAAAAGATACTCTCTAACTGTCCGTGACAGAGGTGATGGCTGCTTTCATGGGTGGTAAAACTTAACACCAGTCCTGGATGTTCTTGGAACCCAGTGAAGCAGTGGCAGGACTCGGGAGATTTATGTCATGGTCACCAAAGCTGCAAACCCAGCGCGTGGGAAGTCTCCAGCCCTGCACTGTGGCCTGTTTTCTAGCTTCCAATAGGTGGCTGCCACGAACGAAGTACAGTGGAGAAGGAAGAGGCAGTTCGCTCAAACCTAAGCTCTGACTATTCGGAATACTGAGGAAGGTGAGGGTCGGAAAGAAGGATGGCCGGCCATGTTGTGCTAAGGGAGGTGAGATTTGGATGCAGCGTCTCCAGAAAGGCTGGCTACTGGATATAAGCCTGCAGTAACTGTTCTGAAATCGAGTGTAGCTCCAGATGGTACCACATGCCGCACGCACACGCCTTCCACGTCTCAGCAGGGGCAGGGTAGGTAGACGGAGAGACCAGTACACCACCTCCGACAGGCTTTGGAAACACAGAACTCATCGTGTGGCAGAGAAGCCAATGGCTGGACTAAATGATGTCCACAGACTCGTTTAGCAGACAGCTATGGAGTACTTGTTACACGCCTGGCACTGTCCTAGACTCTGAGGATTCAGGCACCAATCCCTGGCCTCTGACAGCTTACCTGTCGGTGGGAGATACTGACAATAAACAAGAAAGTCAGTGACCCGTAAGGTGTGGTCAGTAGAAATCAGTCAATGAGAGGAAAAGGGAGAAGACAGGGATGGGGGTGGGGGAAGTATCAAGATATAGCGTGGCCTCCAAGGTGATTTTGGAAACACACATGAAGGAAGTGGCTGTCTGAGTCGGGAGGAAGGAGTGAAGATTAAGGTAGAAGCAGGACAAAAACGGCTTATAGGTGATTTCCTCCCACTGAGCTCTTTACAGAACCCCTATAAACCGAGAGGAAGGGTGTACGAGCGTGCAAGGGAGAGGGATGAAGAGCGAGATGACGTAAGGTGCTCATCAGAGTGGAAACGCCCAGAGTCTCGGTTCTCCGTCTGCAGTGCTACGCTCGGTGCCAAAGGCCCTCTGGTTTCTAATAAACACTACCGATAGCTGCTTCAGCTCGCCCGCACTTCCGTGTTAAAGTTGCATCCTCGTGTTACTGCCAACACGCCGTGTCAGTTTATTAAAGAACTAAAAACGAGCCAGAACCGGTTTGATCTGCTGCCGGGGGTGGGGGGCGGAATATGCAGCAGGCCTAAAAAAATATAAACCTCACATTATTTTGCTACACTCTATGCAGGTTGAGGTAATCTCAGGATCGCTTTTCTTTCCTATCAACAAGTACCTGCAGCTAAGGTGCACCGTAAGACTCCATCCGCTCACCCCGTGACCCAGTGAAAAGACCTGTGCCTGCTGCCAAGCACTCTGTGACTGACTCACAGTTACTGATCTCATGAGCAGGTCTGGCACTTGGATCACCTCGGTGTCTGAGGAGAGTCTGCAGAGAAAAGCCCGGGGTGGGGTTTGCGAGCGTGCACATTGGTAGTTACTGGGAGAACACAGCTTTCTGGGCAAAATAAACGAGATTGCTTTCACTCATTAATTGTCTCGTGAGTGGATGAGCATGCCTCCCTGTTGAGAAAGTATGGTAAGGACATATATGATAAGGACAGACTTAAAGTTTGTTAGACATTACGTGGTCTTCTTAACTCCCCTACGTTTTTCAGTAGCTACATGGCAGTGATTTAAAATGGTGAATTAGGGGTTGGGGATTTGGCTCAGTGGTAGAGCGCTTGCCTAGGAAGTGCAAGGTCCTGGGTTCAGTCCCCAGTCCCGAAAAAAGAAAAAAAAAGAAAGAAAGAAAGAAAGAAAGAAAGAAAGAAAGAAAGAAAGAAAGAAAATGGTGAATTAAGTCGATTTTCTGAAATGTCCTCTTATTTGCTAATTAGGGACCAGTCCTCTGATTAAGCAGAAAGGAAAGAGTTTCACTTCAAAATGTATCCCTGGTACAGGCAAAAGGAACAGAGAAAAGAATACACAGTTAGAAGAGGACAACAGTTATCTGCAAGCAAACATGGACTAGAACCACCAAGGAGCCAATTCCGATGCCTTCACACTAGGGTCTCTTTACTCAAGCTACAGCTTGGGCCATATCGCTGTCTCTGATGCAGCAGAACCGGAGGAGGAAGACCTAAGCTTAGTTTCAGGCAAGCATTTATAGAGACAAGAAAGGGGTATCTAGCCTGGCACACAACTGATTGTGGGTGGGGGTGGGGCGCGTTATGGCCTTTAACATAATTGGCTGGTGCTAGGAGCCAAACCATAAATTTAACTTCTGCATTTTTCCTGATTGGAGGTTATTAGGAAGTAAAGTGCCCCAGGCTTGTAACCTGTGTGTGTGTGTGTGTGTGTGTGTGTGTGTGTGTGTGTGTGTGTGTCTGTGTGTCTGTGTGTGTCTGTGTGTGTCTGTCTGTCTGTCTCTGTGTGTGTGTCTGTCTGCCTCTCTGTGTGTCTGTCTGTCTGTCTGTCTGTGTGTCTGTGTGTGTGTGTGTGCAGATTTGTTGGGAAGAACCTGGAAACCAGTGCTAGACACAGGTTTTGTTGGGGGTTAATTTGGAAACGTGCTAGATGCAGGTTTTGTTGGGGTGTAACTTAGAAACTGGTGCTAGACACAGGACTTGTTGAAGGAGTAACCTGGAAAATGGTGCTAGGTACCGGCCTGTTAGTTAACTTGGGTTCAACCTTAGGTCAGGTTCTCCAAGATGGAGTCTGAACCCAAAAGATCAGGCCTCTCAATAGTGCAGTGCCCTGGAAACAATAGAGGTGACCTCGGGGTGCCCATCACAATATGCTTTAAAGGTTCACAGCATGCCAGGTCACGGAGGGTGGCACAGGTGTTCACTTCTATCTCCTCCACCACATCAGTGCCTGCCATTCATTGCCTGCTGCTTCTCAGGGAAGACTAACCACACAGCATGCTATGTCAGCTTCCTCTCAGGTATACCGGTCTGGGCTTGAGAGTATACAAGCCCAAAGGGAGCGCACATGGAGCCCATTCTCTCCAGCGTCTAGCCCCGCCAGAGGCTCAGATGATGGATGGAAGTTGTCAGTGATACATTGTTTCCTTAGCCGCCTGCGAGTTCTGCCTCCCCGGCCCCAGCCAATTGGCAATGTGCAGATCACCCAGCACACCTGGTAGTAACTGAAACAAACTGGTTGGCTGATGAAGAAACCTCTGAAGCCTGCTGTTAGTGATTTCATCCAGGGACAGGCTCTCCGGTGTGCGCCCTCAGTTCCTTTAGGCGTTTATGCAGCTCTTTATTTTACAGAGAAACGCTGCACCTGAGTATTCTAGTCTTCATTCCAAGGGCGCAGGTGAAAACCCATTCGAAAGGAAACGTTGGTTCTCACAGGAGGCCTTTCCCATTCTACAAAGTTCAGGGAGGGAGCCTACAGAGAACCCAGAGACAGGGTAGCATAGGGAAGAGACCAAGAGTCAAATTTAACTCCCACTGCAATGCCCAGCTGCGCTCCGCCCACCTGAGGAACACAAACAGAGCTCTCCACAGATGCATAGCTCTGCACTGAGGTATTTCCCACTGTCCTCCAGGCCTTTCTCCTAGGATGTTTGGACTTTTTTTCTTTTCTTTTTTTTTTTTTTTTTCTTTCATCTTCTTTTAAGTTTTTGATTTGCAAAAGGAAGCACTTTCAAAGCTAGACCTTTCTTTCCACTTGGGCACATGGGCTCGAGAAAGGAACGGAAGAGTTTTCAGAAGAAAAGCGATTCTCTCTGCCATCAATGCTGTTTCCTCCCATGCTTCCTGAGGACACCTGCACACAAGCAGGAGCCCTGCTTCTTGGTGCTTGCAATATTAATCTTTTGTCAAGGAAATGGTTGTGAACTCACCAGTTTTGTGTTAGGATTTTACAGAAGGACCAGGTGACACACGGGCATCTTCAATCATCAGCCATATCAAAGTTGTCATCTACGGAAGATGACTAAGGCTTGGAGGTGCGCTAAAATTTGCCTACATTTGGAAACACTCTGTGGATATTCACCTTATTGGTTTCCTTAATGAGATAAATTAATAATGGTCTAAAACAAATGTGAGAGACACTCTGAGGGCCCTAGCAATAGCAAAGTCAGCACAACCCGGGTGAACTTGGATTTGACGGTTACCTTCAAGATTATTAAAGAAAGTTAGGTGATCTCTTAGTCTCCTGCTCATTCTAGATGTACAATTCTGACCTGCGGAAGGAAGAAGGTCCAGTATTTCCAGGACAGACTGACTGCTGCACTAGCTTGCCTCTTTGACTGACTTTAACCTTCTGACAATGCTGCTTACTACCTGGGGGACTGGGCCAGATAAGGACTCTTAGAGCCTCTGAACCCACAAAAGAGCAGCCCCTGTTTCCCTCAGCTTAAAGACCAAGGCAGAGTCAGTCTGGTAATGCCACAGGAGGAGGTGGAAATGAAGCTTGGGAGAAACACGTCCCTGCCCCTCTTCAGAACAACAGGACAAGCCTTCTCCACAGGACCGAGCGCTGACCACCTTCTGTGAGAATTATCCTGTTTTGGCATAAGCTCTTTGATCACCTCAGGACATCTTTGTAAAAGCCATTCCTGAACTCTGCCAGGAGAAGGGAAAGAAGGAACATAATTCCAACCCTGAGTTACAGAAACTAGACACAAACTGATCAGAAATTAGGGACTCTGGGGAACGCTAATACTTCCTGTCCCAGTTTTCCAGTGCCTTTTGGATTAAAGAACTTAGAATTAAAGATGGGCTATGAGCAAACGGAAAGTAGTGCACAATAGACTTGAAAGCAGATTTTAAACAGAGGGCCCCTCACAGACTGGCGAGATAGATGGGTCGTTGGGTAAGGTCATTTGCCACCAAGCCACGGGAGGACATGGCTTTAATCCCTGAAATTTAGACAGTGGAAGGAGAGAAATTATTTCTGCATGTTGTTCTCTGACTTCCACACACAAGTTGTGGTGTGTCTGTGCATTTGAGAAGGGGTGACAAGTACACACATGCAGAGAGAGAGAGAGAGAGAGAGAGAGAGAGAGAGAGAGAGAGAGAGAGAGAGCTATTAGCCTTAAGAGAGGTTTACTAGTTGCCAAGCACCTACACTGCAGATTACAGAGTACCTATGGTATACCTTCTGTCAAAATTGTTACATTCTTGAGTAGATAATCTCAACTGATTCTGTGACAGTTATAACATTATCAACTATAATTCAATTTAATTATAAACTGAATCGCATTAAAGCAGATGCTGGGGGAATCATGGAGGTTTTAAACATCTCTTCCAATTCGCCTCTTTACAGTGCCTCGCCCCCGCGCCTCCTCCACACACACCCCTGTCCAAAAGAGAGTTCTGGAATCAGATTTCCTAGATATAAACCTGGGCTTTGCCATTAGCACTGTTCAGCTTTATTCAAGCCCAGCTGCCTTCTCTGGGGCTCAGTTTCCCCACCTGTAAAGTGTGAATGAGTTTATCATGACCGCTAGCCAGAAGAACACCAGAAAACGCTGCCCTACAGACGGTGCCCAATACATTGAAATTAGAGTCTCTGGGAATCAAACCCAGCGGTAGAGAGTTCCACCTTCACGCACAGAGGAGAACAAACTGAAAACCTGAGTTAAATGAATGACAGATTATGTTTTTCGAGGGAGAGGGAGGTCTTCAGACATGGAAGATGTATACTTGATAATCCTACTTTTGAATTGAAAACAGAAATTCTCAGAGTGTATTGTCTATGTGTATGAAACTGTCAAACACATTTAGTAATAAAAAAAAAAAACCCACATACAAAATCATTGGATGGTGAGGTTCAAACAAGCAGCCTCCATCTTGGCAATAAAAGCACCACTGACTTCTCTAAGAATCTTGCACCTGCTGAGGATGAGAAACTGGACAATGGGCAGTAGCAGAATCCCAAGGGAAGCGCCCATGGTGGTCACTCTGCTCCTGTAGTGGCCCAACTGTACCTCCCTTTACTCCATCTGTGCAAAAACATCTTCCAACAACACAGTCTTGGGGACCAGAGTAAATGTCAGTAACGCAGAACTCTGAGTCTGTCTTTCACCTGTTTGGGGCAGATACGAACTGAACTGAATGGGGCACACGCCATGGCTCTTTCTCTGCACAGGAGTTTCAGCTGTGTCCCTCCGTTAGCCACCAGTGAGTTTAAGTCTCTCAACACATTAACTACTCTCCTGTCCCCCTCAGGATACCCCCACTTCCATCGGTTAATGATGGTAGCGTCCGTTTGCTTGCAGAAGAATGGGGTGGGGCTAACTAGAGCATCCTTGGAAATAAACACAAATGTAGACACTGGCAGGAACACAGAAAGAACCATCTTAGTTTGTACTCCCCTCCGATGAGCCTTACACTTCGGCAGCTTGCCTCTTGGCTCTTGCCTCTGACCTGGACCCAGGAAAAGCCATTTCTGAGATCTTCACAGACTGTGTGTGGATCATGGTCATTAAAGACATTATAAATAAAGACTGGATAATACAACTGCAGGGGTGACATCAGTACATCAGGCTACACAAGGCTATACAATGAAATCTTCATTCATCCCACCCCCAATACTTCATTCACCATTACAGTGAGAAGACTAATCTGATTCCAAGACAGACCTCAGACTGGCAGGTAAGGAGACTAGGTCAATTACTAATAGAAAGAAACCTCAGTCTCCAGCCTTCATGCCCTGATAATGGTTCTAGGATGCCTAGAGACAGAGTAAGATAAAGCTCATCTCCCCCGGGATTTCCCCTAACATGCTTTAAATTGGCTCTGCGAGCTCACTTTGGGGTCTCTCTATCTTGGTAATGGGGAGACCCCACCATGCTGGACTTCTGAAGAATAAAACACTTGCTGCGTTTACATACTATTTGAGGTCGGGGTGTCATTCTTCGACGAATCATGGCCCCTTACAATAGTAAATCAAACGAAAAAAGTTCCCCCTACCAATGATTATTTAATATTGCTGAAGTCAACAACTGGCCATTGTGTTCGTGTTGCTAAAAGTCTGAAGATGAAGGTATCATTCAGACATTAAAAAAAGTAATCTGCTGTTCTTGTGTGTCCCTCTTGTGATCAGTCCCCTGGCCTTAGTTACTACAATTAAGTACCACGAGAGAGAAGCCTTGGGAGTGCTGGCAGCAGAGTGAGCCGCCTCTGGGGTTTGCAGGAGGAATCGACTCACCTGAGAGCAGCTTGTCTCCACCCTGTGCATCCCATAGGAGAAATCGTCTGTGAACTCGATGGCCTCAGAACTGATCACATCGTGGAAGGAAGGCCAGCCTTGGGTAGAGCGGGTGCACGGGCCAAAAGAGAAGAGAGGAAACCTTCGGTTAGAACAAAATTCTCAAGAACAGGGCAGCAAGTGATGGGGAACCTTAGCTTGTGACCAGGACTTCGTCAAGCTGGGGGAGAAGGCCAGAAGCTGCAAGAGAACCTTTGCATGGAGTAAGAACACATAGAGGTTTAACCCCTTCCTCACGTGGGATGGAGGCAGAGATGAGCTGTTGCTGTTCCCACAACTGTCTTTTGAGTCACCTCATAGTTTCTGCAAGCGTCGAGATTTAGAAAGCGCTCTGTGGCCACTTTCTCTCGTCTTCAGAGCTGCTATGCATGACTTAGAAGCACTATTGATCTTTCATTGTGTCAGTCTCCAAAACAACCAATTCGATTGGATGTTAACATTTCAACTATCCTGGACTTCTTTAGAAAATCATGTTTTTTTCCTGATTCTAAACTCATGTGGTTAAGGAAAAAGAGACGGCTAGCCTATTTCTTTCCTGGTCTAAGGTGTATCTGGCACAGAGCATGTATCTTATAAGTGAAAGTCTTGCTCACTTCCCAGAAAAAGTTCAGAGAGGGCCATGCCCAGGCATTTATAGACAGACTTCTTTCTCAAATAGCATCTTTCCCTCCCATTTTCATAAATTCTAGTCTTTTTCTTTTAAATCACGACCTCAGAAACTCTTGGTGAGCAGAGCATACAGTCTGGTTTGCTTGTTTTTGTTTTTGCACCATTTCTTCCAAAGATGTGTGGAGGTCCTGAAGTCTGGGCTCCCAGATGTGACAGAGGTAAGAAGCTACTGAATTGCTGGCCTAACTACTGCTTTCTTTTTCAGAGACCATTTGTTCCTGCAGAAAGGAAGAGGTGCTCTAAAGGAGATGCTTCCCACTAAGACATACACTGAAAGAAAACAGTAGGCAAACTCCAAGAATACGGATTTCCAGTTTCAAACAAATTAGCTTCTGCCAAATGTTTCTAAGAAGCTTGGCCAATCTCTCATGACCCCAACTCCACGAGTCGAGGTTTTCCAGGCATCGATCCACTAGCTGCATGAGCAAACACACTTCCAGTTCCTCCATGCAAACTCAGACTGCAGCTACCCCCCAGAAAACCTCAGCTCTACCGTCTCACATGTCATTCTTCCGAGACTCGATACTAAAAGTCACCTATGACTCACTGAGTTTTAAACTCTAAAAAGACCTTGTAGATCGGCTGCGCCATTTTGGTTTGCAATGACTGCTTCTCACATTTGGGTGTTCTCTGTTAAACCACAGAAGCGCCAGTTGCTAGCGAGGATAAAGTTTCAGGGTGATACTTAAGGACATTGATAATTGGCGCCATTTATCTAGAAAATGGAAGAAAATACTGCATATTGTCCTTTCAACCTTTCCATGGCATAACACATCTGAGAGCAGCTTAAAGCAGTTAATGCCAGGTTGGGGGTGTGTGTGTGTAATGCTTGGGACTTGACTCAGTGGAACCAAGGTAAAAGGACGAGACTCTGCATTTTCCTATTTCTAAGTTAGGAATGGAGACGTGGATATTGCTCCTCCTCTATGCTGTGTTGCATTTTATACTGCCTCACCTTCTCTGTTTCTCTGATTCTAAGATTCGCTGGCTTTTCTCTGTGCTTTCCTCCTGGTTGATAAGGCCCCGAAGACAGCCAACCTCACCGCCTCACAATGGCACAGCTCAGACAGCATGGACGGTCACCACCCTAATGTCCAGGAAGCGTTAAGCAAGGGGGTGAATAATTGAAGCCCATCACATAGTCTTATAAGAAAAAGAACATGCGCACACACACATACACACACATACACACACTACACACACACTTAAACACACACTACACACACACACATGTGCACACACACACACTACACACACACCTTGCACACACACACTATACATACACACCTCGCACACACACACACCACACACACACTTGTACACACACTACACACACACCACACACACCTTGCACACACACACTATACACACACACCTCGCACATACATATGCACACATACACACCACACGCACATACACCCACAAACACACACACACTACACACACCTCGAGCACACCCCCCACACACACACACACATACACACATACACACATACACACACTCCTTTCTAAGACTAGCTCAGTCGCTGTGGATAAGGCTAAGCTCTCGGCATAGATGGGGATTGTTTGTTTCATTGTGCACATGGGGTATCAGAGACACAGGAAACATTTAGGTCAAGCATTCAATGGGACTGTGGGGAGAGAGCAGAGGACACAGAAGATGTAGGCAGGAGAACCAAAGCTAGAACCTGATAATCTGACTCCCTCAGCCCCCTCACACTCTGTGATTCCTCTCTAAAGTGCTGAGAGCTCTTACATTTGGGTAGACTACTGGGAAGGAGATCCTGTTTTTACAAAATTGCTTTAGTGTCCTGTGTGAATGAGTTGACTTCGCCTCTGAAGTACATTGAATGAATGAGTGAGTGAATGATAAATACTAATTGTTTTATAGTGACCAACCTATTCAAAGGGAAAACCCAAAAGTCACGATGTGAGTGCATCTAGAGACTATATACATTATTCATTCATTCATTCATTCATTCTAAACACCAAAAAGACAAAGCAACTCAGGAAACTTAATTAAATCTGAGTATCTCAGTTCAAATGATCTAGTTGGCCATAAAGATATGCATTTTGTCAACCTGAACTAAATGTTCAAAGAAATTCCTGAAAGACCATATTCAAGAACAGAGCATCTCGAGGAGGGTAGAATGGTGTGGAGCTGCTCAAAGAAACGATGGCCAACTAGTCTATTTGTTGTCTATGCTATTTACATCGGAGGAGACACTAAAAAACATTCATACAGACATTTCAATTCTCCTCTAACTTATAGCGCCCTTGGGCACTGTAGGAGAAAGACAGCTGCAAAAAAAAAAAAAAAAAAAAAAAAAAAAAAAACAAAAAACAAATGCTCAGTATGTCATTCAAACCTTAATCAGGGAGAGTGACAAAAGAAACAATTCCCCATGACAGATGGCATTTGTAAAGAGGACAGTGGCCACCACCGCCACTGGTGACATTAACAAAGGAGGCTACCAGTTGTGTTGTATGTCTCAGGGAAGTGAATTGCAACAGAAAGTGAATCCACCGGAAAGGTAAGTCCTTCACTTCACGACAATCAAGCTAAGAAGGACTGTTGCCCAGGAATAAATCGTCCTATGACAGGGAGCCCGCAGCGATGACAGCTCTTTGAAAGCGGAATTCCCTCCTCATGTGTAAGTATTTAAAGGAGGAACTCTTCAGTACTGTAAAAATCCTCAAAGGAAACCCTGCCCCCACTGCTAATAACGAGAGGAGTGCTTCAAAGGGCGATAGGCAAAGGCTGAAGCAATCTGCGTCTTGTTGAGAAAATTATCTTGAGCTGAGGGGTTGGGGGGGAGGTGTGTTTATGTCAGTCTTGACATTAAAGAAAGATCATCTATCCTCCTTCTCTCTGGGCTTTTCCTTCTGGTCTCCTCACCCAACTAAACATCACTTGTTTTGGATGCGTTCCATGCGCTTTTTAAAAAGAAAGTCATGTGAAAACCTGCATAAACACTGGGCTCCCTCCGCCCCCCTAGCACGCCCCTTTGTTTCTATTTGATGAGGTTGGATTCCGATCTCTTATCATTTCGTTTCAAAGAACATAAACCATGCTTTTTTCAGATCTTGGACTGCCTAGTATCGAGATTTGTCTTATTTTTAATACATACATTCTCCCTTGGAGGGATTCTCACCTCAAGATAGCAAATCAAGCCAGAGGCTACAAGGGAGACAGACAACTCAGCGCGTAGCGGTTCTGCCCTGACGCTGTTCAACCATCGGGCCAGATTATCTGCAGTTGTGTCTTAACACTCCTTGTATAGTAAGGAGTGAGTTCAGGATTTGCTCATTGGCATCTCTGACCCAAAGCAAATGATCGGAATTATTACCACTAAGTTGTCCCTTGGTGCTTGCTGTAGTTGTTCTTAAACTACAATAAAACAAATTATTCCACTCTTACTCACAATGCAATTGATATAGCTGTTCCAAGGCTACTCCACCTTCAACCAAGCAGTGGCCTGGTGCTCCTCAAATAGTGTGGATAAAGTTTAGAAGATTCACTTTAATTTCCTACGAAATTCCTTTTCAGCTCCCTGGTCCTATTGCTCCCTCTTTCCTTTCAAAAAGTTTAAAAAAAAAAAAAAAAAGAAAGAAAGAAAGAAACAAATGTTGAAATTAGCAATAGGTTATAAATAAGCCAGACGCTAGTCCATCTGTACAGTGTTGGCAAAATGTGACCCCCCATTCTCCATCATCAAGAAGGATGATACATGATATCTACCTCCCTGCCTTCTTCCTCTACTCCTAAGTCAGAGTTGCAAATCCCAGTAAGGTGGCTACATGATCAGTCGGTAAACTACAGTAGAAACTTGAACAAAAATCTACTGGATTGACAGGTGATTCCAAAAATGTTATCTGAAGGTAGACTTAAGTTCGGGCACGTTGGGCGGGGCGATGTTTACTAGTGACAACTACATCTGAGCACAGTTTTGGATGAAGATATGTATGTTTTAGGGTACACGAGGTCTCGCAGCTCTCTAATTCCAAATATCTCAAATTTTGTTAAGTTTTGTTAAGTTTTCTGAACCCGTTCACCTCCCTGACCAGGGTTTGCCTGCTTAGCTGTACCAAGACAAATAACACTCTCAAGAAGGCCTCCAGCTGACAGTTGTTTGAGGCTTAGATCCCTAATCCTTGCCAAATTATTCACGAGAGTTGACATTTCCAGTGTAACTTTTATCTCATTTTTTAAAAAAAAGGATGACTCTCAACTCTCCTTCAAAGACCCCATTTGGTTACAATCTAGTCTTCCGTAAGTTTTAGTAATCAACCAAACAGATCCTTGTAGCAGAAAATCACACAATGCAGATGGCTCATCAGGAAAAGTTTCCTTTCAATCCCCTACCTCCCTACAGGCAACCATGATTTATAGTTTTCTTGCTTAATTCCTTTTTAAAAAGGGTTTACTCCAGTTATCTCTTGACTTGCGCACTTTAAACCTGTGCTGCTCAATACAGTAGTTTGGAACTACCAACCGTTTGGAGACAGTCACCTGCCGAGTCCTCGACACTCAGACATTCAGCACAGACACACAGAACATCCCTCCCCCCCATTCAGCACCCTTGTGGTTTTTACAATGAGGAAGACTTGGGCCACTGGAGAACACAGTTCTATGGATGGCACAGACACATAGGACACTCTTACCATGATTTCCACAATACCACAGGCTAGATAAGTAGATAACACTACTTTAGATGGTTTGAGTTGATTCCTTGGATGAAAGATGGACATTTCTTTTTCCATCTTCACTAACCCTCCCATTTCCAAGTTTTTATGTTTATGCTAATTTTCTTTTAAAAATCTCACTTGTCGATACCAGCCTCCAAAACCACAATATGAGTTCAATAACATCAGGAAAAAAATTTTTTTGGACACTAAATTTTCAACCACCCAGCACAGTGCCTGATGACACAAATAGTAGCCCAAAACACCAGGTGCTAAGGAAGGAAGGAATGTAGGAATGACTTGTACTTCAGGATGACACTGTTTGATTTCCCACTCTGTGAGAGGATCCTCAGTCTACATGGTGTAAAGACAGTTTTCTACAGACTCCTCCCACACTCCTTCCTCCAGGAACATCTGGATCCATAGACAACACGCACTACTAAAACAACTGAACGTTTACAGAAGTGACGTCACAGCATGGCTGTCTTTCAATGACTCATTCTTCTTGATATTCTTTGTCTTTGGAGTTCGTTAACACTATCATCTAAGTTCAGAAACACAAAAGCTTTTAAATACCTCTGAGAATATAAACAAGAGGGTTGGTTCATCTTAAATTTTCTGTAATTTTCTAAAATATGTTTTTCCAGGGCAACTGTCATTCTGGTTTTATTAATTCCAGCTCTTGGTTCCATTCTCACACCACTAGAGAGCCTTGATCCAGGTGTCTCTTTAAGAATGGAGGCTGGCTAAATTGTCCCACCTGCCTGACATAGGTGCTTCTGTTATTAGGCATAATGTGGGCTTGTTCCTTGAGTGGCTCTTATCTCTTAGTAGAAAGGCTGCTGACAGACAAGGGTTTATTCTGAGGTTTCTTAAATACCTAAAAGGGGAATAGTTGATACCACAGGATCAGAAACTCAACAGCAGCACCAATTCACTGACAGCCTGCTTAGTGATATCTTAAGAGAACAGTATTCCAGGACCGTTTTCATGTAGGGAATTGATGATCTGTCCTTTCAAATATGAAAGTGAGGAAGATGTAAAACCGGGCTACCTATCCTTTAGGCTTCTATTCTCCCCCACCCCATCCTTTTGCTCTTGCCAGTCCTGAGCTCTGAGCTTCTTTGTTATTCTGCTGGGCATCAGCAGTTGCACATAGTCTGGGATACAGTGTTTTAAAAGCAGGGATGTTTGCTATATACATTTCCATTCTTTTTCTTTTCCGAGAAAGATTACTTAGACTTCCCTGTGTGCCCAACTCCAGGACTCTACAGTGGACAGTGCTCTTCTTGCTTACTTCTTTTCTGACCCTAATTTTAGAAGGTTTTTTGTTTTTTTGTTTGGTTTTTGGGGGGATTTTTTTTTTTTTTGCAGAGGGAAAAAATAACTGTATCCTATTCTACATACCTTGTGCAAGAAAATAAAGTTGCATATTTCAGCCACAATGTACTATTTTCTGTTAAGAAGCAGCAGATTTAAGGTTTCAATTTTTTTTCTTCCAACCGGAAGGATGTTTTTATCTTAATGAAAAACAAATACTAAAGTCAGCCCTGAGCTCCTAGCTTGATGGAAAGTGTTTGCCTAGTGTGTGTTTGTGTGTGTGTTTGGGGGGGGGTGTTGGGGGTTGGGGCAGCTCTGGGTTAGATTCTCAGCAATGTAAAACTAAATGCACAAAATAAACAAAAGTCAGTATTATGTTAAGCAGCTTTAATTGGCTTAGACTCAGCCCTGTGGCTGAGAACTGACTGTGGGCTAAGTACTTAAGCACTCAGAAAGATTCTGTGTCATCAGCTCAGTTAGAATTCACAGTTTAGAATCAGAATTTAAATTGAATCAGTTCCATTCAGACTGATTCTGCAAAAGACATTTCTCACACAACTTTTCAAGTTGACGTTTCTAACACTGTTTGAGAACTTGATGTTGCAAATATAAGAACAAGAAGCCCCCACTCCCATGTGAGGACCACAGGATTTCATCTCTACGAACAAGACCTCTATCAAGAAGCAAAAGTCAAAGGATCAAAGGTAATCACTGGGAAAACAGAGCAATGGCTTTGGGCAAACATTTCTACATAGTGTATCTAGCTTTATCCTGTGGCTCCTGAAAAATAAAAAGGTAGCTAGAATATACCTTTAAAAATACTTGATTTGACTTTCTTGTAGGAATATGTGCCAGAATGAGGCATCGGATGCAGATTTCCTGGAGCTGGGGTTACAGACAGCTGCGAGCTGTCAGTGTGGATGCTGAGAACTGAACCCGGGTCCTTGGTGACAAGTGCCCTTAACTGCTGAGCCATCTCTTCAACCCCAGTCTGACTGCCTTTTAAACGCCGTATTCTAGGGGCTCTCTGTTATGAGAATGTGGGATCTGCTTATAGGCTTTATAGACTACTAACATGATCATATTTGTGCTTTTAAAAAGATGATTCTAGAAACAGATGGCAAAGTCAAACAAACAAAACAAAAAAAAAACAAACAAACAAACTTTAAGAGGGGTTGTGAAATTAGGAGTGTTGGAAGGTTCTATTCTGGAACAGAATCCAAGATGTTCTAAGTCAGTGGTTCTCAACCTGCCCAATGCTATGACCTTTTAATACAGTTCCTCATGATATGGTGATCTCAACCATGAAATTATCTGTTGGTATGTCCAAACTGTAAGTTTGCTACTGATAGGAATCACAGTGTAAATATTTTTGGTAAAAGAAGTTCATCTAAGGGGTCCTGACCCACAGGTTGAGAACCACTGTTCTAAATGAATTCATTGATTTTGGTGATTGTGATAAATTTGGCAAGATGAAGGAACAAAACAAGCCTGCAGTCTGGGCTGGATCACAGCTGACACACACTTTCAGTGCAAAGCATAGAATCAGTGTCTTAAGGAAGGCAGAGTGATATGTGCATTTGAGAGTGAAGACTAAGCCAGAGGTAGAAATTTGAAAGTCATCGGAACATAAATGTGCACTACGGGTGAGGACACAAAGGAGGTGAACATACGGAGAGGCAGGCCAGGCAGGTATTTAAATTTGGCATAAGAATGAGTTAGCAGTAGAAAATAAAGAGTGCTTCACGAATTAGGAAGACGAGAGAGAAGCAACTCAGAGTTCAAAAAGGAAGCGGCTAAGGTTAAAGGCCCAGGCCAGAGACAGCATCGACAGGAAGTCAGAGGACACGGAAGGCTGCGTGACCTGAAGTGAGAGGAAACAAACCCTCTTCCTTCTGGCAGAGGACAGGCAGAAGGAAGATGTGGCAGGTGACACGGAGGGCATGTGATCTCTGTGTTATCTGGATTCTGGTTCCTCCTACTCTTCCTGTCTCTGTTTTCTAAAGCATGTTCAAGCAACAATGTTACTTTCCCTAAACTTTCTAAATAAAAATGAATATGAGATATGAAGGTATTATAAATTGCTTTTTAAAAAAAAGCACTATTCAAAAGCTCCTAAAGATTCTAAACAGAAGTAATATTTCAAAAGGCTTAAAGGGAACTTTAATTTTGTATTTTATTTTGTGTTTTGTGTTATTCCTAGTATATTGTGGTCTACTGAACAAAGTGTGATGGGTGGGATGTTATAAAAGACTGTTGTAATGTGTTTTGCTTTTGATGCAGAGTAGGCAAAAATAAATACAGCTGAAGAAATGACTCCGGGAGACTAAACTGCAGGTCTTGTCCACAATGAACATGCTCGAAGAACCCAGGATGTTTACTTCAGACAATGTCTCACGGTTAGTAATTACTTATCTGTATGAATAATTTAAAATTAGTGATGCTTTAAGCACCAAGAGGCCATGGCTGCTTTGTTTACTGGTATGTTTTTTTTTTTAATAAGTAACCTATAGAGATATTTCTTGAGTGAATCAAATAATAAAGAAAACATTTCTGCTTTCAGCAAAATTCAACCCAATAAATCCCTACTTATGGTAGTAAAAATTACAGAGAAAGAAAGAATAATGGTGTTTCCCAGGATCCAAGGGAAGTGGGAAAGAACTATTATTTCACGGTTTGGAGTTTGCACTTTATAAGGTGAAAGGTTACGGATGGAACTGAATGGTGGTTTCACCATTAATTTATCTCATGCCCTGAACTATACACCCAAAAATGTTCTACGAAAAATTCTATTATATTTTGCCATAATAAAAAATATCCGCGTTGTGTGCACTTGTGTGTGAGCTTGTGTAGGACCAGAAGTCAATTGTGGGTACTGTTCTTCAGGTACCTTCCACCTCGTTTTATGAGATGGGGACTTGTTTCAGGTTCACCGAACACTAGACTGTGCTTGCTGGGACAGCAGGCCCAAGAGATCGGCCCAGCTCCTGGGTGACAAGTGTGAGTCATCTTTATGTGCCGGGAACCATCGGAGTCCACGGACAAAGGTTCTCATCAGGAACCAAGCCAGCGTCTAAACCAGGGCTGGGTTTCCCAAACTCCCAACTGGAGGAAATAGATAATATTCTTTTAAGCAAGAACGAGAAGAGGGGAAGAAAAGGAAGGGTGCACCGAGTAGAGGAAGATACAGGAAGGAGGGGAGAGGAAGAAAAGGAAAAGGAACATTTGGATGCTTCTGTTACTGGACCAATTGAAGAAACAGGGAGAAATAAGCAAATAAATTCTATTTCCTTAGGCAACTTTTAATAAATAACAATTAAATATGAGTTATTTTTCCTATCAAAAAGAATGCATTTCTTTCAGGGCATGCTCGTTAATAAATTTAGATGTAAAATAATGGAGCCTCATCATTGCAAACATTTGAGTCTATTTAAGGACACCAGAGCCACAGACTGTCGAAAACACTGAGGTGTCCTCTGGGCCGTGTAAACATCTGGTATCTATTCTCTGTAGAGATTAATAATGGAGCTGTACCGCACCAGGTTTCACACTAATTCCTTTGAGCCCTGTACCGCATTTTTAAATGGTTCCAAACACACACAGTCTCTAATTGGTGTGGATTTTGTCCACCATCACGAGCTGTCTTTAGGTCCTAAGCAAGAATTGACAGGGGCCGGCTTCCCTATTTCCCTTAGTGAAGGCAGCTATGAATAATACTGTTTTTCCAAGCTCAATAAAATTATCAAACTAAAACAAACCGTTTCAACAAAAGGACTGGAGGTGGAGACTTTGTTTTCCCTAGCCAATGACTGGCCCTTGTTTCTTTAAACCACAGTCAGTGTTTTAAAAGATGCGTCTCGCATCAGCTTGAAGACTCTTAGCACCAAGGGACCGGAGCAACACCAAATGCCATGGCCCGACCTCAGCCATAATTCCTAAGTGCCATTAAAAAATGTCTTTCAAACTGGGTTTAAATTTAGTGTTGACCCAGTAACCTTGATTCCTCAACACATTCAACGCTAGATGATTATTTTATGTTGGTTCCAAAAGCTCTTCAGTCCAGTGAGGTGTCCACTGGGAAGTTCCAAAAGGACTTTGCGGTTTGCTTAGAATTTATTAGCTACAGCAGACAGGAAGGTGGCGATGTGGGCTGTTTTCTGAGTGAAGATTATTTACTGTGCTCAACTGACCTTAGAAATACCACAAGAGATAAAAACAGGGAAATTCAAAGAAACGCAGATTCTATTCCTAGCAGCGTGCACTTTACACGGAACGGAAGAAAACAATGCTCCCACCGCATGCTGTCCTGGCTTACACCACACGCTCCAGAGCATCACCAGACAGTGCCAAGCCAGAACTTACATCCTTCAGCACGGTACCCATCAACATTTCCACAGTAATTCCTTGTCTAAATGCCTGGACCTGACAGAAATGTTAAAACTGCATTTTTTTCCCTTTAAAATGCAGTTTGAGTATCAAAATTCTTTTACTCATCTCAAATGTCTCCTGATGTTTTGCCTTAACTGGTCTTTCCAAACATGAAGTTGGCTTTTGATCTTTAGTTTACTATAGAAGCTCAAATACTACAACTTCAACTAAAGTCTTGTTGTTTTCACAGATACTGTCTGATCCTTTATAATCACTGACTCTTCCTGTGTGAAGACAAACTTAACTATTACTTACGTGTCTGATAACCCATCTTGAGAAGAAAAATTTGACAGAACAGACTGCACAGAAAAGCTATTAAAAATAAAAATGTAGAATAAACTAATTTTCTCATGAGTTCTTTTTTGCATGACAAAATACATTCTGCCTTTGCAGCAGACACGTGGCAAAATTGAAGCAATTTGTCAAAACGCTAAGCATTTCCTAATATATAAAAAATGTAATATTTACATCAAAAAGGCAGGGAGAAGGTGAGGATGGTGGTTCATTTGTTCAAGGTCCGGCCACACAGGCAAGAGAACCTGAGGCTGGATTTCCTCCACTCATGTAAAACACCAGGTGTGTGGCAGCACATGCCTGCAATCCCAGGGCCAGGAACATGGAGGATGGGAGATCCATGAACATGAGTCACTAGTCTAGTCTAGCTGAACTACTGAGCTCTGTGCTCAGTTAGAGAACCAGTCTCAGAGAAAAACAATGGAAGGTGACTGAAGAAGAGACCTAGCACTAACCTCAAGCCACTACCTGCATGTTCACACACACACACACACACACACACACACAGTTGGGGGAGGAAGAAACCTATGTCCCATTAAGACATAGTTTCACAACATTTTGAAACTCTTCAGGGAAATAATTTGCTAACATGGAATTCTCTATTTATCTGCTGTGTGCACATGCATGTGAGTATGTGTGTATGTGTGTGTATGTGTGTATACATGTGTGAGTGTGTGTATGTGTATATGTGTGTATATGTATGTATGTGTGTATGAGTGTGTGTGTATGTGTATATACATGTGTGTGAGTATATGTGTGCATGTGTGCATGTGTGTGTGACTGTGTGTGTGTGAGAGTATATGTATGAGTGTGTATATGTGTGTATACATGTGTATGTAAATGTGTATGAGTGTGTGTTATGTGTATACAGGTGTATATATGTATACATGAGTGTGCATGTATGTATGTATATGTGTGTATATATATGTGTATGGGTATGTGTGTGTATGTGTGTGTGTATGTGTATATACATGTGTGTGAGTATGTGAGTGTGTGTGTGTGTTTCCCAAAAACTATCCCTTTCTCCTATGTCATATTCTCCGTGTCTCCTATTTGCCTTCCCTCAATTTAAATATCAAGTTTATATAGTTGCTTTCCTGCCAAAATATTCCAAGCTCCAAAATTGGGCATGTCATGGAATAATTCTTGACGGGATGGATGAATTTCCTACAGAACCCATTACTCCAGAAAGCTGGGATTTCAGGATTCAATCTCAAACTTGCTTTATATTTAAAATACACAGAATATGTCTACTGTCAGTAGGGTTCATTCCAGAACATCCACCACTTACCAATATTTGTTAACCCTTCTGGCCCCTGAAGACAAGACACATCCCTTTCTCTTAGTTCCAAACTCTTACCAGCGTTATACTGGGCATCAGAGACCCATGTGACACCCCTCAACTGCACCTTTGGGGACCTCAGGCAGCCTACATCAAGATCCAGGCGTACAAGTGGCCCTGGCAATTTGAAAGTTGGGATGGTTTTAGTTTTGACCACCGACAATAATTGAAAGCTTTAAAGTAGAATGTTCACATGAAGAGCTAAAGCCCATCAGACAGGCTGATCTAAAGGGTAGCAATGCAAACACTTGGGGTAGCACTGGAGCCTGGACTGGCTACTTCTGTGTTTCGCTGGGCTGGGGTTCCTAGCTTCTAAAAGAAAGCAGGCTGAGCAAGCCATGGGGAACAAGCCAGTAAGCAGCACTCCTCCAAGGCTTCTGCATCAGCTCCTGCCTCCAGGTTCCTGCCTCGTTTGAGTTCCTGTCTGGATTCCTTCAATAGTGAACAGAGATATGAAAGTGTGAGCTAAATAAATCCTTTCCTCCCCATAGTCACGGTGTCCTCTGCAGCAGTAGAAACCCTAACTAAAGCCTCAAGACCCAGCAGGGGAAAATTTCATGAAGATCTAACCATCCCCCAAATGTATTCCACACCTAAAAGTCCAAAATGTCATTTTGGCAGCTGTGGGGTGATATTCAAGCTTCCCAGGAGCAAGGTATAGGACGTGGCACATGGCATTAGTGGATACTGGACAAACCTGTGTCTCTCTTGTGCTTTCTTTGGCACAGGGCCTCACTATGGAGCCCTTACTGATCTAGAACTTGCTAGTTAGGACAGACTAGCCTCTCCACCACAGGCATCCGCTTCTCTCTGCATCCCAAGAGCTGAGAAGAGAGGTGCGTGTTGCTATACCTAGGTAAACATTTGCTGGGATGGAAGCCAAACTGACCAGAAGAAAATATTAACAACAACAACAAAAGACGTCAGGACAAGGAGTGAAGACCCTGAAGGGTGAACAGAACTGAGTCATGTGGTACACATGTACAGGAATCTCATAACGAAACCCCTTACCTTGTACTGTACCACGGATCTATGCAATTTAGAAAAAAATTACAATTCAAATAAAACCGCTTATACACTTTAAATATACAGTGTATACAATAAAAATCCTGGAACTTTAGTGTTAAATTCTCTTTTGAAAAGAACTGCTCTCGAGGCCTGGCAACACACACCTACAATCCTAGGGCTTGGTAGACTAAAGTGGAAAAGTCTATAGTTCCAGGCCAGCCTGGGGTAGAGAGTAGGTAAAACCATAAATAAACAAAATCCATAAAAACTGCCTAAGAGTGGCCGTAAAAAATTACAAAATAATTTTCAGGGACTATCTCTACAAATTTTTTAAAATACAGTCTTTAAAATGTTTGTATGTGTAAGTATGTATGTGTGTGTGAGTGTGTGTGTGTGTGTCTGTGTCTATGTGTGTGTGTGTTTGTGTGTGTATCTTTGTGTGTGTGTTTATCTGTGTGTGAGTGTATGTGTGAGTGTGTGTGAGTGTTTGTGTTTATGTGTGTGTGAGTGTGTGTGAGTGTGCATGAGTGTGTATCTGTGTGTGTGAGTGTCTGTGTATCTGTGTGTGAGTGTGAGTGTGTGAGTGAGTGTGTGAGTGTGTGTGTGTGTGTGTGTGTGTATGAGTGTGTGTCTGTGTGTATCGGTGTATCTGTGTGTGTCTGTGTATCTGTGTGTGTCTGTGTATCTGTGTGTGAGTGTGAGTGTGTGAGTGTGTGTGTGTGTGTGTGTGAGTGTGTCTGTATGTGTGTGTGTGAGTGTGTGTGCGCCCACATGCACATGCCATGGATAGCTTGTAGGAACCACTTTTCTCTTGCTACCATGTGGGTCCTAGGAATCAAGGTCAGGCCATCAGGCCTGGTAGCAAGTCTCTTTGTTGAGCCATTTATCAGCCCTTCCACACACTGAGAGCTACAGCAGTTCAGAAGCTGGGCAACAGTACATATTAGTAATGGTGACCATCTTAATACCACAGTGGTTTGTTGTTGTTTTTTTTTGTTGTTTGTTTTTTGTTTTGAGAAAATTCACTTCTCAAGCATTTATATTCCCATGTCACTAAATGACAATATATAGTGTCATTTACTTAGTAGCATTTTATAAGAACATAAAAGGTCTCTGATTTTCTCTTAGTTAGTTATCAGAATTTTCTGAAAACTTTGGTCAGCATTCAATTCACACCACAGACACTGGGGATTTAAAAAAAAAAATTGCAGGCTTAGTCACACAGTATAAGGGTGACAAAAATTGTGGTCTTAAACACGGTGTGAAAATGAGTTTAATTATATTCCCCACCCTGGAAAACTTCCTTAGGAAAAGTTTTACCAAACGTTTATGCTACATATGTATAAGTTTTAAAAAATAATCTTCAGCTGAAGGGTGAACCAAGAGAAAAGAGAAAAGCTCTTTGATCTTTAGGGTTTTGTTTTGATTCATTTTTATTCGCAATGTTCCTTTCACATATTTTATTCTGTCCAATTAATCTCAGCTTTTCACTCAGCTCCTAGAAGGAGCCCTTGGCTTCTGGCCTCTGAGACGGTGCAATGTTGTTACTTTTTAAATGCCTGGTTAATATGCCCCTGCTACTTTAAAGAAGTCATACACACATTTATTAACCATATAGAAATGCGTAAATGTGAGTATAACAGACACACCTTATGTACAACCTTTCTCCTGTTTTCCCCCCTTGGCTATTTACCTCTCCCATAGGAAATCTATGTTAACAACCTAATAAGGGTTGCATTGCGTTTTTGTCTCTGCTCTAAGAGCCACATAAAATCATAAATATCTGCACACAAATAAGCATGAATGCTCTATCAACGCCTTAACATTCCACTGTGCAACTGTCTCCCAGCCACAGTGGCGACTTCGAATCTAATTCTTCCCGCTTCGTGAAAAGAAGTGCAACAGACAGGGAACCATTTGGAATGAGGAAAGGGAGGAAGGGAAGTGTGAGGGGAGGAGGGGAAGTGTACAGGGAGGGGGGAATGTACAGGGAGGAGGGGAAGTGTACAGGGAGGAGGGGAAGTGTACAGGGAGGAGGGGAAGTGTACAGGGGGGGGGAATGTACAGGGGAGGAGGGGAAGTGTACAGGGAGGAGGGGAAGTGTACAGGGAGGAGGGGAAGTGTACAGGGGGGGGGGGGAAGGAGGGGAGGAGGGGGGTACAGGGGAGGAGGGGGAGTGTATGGGGAGGAGGGGGACTGTGAGGGGAGGAGGGGAAGTGTACAGGGGGGGGGGGAGGGGGAGGGGAGGAGGGGACTGTGGGAGGGGAGGAGGGAAGTGTACAGGGAGGAGGGGGAGGCATGGGGAGGAGGGGGATATGGGGAGGAGGGGGAGGTATGGGGAGGAGGGGAGTGTATGGGGAGGGGCCGAGAGAGAGTAATGAGGATGTGAATATAGTTGCATTGCACTATATACCGGAATTAACATCTTATACAGGGGCTAGAGGGATGCTCTGTGGTGAGGAGTGCTTGCTGCTCAGTCAGATAGACTAAGCTTGCGTCTCAGCACCCACACAGGTGCTTCACATCTGCCTGTAACTTCAGCTCCAGAGGATGCAACCCACTCTTTGAGCCTCTGTGGGTGCCTACATACATGTATTCCTTGAGCATGCGCACGCACACACATACAAACACACACACACAAATAAATAAATAATGAAAAATTTAAATGTTACACTGAAACACATCATTCTATACAGTTAATAATGTATATAATTATTTTATATAATTAATAAATGTATATAATAATTTATATGATTGATAAATACTGATGAGAAAGAAATGAATGAAAAACACAGTGAAGGCCCATCCTACAGTAACATCCTGGAACCACGGCTCTGCATGCGGTAGACCTCCCTCCCCTGAGTAGGAAGTGTTTATAAAACTTCTCTATTCTTTCAGCAGTGATGGCGCACGGCACCTTTACCCTCCTTCTCTGCTCTGCTGGGAATCAAACTCAAGGTCTTATCTATAGCCCCTTTGCTAGATTTTAGTGTGAGGGCATGTCACAAAGTTTATGTCATTTCCGTTGTCACTATTTTTAACACAGATATTTCCCCTAGAACATTGTTATTTTCTTCTGCTTACACTGAACAATATTTTGTAGGCCCCATGCTTGTTCATTTCTCTCTCCCACAACAGTGAGTAAAGATACACATAGACCAGATACTGACATTATTACAAGCCTATGCTCTGTCTACACCAGGGGTTCTCAGCCCATGGGCTGATCCTTCCACAGGAGTCACCTAACACCTTGGGAAAACACAGATATTTATATTACTATCCATAGCAGTACCAAATTTCAGTTATGGAGTAGCAACAAATATAATTTTATGGTTGGGCGTCACCACAACATGAGGAACTGTATTAAAGGATCACCGCATTGGGATCCTAAGGTTGGGAACCACTGGTCTGTACTATATGGTACAGATTATATCTTATATGGTATACTATATTATATTATACAGAAACTAACATTGATGCACTGGTCCATGGGAAGCTGGGGACATAAACAATTTAACTTCACCTTGCCAGCTTGGTGACCAGGTACATGGGACAATGAGTGGAGCCGGGCTTCAGTGTGCACCGTGGGGCATCCACCTCTGTGCGCTCACGATGTCTGGCTAATGCTTTAAGTGCATCATCCAGTTTACATTTTTGGCCATTTTTTTCCCTCAAATGGTAATGTCTATGGTTGCTAGCTAGCATCTACTCAAAGAATTCAAACTCCTACCTCCTCTTGTGTGTAAAGGAAACTTGGGTCTCCCCACCCGTTTAGATCACTGTGTACTTTTACAGCAGTAAAAGGATCTCCAAAACATTCCTGTAGACTGGGCTCTACCCCTCCCTTGCCAACTCTCCAATTGAAGAAATACTAGGTGGGTTCTAAAGATCCCATCCCACCTTATAACCAGCCACTGTGTCCTAGGGAAGAACAACAGCTCTTCCTGCATGCACCATCCACCAATTACGTGCTACCTCACCTTGCCTTGCAGAAATTCTCAAGGATGGATACATACATACATACATACATACATACATACATACATACATACACACACACACACACATACATATATACATACATATATATTCCTTGAATTGCTTTGAGATTTGGAAGAGTAAGGAAAAACAACAACAACAACAACAACAACAACAACAACCACCAATGTGTTTCCACACCGCCATCATAGCCCAAGCTCTAACTCCCCCTTCTCTAACTTATGGTTGTGATCGATTGGGTTTTATTTTGGTTTCTTTGCTTGTTTTTCCAAACAGGGCTTCTCTGTGTAGCCCTGGCTATCCTGATACTTGTTCTATAGACCAGGCTGGCTTCAAACTCACAGAGATCTGCCTGCCTCCGCCTCCCAAGTACTGGGATTAAAAGTATGCCCCACCACCACCCAGCTTAGTTGTGATAGTTTTAAGACATTTTATATAGGGTCTAAAGTATCTAAAATACAATGAAATAGACACAGCATTGTGGTAACGCTGACATGTCATGTATGCATCCAGTGACATTAAGTGAACCATCACTGGTCCACCCCTTTCCCCTTCTCCAGGATATCTCCATTGCATCAGAGTGGAAACCAAGTGAAAACCAATTCTTACTAAATAACTCCCATTCCCCACAGCCCGAGTTCCTGCAAACTACCTTTCCATTTTCTATCTTTATTTTATCAATTTAGTGCATGCACGCACATCCATCCATCCGTGAACATCTGAGTTGTTTCTATCTTTGGATATTGTGGATAACGTTGCTACAAACACGAGAGTACACACAAGCCCTGTTCGGATCTGACATCGACTCTTTGAGTGATTTCTATAAGAGGGGTTGCTTGAGCATGTGATTGTGTGGCTGGCCCAAAGCTGCAATTCTCTGCCGCTGTTCACCATCAAGAAAATACCATAGTGTATATATGTAACCCAGGAAAAAGGTCAAAATTCAAATGTCAAAGCATGGGATCTATCTCTCAAAGGATGTGATCTGAAAATAATCACAGGTCAAAGAATTGCTAAGCTGGGGGTCTCTTTATAGGATCCTAATACTTCCACGGTCTCTCTAACATGAATTTCCTGCTAGGTTTGTTTTTTTCCTCACAGAGCTAAAATGACTTAGTAAGTCATTCTTGCACACCAGCCAGTTTGCCGCACACTTATCCATTGAGCAATTGCTTGGAGAGAAACACGATGAACATTCAGTGGCGATCAAACACATACCCAAAGCATCATTCAGAGCATGTTCACAGGACAAGAGGCTGGACCTGGAGCTTCCCATGTGTCTATGTTAACACATGCTGACTTTAAAAGACACTGATTTTCTTCTTTAGCTGTGTGTACATCTAGCTTTTCTGGTTCCCAGGTACATACATTGCCCCCCGCGCCCCGTCTCAGTAGCTGAGCTCACTCTCTTCGACTCCCCTGTTTTAAGTTAGTTTGCTAACCACCAGGCCAGCGGGGTCTTAGTGTAGTTGGAGACAGTCTGGACAAGTGATGCACGGCTTCTAGCCCGCGTTGAAACCCTGCATGTATAAAGCTTTTTGGCTTCCCTGCCCAACCTCTTGTAATCCATTCATCTCTTCTTACCAGTGTCCTGGAAACTGGCCTTTCGCTCAACTGTCTAACATTTCAGCTTACATATGGATATAGTGAATGCAATGCCAGTGGGCACCACCTTCCAAGGACTATATTTTCTGTATCACTTAACTAGCAGGTATTTTACTGCATTACTTCTACCGCTCTAACAACAGTGCAAACATCAACGGAAACGCCGACTTGGTTACATACAGGGATACCCAGTGATATTTATCAGTTGCTAATCTGATAAATATTTGCAGCTCTGCCTCCTTTACTTCTGCACCAAGTGAGTTTTGGAAGCCTGACGACAGGAGAGCTGAATCGGGGATCGAATCAAGAGTTGAATTGAGAATCGAACCTCTCATCAAGTCAGCCAGCCAGCCCAGGCCAGCACTAGCCAAACCAGCTGGCGACCTGTCTTAGCACACGTGAAGGCCCTCTGCTGTGAGCTTAACTGTTTGAGAGAATTTCTGAAGAAAATGACCAAGGCTAGGGCAACGAGAGGGATTAATTTTTCAGGCTTGTTGAAGAACAGGAGTCGATCTGTGACTCGGCTCCCCAGGTATTACCCGCCCGGCCTCAAGAATAGAGTCATTTACGAAGTAACTGCTTCAAGGAGTCTACTTGAAACTACAAAGACATTGAATTCCTGTCAGACGTGGGAATTTCTTTAGGGAATAAAAGAATTTTATGACTCATAAGACAAAATTCTCCTGAATACTCACAAAAGTAATCTAATGAGGTACTGTCACCAGGAGAGAAGTTTGATGAATGGATGTGTTGTGCAGGAAAGCTTTAGGCAAAACAGGAAATTGAAAAGACTGGGTCGTGAATTCATTCGCAATTTTTCCTTGCAGGATAAAACTAACTTCAGAAGCACACTTTCCCATGTGGCATGGCATTCCACAGAATGCCACATTTGACTTCTGGGTCCTTAATTAAAAATTCATATTCCTCAAGAGCGTGCACAGGTGGTGGCCAACATCCCAAGTCCAGGACTTGGTTCTAAGTCATTTTGAATATTCTTATTCTCCCAGTTAGATATAATTGGGGTGGTGGTGAGTGTAAGTTCTCAAGGTAAAAACTTAGAACCTATGTTGATTAAACAGGAAAGAGGTTGGAATTTTCCTAGGAAAATCCATAACAAAGCTGAGAGATCACAGTGTAGCCTTGCTTTTAGACAAGGCGTAAGCACACACCACCAAACTATTCCCTGTTAATTCTAATCGCAGTTTTGTCTGTTCTATATTAAATTTTTCTTTTACTAACAGGTTGTAAAAATAGAGCAAGCAGTGAAAGCCCTCTGTTTAATCTTTCCCAGGGACAAACACGGTGTAATGTCTAATATGTAAGTACGAATTGGATGGCAAATTACTTTTATTTAATTTAGTCTATGCTTAGCTTCACCTCTGAAATATCAGTCTGCGTCCTTCTATCTGGCTTGATTCTATAGTCCACTTAGCAGAGTAAATGTTTACACTGAAAGGACAAGAAAATGTGTGATATATTTTAACTGTCAGAAGTGTTGTGAACAGCAGCAGCTGGAAGACTGCCTAGTCCACGTCTCTGTTACCCTAAAGCCTTTAGTTTCCACAAACCAGCAGTTACATCCTTTAATGTCTATATTAAAAGGAAGGCAGAAGGAAAGAAAATGAATTTATTGCTATTTCTGGAAAACACGGTCTAGCTTCTCCCATGTGTGGTCCCTATCTACACCCAGTACAAACTTCGAGTTAGTGTGGGGGTGTGAACTGGTCGTCAGCAACGAAGCTTTTCCTTCTGTTTTGTTGTTGGGTTTTTGTAGACACAAAAGCCTGGGAGGGGCGCCCTCCATGTGAACTCTGCTTTCTCCCCCTGCTCCTCTCTGCCTACCTTGTACATCATCCTAAACTCGCCCTCCCGTGGCTGTGCCGAAGGCTGTCCTCAGCAGACTGAAGTCTGAAAATAAGTCGCTTCTTGTACCACCTTCAGACACACTGCTTTATCACACTCCTGCCGCAGTGACGGCAGGTCCTACAGGAATATTCTGGGGTGAATATTAGATGTTAAGGACAATACGCGCATAATTAGACTTCACGTTCAACTCAAGAACCGTGGGGCTCGGTCCTGCGTCCCATCACCCAGCTTCTGCCTGCCTCTCCGAGCACCACGCAAACCCACGCTCCCGTTACTTGTTAACCACAGCGGCGAATCTTTTGCTTCTCCGATGGATCGAGAGTTTGCTTTCTCTCCTGTCCAGACTCTGCATGCAGTTTGGTTCTCACACTTCAGAACTTAGTCACGCTCACTCGGTGAAGGCGTCCCTGAAATGCCTGTCCAGATTCGCGTTTCCTCCCACGCACGCTGTGCGAGCCTTCGGTTCTTTCCACTTCCTCTGCAGTTTTTATCAGACATCGCCGAGTCTCTTCAATGGTTTCATGACAGACATTAGAGTGTAAACTGCCCTCCCTGTTTACCACAGGATCCCTTGGTCCTATGGAAGTAAATATTTACTGTGTAGATAACCCTAGAGCTCTAGTAGAACCTGAGGCCAAGATAAAACGAAGATCTATAGTCTCATCCCCCACCCCTCGAAGAAAGGAAAGGAAACGAAATCTAATGTAGACATTTTGCCTCTCTCCACCGACATTCCCGGACGGCAGCTCTCACCAAGCATCCTCACCAACTACTCTCTTATAACCAGATGTCAGAAATAGACAAAAGTTCAAAACCCCATGAATATGTAAACATTAAGCAACGTGCCCCTAAAGAACCAAACATTTAAAAATGTTTTAAAATCTAAGATAAATGATAATGAAAAGGCTAAAGCTCCCGGGGTGTGGCAAACTCGGTGCTAAGCGGGAAGTTTCTAGAGATGAATATCTACATCTAGAGAGAAAGATGGCCGTGCACACCTGTCATCCCCAAACCTGGGGTCCAGTGGTGTGCCAAATGTTCCCGTTTCTCTTCTAAGTGAGCCAAAAACGCAAAGCCATCTGAACATAATACACACAAAGAAGGCTGACAGATCTGTGAGATACCTTTTACCGGTGTTTGTGACTTTGCTGTTTTTTAATATCTGTACCTGTGGTACGCTCACGCTCCTTATAAGCAGGCTAAAGACCTACCTATACAAAAATCAGGATGGGCAAACAAATCATAAGGAAAGGTGGCAAATACCTTCAAGGGCTCTTTTCCCATTTAAAAAAAAAAAGGAGAATGTTTGAACTAATAGAAAACTTTATATTTGTATGCATCGAGTCTCCTGCTGGGTGAGAAACTATAAAGAAAAACCCAGCGATATTATTTTATAAGACTCTCACATGAACTCAAATGACAAAAGGAGGTTAAAGGGTGAAAATAGCAAAGCTACAGCAGGAAGATACCACACAAGGGAAGCAGGGGGGACACAAAGCCCGTTGACCAAAATAAACAAACACATAAAAAACCAAACAAACAAATAAAATCAATTCTAAAAGGGGAATATGTTAATAAAGGGTAATCACTCAGAAGCTCATAACTTCTGATGCACTTTTACATATAACAGAGCTGTAAATTATAGAAAATGAAAATTACTAGAAACATACACGCACGTACACACACACACACACACACACACACACACACACACTGCTAATCCTCACTTACTCTAACGGCTGTTAATGCACATATTTCTAAACAGTGAAAGCGGAAAGCAATAATAAAGGAGACAAAGACGATGTGAATTCATCAGGAGCCATATTGGCAGGAAACAGCAGTCAGTGAGAGCCTCCTGCCCACTATGTACAAGGTCATGGGTTTGATTCCTAGCTCTGGGAAGAAAAGAAGGGCTTACCCAATCTTCCTATCCGTTTAACCAGCTACAACTACTTTGAGAGCACCAGGTCAACCAGGGGCAATCAAAAATAGAGGAAGACCATACATTGAGGAGAGGTCTAGGAAACATGGTTATCAAAGAGACCAAACCGCCAATCAAGCGTAAAACCCTTTAGCTTTTTGCTCGAGATTCAGGAGCAACATTCTGGGCTTTCGAAAATGAGTCTGCCTTGGGATCTCAGTTCTTGACAGGTTCTTGACAACAAGGACTGAAAAACACGGCCCCAGGAGACATGGCGTGCCAAGGAGGGCTCTTAGGAATCACACAGAAGACCAGTTGTCTGAGCAGAGACAAGTTGAAGAGAGACTGGCCACAAGCATAACCTGCTGCTGAACTATAATCCATGGAATTAGAGGCTAATTAATTCCATCCCTTCTTCCTTCTTCCATTTATTCTTGAGTCCAAGGAAATGTTCACTGAACTTCTAGTAAGAGCTAGTCCTTGTGCTGGATGCCAAGAAAACGGTGAATGAAACAGACAGCAGTGCATCTGAGTACTTCCGGGGGGTCAGCCCCCCTACACATCGGAGTCACTTGGGGGCCTTTTAGAGCATTGCACACCTAAGATCCAGAGCCAGACACTTGGAGACAATGGGTCATCGATGAAACCAAGGACCTCTCTTTTTCTCTTTGAAAGTTCATTAGGTTGTTCTGACGTGTGGGTAGGGCTGAGAAAACCTGTTCAAAGGATGTGGGCTGTAGCAGGCCAAGCAAGGGCTGGGTAACGGTGTAAATAAACCCAGGCACAGGCAACAGGCTCACCACCACCCGAGACACTGAGGACACGTCACTCCTCAGGTCTTCAATTATCCTCTCTTCCCCTCCACGTGTAGATCCCTGGGATGCTCTCCCATTTTCTTTTAGCACTTAGCTCAAATTATCTTTCTAATCCAACCTTTCACGATCTTTCATACACAACTTACACGGTACTGTTGATAACTCTCCCAGAACCTTGGCTACCTTGGTCTCCACAACTCCACAACATTCACTTCCAATCCCCAGCTGCTGAACAGATGGTGTGAATCCAATACCAATCCTTTCAAACACTGCTCCAGACTCCCAGCAAGCTTGGGGCTGAGTGAAGGACCCTCTCCCGCCCACAAATGGGAAGTCGATGCTTGACATCCCAACCTGACAGTCTCAATAAACTGTCTACTGAGACTGTTACATACTATCTAGTACATTATAGGTTCCGCCCCCAGGGAAACTGGCCTTGAAGAATGCCACTTTTGCAGAATAAAAATATCCTGAGCTCAAAGCAGGTAACTTAGGAGTGAACTTTTGAAAAACAACAACAACAACAAAACAACCCACTCTCGTCTTTGACAGTGTCTGTATCTCACATCCTGGCCAGTCCTTGCAAGAGTAGCTGCACCACTTACAAAAGGCAGAGTCGGAAGACAGACACAGTAAGTTCTAGGCTACATTTAAAAAGTCACAAATTAAAGGCCTTCAGCTTGGAAGCATGTTCGTGGTAGCTTTATTTAACTAACATTGGTTTCTGAAGAATACACACTGTCATCGATCAGCTGCTCCCTTTCTGGGGAAAGAGCCAGTTCCTCCTTCCCTTCAACGACACTGGGCTTCAGCCGTTGGTTTTAATATTCCGCAAAGCTACCATGAGAAAAGCCATGCGACACCGAGGGAGCCCACCATCTTTTGACTTGTGAAGGTCACGATCCGGTTTCCAGCTGGTCTCTTTCTTCTTTAAGGCTTCCGAGTGTCAGTCTTGGTGACTTCCTCCTTCTGCTCCCACGACATTCACATAAGGCAATGTTCCTGCCTTTGTTCACTTGATGGGAAGCCCGTAGTGCAAACCATATTTCTTTCCTTTACATTACGAACTCCTGTATTTCTCGAGACAGTAGCCCGTGGAATGACTAGAACATTCTGAAAGTCATTGGGTGGAGATCTTCTGCCAGGAGCAGAGGTGGTGGACACAGGGATCCAGAAAGGTTAGGTATAATGATTGTCTTTTCCCTGTTTATAAATGTGTGGGATGCTTTTGCACAGTACACTAGAATATAGAATATTACAAGAAGCTCTAAGATCACCTGGATGTGATCTTACGTCACTGTAGTAACTACCATTAATATTTGCTGTACTCTTTTTTTTTAAATTCTATAGAAAATATGGTGCCCTGCCCTTAATATAGAGATTTGGAATATTTAGTCTCTTTCCTCTCTTCCCCCTCTCTCTCCACTCATTTCCTTTTTCTTTCCTTTCCTTTTCTTTCTTCCTGTGATCCTGAGTATTTTCTGAATACTCTTCCACATTTGCCTTTGACTTTTCCCTATAAAGTTTCTGAAATTAGAATTTGATAAGCAATCATCAAGTTCCTTTTCAGAAAAATAAAAAAGTCATCAAAATTCTGATGCATTACTAACTTAGTCTAACTACACTCTTGAAGCCCTAATTTATATTTCTATGATTCCCAATTTGGTTAAACTTTGGAAATGTTTATTGGTCTCTGAAAAATCATTAAATTCTCTTGTATCTTTTTTTTAGGCTGTTCCCGTGAGTAAGGTAAAGCTCACAATACTATACTTAAAACTTTATGTTCAGTGGACAAAGGAATTTGTCAGAAGTAAATGAGGCTGAAAGAGTTATGTTTGGGGTTCCCCACACACACATTCGAAACATAGAAAGGAAGGAAGGAAGGAGGAAAAACTAACTTCCCTCAACTGGATTGAATAGCCACTACACATTGCACGTCAGTAAACAATGCTAAAGGGAAGCTTTCCGATACCTGTCAGCAATCAGCAGGCTTTCACAGAAATGCTCTGCCGGGAGGTGTAAGAGACACCAAGAACCAGACAACGTAAGGTCGGCAGAGCACACCCGGCAGAAAACCACATCCACGCTTTAAAGGGATCTAATATCAGTTTGCAACAGAGTTTGGCTTGATTTGCAACAGAGTTTGGCTTGATTTGCAACATAGTTTGGCTTTGGCCTTACCCTGTCTCTTCCTTCCAGCAAACAACCTCCTATCGCTCCCCTCTCAAAGCCAGGCTGATGTTGCCTGCTTAAGATGAATGGTTATCTTTAGACAAAGCAGACTTCCTTCCATTTGCCCACTTTATGTAGTATTTACACATAACCTTAGTGAAGGAGAAAAATGAGGGATTAGGAAAGGCTTCCTCTAGGTAAATATGACAGAGAATGAATACACATCGTTATCTGGGGATTAAAAAGGCAGAGCTGACAGAGTCCATGGGCAAATGTCCAACGTTCAGAGCTACACTTGTGCCACCTATTTAACTACAAGTGACACTTTCTGAGATGCTCTGTTTTCCAAATGATGAGGATATGCCTAGCTATAAAGATAACATTTTAAAATTACACACTAATTGAAAAGCAATAATCTTAGGTCCTTTATGCTAAGCCTAGTAAATTTTAACACTTTAATGAATATATTAAAGATATCACAAAAGCTAGATTTGAGTTGAAATTCATTCTTAATTTATGTCTTTTGACTAGAAACCAGGCCCATTTTGATAAGGTTAAACAACTTCAAGTGGATTATGATTGATGCATTTTTCTCATAATAATTTTACTAGCTGTAAATTTCAGGGCGGAAACAAGATAGTGGTCATTAAAAAGAGAATGTGAAAATATTTTAATCTTCTTCAGTCATTAATCACGTCAACTTTACTAGATCACCCCACTAAGCTATCTGAAACAGATTAAGACATTTTCTAAACCATAGCTTTTCTGGTTTGGATCATTCTATACAAAGCCATCCCACGACTCGCTGGCAAATTCAGATAAAAGATAAATATAGAACCCTTCCGTGTTTTGTTCCACAGACACATGACTCAAATTGTGATATGTCACACGTCATCTAAATCAGAAAAACATAATTAAGAAGAATAATTCTTGAAGAGGAAAATCATAAATCTAGCAGTAAGAAAAGTAAAGTGGAAAAGTGGCTACCAATCGATTTCATGCATGATTCTACTAAATGCTACTAAAGCAAGTCACAAAGTATAACGCATTTAAACAGATCCCTATAGAAATGGCTGGTGCTGGTGTGCACCCCCTAATCCCAGCATGAAGGGCTGAAGCAGGCAGATCTCTGTGAATTCAACGCAGCCTGGTCTACAGAGTGAGTTCCAGGATAGTCAGGCCTACACAGAGAAACCCTGAAACCCTCTAAAAATATACAGATTCCTATAAAAAGAAATCTGAATGGCTACATTTGAATGAAATATTGATGTAACTTTCACATACAGATTTTTCTATTTAAACAACACTAGAAAAAATTAATGCTAAGGAAATGTTATTATAGAAGTAAACTGAAATCTAAAATGTGAGGGGAAAAGCTCTAGACTCCATTTTTTAGTTACCTGCAGAGCCTCAGGTATATTCTTACTGCTATAGCATAAAAGTCAAATCTTTGTATAGATGCTCTGAGCTAGGAAACTCTGCCACTAAGCACCTCTACTGTCACTAAACTCCGCCACTAAGTACCTCTACTGTCACTAAACTCCACCACTAAGCACCTCTACTGCTAGTAAACTCCGCCACTAAGTACCACTACTATTACTAAACTCTGACACTAAACACCTCTACTGTTACTGAGTTTCTGGTTATTGACACTTTTTATCTCCCACCAATCATCCTTCCATTCATAACATGATTTGGATACGAAGTAATTTATAGATACATTGTTTCTTTAAAAAATACTACTTTTGTTAATAATGGTGAATATTCAACATTACTTTGAAAATGGCATAACAGGCTTTATAAAACTCAACACCATTTCAAACCTGACTTCCATCCACTCAACAAACATTACACAGGCCATATTGTGTGAAGATATAATGTGAGTTAATTGTTTACTATATAGTAATTAAATGTTTTCAAATCAATAATAAGATGTTATATGTGTGTGTGTGTGTGTGTGTGTGTGTGTGTGTGTGTCTGTGAAAATTTACAAGATTGGTGATCATCAAGCAAAAATATTGCTCAAAATTCATTCATATTTAGTTCCTACCATCAGAAATTGGGAAATGAATTAAAAAATGAAATATTTTTATAAAAGACTTATTTGTGTCATTTTAAGTTATGTGTCGGGATATGTGTATATGAGTGTGGGTACCCACAGAAGCCAGAATTGGCTATCAGATCCCCTGGAGCTGGTGTTGCGGGCAGTTGCGAGCCTTGGGTGCTGGGAACTGGACTTGGGTTCTCTGTAAGAACAGTAAGCATGAGTAATCATTGAGCCATTTCTCAGCCCCAGAAGAACCTCCTCTAAAATGTTCTTTTCTGTAGTGTAATTGCATAATACAAGAGAAAAGAAGCTATCTATACATAAGACAAGTTTTAAAAGTCTAGCTGAATTGAAAGTTTGGTAACAGAACATTTGCCTGGCATATGCAGGGCCCTCAGAACTCCAGCACAGGGAAGCAAACATCTGTCAGTACAACTGTGTGCCCACACTTGGGAGGCTGAGGCAAGAAGATGGCCAGCTCTAGGCCTTCCTGAGCTGGGGTGAAATCCTGTCTAAAACAAAACAGTATTTTTAAAACACGTATAAGAGTGTTTTTAATATGATAGACAAAAATAATACATAGTGTCATTGATTTACATTTGTTCTTTAATGAGCAGAATCTTTTCATACTAGAACAAGCTGACAGACTCTTAATCCTGGGACCAAGAGACCTGTCCCATCAGAATTTCTAGGTACCGTTGGATGATCTCGCTTATTTCTGCCCAGGAATGAGCAAGATGTGTCAAGGAGAGAAATGGTCCAAGAACATCCTGTGGTGACATATAATGTTGGCATATAAAGTCAACATTACCAAATGATACTGTTATCTACAGGGTTACCCCCAAACTCTTTATGTTCTATACCCCAGAATCTGTAATAAGATCTCAACACCCCTGGACCTTTTCAACAAATTTCTCTAGTTCTGGTGGGTCAGTTTCCTTATTCATCCCCAAAGATACTTACCACTGTTATCTCTGAATCTGGCCCCAGATGGCTATTTAAAATGGTCTCTCTCCTTATTTATATCTACCCCGATTCTTGAAGACCTACCACACCCTAGGTAGTTCCCTTTCTAAAGATTCCCCTTGGATTACATTGTGAGAATCAACCATGTTGATGAATCTATAGACCTCATTAGTTCAACGAGATTACAAGGTCAATGAAAGTAAGAAGTGCTGTATGTCCTCCTTTATGTCTTACATGTGTAAGCAGAAGTTGAAGTAAAAATATCTGCATACTAGTCCAGTGCTTTGGTGGTAGTATTCTGGGTTAGAGTATTGGAAACTAACATGTTAGTAAGTATAACCATGTCGCTGGTAGCAGTAGTTGGGCTTATACTATTCAGCCCTGTTCAGCCATAACTACTAGGACCTACGAATGTCTGCGTGGTCTTAAGGAAGCTGCATAACTTTCTGGGGCCCACTCCCTTCACTGATGAGTATGGCCTAGCAGAACTTATAAAACTTTTTTGTGAGGCTCAAACTTGGTAAGATTTATGAAAATGGTTTGTAATGGTAAAGCGCTATGCAAATATTTTCATGATTATTTACCACAAACGGCACGGCTGGAGTTCGGTTTCCAAATCATGAGAAATAAGAAAAGAACTGACTCCATTTCAAAAAAAGTATGATCGCTCTAACTCAGGACACGTTTTGATAAGGTTTTATAAGGTTGAGCACAGCATGCTCTAATACAGTGGGTAAGTTACAGACTCTGAGCCATCTCCGTTCCTGTACGTGCTCTGCACCTCACCAGAGAAAAGAAAGGGCAATTGCTAGCAGTGAGAGCATTTTCACAAGCATTAACAAGCCCAAGGAAAGAACAAAACTGAAGGTTTTTAAAAAGACTATATAAAACCGTCCAGGACTCGGCTATACCATCAAGGGAAGAAATTCATAGCTTTAAAGGATTTAACTCCAAAAAGGGGGAGGAAAAAGAAAAAATGTGTGATCTAGTAGCAAACATAAAAGCCAAAAAAAAAAAAAAAAAAAAAAAAAAGCAGTTTACATGTTTACATGAGGGCTAGCCTTGGCACTCAGTCCACTCTCTGCTGCCTCCTGCTTACTTCCAGTTGGTTTGTGGAAGACAACCGACTGTGTGCTTGCTTCTCTACAACCTGTAAGGTTGTTAGAGAGGAGACCTGACTTCTCATGCCAGCCTTGAAGAGGGCAAGTCAAGAGACAAGTGCAAACAGCAGCATTTATAAGGATGCACCCCTGTTATGTTCTCAGAGACCTCTCCCGGCAGCCTACAGTGGTGCCACAGCACTCCTTCCTGAGATGCTGGCACCAATGGACTAGCCTTGTAAAGGCTGAGTGGGAATCCCTTATGGGTTGAGCAATGTAAAGAGAAGTGTATTTGTGTAAACTTAAAACACATTGGCTGGTGCTTGAACAGCAAGAGCTTCTTAAACTCACCGTCCGGATGTAAGGTGAGCCTTTGTTAGTCCTACTTTGCTAAACACAGAGAAATCAATGGAAATTCATATAATGAACCAAGTTCTGTAAGAAGCAATCGTGTCTAGTGGTGTTCCCAGCTATGAACTCAACATCTGGCATACAGCACGCCCAATAAATACACGTTGAATGAAAGAACTGTTCAATGGCCAGTGTCTTTCTTATTTCTATTGAATGGTGTCCAGGTATGGATGGCCACACTCTCATGGAGAGAATCGTACGCTCTCTCTTTTCTTCCCTTGTCGTCATTAAAATAAGAAATTTAAATCACAAAATGGTAAGGCTAAACTGTATTGTCAGTCTAGAGAAGCGAGGGTGGGAAATATTTTCCTCATGGGCGTTTCTTGAGAAGGGCAAGCTGCCTTGTTTGTGAGAAGTTTAAAACCCCAGCCCTGCTCTGCTCTGACTCTCCATCTTGTTTGGCTTATTACCTCTCATAACACTCTACCCTGCACCTCCGTGCCTTTCGGCATCAACAGAGTCTGTCCTTTGATTTCCTCACCACAGCGCGGAGATCCCTTTCAACTAAAGAGCCTAACGGCGACACTAGATGCTTTTTATTCCTTGGATTTTTCTCTCTCCACCCTCTGGGATAATTCTATTCTGCCGTGCCTCTTTACATGGTGTTGTTTAGGACCTCCTAACCTTCTCCGCTCGGGCTTTATTTAAGAGCGCAAGTGCTCCCGCCTCTACTCTCCGCACCAGCCCTTGCTCATTAGGTCTCTTAATCCCCCATAATTTGCTTTCATGAAATCCTATACCTTTGAGATGCTGTGTTCTGTGAGCCCGTTTCCTTAGGAGAGCTACTCCAAGCATTGCAGAAGCAATGCGCTTCCTGTAGAAAACTTTGAGTGTTTGTGGGCCATGGAACTATACCTTTCAGCTTGGTTTTTTCACTTTTCGCTCAAACATTGCCTGAGATGTTTCAAGCGACAGCGTACAGCTACAGGCAGTCTTATACAGATAGTTATTAACTTGTAACCATCGGAATATTAGAAAAATCACAATATCCTATTGCATTATTGACTAGTAAGTTCAAACTACGTCTTTGCATTACACCTAGAATTTAGAAGAGAATAAGACCCACACTTTTTTTTTTTTTTTTTTTTTATTCCACAAGGACGTGAACGGCACGCCAAGTGTTCTTCAACCTCACTGAAGACCTGGGTCTTTTCAACTCCTCCTCAACCTAGTTTTCCCCCGTTCTATTCATTGGCACTTCTGCTAAGGAGCATATTCAGAACAGACAAAAGAGCACATGTTTTCCATTCCATTTCTAGCTTTCTAGAAGCCTTTGTTAAAAATTGTTTTGGTTTGTGGGCTGAAAGAGTTAATGAATTTTCCAAAGGTGCCACGCTTTTCTCCAGCAAAGTTCACACTCCCAGCTCTGTGCACGCTAGCATGGGACCCCCGTCCGGATGACAGAGAGCAAAGCCAGAGTTCCTTATTTAACTGGTCTGCATCCACGCCCTGACCTCCAGGGCTCTGTTTATATAGTTTATCATGCAATAGACTCCACAGCTCTCCGCCTTCAAAAGCGCGTCTCTCCTGAGATTTGATATACAGCTTTCATGTTTGATCACCGCATCAAACCCGACGCTCTGCTTCCTCCAGCATCAACTGGCTTCCTGCTTGGGTGGTGGGCTGAAGAGCACGGCCTCTTGCTAATGCTGAACATGAAAGGAAGTCTGTTTTGCTCCCTTAATAAAGTCACTGACTCCACGAGCTCTTAGGCAAGAAGAAACACGCACTAGGACCTCACGCTAACACAGAAACTTTCAAGTTTCTGTAGAAAGAAGGCCAGCTCATCTGTTCTTGTCTGACAAAGCCAAACCTCAGGTTGCACGAATCAATGGAACACATATGTAAATGTGGAATTCAAGGCAGAACTCAGTACACAGAAATCACAGAGAAACAGGAGCTCGGGGCCCATCCACAGTCATCATGTGGGTGGGGCGTTTCCGTGATTCTTAGGTCAGAGTGGACGCAGTGCCTCCGCCTTGGCTGCAGGATTTCCTAAGTGGATGACTTTTCAAGTGTGAACACAGAAGTATCACAATCCTCCAACTCATAGTCTGTGTGTGCCCTAAACTTTTACGACAGGTAAAAACCCTGAAAACTTAATTGGCCCTGATTCGGTAGGTCAGAACAATCCGTAATTGTCAGGTTTTAAGTAAACCACATAAAATGTAAAATATTATGAGAAAAAGGCAAGACTTTGACACAGCGTTAATAAGAGTAAATTTTAATTGATAGTGATGTAGCGCTCACTGATAGCTACTCTCCCTACATTTAAAGTATGATTGAAATTTTCTGCATAAAAGTCTTAATTTCAGGGGCTGAAGAAACAGCTCAGTGGTTAAGAGCGCTCGCTGCTCTTGTGAAGAACCCGGGTTTGGTTCCTCCCACCTATGTAGCAGCTCTCAACCCCCTGTAACTCAAGTTCTAGATCCAACACCCTCTTCTGACCTCCGTGGGCACTGCACACATATGCTCTACACAAACTCATGCAGGCACCCATGCACATAACACATTCTCATTCTTTAATTTTAAAAACTTGAGGAGATCTAAGAAGATGGCTCCATCAGTAGAGTGCTTGTCTTGCAAACGTGAAGACTTGATTTTGATCCCCAGAACCCACATGTTAAAAAAAAGAAAAAGGCGGGACATCATGCTGTAATCATACCACAGGAGTCCAGGGACAAAGAGAGTAGGTCCCTTGAACTGCTGGTCATCAATCTGGCCTACTTAGCCAGCTCTCTGCCAGAGAAATAGAGTCAGACATGATGGTACACGCCTTTAGTCCAGCAAAGATTATCCCCTGGCCACCATACTCACATATATGTGTATATCACACACACACACACACACACACACACACACACACACACACTTAAAATATAGCAGAAGATTGTCTGTTGGCTTCTGTTTATTAAAAAAAAAAGTAATAATCAAGCCTTTATGTTATTTTCTTGGTTGATAATTTAGGGTGTACTCAACAACTGATTTTCTTTTTAAACTATGTGATGGTAGTGAAAGCCTTCCTTCTACCTCAGCCTGAAACTCATCTGTACAAACTACAAATGTTGTTCATAAACTGGTTACTTCCCTTAACAAACCCATGCACGCACACACACACACACACACACACACACACACACACACACACACACACACATATATATATGCAAGCACATACACACACATAGAAAAATGTCACAATCCTGGGCTTTGCTAGTCATTGATCATCATTTTAATATGGTGCCAGTCTTCAGACAAAGACCTGGCTTTGCCAATCCGTGTGCGGCCCCAAACAGAGCTGTACTTCATGAGCAGTAAAGAAACTGAACCTAGTAGAGTCAGACATTTAATTGTCCCAGTGTCACCTCGTTCATAGCCAAAATCTGCCTGATAGAAAACACCAAAGAACAAATGCTGTTTCCTTCCTCTGAGTCCTCATCAATGATAAGCTTAGAGCTCAGAGCTCAGAAGGGGAAAAAGTGACTTACTTCTTAATTTTAAAACATCTAAATTTTCTCCATAGTTCGATGCAAAGATCAAAGTACAGATAAACTTTTAACTTTTATTTCCCATAAGACTCTAGACATCTCTAATTGTAGTTTTCAAAGATAAGTGGATGTTGTCTAACAGACATTCGAAAAACCGAAATTGAAGAAAAGAGGTGTGGGCAAAAATCTTAGGCCAAAGGAGCGAAAAGCAAGCCTATAGAGACATTGTAACTATTTCCCCAATAAACACTAGCCTCTGTACACGACTTTAGCAGCACACTTTAATTTGGATTAAAAATCGCAACGTAAATTATTTGACTTTGACAGTAGCAGCCTCACATTTCAGTTTTGTGCTTTATTCACAGCTTTCTTTCAAACTGACCTACTGGGCGTGCTTATTTTTTTAAAGCCTCATTCCAGGTCGTGGACCTCAAAACCAACTTCTCATCTGATTTTTAAAGAACAGAATTATATAATCAATAAACAACAGTTGTTACCTTATTATTTGGTGATGGGCAGGTTTTCTAAAGCATGTAGTCTTGCTGTAATTTTAATCTCCATCAATTTACTTATTACTGTGCTTAGAGATTTCAACTATTAAAGGTGTATTCTGGTGCGGTTTCATGGGGCCAGTGGTCAATCAGTAGCTTCAATGTCATTTCATCTTTAGATGTCTATTGCTAACACTTTGTGTCTGACTTCTGTTTATCTTGCTGCAACAGTGGCACACTCGTGACTTAGGAGTCCCAGAACATTCTGACTAGAAAGGGTCAGCCCAGCGTTTAAATTAGGTGAACTTATTAGGTCGAATCTATAGACTTCGCTGGCTAAGACTAGTCCCTCTAAACTAGAGAAACTCGTACAACTGTAGTGCACAAGGGCGATCAGGCTCATGAGAAGGAAAGCAAGGGAGCTCAGTGATGCCACTCTGGAAAGGAAGTTACAGCCACTCTGCAAGCTAAGGCACTTTAGGCAAAGATATAGTGAAACACATGACTCTAAGTGTGACTCTTAAATCCAACAAGGCATGTACTTTCCACCTGCAAATTATTACCCATTAGGATTGAAAACTAATGTCGATGTATCAAAATCCATCAAAGGGCCACAGCTCCTTGGCTCCCAACATGAGGCAAAATAGTAAACGGCACTGGGAACTCTGCTGTGCCCAGATCTCAGCAGGAGGTGAAGGACACAGGACCACATCCATGCTTAATGACAAGAGAGCATCCAACATGACTGAGAGTACTGCCGTGTATCTGTCTGTCTCCGTAGATACAAAGCAACAGCTTGAGGTGATTGTAATTTTCTATTATTCCCCCAATAAAACATTGAAACATCTATGCCATAGATGAATTTCCAACTCTACAATAGGAAACCCTTTGTTCTTTGCTGGATTAAAATGTGTCTCCCCACCCCAAATCACTTGCAAACGCTCTTCAAACATTCAAATATTTAAGGTGCTTTGTCTATCTACAAAGTAGTGTTCCGTTGTGAGCAGTGACGGTGTGCAGCAGACACACCTGCTTTAAAGGGACTCAGAGGGCAATTAGCACTTGTTTCAAAAATATTAAAGGTCCCAAAATGAACATCTCCAATTATGGTCTGAAGCATCCTGAGGTGGGGCTCATATTTCAAGAAGAGAGTGCTCAGTCTGTTTTAAATCAAAATGGTTCTGGATGTCCTAAATTACTTTCCAAAGCATCATGTAAAATATATGTATGTACTCAGAATAACATTATTAGTGTAAACATACCTGAACCAGAGTCAAACTTTGTTTCTGACCTGTAAAACAATAAAAAAAGAAAAATTAATATAAAAATTACAAAAAAAATCTGGGGTGGGAGGTACAGTAATTATATATATATATTATATATAAAAAAGGACAAAAAAGGACATCATTTCCTTAAATGTAAACATATATTTTCTTTTCAACCATTTCGATTGAATGCACATAGTAATTCGGGTCACACCATAAGAAAAAAAATAATAATTTCTCGAAATTTGCTTTCCATAGAAGAGATTTTTGCTTTCCAAAATCTCCAACCTTTCTTTACAGATAAACTTACTTCAATTGTATTATAGAGCAATAAACAAATCCAGTCCATCGTTATTATCAAAGATTTTCAGTTACTTAGCACCAAGCAATTTCCCGGCAGGTTCTTAGCACACAGCGCGTGAACTTAGTCACCCCATAGGCTTAATAAGGAGGAAGAGAGAGGATTCCTTGTGGGAACACTGCGTCTCAGATACAGGGTAATGCTGGCTGTAAACGCAGAAGTCTTTGAAGCCTGTGGTCCGGCTGTGGGAAACTGCTGTTGGGTAATTACTCTCAAGATGCTGCTGAGTGCTTTCAAGCAGAATTAACCCTGTGACTGGGCCTATCCACACAGGCCGCTATGAGACAGCATTGTCTGTATCGAGCTCTCGACCCAATTAGTGGGCATGCTCAGTCGGATTTATATCGCACATTCACAGGCCACCGTATGTATGTTCACAGCTGCCACAGCAAGATACAAGAACGGAGCAGCAGGAGTCCTGTTAGGGACGTCCTGCTGGCAGAGAGGACTTTCCCCTCTGTGGAAGTGCAGTTAACTAACTGGGGAAAGGAGATCTCTTTGAAACTATGCCAGAGGACTGAAGCGCACTGGACGTGGTGGCTCTCCTCACCCAAATTAGCTTAGAGAGAACTCATCAAAGTACAAATGAGAAAAGTTAAGGGTTTTCTGTGGTCACAAAAATCTGTTTTCTCAAGCATCCTCAAAGCTCACCTTATCTTTGAACAATATCAACATTTTTTTCATTTACATACTATATGTAACTATCTACATAGTTATATCTGCATACATAGAAGTATGTAGGTATTGACCACTGGTTTCGTTTTGCAGGGGTTTTCTCTGTGTTATGCTTGGAATTGAACCTAGGGGCTCACACATGCTAGGCAGGCACTCGGCCCTTCAGCTCTGCCTCCGTTCCAACCAATCAGTTTGCAGCACCTACTTCTGTAACGCAGACCCCACATCCTCCCCAAATCAGTCCTCATGTCTGTCCTTCTCGCCTATGCCCTTCCCACTTCCAGTGCAAATTCGTTTCACCCTACAAGATCTGTGATTCTGTAACGCCTTGCTTCAGGACTAACTACACCATCCTGATGACAACTCAGGGCCTCTTATGGGTTACCCGATTGGCTTTCCTACCTACGTCCTCCCTAGACCTCAGCCATGCCTCAGTAACCTTTGCAGCCACAGCATCTAACCACGCCTGGGGCGTGTGCTCCGACGCCTGCCAAGGGAAACCACAGGGACAGAGGTCTTAATAAAATATATATTTTGAGATATGAGAAATGAAGTCAAGAGAACCTTACATGGTCCTGAGACACCTGGCCAGGGTGTAATGTACCCACAAAATGAACACAAGATCACAAACAAATCGGTGCCCCCCCTCCGCCCCGGGGCATCAATTAAAAAGTAGAAAACATTTCCAGAATCCTCAGACATAGTATTTAACATTTTTTAAAAAAGAATACATTGCTCATCATGAAAACATGATCGTAAAATTAATGCAGTCCGATGCGCAGTTAGGGGAACCTGGTCCTATGACCTAAGTGCGTTGAATTTTCTGTGGTATCAGACACACTCGCATAAGCAAAGACACCAAGTCCGCTGTGTCATGGTGCGGCACAGTGTCTGTCGTGACAACCTCCGTTCATGAATGCTCTTTGAGGAAGTGAGTAAAACCTGGGCGAGAATGGGTGGGAACGCAGACGAGTGTGGTAGAAGGTCACGGGCATCCCATCCATTCCGAGGGTACCCCTGGCAAGCTTAGCTCTCCTGGTTGCTCTAGGAGCTGCCGGGATAGGAGAAGGCACAAGGGAGGCCACGGAATGGTTAAGTTCGGAATATCCCCTATACGATATACTCATGCATTGGAGGGCAGAATTATTCAATGGGCTCCTTTGGTAATCACCAAGAGGAATCATTTGGCTATAACTGCTATTCCGACATACCTTAATCCCTTTTTATTTTTTCAAAGTTTTAAGGAGGCACGGAGCTGCACAGGTGAGATAATGTGTCTGCACTGTTTAGCACCTCTCTTGTGGCTCGTTGTGACCATGTGACCTAATTATCTTGCACCAGGCCCCACCTCTTAAAGATCCAGCACCTGAACACCGTCGCACTGGGGACCCATGTCCCAGCTCGTGAACTTTGGAAAGTCACGCTGTATCCACGGCCAAATCTCAGACAGGCTCACACTAAAACTCACTAATGCCTCGATGTGGAAACAAAGGGCTTATGCACTTTTAACCAGAATTGGTCGACACTAGGAAACCCAACGATCATTCACATTATCAAAATAATTTAAGACTGCGACATACACATTTTTTTTTCTTTTTTTTCGGAGCTGGGGACCGAACCCAGGGCCTTGCGCTTGCTAGGCAAGCACTCTACCACTGAGCCAAATCCCCAACCTGACATACACATTCTTTTTTTTTTTTTTTAATTTTTTTTTTTATTAACTTGAGTATTTCTTATTTACATAGTGAAGTGGAAGGTTCTCGGGAGAAGGCAGATTTAGTCACTGGTTAGAGTTGCGCACCCCTGGAGAAAATGAAAGGAACTTCCGTTTTCTATTTCCGCCAAACATTCCACATATGTCAAAGTAAAAAGACTTGAGGCTGAGGATGTAGCCTGGCTGCTAGCGTCCCTGCCTGGCGTGCAGTAAGGCCTGGATTGATTCCTAACAGTTTTTGAGACGGTTGTGGTGGCACGGAACCTGGGAGGTTGAAGCAAGAGGGTCAGGAAAGGAAAGCCTTCCTCAGCCACATAGTAAGTTCTAGGCCACCCTGAGCTGCTCGGAACTCTGACAGTGCAGAGTAACAGGAGTGGGGAAGGGCAGAGGCAGGGAAGGGGAAGGAAATTATCAGGAGTTATAATATTCCAGGGCAAAAATTATAACATTTGAGGGCCACACTAACTAGTCTCAGAATTTCTTTCTACCCCCCAGGCAAAGGTCTTTCTCTCAGACAGAACAGTAAATAAGAGTAGTGGACATTCACATGTCTTCTCCGGGACCATAATAAGTACAGTGTGCCTCTCTCCTTGGGATGCTCCCAACCTCTCTGCCACCTACCCTCAGGAATGTCCTGCACGTATCAGCTTCATAGTCTTCTGAAGAAAAATGACCAGGCTTGGCTAACTCACTGCTCCAGACCATTGGGCACCTTCCTGTGGAATGCTCATCAGAGTTGTAATTCTGTAACATACTTGTTTCTGTGAGGTTTTCTTCTATTGTCTCTTGGTGGTTTTATTAGATACGTATTAATTACATGTTAATTGTGTGTAACTAGTATGCTTCCCTGGGACGTTCTCACACGTGTGCACACCGTTATGTGCTGAGACCTAGAGTTCAACAGTGGTGGCACCCACGATTTGTTGCCTACCTGACAACTAGTCTCTCGGTCCCTCAGGAGCAGAACTGCAGTTTCTGGAAAGTGCCGAGACATGCCCACTTGAGCAATGACTTTTGTGCGTGCATTGAAAACCGGTTCAAGGCTAAGCCCTTGGCCTGGCTGAGTCCTATGAGGTAAAACCTGTTGATGACTGTTCTGGGAAAGGTTGGCAGAGGGAAGACCTTTCTCAGACTATGCTTCCCTGCATTCAAAGTCTCCATATGAAGATGCTGGCTCAGGGCTGCCACAGTAGCTTGTGACCCCAAGGAACAGAGACATGCATAACCTGTCCAGGGCTGCTTTGCTACCCATAGAATGGGGGGTGGGGAGGTAAGAAGCTGACTTTTAAGAGCTTTTAATGTAGGTTGAAAAGACCCCAAAAGAGCCTGGGTCAGGTCTTGGTATTTATTAAAAACCAAGTAAAAGTTTCTAAGTAATACTGACAAGGAGCTCAATCAGCAATGTTTCAGCTAAATAAGAACAGTGTTGTATTATTTAAAAAAAAAAAAAAGAACTATTGATCTGGCTAAGATCTTACACGTGTGAGGTGTGAAATGGCACAGGAGAAACAAACAAACAAAAGAACAGCAATGAAAACAACTGGAAAAAATGGAGCTTTAAGCAGATAGAAAGAATGACTCCCTGTTGTCTGGTTTTCTTGTTTCTAACCAGTACTTGACAGAGGCATCCCTAGGGAGGAAATGGTTACTTCCGCTCACTCTTTGGGAGATAAGTCCATAAAGGAGGCTGGGACCACGTTTCCCGTATCAGTGGGAGCTTTTGATAGGACTCTTCACATCTTAGCAGATCAGGAAGATAATTAGAGCTGAAAACCGGTGTTAGCCTATCCCCAGCAGCCTACAGGAGTCACCTAGGTCCTACCTCTCAAAGCCCCACAAGGTCCTCAAACAACACTGTCAACTGAAGACCAAGAGCTCAAACATGGGAGCCCACGAAGGACATTTTATATTTAAATTAGAACATTCTGCTCCAATCCCTGGAGGCCATCTCATAATGTAAAATGTATCTAGTACAACTTTTCTACCTTTAACAGTCCAAACACTCTTTAGGGCCCCAAAGTCTGTTGTCTGTTCTGAAACTACAGGCCAAGAGCTGAGAGTCCCTGTAAAATGATAAGATTTAAAGTTACATATTTCTAATACCCAGTGGCACATTCCCACCCCTAAACAGAAGACTTTGGTATGGTGAGGAACACTGGGCCATACAGAGAGTGAAACTCAGAAGGACAAAAACTAAACTCTGTAGTTCCAGGCTCAGCACCCAGGGTGATGTCATTTGGGCGCTAGTAGGTTAGGGTAGCCTTGGCTCTTCAGCTCTGCCATTTGCAACACACATGGCCTGTCTGGTGAGCCTGGGGCTTTCCTTGGCAAATTCTGTGTGTTCTTGGCATCTCCAGCATCCTGGGATCTCCAATGCAACTTTACAGCATCACCAAACCAGCTCAGGTGCCCCACAGAGAGAATTCAACCTTGCTTCACACTGTGTGGACGCAGAGTTTCTGTAATCCTTATGACAAGGTCCCAGGAACCTGACAATGCTGTATTCTAAATGCCTGCAAAGCCAGTGCCCTGTAGGTGACACCAGGTCCTGCTGCCAGCTCAATGTAATGGCGCTCTTGACCCCACTGCTGCAGCGATCTCTGAGTGTCTATGTGGCTGAACCTGGGGAAACACTCCGAGCTGGCTCTGTAGAAGCTGAGCACCCTGGTTCTCTCTTTCCAAATAAAACGTCTCCCTCAGGCTGGCCTGAAGAGCATTCTCCTTATTGGTGGTTGTTCTGGGAGTGAAAGGAAGAGATGGAATGTTTCTCCACCATCCTTCTAAGACGCAGGCTAGCACTGCACCAAAGGTTCCAAAGGCCTGCATCCGTGGTCCCGAAGACATAAGGTTCTCCAGGTCATATCAAGCCTTCGAAAAGCAGACAGAGTTGAGAAAACGCCTGCTTTTAAGTTCTCTTAGCCTGAGCTCTTGTAACTGAGCTGGCATTCCTCTAACATGGAAAAAACCTCTCCCATTAACCATTGCAAAGCTGCTCACCTCTCTCCATATTCCAACTTGTTTATATTACTCACTTTCAAAGTAACATTTTGCCCAATCAGAAAATAAAGAAGATTCCCCTCGAACTATATGAAATTTCGCCTGGAAAATATTTTTTCCATATCACTGTAATAAAGTTATCTTTCTGGGAAATACTGAAATAAACAATAAGCAAGTAGAAATCTGTTGGAAAAGACCTAGTCCCTGGGGATGGAGATATATACATATATATATATATATATATATATATATATATATATATATATATGTATATATATCTCCACTGAAAACCAGATAATATATTTATATGCATACATAATTTATATATATCAAGTTATATAGAGAGAAGATACATATCCTTGTGAACATATTAAAACTATGGTTTAATTGTATAGCTAAAGCAAACCACTGAACTGAGAACAGGACCCCCGTTGAAGGAATCAGAGAAAGGACTGAAAGAGCTTGAAGGGGTTCGAGACCCCATATGAACAACAATGCCAACCAACCAGAGCTTCCAGGGACTAAGCCACTACCCAAAGACTATACATGGACTGACCCTGGGCCAACCTCATAGGTAGCAATGAATATCCTAGTAAGAGCACCAGTGGAAGGGGGAAGCCCTTGGTCCTGCCAAGACTGAACCCCAGTGAACGTAATTGTTGGGGGGGGCGGTAATGGGGGGAGGATGGGGAGGAACACCCATATAGAAGGGAGGGAGGGCTTGGGGATGTTGGCCTGGAAACCGGAAAGAAAATAACACTTTTCAAAATGTAAATAAAAATACTCAAGTTAATAAAAAAAAGTCTCTGAGACTATGAGTCACACAATATCGCGTCAGAGTGCAAAGATCTGGACTGGTGAGCAAACCACCTAGAATGACTTATCACTAGAAAGGCAAGTCTCATGAAGTCAATAAAATTATACTCCATCAAAGTCCCAAGCAAAACACATATGAAAGATACCATTCCAGAAGACTTCCCGCCAATCTGGAAACCGGACAGAGAAGTTCATGGGGAGGTCAAAACACACATTAAGTCGTCGTTGAGAGCATTTATGGAGTGCTTACTATGTACAAAGCACTCTGTTTGAAAGAGGAGGTCTTCTATAAAGTCGCCATAATTCAACCCGTAAAAGCCCTTTATAGTTTAAGATCAATAGCTTGAACCTCCTTGAAGAGCAAACGGGTAGCTGGTACTGAAGGAGACAGGTGTAATTGGTCAGTCAGCGGCATGTGATGTCTCAACTGAAGAAGTCTTTGCAATCTACACAAATTCCACATTCTGGGTGGTCTTTCGGAACATTCTCAAGGCACACCAGAGGTAGCCGAGTTAATTTATGGTTATGTGGAGTACGAATCATGGGACTGCCATTAACACTATACACTTAACTACATGCGTGGAAGTGAAACCTGCAAATTCCTAGCGGTGTAATACCAATTTTCCTGACGGCAGAAAACCTTGCAACTAGATGCCACTGAAAACCAAATCCATCTATGAATTTTGAAAAGTGTATTTTGTTTCTGGTATGGTGTAAGCAAGTTAAGATACTAGCAGCATAAGGAACAAGCCCCTTTCCAGCTCCTTCATGATCATGAAATACGAGGCTGATGAAGCAGACAGCAACCTGGCTTGATGTTGCGGTCTATTCCTTCTCTGGTGTATGAAGCAGCCGACACAATGGCAACATAGTAAGAGCTGCCCTGTACCAAGTGCTACTTTAGGGCAACATTTCTATACAGCGCGGAAACTAGACAATAGAGAAAAAACTAAAGCAACTTGAAGCTCAGCTTGGGGGTGGACAACTATTCACCTAAGAAGATGCTACTCCCAGAAGAAAAACCAATCTTCATTCCTAAAGCGTGTCCTGCTGTCTTCCGGCCTCGGTGTATCTCTCTGTAAGGCGTTCCCTTGAACCTGCCTTCCCCGCCACTGTGAGGGATGGGTCTTGCCTTCCTATCTTTACCCTCTTGACCCAGTCATGACTGTTGCGTCTTCTGAGCTAATCCTTCACAATATCTCCACTTAATGTGTATGGCTTGAAACTTGGATCATTCCCCAATCTCTTTGCCACCCACTTCTAAAGCCCCTTCTGAAGTATTTTCCTAATACTGACAAACCAAGTAACTGGTGCCTATTCTTCTGCATCTCCACAGTGTTTCCGAACTTTCTTTTGTACCCATACCTCTAGCACTAACCTTTGTTGTAAACCTACACATCCTTGTCTACTCTGGCATCTCATGGTTCACAATACCAAAATATGCCAGCCTCAAAATATGGTTTTCAAATATCAGACTGATTCAGTGGCTACAAGATGTTTGAAAACAATAGTCACTGTATTCTACTCTGAACACTATTAGTTCAGTAAGCAATTTATCCCTAAATACAAAGCACATTTTTTTTCTTTTGCACAGAACACAATATTTCATCAGCCTAGAACTGTGCAAAAATATTCACAAATATCTAAGAGAACACATTTTTGCAGGAACCCTGATATGAATTAATGTATATGTATTTGTATATATATACACGTGTGTATATACATGTGTGTATATATGTGTATATACATGTATGTATATATGTGTATATATACATGCATGTATGTTTATATGTACATATATACATATACATACACATTTTTGGTTATAACTTCAAGTTTATCAGACTTTCAAAACTGCATTCATTATCTTCCCTCTCATTCAAGGTGTTAAAAATCAAATTAATCATTAATAAGACCTTTTGCTCCAATTTCACAAGCAGCTGATAGCCAGTCTCCTCTCTCCATGAGTGCTTTGGCAGCATGTGTTAAATTGCTATTGATGCCATTCAAATCAGATCTCCTCAGAACTCATTCACACCGATGGACGAGCACACTCAGAAAACAGAGAGTAACTTTTTAGAGCACAGAGCAGGCTCTGGGGTCTACAACCACTTCAGTAAGTAAGAGCTCTGCCAGGGTAAGATACAGAATCTGTAGCTCTCTAGGGCATCTATATTTGCAAGTTGCTGTATGAAGCTTGGCATAGGGGCCATGACTACCCTCCTCAAGTTCCCCATCTCTCTCACTACCCTCTATCACTTCTTCAGTGTGGTGTGGTTTGAAGTGTCCTAGTGATCAGTTGGGCTCTTTCTGAACTAGCCGCTGTGCCCACTAACTTTCAAATGAATGTCTTGTACCAAACCATAGATACCTCAGATATAGGTTAGCCAGTTTCTGAAAGAGCACACTTTATTACTTCCTGGGTTTACCTAGACTCTCTTGGTTTTGGACAAGCAAACCCACCTCCCTATCACTTATCCCCTACAGCAAATGACTACCTCTTCATCACCAACCTGACTATGAAATTAGCCTCTCAATGAACAGAGAAAGCTTCCCACAATTCTTAAGCAGCATTTGACTCCGCCCCAGCCTTTGCTCCAAGCACAGTGCCTCCCCTTTCACCAAGGCACACTGTGACAGCTAATCCTTCAAGTACTTAATGTGAACATTTCATGATCATAGTGATCTTTTTCTACTCCTTAGATATTGTTTACTTCATCTCTAAAGTCCTTGTAAGGTGGGCGGCATCCTTTCCTCACAAACAGGAAAGTGCTAGCTGTGAGAGGTTACAACATGTCAGTCAGCTACCTCAGTAGTGTGGGGGAAGTTGTGGATTTCACCTCACTCCTTTACACCTTAATCACAGCTTTCTTTGCCTTAACATCCAAATATAGCTACTTGGCCATCATCAGAAAATTAGCACCAATTAACGCTGTTGCCAGAACGGCCAGATGGTGACTTGCCAAGTAAAAAGGCTAATCAGTCAAAATGTAGGGCAGCATTGTATTATAGGAGGGCAGGAGAAAGGGCCTGGGAGCTGTTGGACCCAAGCGTGGTCCTAACTCTCAATGTTTCCTGAACTACACAGTCTGTGTGGCTTTTGGGTTTTGTTATTAAAGAATAGGGTATTTTTGTTAAGTTATTAGTATACAGTTTATCACATAGTAACTTCCTAACTTGTTTTAAAATCTAGTCTATTCGAGCATGATAAACAGTTTATAAAATCAGTCTTTTAAAAAAAATGAATATAAATCTTCTCGCTATGGTGCTTCCTCAAACAATTTCCCCTGGGTTTCTCAGAACAGGACTCAGGAATGCCATGAGGAGATGGAAATGTCCCAAGGAAAGAGGACCTTTTGAAATAGTAACTAAAATAGAGGCCAAGAGAAGAGAAGTCAGACTAAAGTCTAAGTAGTTTAACTTCCTCCTGGCCATTGACAGGAGAGGCATAAGAAAAGAAGCACCATGTACAAAGCTTAAGTTCAAGCGGATCAAGGACCTCCACATCAAACAGATACACTCAAACTAATAGAAGAAAAAGTGGGGAAGAGTCTCAAACACATGGGTACTGGGGAAATTTTCCTGAACAAAACACCAATGGCTTATGCTCTAAGATCAAGAATCGACAAATGGGATCTCATAAAACTACAAAGCTTCTGTAAGGCAAAAGACACTGTCATTAGGACAAAATGGTAACCAACAGATTGGGAAAAGATCTTACCAACCCTACATCTGACAGAGGGCTAATATACAAAATATACAAAGAACTCGAGACGTTAGACTCCAGAGAGCCAAATAACCATATTGAAAATAGGGTACAGAGCTAAACAAAACATTCTTAGCTGAGAATTATCGAGTGGCCAAAAAGCACCTAAAGAAATGTTCAACATCCTTTGTCATCAGAGAAATGCAAATCAAAACAACCCCGAGATTCTACCTCACACCAGTCAGAATGGCTAAGATAAAAAAAAACTCAGGTGACAGCAGATGCTGGCGAGGATGCGGAGAAAGAGGAACACTCCTCCATTGTTGGTAGGATTGCAAACTGGTACAACTTCTCTGGAAAACAGTCTGGAGGTTCCTCAGAAAATTGGACATTCCACTACCTGAGGACCCAGCTATACCTCTCTTGGGCATATACCCAAAAGATGCTCCAACATACAACAAAGACACATGCTCTACTATGTTCATAGCAGCCTTATTTATAATAGCCAGAAGCTGGAAAGAACCCAGATGCCCTTCAACAGAGGAATGAATACAGAAAATGTGGTACATCTACACAATGGAGTACTACTCAGTTATCAAAAACAACTTTGTGAAATTCATAGGCAAATGGAATGAACTAGAAAATATCCTGAGTGAGGTTACTCAATAACAGAAAAACACACTTGGTATTCACTCATTGTTAAGTGGATATTAGCCGAAAAGCTCGAATTACCCAAGATACAATCCACAGACCACAGGAAGCTCACAAAGAAGGATGACCAAAATGTGGATGCTCCCATTCCTTCTTAAAAGGGGAAAAAAATATCCATAGGAGAGGATATGGAGGCAAAGTTTAGAGCAGCGACTCAAGGAATGGCCATTCAGAGCCTGATCCACATGTGGCCCATATATATACAGCCACCAAAACTAGGTAATATTGATGAAGCTAAAAAATGCATGCTGAAAGGGACCGGATATTGACCTTTCCTGGGAGACACATCCAGAGCATGTCCAATACAGAGGTCAATACTAACAGCAAACCACCCAACTGAGAACAGGACCCCCTTGGGGGGAATCAGAGGAAGCATTGAAAGAGGTGAAGGAGCTTGCAACCCCATAAAAACAACAATGCCAACCAACCAGAGCTTCCAGGGACTAAACCACTACCGAAAGACTATACATGGACTGACCCAGGGCTCCAACTGCATATGTAGCAGAGAATAGACTTGCTGGGGCACCAGGGGAAGGGGAAGCCATTGGTCCTGCCAAGGTTGGACTCCCAGTGCAGGGGAATATGGGGCATGGGGAGGCAATAAAGGGGATGCATGGGGAATACCTGTATGGGGAGGGGGGAAGGGGAGGAATGGGGACTTATGGACAGGAAACCGGAAAGGGGAATAACGTTTGAACTGTAAGTAAAGAAATATATTTAATAAAAGATTTTAAGAAAAGAAAAGAAGCACTGTGCCTTTAAAGGGATGCAGCTCTGCAGGAACAGACGCCAAAGGACAAGAAATCCATTTGATGCCAGAGAAGAATTAAAATAATGACCATAAGGAAGCTCAGCAAGACACTCAAAACATCATGGGACAGTTCAGCAAACAATTCATGATATGAATAGGAGTAAGAAATTCAGCCAGGAGATGATTTTAAAAACACAAACAAACAAACAACAAGGGCTAGAGAGATGGCTCAGTCAGTAATGTATCTGCCCTGCAAGTGCAGGGTCTGAGTTTGTTCCCTAGAGCCCACATAAATTAGCTGGGCGTGGTGCTGCGTACTCGTAAGGGAAGCACTAGGGAAGCAGAGACAGGCGGATCTCTTGGGCCTGCTGGCCAGCAAGCATAGTGTGAGATGGGTGACCCCAAGCCGGTCCCTGTCTCATAAAATAAGGTACCTGAAGAATGACACCTGAAGTTAACCTCTGGCCTACACACACACACACACACACACACACACACACACACACACACACACACACACACACACACACACACACACACACACACACACACACACACACACACACACACACACACACACACACACACACACACACATAGAGGGGGGGGGGGAGAGGGAAGGAGAAAGAGAGCTAAAGGGAAGGAACACACAGGAAATGGGGGACACCTTGGAAAAAACAAACTTTCAAGCCATAGGCATATATGACAAAGAAGAAACCAAAGTCAATGGCACACATCAAATATCTAACAAGATCAAAGAAGAAAACTTCCCCAAACTAAGGAAAGATACATTCACATAGAACACAAAGAATACCAGATAGACAAGACCAGAAAAGAAAATCCCCATGGCACCATGGCATTTAATAGTTAAAACAATAAGTATACATCACGAAGAAAGTATATTGAAAGCTGTAGGAGGAAAAATATTATATATATGTGTGTGTGTGTGTGTGTGTGTGTGTGTGTGTGTGTATTCAAAATAACAGCTGACTTCTAAATGGAAATGTTGAATGCTAGAGCCTGGAGCAATATATTCCAAGCCCTAAAGGACTATGACAGCAAGCTTGGATAATATACCCAGCAAAACTACCTGCAATAATTGAAGGAGAAAGAAAAACTTTCTATATTATAAACAATGTAAAAAAAATTATATCCAGCAAACAAACCTAAAGAAAATACAGGAAGCGATATCTCAGGGCTGAGTAGAGGACTGCATATCAGAGACCATGGAAGGGAATAGGAAGTCATCATTGAACACAGACAACACCAAAGATCAGCAAAGCAATGACTACATTTCAATAAAGCCTTTAAATATCAGAGGCCTCAACTTCCCATTCAAAAAACACAGGCTGGTGGAACAGATAAAGAAAATCCAGGGGTTGGGGGTTTAGCTCAGCGGTAGAGCGCTTGCCTAGCGAGCGCAAGGCCCTGAGTTCGGTCCCCAGCTCCGAAAAAAAGAAAAAAGAAAAAAAAAAAAAAAAGAAAATCCATCCACCTTATCTGGGTAAGAAACAGACCTGAGTTTTAGAGATGGGCACTGCCTTCTAGTGAACAGGTGACAAAAATGTTCCAGTCTAATGGAACATGAGACCAGGAAGAAGACGAGTATCACTATTCTAATGTCTCACAAAATGGACTTCAAACTAAAACTAATCAGAAGAGATTAGAGAGACACTTCATTGGAATGGAGGGAACAGTTAACCATTCTCTCTATATATGTATCATATACATATATGTGTGTGTATATATATATGTGTGTGTCCATATATACACATACATATATGTATATATGCATGTGTGTGCATATATACACATACACATGAATGTTATATTCAGCAAACAAATCTAAAGAATATATATGTGTGTATATGTACATATATATACACACAGGCACACGTATAGGTACCAAACTGAAGGCACTAAATTTCAAGAAATGATGTCCTATTGATCAACATCAATAGACAGGTCATCTGGTTAAAAAACAGCAATAGAAACAAGTGACATCGTAAATCAAATGAACTTAACAGACACCAACAGACTGTTCTACTGAGACACCAAAGAATATGCCGTCTACTCAGGAGCACACGAGAGCTTTTCTAAGAAAAAGACTACACCCCTGGACACAAGACAAATCTTTACATGAACTTTAAAAGATTAAACAGCTCCTTGTGTCCAGTCTGACCACAATGCCGTAAAACTTAAAATCAACAACAAACAAATCCCGAGATGAAACGGCGCATTACTGCATGATGAAGGGGTCAAAGGAGAAGTCAAGGAAGAAAAATTTCCCAAAAGTAAATTGCAATGAAAACACAACGACGGCTTGTCTGGTACACACTGAAAGCATCCCCTGTGGGGAGATGGGCAGCTCTGAGCACCGCGCCCTCTCCGCACCAGTCTCGGCACCCGCGTGGAGAGCTGTTTCTCACAGGATGGTTGGAAAGACCACTTGACCAGTTACAAGGTGGCTGTTCCAGAAAGGAATTGTTACTATCTTTTAGACAAAAGGTACTAAGTGGGTGATCCCTGATGCATCTTAAAAATTTTCTATTTTGTGACAGTTTGTATAGCTCTCTTTGTATGTGACAGTCATCTATACCTTTTCCTTGTATCTGGCAGCAAAGCCTACAATAAATATTCAAACAATCCAGACTGGATCAAGAAAAAAAAAAAAGGAAAGAAAAAACCAGCACAAGTAAATGACTTAATGATGCAGTTTAAAAATTTGGGAAAAAAATAGGAACAAACTAAATACAGACCCAGTCAACGGCAAGAAATAATAAAAATCAAGGCAGAAATCAATTAAATAGAAACACAAAACAATACAAAGAACCAATGAATCTAATAGCTGGCTCTTTGAGAAGATTAACCAGACTAACAGCCTGCTGGCCCAATTAACCAAAAGGAAGAAAAGGAAGACCCAGAGGAAGAGACTTAGCAATGAGCATAGAAATATTCCAACAGACCCTGAAGAAATGCAGGATATTTTAAGAGGATACTAAAGAACAAATTTGCATTCCATTAAGCTGGAAACCCAATAGCAATGGCTGAATTTCTAAATCCAAACTGCCAACGTTGAACCAAGAGGTCAAAAAACAAAACAAACACACAATAGATGAAGAGGTCAAAATAGTAATTAAAACCCTCCCAACTGAAGAGTCCAGGACTCGATGGATTCACAACAGAATTCTACCAGACTTCCATAGAACGTCTATAGTCAATCCCTCTTGAACTATTCAGACAGTTAGAAACAGAAAGAACACTGAAACTATTTCCACAAAGCTGCTGCCTCTCTAAAACCAAAACTAGGAGAAGATACAAGAGGAGGGGGGAGGGGGAGAGGGGAGGAAAAGGGGGAGGAAAAGGGCACAAGTAAGCAGGCTATGGGGCCAATATCCCTGGTGATTGTAAACTCCAAAACGCTCAATAAAACATTTGCAAACAGAATACATACATCAAAAAGAATTTCCACTGTGACCAAGCTTGCTTAGTCCCTGAAAGTGCAGAGATGGTCTCAGGGTTTCTATAGCTGGTATCAACACCATGACCAAAAAGCAAGTTGGAAAGAAAGGGGTTTATCTGGCTTACACTTCCACACTGTAGTCCATCACTGAAGGAAGTCAGGACAGGAACTCACACAGGGCAGGAACCTGGAGGCAGGAGCTGATGCAGAGGCCATGGAGGGATGTTACTTACTGGTTTGCTTTCCCAGGGCTTGCTCAGCTTGCTTTCTTATAGAACCCAGGCCTACTGGCCCAGGGATGAATCCACCCACAATGGTCTGGGCCCCTCCCCAATCAATCACTAATTAAGAAAACTCCTTTCAGCTGGAGTTTATGGAGGCATTTTCTCACTTGAGGTTCCCTCCTTCCAAACAACCCTAGTTTGTTTGCTTTTTTTGTTTTCTTTGTCTTCTTTTTTAACTCTAGTTTGTTTTAAGTTGACATAGAACCAGCCAGTATGTGGTTCAACATCCATAAGTCAATAAATGTATTAAACCACATAAATGGCTATGATCAACGCAACAGATGAAGAAAGAAAAAGCCTTTCATGAACCCCAACTTGTATTGATGATAAAAGTCCCAGAGACCGTAAGGCTAGAGGGAACATACCTTAAATGTGATAAAAGCTATATATGAGAAACCCATAGCCAACGTCATGCTAAATGACAACAGGCTTTTATTAGTCCCATTAAAGTTGGGAACACGACAGGGATGAACACTGTCACCTATGCTTTTAAATACTGTGCTCTGAGCACTAGCTGGAGCAATAAGTCGAGAGAAAGAAATTAAAGGGATTCAAATAGTGAAAGAAGTCAAGCTATCCGCATTGCAGATAACAAAATACTACGCATTCAATATCCCAAACATTCTACTAGAATGTCTAGAGGTGATGAACAAACTTAACCCTTTGTTTATCAGGAGGATATAGAATCAACTTGCACAAATCAATAGCCCTTCTACACCACCACCAAACATACAGGGTGGTATCTCACAGACACTGTATGACAGCCTCAAAGGGGAAAAATATACCTGAAATAAACCTAACTGAGGAAATAAAGGACCTTTACAATTAAAACTTTAAACCTCTGAAAAGGAGAAGAAAAAAAAAAGACACTAGAAATTAGAAAGACAATCCATAATCACTGATCAAATCAATATTGTGAAAATGACTGCTTTATCAAAAGCCCATTAACAAATTCAGTGTAACCCCAATCACAATATCTATCTTATCCTTAACAGAAATAGAAAAGAAACTATAGTAAAATCCATCCCATAAGCAACCACAAAGGGCTGCAGATAGCTGAAATAATCCTGAACAAAATAACAATGATGGCAGAACTGCTCTTCCAGATCTAACTCCATGTTACAGAGCCATAGACACATAGGACAAAACAGCGACCAACAGACTGGGAAAAGTACTACTCAGCTATTAAAAACAATGACTACAAGAAATTCTTAGGCAAATGGATGGAACTAGAAAATATCATCCTGAGTGAGGTAACCCAATCGCAAAAGAACACAAATGGTATGCACTCACTGATAAGTGGATATTATCCCAAAAGCTTGGAATACCTAAGAAAAATTCACAGATCATATGAAGCCCAAGAAAAAGGAAGACCAAAATGTGGATGCTTCATTCCTTCTTAGAACAGAGAACAAAATACTCATGGGAGGAAATACAGAGACAAAGAATAGAGCAGAGACTGAAGAAAAGGTCATCCAGAGACTGCCCCACCTGGGGATCCATTCCATATGCAGCAACCAAACAAAGTCACTACTGCTGATGTCAAGAAGTGCTTGCTGACAGGAACCTGATTTGAATGTCTCCTGAGAGGCTCTGCCAGAGCCCTACTGATACAGATGAGGATGACTGCATCTAACTATCGGACTAAAAAAAGGGACCCCAAATGGAGGATCTGAAAGGGTTTGCAACACTCTAGGAAGATCAATAATATCAACCAACCAGACCCCACCAGAGCTCCCAGAAGCTAAAACCACCAACCAATGAGCACAATGGCATGGAGGGACCCATGTCACAAATGTAGCAGAAGATGGCCTTGTCCAGCATCAATAGGAGGAAAATCCCTTGGTCCTGTGAAGGGACCAATGTAGGGTAATGCCATGTGTTGAGGTTGGAGTGGGTGGGTAGGAGTGAGTGGGAGCATCTTCATAGAAGCAGGGGGAGAGGGAGTGGGTATGGGAGAGGAGGAAAGGGGATAACATTGGAAATGTAAATATATAAATTATCCAAGAAAAATTAAAAAAAAAACTAAGCTAGATAAAGTTACTATGTAACAAATTCTATTTTTAAAGGTAACACAACTCAGCAAACCACTGAACTGAGAATAGGACCTCCGTTGAAGGAATCAGAGAAAGAACTGGAAGAGCTTGAAGGGGCTTGAGACCCCATATGTACAACAATGCCAAGCAACCAGAGCTTCCAGGGACTAAGCCACTACCTAAAGACTATACATGGACTGACCTTGGACTCTGACCTCATAGGTAGCAATGAATATCCTAGTAAGAGCACCAGTGGAAGGGGAAGCCCTGGGTCCTGCTAATACTGAACCCCCAGTCAACTAGACTGTCGGGGAGGGCGGCAATGGGGGAGGTGGGGAGGGAACACCCATAAGGAAGGGGGGGGGAAGGGATGTTTGCCCGAAACCGGAAAGGAATAACACTCGAAAATGTATATAAGAAATATTCAAGTTAATAAAAAAAAAAAAAAAAAAAAAAGGTAACACAACTCATCATTTCCCAAGTATTTAATTAGACATAACTTACTTATGTTTGTTATTTGCAACATATATAGAAATGCTGTAGCAGAAACATGACTTAGATGTGAGATGGCTAATCTTGCCTGCCAAACTGATTACCTCTGAACCTAACTAGAACCCAGCAGCAGGAACCGCCTGTGAGGGAGTTGTCTTGGTTGGGTTATGGGAGGTTGGAGACTCACTCCAAATCCAGATCCTGTGAGGTCAGAAAGCTAGACCTTCTGGTAGAGTCCACATAAGAGGATGTGGAAGAAGGAAGCTTTTGCTCTTTGTCTGCTTGTCCTCACTCTTGCTAGCAAGTCCATCTACCCCTCGCTTGCATTAGAACCTCCTCCTTTCTGGACTCCAGCATGGACTGAAACCCTGATGGTCTCTAGGACCTCCGTGGAACTACTGCCACATCCATCTCCTGGACTGACCAACTGCTAAGTCCTTGGACTACTTGGACCACAGCCTGTTAGCCACCCTCATAAACCCCTGTGTGTGTGTGTTTGTGTGTGTGCGTGTGCGTGTGCACATGTGAGTGTGCGTGTGTGTGTGCGTGCATGTGTGTGTGTGTTAAGATGGGGGGTGCCCTGACTACTAACATGGTGTTACTACATCTCTCTTTCCACTTCCCATCTCCACACTCAGTGGTGTCACATTTGTGCTTGAAACAGCCCATGCTGGGAACATGTCCACTATAAAAATTACTGAACAGGACACAGTCAAGCTCAAAGCTATTGTTTTGTTGATTGATCAGATCAGCCGTTTTCAACTGGAGATAATTTTGCCCTTGATGGGAAAGACTGTTGCTGGTTGTAAGAGGGGAGATGCAGTGGCCATCTAACATGACGTAAAGGCTGCTTTTACCTGCCCCACTGCACATGTAAGATATGCAGCTCAAACCCTTGTCTTTTGAGACATCTTCCTGGGTGGCCCTGTAGGGACTGTCCACTGTCTTCGCCACTCCTCCATGTGACTAGAAACATCAAGTGCCTTGCAGAAGGCCAGCATTTTATCTCCATGTGGTTTGCTGTAGTCCTCTTGTGATTTGGTTTTTGCTGTTTTCGTTGTTTAGCATATTGATCTCAATATGCATTACGGTTATTATCTTTTTTAAGTAAAAACTGGTTTTTACATTTCTTTTAATAGAGCTCTAAATGTCTGGTCCTTGTCTGTGACTTTCTGCTCCATTCAATGCTTTCCTGTAAGAACGTGCCAAGCTCCACCACTGTCATCTTCCCCTCTGTGGTAGGAGTTCACTTTTGCGGGTGTCAATGGAGCTGTGTACACAGTAAGCGTCTACTAAAAGTAAGTTCTGTGTGACCTACCTTTCCAAAATTCACTTTGGGAAACGTGGTAAGGGAGAATAACTGAGAATGTTTGCAACCAAGAATTTGCAAGCAAGAACTGCATGTCTCTCCTCTTGGTGTCTGATTGAAGCACCTAATTCTGTTTAATTAAATATGCAAAACCCCAATGCCTTTCACCTGCAGGCCCAGGAATTACAAAGCTCCTAGATCATAGCCTACTCTCAAGAAGTTGATGGACTTGTTAGGAAGAGAGATTTAAAAATAACCAAAGCCTTGTACAGTTATTTCTTTAAAAACATGACTCAAGAAATTTAGAATCCACACTAATTTTTATGTCTCTCATAAGAGACAAAGTATTTCGGATGAGCTGAGTCATCGGGTCAAATACTATACCATGAAACACCAAGTCATTGCACAGTCCTGCTGACCTGACTGTGGCAGCGAGAGAAAGAGAAAAAAAAAGAACACAGACACACAAAAAGCTGTGGTCGGGAGGTCTACGCTCTTAGATGGGAAACCTTGGCACCCTGGAAGCTCAATGTCTTTACTATACAGAGTTGAATGAACAGCAAGGCAGGGCTCCTGCATCAACCAAGAAAGATCAAAGTTACTATACACACAGAGAAAAAGGAAATAGAGTCATTATACACAGATAACAAGGAGGCAAGGGTTGTGGTGTACAGTGGGATCAAGGAAACCGGGGTAGCTCATCTGGGTAGGAGCAGTCTCTAGGGGAATGGTCTTTAGGCCATCACCATCCAGGTGGGTTCTGTGGTAAACAGTTTCTGCACACACTATCAACATCCACACTTGGACCAGGAAGAAAGATTTTGTTATTTCCCTAACCAACACTAGGCCTGCCAAACTGACTACCTCTTTCCCATGGGTCTGAGGCTATCGAGTTCTTGGCATGACTGTGTTCACATCAACAACACACATTCAATACTCAGGACTGCACTCGGGGCTTCCTACAAGAAAACATGCAGTTTTAGTGCTGATAACGGAATAAAAAACAAATGGTCTGACTTAATTTTGAGAGCTCCAGATTTGCCTGCTGCTCACTGTTTGTCATATAAAGTTGAAGTTGCATTTTTACAAACCCCACTGTGTTTAACAACATGTCTGTGTAATTCCTGCATTTGACACATGATGTTAGAGAGAGAAAAACTGTTGCTGTCCAACCATTTCATAGATGGAGAAGATGAGAGGGCTGTTTCCTTGTTAGTGGCTTTGCAGCCGATCTGTACTGGGACAATACAAGGCTGAGTCCAGCTGGTGCTAGTCAGGACCTCCCGGGACTGTGTCACCTCACAGGTCACTCACCCAAGTAGAAGTCACCCTAGGCATGTACCTGGATGAGACTTTCTGCAGTTCTTGCTACCTACTCTCTGATAATTTTATATAAAAATAGAACTGTTCATTTCAAGAACAGTGGCTTTGTGGATCACCTCACAAGTACTTGCTTAAGCCTGTACACTGTCTTCATGAACTCTCTGATTTCAACCCCATGCCAAAGCGGAGTCCTAAGTATTAACTGCCTGGTGCCTGCTTATCTGAGGTAGACCTACGTTTGCATTGTTTCCCAGTTTATCCTAAACACTGTAGTTTGCTGAGGCAAATAAAAGCCCCTCCCACCTACATGCAGAAATCCATATTATGATTTTGTTGATCATACAAGGGAAAATGGCTTTCTCCACATCTCTCTTTCTGCATGCACATGGGCACACAGTGCAGTATCTTGGCGTTTCGTGCATACTGTTGTTTCAAGACTTTTTTGTATGTATATGGACATAACTTCTAAAAAGAAAACTATACTAACATTTATGTCACCGCACCTTCAATTACGTCTCACTACATAGTTTTGTGAAACAGTTTTACCATGCAGTAGGAATTATACGCTACCTTTCACCTCCTGAATGCTGTGCTCTCCCTGCGGGAAATGGTTTAGATGTATCGTATCAGTGGCGGATTTTCCTCCTTATCCCTCCTAATAGCCTAAGAAAGTCATTTTTCTCCCAGACCATCTACGGTCTTATCCTAAGCTTTTTTTTTTTTTTTTTTTTTTTTCTCGGAGCTGGGGACTGAACCCAGGGCCTTGCGCTTGCTAGGCAAGCGCTCTACCACTGAGCTAAATCCCCAACCCCTATCCTAAGCTTTCTAATTAGGCAAAGATTAAATAATTCCTACTACAAACACCTCTCCTGCAGGCACAGTGTGTGAGGAGACAAGAAAGGGTGGAGAGATTCAGGAAGTCAAATCTACATTCTCTTCAAAAACACACAACCGGTTCAGTTCAACAAAAGTTTATGTAAAGCCACCACTCAGAAACTGCTTCATCTCAGAGCAGTCTCACTATGCCGCAGAGCTTTATGGGATTTAGATCACGGCAATGGGCGAGGTAATTACTAAAACTTCAAAGTTAAACGCTCTTCAGGAACGATTAGCGCCTTTCTGAAATTAGAACCATTTCCAGCAGAATCCCCTGAAGAAGTAATCCTGAAGATAAGTCACATTGCCCCGGAATTCTACTGTAGCTTCAGGAATAGTGCTAACGGTGTCGGGGAAGCGAGATCTCATAGAGAACAACGGGCAACTCCATCTTCCCACTCACCCCATCTTCCCTGCCACACAGGCACTCCGCTGTGTCGGAGGGCAAAGGGTTCATGTTGAAAGTTTCCTGTAACGCTGAATGGAAGAACGTGAGGGAGCAGCGGAGGTGAGTAAGCTGTGTGTGGCATTGGACTGGAATTCTCTTAATGAAAGAGCTTATGTTCTCAAAGAGCTGAAAAACAGCTCCAATTTTCTGGTGGCCTAGAATAAAATAGCAAGGGGTTGGGGGGGGGAGGGTCACATGAAATATAGAGTGTGCGCACAACTCTGCAGCATGGGGGAGGAGGTGCTCGCCTGAACTATGGCGCATGCGCAGCAGAGTTCGACTTGACCGGCGCAGCACAGTTTGAAGCAGTAATTCAGTCACACCAGCATCTACTCTTAACAGACAGACCCGCCCGGACAAGCTCTGCTTGGTCACATTTCACAGTCCTTTCTAGACAGTTGTGATAGTGTATGTCCCCAAACTTGCTCAAGCCACCTATTTAGCATTGTTTTAATGACCAGCATACCTTTGATGCATCTGTGCATTTAGTTTTTACCCTGTTTTGACTTTGCTTTTTCTAGTTCGCAGAGAACGAATCTGGGCTCTCATACTTGGGCTGGCATTCTACATGTCCTGTGGGCTGCTTTTGGCCAGTCCCTGTCTGGCGACTCGATGAAGGTGGGGATACAGAGAAGACGTTTAGAATTGCTCATGTCCATTGATGTCAGTCTTCTCAGAAATACGGCAAGAAATTTTGAAAGAACTGATAAACATGTAATATACTTGAGATAAAGTGAGACCAGAAATCGGTATGGAAATCACGTGCTTCAATTGCTGCGGTCCTATCTAGTAAGTCCAGCTTTGCTCCTAGGGACTGATGGCTTCCGGGCTCCTGCAAGTTTATTACATCATACTGGGATGGGTCCAAGTGTCTTTCGAGCTGAGTCATTCTAGCAATCGGCCACAACAGAGCCAGCCTTTTCCTGAACAGAAACGATCTCCAATTGTCTATTCAAGTCTGCACATACCGAAACAAGCAGACCACAGAGAATTGACACACGTGTGTGTTCCCTTAGTTCTAGTGATGCTGATTGAAATAGCCATGCCTGATTGGCCGGAATAAAGTAGAAAGCACCAGACCGTAGAACTCCTTTTAAATTAAGCATTACTGTTTAACATAGGCTCACATGCTGGCCGAGATTCTAAGAGGTTTTCCTCACATGCTCTTCTTATATGAAAGGCATATAATTCTTATGCAAGCATTAGCTATCATTTAATAGTAATGTTGTTCTTGCTAATAATGAGTCTAGTCTACAATATGAACTATTCCATGGAAGGTTACTATGCACAAAGCAGTGGGTATTGGGTGTGGGTCTTCAGAGCCACAGACAGATGACTTCACATAGATAGATAATGGTGCAATTCATCAGTGAGACTGCGCATGACTTCCCAATGACTCTATCACTAGCCTGTAGCCCTTTTACTCCCAGAAATCCATTTTATAAATTGTTATGACTGACTTCCCACATTTCTCATGCTAGTCCTTTCCTCAAATCTTCTCCAGAATCTGCACAACTCTAATGAGACATGCATGTGACATAAACATTTGATTATTACATGTCTGGTGCTAAGAGAAAAATATCACTAGAGCATGTTCTTTTCACTGTGAAACTCACTTAGTAGAAGGAAGGCACACACATGCATACACATGCACACACATGTGCACACATATACACATACACATGCACACATGCACATATATACACATATATATGCACACATGTACACACACCTGCACACATATATACACACACATACACACATGCATACACATGCACACACATGTGCACACATATACACATACACACACGCACACATACACATATACACATACACATGCACACATGTACACACACCTACACACATATATACACATACATACACACATACACATGCACACATGTACACACACATGCACACATATATACACATACATACATACATGCACACATGCACACATATATACACATACATACACACATGCACACATACACACATACATACACACATGCACACATATACACACATACATACATACATGCACACACACATACACACATGCACACATATGCACATAGATACACACATATACACACATGCACACATATACACACATACATACATGCACACACACATACACACATGCACACATATGCACATAGATACACACATATACACACATGCACACATATATACACATGCATACACACACACCACACATATGTACACAAGCATGAACAATCCAGAACTAAGTAGAAACTGCAGTGATGGAAGGAACATGCTAAGGAACAGAGATAGAAGGACCATGTTTACTCTGGAAGGAACAAAGAATCTGATGGAGAAAAGATTCTGGGGCTTACATGATGTAAGTAAGGTAAAAGCCTTTTCTTCACTACATCCTACAATGTTCCAGATAGATCTCTCATTGTTCTCAACACAACCAAACTCTCTATTCCTACTGGACCAGTCTCCCATTGTCTTGTCTTAAAAAAACACACCTTTGATCTTATTGACAATGTCTTTTTTCAGAAGACATTCCATCAGGATCCTCCAACAGGGAAAAACCAAACTTGTTCCTTTTCTCTTTCCCATCCCCCTCCCTTCCTTACTCTTCATCCTTCCCTCCTCTACCTCCTCGCCCTCCTCCTCCTCCTCATTCCCACCTAGTAAACAGTGCCCTCAGTCCCATGAACCCTTGCCAACTTGGCACAGCCATATCCTCTAATCACATATGAAAGCGTTTCATCCAGGAGCATAGTGAGTTTATAATTGTCATTTTCTCACATCGTGCCAACCAAACCATAGCTACTTGGAAAAAAAGTATTTTGTAACATTATTTTATTTGGTCCATAGCACTAGCACTGTATCAGCCATAACACAATATAAATGGTCAAAAGAACTTTCTGAAAGGAATTGTTTTACCGATTCTCCCTCTGGTTTATGTGATGTGGAATAAATTTACAAAACTTTAGAAGTTCAAATAACTAGAGGTGAGAACGTTCTTGCTTCCATCGGCAAATTTGCTAACTAGAAGTCAGGAGTACCATAAGAACGATAAACTAGCTGGGTAAACGCTGAATGTGGAAAAACCATGAGCTGTGGGGTAGCTTACACGTCTGGTTTGTAAGAAGGCCGTGAATGAGGTTCTCGTACCTGGGCATCTGTAGGAGGAGCAATGTATTGTTGAAAGAAGGAAAGAGTTTACAAGTTTAGAAATAAAATGGGAGTGATTAAGTAGGCATTTCTGTGAGGAACTGTAGTATTTGTGTGTCAGTCAAGTAAAAGAGGGTTATGGGAAGGGGACAATCTCAGTGGGTACAGGGCTACACAAGTATGAGGACTTTAGAGTCAGATTCCCAGGATCCATGTAAAAGCCAGATGCTGTAGTGCAATGTCTGTGCTCCTGAGAAAAAGGAGGCAGACATAGGAGAGTTCAGGAACTTGTAAGCCACCTAGTCTGGCATACATAGCAGCAAAGAACTAGACTCCTCTCTCTACTGAGATGGAAGATGAGGACCAATACTCAAGGCTGAAGCTGTTCTCCAACCCCCACACGCAAGTAATGGCACGTGCTCTCATTCATATACATCACATACACATACACATACATGTACATGCACACGCACACACATATGTACACACACATGCACATGAATATGCACACACATACACACATACATGAACATGCACACACATGCACAATGTTTTAAAGAGAAGCTTATGCATACACATGCATGTACATGCTGTGCATGCACCAGGTAATGGAACTGAAGGTTTGGTGAGCATTTAGACACGTCCAGGTCCAGTAACTCACCAGTCTCCCTACGACTTTCCTCAGAACATTCCTAGTTAGTCTGTTCTGCTTCTCATCTCTCACCCCCTTCATTCTAACAAAACCACAAACACACATTCACTCACACAACACTATACTCGTATTCAAAACAGGAAGTGAATGGCCTCCAGAGAATCATCCATACTGGTGAGAGGGAATCCCTAGAAAGAATGAAGAGGAAGATACAGATTCATTCATTCCATTTGGTGCCTCTCACTTTAAATCGACATTTCTTGTTTGTGCCAATGAGTTCTTTGAACATTTTTCCTGGTCAGCTAGCACCATGTCATGTTTGCCAGTGGATGACACAGGAGGAAGGCTCAGAAGGAAGATGGCTCCTTTACTGGAGCTCTATGAACGTCTTCTGCTCCAGAAGTTTCCCCAGCTTCTGACACTCCGATCATACAACTCCCTTTCTAGTTCTTGCAACATGGGCAGCTGCTCCAGTGCCAGGCCTTGGATATAGCTTCCCTGTGCCAAGCTCCTTCAGTAGTCAGAGCTTCTCTATTACCTGATTCCTCTAGAGGAAACAGCATCTCCTCACAAGTCTCTCCAGCAAACTCATGTTCCAAGAACTCAGCTGATGCAGAAAGGGTACCTCGTGGGGTGCCCGGCTCCCACAATGCCAGCTGTGTTCAGAGTGCTGTGAGCAGCGGTACTGAGCGGCGGCAGCTTCCCTGACATGCCTCTCGGGTAACTTTGCAGTCAACACCCCCTTTCTGCCAATGGCTTTCCCCAACACTGAAAAGAGTGGCTTTCCAGTAAACTCCAAAGGGCAACTGTCCAGTACATTACAGCACTGTGCACAGCCATGAGTTCTGTGCCACGCAGGAGCTGCAAACACGCCTCTTCCTTCTCTACCCCAGAGAAAGAGCAGGAGCACGACTGAGAAGGAGAAGGAGAACCTTTCTGCCTCTGCCCTAGAGGCCATGACCACCACTCCTGCTGTGGGTACACATGACCAGTCCTGCTGTGTGTGTACACATGACCACTCCTGCTGTGTGTATACACATGACCAGTCCTACTGTGTGTATACACATGACCAGTCCTACTGTGTGTGTACACATGACCACTCCTGCTGTGCGTATACGCATGACCAGTCCTACTGTGTGTGTACACAGGACCACTCCTGCTGTGTATGTACACATGACCAATCCTGCTATGTGTATATACATGACCAGTCCTACTGTGTGTGTACACATGACCGCTCCTGCTGTGTGTATATACATGACCAGTCCTGCTGTGTGTACACAGGACCACTCCTGCTGTGTGTGTACTCATGACCACTTCTGCTGTGTGTGTACATATGGCCAGTCCTACTGTGTGTGTATACATGACCACTGCTGTTGTGTATGTACACATGACCACTCCTGCTGTGTGTACACATGACCACTCCTGCTGTGTGTGTATATGTGACTACTCCTGCTGTGTGTGTACACATGACCACTCCTGCTGTGTGTATACACATGACCAGTCCTACTGTGTGTGTACACAGGACCACTCCTGCTGTGTATGTACACATGACCAATCCTGCTATGTGTATACACATGACCAGTCCTACTGTGTGTGTACACATGACCGCTCCTGCTGTGTGTATATACATGACCAGTCCTGCTGTGTGTACACAGGACCACTCCTGCTGTGTGTGTACTCATGACCACTTCTGCTGTGTGTGTACATATGGCCAGTCCTACTGTGTGTGTATACATGACCACTGCTGTTGTGTATGTACACATGACCACTCCTGCTATGTGTACACATGATCACTCCTGCTGTGTGTACACATGACCAATCCTGCTGTGTGTGTATACATGACCACTGCTGTTGTGTATGTACACATGACCACTCCTGCTATGTGTACACAAGACCACTTCTGCTGTGTGTACACATGACCATTCCTGCTGTGTGTATACACATGACCACTCCTGCTGTGTGTGTACACATGACCACTCCTGCTGTGTGTGTACACATGACCACTCCTGCTGTGTGTGTACACATGACCACTCCTGCTGTGTGTGTACACATGACCACTCCTGCTGTGTGTGTACACATGAACACTTCTGCTGTGTGTACACATGACCATTCCTGCTGTGTGTGTACACATGACCACTCCTGCTGTGTGTGTACACATGACCACTCCTGCTGTATGTGTACTCATGACCACTCCTTCTGTGTGTGTACACATGACCACTCCTGCTGTGTGTACACATGACCATTCCTGCTGTGTGTATACACATGACCAGTACACATGACCACTCCTTCTGTGTGTATACACATGACCACTCCTGCTGTGTGTATACACATGACCAGTCCTACTGTGTGTGTATACATGACTACTCCTGCTGTGTCTGTACACATGACCACTCCTGCTATCTGTACACATGACCACTCCTGCTGTGTGTGTGTGTACACATGACCACTCCTGCTGTCTGTACACATGACCACTCCTGCTGTGTGTATACATATGACCAGTCCTACTGTGTGTATACATGACCACTCCTGCTGTGTATGTATACATGACCACTCCTGCTGTGTGTGTATACATGACTACTCCTGCTGTGTGTGTACACATGACCACCCCTGCTGTGTCTGTATTCTTTCTAACTTCCTTTCACTTCTTACTAGCAAACCTTTTCTTATCCTAACCTTCTCCTATAATTTGAAAACTTTTAAACTTTCTTGTTCAAACAACTATGTGGATTCTAAACTTGTACCTGCTGATTGATAACTTCCCCCTTGTGTGCTTTTAAAACTTATCAGAAATGTAAATAACTGAGTTGTTTCGTATTCTGCATACCTGCTTAAAGTGCCTGTGTCCAGCCCTCAGGCTTCCATATTTCCATCACTCATATGTAGAAAAGTCATCCCATGCTCTTATTTGCAAACTCAGTCTTCATCAATATCAATCAAATCTTGTTTTCCCCCAAAACAACTATGAAACCCCAGAAACTTTCATTTTCTATGATTTGCATAAACTTGCTGATGCGTGTTTTCACGGCAACCCATTTAAGTCCCTGGTTGGAAAGCAGGTACACAGACAGCGAAAGGTCTTCAAAATTAATACATCCTTGAACTATCACTTTGCTTGTCCCTGAAGACGGTAACTAGGGACCATAAACCAACAATATCTGGGACAGATGAAAGGCATACCACACCCCAAGTGAAGAGAGAGGAAAACCACAGGAGAGGTTGGATGGAAGGAGCCACCGACCACTGACCCCTGAGAATGCATAGTTTTGGCAAAACGTGCACAAAGAAAGAAAGGATGGGGAAAACCCGAGTCTCTCAAAACTGCGCATGCCCTGTGGCCCCTGCATCTCCATGGGCACCCAGGTTCACATTTTGAACAGGAAGACAACCATACAAGGCCAATAAAGTACTCCATCTCCAGCAGCGGAAGGAGCAGGGGTGCTTTCCACCAAAGTAGATGAGAAATCAAGAGAGAGTGGTGAACGATGAAAACCAGCAAAAGTATGAGTGAAAAATTAAATCCTATTTCTCAGAAGTTTAGAAAATGGAGGCTGACAGGAACGCTGGGGGGATGACACAAAGTCACTGTGAGTATCACCCGGAAGGTCACCACAAAGGAGAAAACGACTCTCACAAGCATGCGAGTTAGTCTAAGAGTCTTGCTTTCAGGGTTTGTGATTCAAAGCTCACAAGGGTTAAGTTCTCCATTCACAGTTGGCTCTGTTTCTTATTTAAAACAGTAAGGTTTTCTTCAGTGAAATCACATGATTGGGAAAGAGGTGGGGCGTCTCAAACAAAAAGCCTAGGGATGTGGGCAGCTTTGACCGTTTGGGGCATTAAGCAGTTTAGCATGGCTCAGCAGCTACCTTAAGTGTTATGTCAACTATTATGACATAAGCTAAAGGTGTTGAAATATGAGGATGTGTGTTTTCTGACAGGGAACGGGTGACAATTTGAAGGGTCGGTTTTTTAACATGGAAAAAAAATAAGTAAGAATTCAGAACAGATTGTCAACCAACAGGAACGTGCAAAAGGGTTTAAGTAATTGGGGAAAAGTTGGAACTCTTAAAAAATTTTTAAGGAAACTACCATTTTCCTGTTGTTTCAGAAATATCTGTAATGCTAGTATCTTAAAGGAGAAACGTGAGGCAAACTAAAGTGTGTTTTCCATTCTTCTTTTGCTATTTGTCTCTGACACTTCCTAATCCTGTCTCAGATAAAGGACGCTCGCTCCTGAGTAAGGTCTCTGCTTTCACTCCCCCAGGGCAGCAACTCTACAGGACAGAACAGGGATCCCGAGATTTTACACACCCAGATAAAATGTCTTTGGTAAAGGTTGTCCTTCCTTGCTAAGATTATCCTATCCAGACCAAGAATTATCTGTCTTGGTCAAAAAGTCTGTGTGGTGCCTGCATTACTGTGAACTGTTGGGATCTTTTTAAAAAGAGGATTTTAGGCCAATATAAAAATAATGTTAACCTCAGATATACGATATTGTTACATGCTTACTTTGTGTATATCCCTTCATTGTAGAAGTAAAGACTTCTCGATGGATGCATTTTAATCTGAGGGATGTGCATGAATGCTTTGCAAAATGGCCCATAAATGGATTTCAGGGCATCGCTTGAAGGTAGACGAGTCAGTAAATGCATAAGCACCTCTCTGTTCACCAAGATTGTCTTCATACCTCTGCTAAGGACAATGGTTACTGAGGTAGAACAAAGTTAACATTTTAAATGTCTGAACAGTACAAAGTTACCCAGTCTGTCACACTAGTAAGTTAGCCATATAAGTCTGTAATCATTCTTGTTTTCAGGGAGTGGACAAAAATATAAAAGGATAGAATCAAATTCAGCAAAAGGAAGGATTCACAGGTAACTGAGCAGCAAGGACCGTGGGGTCACGTGACCCAGCCACACCCACTGGCTTTCAGGACACTTACTTGAACAGCGGAGTTCCACAGACAACACATTTATATATCCCAGGATCTTTGTGATGGGTGTATTCTCCTTCAAAGGCACTGATAAACAATAAACAGATCGTCAAAAAATATTAACAATGCTAGTATTACTTCTTATAGAACACATTGGTTTAAAATATATTTCTCCAAAAAAGCTTTCCAGGGGTTTTTGGTCCTAAGATGAGAACAGACCAAACATGGAAACCGGAACAATAGTAATATACTTTATGTGTGTATGTGATGTGTGTGTGTGTGTGTGTGTGTGTGTGTGTGTGTGTGTGTATGGCATATAACTACCCCAAACTAGTAGGTTAAGTAAAAATATCAAGCCATCCAGTAAGTTAATACTTAGAATATTTTTCAAATTAAAAAAAAAAAAGCCCATTGTTTGAGTCACATAAAGAACATTATTATCTGAGATTTCTGCTACCCCACACCATGCAAGAGGGGACCAGAAAATGTAGCAGGTTCTGAGTCTTCAAGTGGAAGGAGTCTCACTTTTTTTGGTTTGAAAGGGAATATTGCAGCTTTAAGGGAATATTTTTCTCCGTTAACAATCTTAAAGGCGAGGAGGTCAGTCGGTTAATGCAGATCAGCTGTGCGGGCCAACAAAAAGTCTATGTGCTTCGCAGCCTGTTCTTATTATCGTTTTGCCCTCTTTACGAGGTCCAATTTTTTTTTATAAACAGAATTTTTAAGAATGACCTAATCTCTGGTTGTTTGTGTGCATTAAATCATTTTTGCTAGCCTCGCGCACAACACCGGCGGGCGGGCGGGCGGGCAGGCGGGCGGGCAGGAGTCCCGTACGCTGTGATCTAGCCCACCGCTGGTAGAAGGAAGGCACACCTTGTTAGAGCCTCGGCGTTTAGTAAACTCAGTACACAGTGGGCTCTGTGACAGTGGTGTCGAGGAACAAGGATCCCCTGTGTGGGAAAGAGCTCTTTCAGCTCATGAATGGAAGCACAACGTTACATCATTAATAAATCTGGATCAGAGCTACATTTACAGCCCCATGCCAAGCTCCACGGTATAAATCAGACAACAAAATCATTGGGCCCTGGCAAGGTACCTTTTAGCTGAAATCAGCTGAGAGAGATTTTATTCTATTCACTAAAAACAGTCTTGGAAGTGAACGGACTTTTTTTTTTTCCCACCCCTTCCAGGATGTAGGGCGAACTTCCAAGGACCAAAGCCGTGCGAGGGTAGTTATTGAAAATTTTTGACATTCCAACCACAAATGAGCCAATAAATACTTTCTCCACATGTGCTTCAAAAAGAAATCGGAGCGGGGTGGAAAGGAACTAAATTATGCTACCTTCTTTTTGCAGCCAAAACGTCTATGCTTTACAATGACCACCTTCAAAATGCCAGCCTCCTGGCGGAGCTCCACGTCCCTCACGGTTTTCCTTGCTGTGATGTCGTCCAAGGAAGAAGAAAAAAAAGTATCCAAATCGCTATTCCTTCCACACATTTCGTTGTAAACTAAAAACAGGCCCTCAGCAAAAGTCCCATGGCTTTATAGAGATAGCACGTTCCGAGTGGGGGGTAAAGCAGAAACAAAACCGAGCCTTAACCCTAGGCAGTGCCATCTCCAGTCTTTTCAGAGACAAGTCGTTTGCAGGCCTCAGCCAGTGTGTATAGTTTCTTTAAAAACAATCAACAGGGAAGAAGACTCCGAGGGGGAGAAAGTGGTGCTTGCCTGCCTATTTTATCCCAGCACACATTACCTTTCTGTTCCTTTCTCCTGAGTGACGTGGTACTGTAGGGGTGTCAGCCGCTTCCTCAGTTCCTGCTGGGAAAAGGCCACCTTACAGTTCTTCTTATCCCTACTTGACCCTGGAAAGAGAGGATATGGGAGAAAGAGCCATTTTAGCCTGAATCCTAAATACTTGCTTTGGCTGGCCGCCACAGCCCAGCCTCTACAGTCGCTTGTCAATGACCAGAGAGTCCCTAACGGACTACAAAATCTTACCTGAGCTACGGCTGGTCTCCAAGTTCAAACAGAACGCACCTAAAAGAGCCAACTGACTCCTCTGGAGCAGCAAGAATGGGCCACAGCCAGGGCTTCCAGCAGGAGATACTGGAAACTCACTGGGCGTTTGCATTTGTTTACAGGACTGGGGCACATCCTTTATGCTACCTGATACCTTGAAACCCCCTTTTAGAAGGTGAATCCAACAGCAGGCACGTATTTGCAAGTATGCGGTGACACGGGCATATAAAGATCCATTCCATAACTTTGCAACTTGGTAGATGAGCCTGAGGCCGTCATCAAACCACTGTCGTCCAAGATGGCCGCCTACCATCCTAGTTATTTTTCAGAGGAACCTAAACGTATCTTTTGTGTGTGTGTGTTTCTACAGTAGGAACTACTGTTTTCTATGAGTCTATCAGATACTTAACTGGGTTCTGCGTGGTCTTTAGAAATGCATGGTTTTCTAAAGCCTGTATCTTACCAGGCTATCAAGAAACTGTCAGGAGACTTCAGGAGAAGATATGTACTTAATATAAAGTGAGATTCAAGAATTCCAGAGAGAGAGAGAGAGAGAGAGAGAGAGAGAGAGAGAGAGAGAGACAGAGACAGAGACAGAGACAGAGACAGACAGATAGAGACAGACAGAGACAGAACAGAGAGAGAGACAGAGGGGAGAACAGACAGAGACAGAGGGCAGAAGAGACAGAGAGAGACAGAGGGCAGAAGAGACAGAGAGAGACAGAGGGCAGAAGAGACAGAGAGAGACAGAGGGCAGAAGAGACAGAGAAACAAAGGCAGAGACATAGAGAGAAACAGAGACAGAGAGACAGAGAGAGGCAGGAAGAAGACGCACAAACAGAAGTTGGGTATGGTCTGACTTCAGGGCTTGTGCTCTCCAGACACAGCTCAGAAGGGAGGATTTCCCCACTTAGCGTCTGAATGTTGAAGTGGTTCTAATGTGACTGACAGCCCAGGCCGTTTTATTTCAATATACACAGACTGCAGTGAGATGTTCAGACGACACCTGTTTGTGTGCACTGTTTTTATTTTACCTAGCAAGTGAGCGGAAGAAACATGACCGAGGCAGGACAGCCATGACTCACTGCACTAACCCGCCTTTCCATGGCCATCCATCAGAGTAGCAAAGCAGCTTGCAAATGGCCCTCCACACAGAGATTTCCTACTACGTCTTGAACTTAGTCTTGGTATCCTGAGTATTAAATTCAACTTCTTCTGACTCAGCAGGAGAAACCCTTCCCGAGGTTTGCTTTTAAGGCACCTACCATAGAATCCGAGATTACTGAAGTTAAGCTCGGCAAGAATTAACTAATCAGCCATCCTGATTGTGGGACTGAAGAAAGGCTATCAGCTTCCAGAACTGGGGCCACCTAGACAGATGGCTGATTCTCCACCAGAAAACAGGGAGCCAGGGAGAGGGCAAACCAGAGCCAACGGAAGACAACCTTGGTCAGGTAGGGAGTCACAGTGACCTCTGCCAGCCTCCCTATCTTTTGTTGGTCTAGAAAGGAACCCAGGAACAACTGGCATTTCAGCAGTAGCCCTGAGGACCTCCCACCTCACTGAACCTCAGTTAACACCAGGCTCATCCTGATGTGAGAAACCCTGCTTACTGCTGTCCAAGGCATAGACAGAAATGTCTCCCGACAATTGCCTGTTTAGCCGGCATGAAGAAGGGCTCTTTCTCAAACAACAGGCACCCTGGGTTTGGGTGGGTTTCTGTTTACCTCCCTCACAGACTTCTTAAATTTTATTTTGTTCTTACTGATTGTTAGAAGGGTGCCTGCTAATTTTGTCACAAAGTTCATTAATTACAACCTTAATCTGACAAATTATCATGGTTGAAATTATTGGTTCCAACAGGCTTGATAATTAAGATCTGGACAATTAGAGTTAAGCAAATCTGTCGAAAATATTTTGGGTTTAATATACGTTCATTCATACAAAAAGGCCAATTGTGTTCCCAACGTTTCAAGAGCTTAGCCACCCATCTGTATGTCATTTGGTACAGGAGAAGCAACCGCCGGTTTAAATTACATGGTATTGGATTGCAATTCCCTAACATTGGATGCTTTTCTGCTCTTTTACCTTGAGTCATTTTACTAAGGGGTGCTCATGAAAAGTAGCTTCGAGCACAGATGCTCACAAACCACTCAGGCAAAGATGTTTCTCTCTCTTTCATTCTCTCTCTCTTTCTCAAAAAATTAAAATCTCTTTTCTGAAGGAAAAGAATAAGACTGTTGGTCAGTATTGATGAACCCTGTCATGTATTTGCGGGGTGGGGGGGAGTAAAATTGAAAACATCTGATTGAAGTAAATAATACAAACATAAAAGCTTGACTGGTGAATGAAGGGTATGGAAGAGTCCTTATTTCATAGATTAGAAATTACTTTTGATCTAAACATTCTTAAAAACAGATTGTTTTCCGCTATGAGCCCAGCTCATTAGCTGTGCTGTGCAGAACGCGTTTTAATGGTGAACTTTGAAAGGGACCCGCTCTGTTCCTTTGTTAGTCCCCATCTTGTGTGGAAAGGGGGAAAAGCTTTCGTTTCAGCTTTCTTTGTTTGTCTTTCGAGAACCACGAAAGCAGCATTCACACAGATTCTGGAGGAATGCGCCCTATGTCACAGCCTACAAATTATTTGGTTTTGGTGCACTTAAAGGTCATCTTCCAAATTAGTGAAATTTTCCTACATCCTGGCTTTTCAACCTTAAATATAAATGTTGTTTCCCAACTGTAAGTGAGGTTTGTTCTCTGAGAAAGGCTGGTGATTATGTGAAGTGGTCAAACTTCATACATTTCTTTTATTCTTTGGTCATACTGTGTTCACCAAGTAATTAGGCATTTAAAGTATACCTAGTAGCGAAAGGAAGGGCATGCACATTAGAAACAGTTACTGTGATTTTTGTACTAAGCAACTCCAGTACGAAGTTTGTCAGATTGTAACAGAAGTCTGGCCACACCGTGCAATAGCAATGATAAACTTCTTGGACAATTGAATGCTGTGCTGATTCATTAATTCTGAGAGAAGAACCAACACTGGCATGTACAAAGAGAAGCTCCGTGCTGGTCTCGGTCCTCTGCTCCCTACCAGACTGACTTGGCTAAAGGCTCACGGTGCCAGGGTTGATTCTGAAGACATCATTTCATTTTGAAATCTGAGCGTCATTCATTGGGTGTCTGGTTTCCCTTTACTATCTTCACTTAGGTACCGTAATTTTCTCATTACACAGGGTAATTTAACATTAGCGTTCTACGACATCTGTTCAATGACTTCTAAATTGGCCTAGAAGTACGTCAGGGAGAGAGGGATCCCTTTCTTGAAATGTTTAATAGCACACTTTGAAGGCACAAGTCGGCGCGCACACACACACACGTGCAACACAGTACGTCTAGAGGAATAGATATTATCCCTGTATATCTAACCATAACCCATTCCCTACAGTGTAATTGTTACATGGATCAGATCTATCCTAAACCCAACCCAGACGTATTTAAATACAGAAATATGCCCAGGGTATTTTTCTTTATACCAAGACAGCTTCCATGTCACTGCTGAAGGGGAGAACAGTGTAGAAACTCCAGTAGCCACACAGATGCAGGAGATTATACCTGTAATCCCACACAGCAAGGCTTTATCACACAGACACACACACACACACACACAGACACACACACACACAAAAAGACACACAGACATACACACACACACACACACACAGAGACACACACACACAGAGACACACACACACACAGACACACACACACACACAGAGACACACACACACACACAGACACACACACACACACAGACACACACACACAGAGAGACAAACAGACACACACACAGACAGACACACACACACAGACATACAAACACAGACACACACACACAGAGACACACAGACACACAGACACAGCATGAGCATACACACACACCACACACACCACACAGAGACACACAGACACACACACACACACACAGACACACACACAGACATACACACACAGACATACACACACACAAAGACACACAGACAAACACACACACACACAGACACACACACACAGACACACACAGACATACACACACACACAAGACACACAGACACACACACACACACACACACACACACACACACACACTTCTAAAACGGAGTCTGCATTCTGGTTCTACCTGCTTCAAACTGTGACCGTAGCTGAGTGTTCACCACATCTGCCACTGTACGGGTGACAACAGCCCAGACTTAGCAGGCCCCCGGTGAAGAATTGCAGAGGATCGATCACGTCCATTTTACAAACAGAACCTAGGCTCATAGGATTGGTTATAATATAACTTTTTTTTTTTTTTGGTTCTTTTTTTCGGAGCCGGGGACCGAACCCAGGGCCTTGCACTTCCTAGGCAAGCGCTCTACCACTGAGCTAAATCCCCAACCCCATAATATAACTTTTTACGGAAGTGTAGCAACTCAAACATGCAGTTCTTGAACAATATGGCAATTTCTGTGAGTATGAAAATTAGACAAAACTTTCTTCTCAAATTATGCAGTAAATTACAACAACAACAACAATAATAATAATAATCCTGCACTAATGAGTTAAGACAGCAGTGTAGGAAGGTCATGGCCATGGCAGGACACGCAGAGAGTGACAATGTCCGCCCTTAGCCCGTGCCGGCTGTCCCTACATTCTTCAGCATCAGTGGCAAGCCCATGCAAGCCTCTCACCACATCTACAATGCCGAGAGGACTTTCTACTTCCTGTCCGGACCAGATCGGTCACCTAAATGCTTAGAGCACTCTCAAACCATACATTTTATATTTCAGTGTGGAAAAATATTGACTATTTCCCCATGATAATAAGCATGAGATGTGTATCTTGTTCTGATTTAACTTCACTAAGATAGTAAAGCTAACGTAGGAATATCCTGCTGCTGTATTGACAGACGGTGTAAAATTAAAGCATATGTTAATTTCTACTGTGAGCTTCCATGTCCAAGTTCGCACTAGTCTATCATGTTGGAAAACTATTTTATTTCAGGCTTAGGGGGTGTTAGAATCTGTAAGTGGGAGATTATAAACTAAATCTAGCTGACTTTTAGAATAAATGTGCACCACAAACACCAACTGCTGTTGGTTTTCTTCTGTTTCACAACTCCAGCCACGCGCTAAAGGCCTTGAGAACAAAACAGCACAGTTACAGAGGGGGAGGTGTTATGGGGGCATCTTCAGTTCAGACCCTCCCCTCAGAGTAAATATGTACTAGGAAAACATCTCTGGGACCTCGCACAACTCAAGGTGTCAGGACACAGCTTCAGGCCCTGGCTTCCACAAACCAGGGCTGCTCTGCTCACCTTGAGAACACTGAATCAAGACTACTTACTTTTCTAAGTCTAAGCTGTTGTCAGCTACCGAGCATACGTGAAGGACTGCTTTAACCATCGTGCTGGGTCCGCTCATGGCTTCCGCTATTGTTTGGAGGACACAGAGCACAGAGCTGAAAACAAGGTGAGACCTTCTGCCGTAGAGCTCCGTTAGGGCAGAGGTAAGATACACAGAACACAGGAGAAGCAAGGTGGTCTAGTATAAGGTCTTTTAGAAGTTGGTAACTACATAAGTGTGGAAAGGCAAGCAAGGAGCAGGGCTAGGGTGCCCAGGCTACCGGAGGACGGCTGTCTCATGGAGTAGGTAGGGGGCTCTCATTACAGTGATATTTGGGCAGAGTCCTGAAGAAGGAGAGGTAGCTGATAGTGAGGATGTCTCAAGAACTTTCCAAATGCATAGAGGGGATGGCCAGGAGGGGAAGACACTGTACAGCTCATACATGAGTGGCAGAGACGGGCAACTTGAACATGGCCAGAAAGCCCGAGTGGGGGCAGGGTAAACACTGGACACAGTGGGCAAAGGACACTGGGCAAAGGGCAGGCCTTGTTTCTAACAAAGTTGACTGCTCTGTGTGTATGGTAACTCTCAGGGGCCTCCTTTCAGACTGTGTCTACCCAACATGTCTCTGAGAATGTTGTCACCTGGCTGGATTATACTGGCGTTGCGTCTAACTTGCTTGCTGGCTTAATGTCATATTACCTAAAGCCAGACTATCATCCCCAACCTCAAGCTCCACATGAAGGGTGTCAGTAGAGGGTTCTTTGGAGATCAGTGATGCATGAGCATAGAGAACAAAACCCTTTGGCCATTTTAAACAAGGCTTGTAATCTGGGAAGCTCGGGCACCTCTCCCACATTGGGGTAGTCCTGTAGGTAATGGTAGGGAACATCCGTAAGGAAAGAATGCATAGAATTAATGCCTCAGCTGAGCTTTAAAAGAGCAGCCTTAATTTTTACACCAAACTGTTTAATTGCATCTGTGCTCCAAGCCCTAAAGACACATAAAGAATCATTACATTTCTTGAATTAAATAATGCCATGTATTTTACAGGCACTGCACCAAAAGATGAAACTGGCCTCTGGCTTCTATACTGACAGAGAGAACAGACCAGGTCACAAGACATTTCTGGCCAGTTTTCCTTCCCACTCTATGCACCCAGGTGGCTTCACCTCTGCCAGCCTTCAGGGATAGCTTGTTTGCTCTGCAGAGCAGAGCATCACCCTGGGCAAATACTGTGTGGTCCAACTTCATGTGGACGTCGCCTAGAAACATTGTAACTTCTTCAAGATACAAACTTCTGGACTTAATATTGATGCATTGTCTCTACAGCCATTTATTAAATATCTTCGGTGAGTTAAGACTTGAGTCCGCTGGGGAGTTGAGGACAGATCAAGGAAAGCCCCTGCCTCCTAAGGAGCTCACAGACGAGCAGGAATGGTAAGAGGTCAGCACAAACCTAAGTCTTTAGGGAAGGCATGTGCAGAACTCTGCATAAAGGGAGTTAACACTGAGGGCATTTGTACTCTAAACTTTTCCCATCCAGATTGACGATGTCTGGCTGTCCCAGCATAGGATACCCGTAGAAATCAAATGTCTACAATCAGAGTGCCAGGAAATGTCCAAATAGGGAAGAAAGCTCCTCCTAGGAGGCTGACTGACAGACAGGGTGGGATTACATGTGTATAAGCCAAGGCTAGAATCGTCCACCCTGCAGAAAGCTATGCAGATGGAGGATTTGGAGCCATATCGGCTAATTTTATGAAGCTGCCAATTCTCCAAACAGGAAAAGGTGTAGGTTCAGATTCAAAAGAGAAAAACTTTGGGATCTGAGAAGTGAAGTAATTTTAAAGCCAAGGAGGGAAATGTGAGAGTGTTTTTTGTTTTTCCTATTGTGAGCCGACAGGAGAACATGAACTGTGAGAGGCCAGCATCAACTCTGTGGTATCTCAGGCTAATTAGGATGACTAGAACTTCTCGCCGTAGTAGTAAAGCCTCGTTTATGAAGCTGCATGACTTTTCTGACCAGAGACAACAGAGAGATTCGTTCACCCTGATATAACAGCCATTAAAAACATTGAACGGCCGGGAGACAGAAGCCATCTTCTACACGTCTATATTTACTTGCACACTATAAACTTTTAATTGTGCAACCCTTATACCGTCATCATTTCATCAGCATCTGCTAAGTTCCCAAGAGAACTAGAAACTACTTTATCAACCCCTCAAAACTTAACGCAAACCCTGGGAGCAATGATGTTCGTGTTAATGTGGACCATGAAGTTTAGGGTTTAGAGAAATATTTAAGGCATGTCTTGATCCTGAAAGCATTTTCTTGCTGGCGAAGCGTATGACTAAAAAGGAATTTCTGAAGCACTCCCACCATCTAGGGACAGCAGTGGAAGAGAGAGTCACTTCATGTCAACTCTATCTGATTGCTTGTGGGACTTCTGAGAAACCTGCAGTTCCCTGGTTTTAATTTTTTTTTTTTAAAGCATGGGTCTTCCCTTGAACATCACAGCCCATAGAGAAAAAAATTAAAACCAGCAGGCTCAGTTCAATTCTACATTTTACATGCAATCAAAAAAGATTTGTATACATGCATGTGCGAGCACACACATATACACACGCACGCGCGCGCACACACACACACGCATGCACACATTCGTGCACGCACAAGCAATATCCTCTCTATCCGTCTTTGGTCCCTTGGTTTCCCCCTCGGAGATCACAGTCTGCTTAAGAGACAAGAGGTAACCACCTGCTGAAACAAGCCCTCTCTTTGATTATCATGCAGAATTTTATTTTGAATAATACTTCACTAGAAAGAAAATATGCTGCCTAAAAGCTCAATTTTTTTTCAAGTTTCCATAATTAACTCATGGCATACATCACACTTGAGTCTAAATTTAAGGACAATGACAAAAAACCAAGTCTGCAACTTCTGCCAGAGGAATAGCTAACTGATTAGCCCAGAGGAATCTAAGATATTCTGGAGGAAAGGATACAATTTAACGTTTTCCCTTTTCACACAGAAAACTCAAGAAAAGGCACATGGCTTCTACTGAAGTTTTCAAGGGCCGCTCAGAGGAGCGTGCTTGCATATTTACTAGCTATCTTTGCATTCCCTGTACCAGAAACTGTGTCGGTGCGAGACAAGTGCTCATCTAAAATGGTTTGCTTACTTAAGCCCCCATCTCAGGGGCTTCTGTTTAACTCTTCCCCCAAGATGTCTTCTCGTTACCTGTGCCCATGCTTCTTAGATCTCGGTTTCAAACATACGGGGACATCTGTTTAGTGCATCAGTGTGATAAAAATGGTGCCTGATGATAGAGTAAAACAACTTTTCCTTTGAAAGTACCTGATTCTTTATCACTTCTCTTGAGGTCCACGTCCAAGTCTTCACCATGACTAAGGAACCACTGGCATAAAATGTCTCAAGGTTCTTCAGATGGAAGGGTGTGAGGATGCTTGGTCCAGCACGGGACAGGAAGTATTTTAAAACACTGACTCTCAAAAGAAATGCTAACCTGTTGTTCCTCTTGAAAGTGAAAGAGTTTCCATAGTCAAATCAGGTTAGGAGAATCTACCTGCTGGTGTGATCCATCTCAGAAAGTCTCTTATATTACTATACGTTTTTAGATGTGGTACATTATCTATGGTCCACTAGAGAAGGGGAAAGAACACTGCCAAGCTATCATATATCCTTATCCATATGCTATGTTTGTCCTCAAGATTTATTTATTTTTATTTCATGTATATGAATGTTTGGTCTGAATGTATGTGTACTGTGCCTGTAGTGCCAGCAGAGGCCAGAAGAGGGCGGTGGATCCCCTGGAACTGGAGTTACTAAAAGGTTGGGATCTGCCACGTGGGTGCTAGGATTCCCCCCTGGTCCTCTGCAAGAGCAGCCAGTGTTCTTAACACCTGAGCCACATCTCCAGCCCCCATCACAGTGGTTTATAAGGTGAGTCCTCACTATGAAAACAGTAAAGTGGAAAAGGCTAAGTATTCAAATTAGTGAAAGACAGCAATATGCAGTATCATCTGATAATTTACAGGGTAAATAACAGAACTAATATTCCTCATATTGTAGACTGAAAATTGACACACGTCTAGACTAAAACCTTCAAGAAGCAGTTAATGCCCAAAGAAGTTACTTGATGTGGTCGCACGCCTGTTTAACATGAGCCGGGTCCTAGAGACTGGACCCTGACTCATTCTCTACGCTCCCTCCTCAGCCCGTGCTCCGTGATACCTTACTATGCCGTCTACCGCTAACTCTTGCTCCCCAAGCACATGGTCATCTCCTGCCGGCTCCACTCCCCCACTAAGGACAGCTAGCTAGTCCTTCCGCACCTTTCACTGTCCTGTGAGAAATCTGGTCCCAGGAAGCTATCTATCCTGCACCAAGAAACTTCTCACCCTGCTCCTGCCTCCATGGTTAAACAAAGAGAGAGTGTCTACATGGACTCGTAAAAGCATCAGTACAGTACTTTCTTTCACCCTAGAGTTAATAAAGCTTGCACCCCAGTGGCCATTTTTTTTTTGTGGCACCGTCTTGATGCTTAAGATGATGTTACTTGTTCGCCGACATTCATCTGGTCCACAAACATGCATCGGGTGCCCCTTATGGGACAGACACGGTTCTAGTCTGAATGGAGCAGTGAGTCAAACAGTCAGAAATTTCAGTCTTTCTGGTGCATTACAGGATCCAAGCATTCATTTCCTGTAACAAGAAATTCCTAGCCTGGCCAACCCATCATCCTCTCCTGGCTGTAACAGATTGCTCCCCGGATTCTTTCTCTTTCTTCTCTTTGATAGTAAGAGATTGAGGTTCTATACTAAAAAGGTTTTGGAAATTATCAGCTAATGTAACACTTGAGAATTCTAATTGTAAAAGAGCAGTAATGATAACAATAACTGTTACTCTCAGTTTACAGTTGAAAACATGGAATGAAAGATAGAAAAGGAAACTTCTGGGGGCCCAAAAGCAAACTGGTAATAAAAACAAACCAGTAAGGAATAACATAATTTGTTTCCTCATCAATGCCAAAACTATAGCAAAGGGCTCTGAAACGTAATATTAAGTTATATAAAATCACACGAGTGATAGTAAAATATTAATCAAGTGGGATGAGTCATCCTGAGATAATATGTATTCTGGCAATAAAATAAAATGTTATAAAATTACAGCCATAGAGATATTTACAGTGGTAGATTTTCCTGGCTTGCCTAAAACTCAAATAATCTATTGATTTAAAATAATATCCCATTCTCTGTAAGTACATGGCTGAAAATAATCATCATGAGTAGCATAGAAGGAAGTATTTATCATAAAAGTTATTATGTGTAAGTGTGCAAATATATAATTTATTAAACCATTAAATACCTAATAAATAATTTTGTAACATTTTAAAATAAGTGATACACGAGTGAGCATATTAAATACAGATAAAGGGGGAAATTAAGGAACTTCTAACAAATATTAAGCTCTCCAATAAATGGTTGCTTTCAAATGTGAAGGCACAAAATGTCTACATACACTTTTATCATTTTATCACTGTATCTCAATAATGCAGTTTAAATAACTTTAAATTAAAATGTATCCAGCAAAAGGAATCATGAAAAATTTGATCACTAAATAAAATGTTTCAGTTGAAACTATAAATTTGGAAAGACTGACAATGAAAACCAACAGGTGTGATCAGGTATGATCTGCAGTTACCTCTGACCACAGGTGTGATCAGGTATGTTCTGCAGTTACCTCTGCCCGCAGGTGTGATCAGGTATGTTCTGCAGTTACCTCTGCTCACTTCTTTGTCATGCCCATCAGTTGAGGTAAAATGCCTTTTAGTTCATTCATTTCTCCCTGATCTTTTTTATAGCATCACTGTGAGCATGCTTAAATACAGAAACAGCCTATCTATGCAATTTCTCCAAATTCATCTTGTCTTGACTTTCTAGTCTTGTAGAATTGTTGGAGGCAGTAATGTTTTATATCTTTCACAGTCATTGTAATACTTAATTTTCAAAAGAGATGATGAGATGGGTTTCAGATATTCCCATGCCTGCCTTGATATTCTACTGTGCTACTAATATATTTGCCATTTAACCAGGTTTAGTAAGGCATATGCCCAATACCTTATATTTATACATGTACGTTATTTTGTGACAAATTGACCTTGACAAAATATGCGTTCTCTACAAAGTTTTTAAAACACATAAACGACATATCAAGCTTTCAGTATTAATTGAAGCCTCACTATCATTATAAAGCTACTAATTCTTGTTTCAAAAACACTCCTCATTAATCAACTCATTAATAAACATTTAAAATATAATTTTTCTAGTTTCCTAAAATATTTCATTTATGCAAAAACTGGTCCATGCTTGACGTTCAACATGTTTAACTAATAACGTCTCAGGATTCTATAAAAATCCAAAACATGGCAAAACAAAATGTATAGTTTTCTTTAGTTCTTGGGTGGCCCGCTGCAGGAAGTTTGGCTACATGTAAAAGCTATGAATTACTGCTAAATCAGCTATTTGGTAAAAGATAAGTTAGTTTACAAAAACTTGTTTTACTTTGTAGAAGGTCTACATATGAAAGACATTTCCAAGAAACGTCCAAGCAAAGGGAGCGGGAGCCCTATTGAAAACGGAAAGGGTTCACTCTACACACACTGCTGGAACATGTATGGGCAAGAAAAGTGTGGTTTGTAAATCCATATGCTCCTAACTGGGTATTCCTCACATACTTTGAGATTTTTACAATGCACCTATGTGTTCAATGCTAACACTGCAGGGCAAGCCAAGCAAGAATGTACAGCTAGTGCCACCTACTGGACGGCGGGGGGAGCAGCCAGTCAACTGACCTCTAATGCTGTTGTAAACTATGCTGAAAATTGCCTCTGGTTTTAAAGTTATTTCTCTTTTAAAAAAAACAAACAAAACAAACAAACCACCTGGCTTGTTAGTGTACATAGCATGTATGAGGCCCCACATCAAGCCTGTAGAACTGTATACACATGTGCACGCACACACATTCACACACATGCTCACATATGTATCACACACACCATACATGTCTGTGTTTCTGAGTGTGTATTCTTCAAAAATGCTAGTATAATTAAAAAGCTAGATGAGACGAAAACGTAAAAATGGTGAGCACACAAGACAGAACTCTGCTCGTGACACCAACAGAGAACCAAGGACTACTGAATCCTGATCCCAGTCATAGTGGTTTTGTGTCTGAGAACAGGCTCTGCACTCCACTCACAGAGCTGAAGAGTTTTAGCACAAGAACAATAGAAAACTTGAAACTACTAAAATATTGTGTTCACAAAACTGTTTTTTTGGAGGGTTTGGTTTGTTTGTTCATTTTTCTAGAAGACCATTGTTTCTATCAAAGGCCCATGGAGGTGGTCCAGATTTGAACAGCACTAACGTAGAAAGTGTACTTATTCCAGTGGGTAAGCTGATTGTTTTTAAAGTAGAAGTAACACCAGTTGCTACTAATGAACTACTGTCAGTTTTAATTGAAAATAGTGCTTTTTACTTTACAGAGATGCTCTTGTGTGCATCTGTAGTAAACTTTAAGGTGGCAAAAGTACAAACACACTAATTTGCTTCACAGATGTAAACAAACGAGTCAGAGTTCTTAATTCTCATAGTAAATATAAGATATATGTGTACAGTTCAGGCAGTTAATAAACTAACAAACTCATATTATTTTAGAGAAAAAGGCAAAGACATTCTAGATGATATATATGTGTGTGGTATCTATATATGTGTGTGTGCATATGTATGTGTTTATATATGTCGTGTATATACATGTGTGTATATATGTGTATGTGTGTGTATATGTGTGTATATATATGTGTGTATATATGTGTGTATATGTTGTTGTGTGTATATATGTGTGTGTATGTGTATATGTATTTATGTATATATATGCATGTATATATATGTATGTGTATATGTATATGTGTGTATGTATATATATGCATGTGTACTACATATATATATGTATATATATATGGAGTTTATCTGTGCTGTCACTTTTGTTATTTAACTAAAAATACTATGGTCCATATCTAAGACATCCACTATATTATAAAAATATAATAAAGTGAGAATAAATTGCCTTTTGAAAATAAATTTTAAAGGCACATAAGCTATAAACTTCCCTTTTAATCTTCCCATATAAAGTAATCTCAAATGAGTTCCTACTCTTTGTTATAGTTATGACCTCATATACATATAAACTTTCCAGATGTTTATTATTAGTTTAAGAAATACTTACTAACCAGCAGACACTGTGTCATGTTCCGGGGTCACAAACCCCTGGTTCATAGAGCTCTACTGTCACAGAGGATGGTCTGTGTATTCCAAACCCTACTTTTCAGAATGTGCCTTTGAGAGTTTTAATTTATTCACTAGAACACTACATTATATCTTCTTCACAAACAGCCTAATAGTCGCAGGCTGGCTTATTAAACATGTGGATGAAGTGACATCAAAGTCTCAACTGCTTATTGTGTGACTTATCACCATAATTGGACCTATCTAGACAGGCACCTCTAGTTGGCTAAAACTACCATGATATCTGATCTAAGCTACCACAACACTTAATTTTCTCCAGCATTAAAACCATGGACCAAATTTTGCTGCACAATCCCTCTTCAGATAATCCTTTCATCTTGATTTAGCACTACCTAGCAGACTTTCCTATAAATCTTGAGTAATAATTAATACTGAAGTTTGAGATATAATTCACCTCGAGCCAAAAATTAAAACTGTGCTAAGAAGAAAAAAACCCACAGGATTTCATAATGGAACAGATTATCTAATGTTTCTTCTTCATTTTTAAAGAAAAAGAGAATAAAATCCGGGCAGGTTCACAGATGTGCCCAAGGTCATGCACAAGCCAATGACAGAACTGTGGTCTAAGTTTCTGCTCCTGTCCCGGAGTGCTTTGTAATACTTACCGGAAGCTGTTGTAGGAAATTACCAAGAAACTCTGAGTGAGAAAAATGATCTTTAATGACAGACACGAGTGAGCCGTGACTCAGATGAACCTAATAAGCTCTAAGTTAAAATTATGCGTTATTAGAAAAATAAGGAGAAAGGCCAGCCAGAGCCGAAGTGATAAATCACTTCCGAGATACGGCCTCGATGCCCGCCGCCCAGCTACGACCAGTCTCGGGAGCCTGTTTCCACTGTTACTTTCTTTTAGCAATAGAGTTACTCCGCGTTGAATTATTATTCAAAATCAATTATAACTCAATGTTTAATAATTATTCAAAATTAATTTGTTACTCAATATCGAATTATTATCGAGTACTCAGATTTAATGGGGATAAGGAACCCAAGTCTTTCTGATTTACAGAGATCTCTGCCATAATGGGTTTGGGCCAAGGAACAGTGATTTAAAGCAAGGAATAAAATTTTCATCTCAATTTCCTAGGCCTCCCACTACCCTCTTTTCCTCTCTGTACCAAGTGATCAAGGTTAGGGCTGTCGTCTCGGTGACGTCTTAAAATTTAAAAGTTCCAACTAGTTTGTATCACTGTCGCTAAATCTAACAAACTCTTCGGCACGCCTGCCTCTCAAAGAGGAATAGATCACAAGTTCATCACGCTTCAAACACCAGTGACCCTTGAAAGTTAGGGAAATTCTAACCAATTCATTTGCCAGCTAAAATGTGTCTATAAGTCCCCGGGAAGAAAGATATAGGATTTCTCTGTGTTTTTTGTCAATATGGGGTGGTAAGAAGGGAAGAAACATATATTTACAGAATGTCACATCTGGCGCTGGACAACATTCACAGAGAACGAACACATCAAACACAGGTCGGGGGACCGGCAAGATGGCTCGGTAGGTAAAGGCACGTGCAGTCAAGCAATCTGAGTTTAGTCCCCCGGAACAACACCCAGAGGTTGTCACCTGACTGCCAGAGATGCACAAAGGTAGCACACATACACACACACACACACATACACACACACATACATACACACACACACACACACACACACACACACACAACATCAGTGTTCAAAAGAAATAATAGATTGATAGGTTATATATCTCAAGCCACATGCATTTGTGGTTCTTATTAAATTAAAAGTGGTTATAAACGGAAATTTATTTATACACGCTTAAGTGTTTTAAAAGTCTGTTTTCATGGAAAAATATAAACCCAAAAGGATATAAACGTAGGAGTTTTTGTAATGAACCTAGTGAAAATATGTATGGTGCTTACTCTGGGTCGGGAAGTGTCCTAAGCTTTTTTACATGCTAATCTATTTAATTCTCACAGCAATCATTTTGGGCAGGATCTATCATTGTCTTTCTTGTGAAAATATGGGAACTAAGATGTCCAGACAGTAAGAGTCGAAGCCAGATTCCAATTTCCACCAGTCTGGATCCAGAATTGCTTACCGAGCTCTGGTGCTGGAATGGTTTGCTCCTTACCCGGTTTTGTTGAATTTATCTCTGAATTTATTTTGTTATCAAAAGTGAAAGCTATTTGTATTTCAACTCAACAGTTTCATTATGGAATACTTTACTAGCCCTGTTATATTTTAAGGAACACACTGCTCTTTGAAAGTTACTTCTGTAAACTCTTAAGCCTCCGCTATGGATAGCAAACCCGCCCTACAAAACTATGTGCAGGGCTTTTCCCCATGGAGGCATTTACAAGGGGAAAATAGGCACGGACCTTAGCTGAACGCTTGTGGCTCTGTCACTGCACGAGTCTATAGCGATGGGAAACTGCCCTGTGGTAGGAAGACTGCAGCGAATGAGTTTTTCCTTGTGCGCAGACACAATGCAATGGGTGAGCCTAGCCAGGTCTACTGCCGGCCTCTCCTGTCGTCCACCCTTATCTTGTCCCATCTGCTCTCATTACCATCTTCAAGACTCGACTCCCGAGAACACCACACAGCCTCAAATCCATCTACTCTACTACACGGGGGCAGCGCAGGACTCGCAGGGCCGGAAGAACAGTGCCAAAAGTGGTTGGGGGCGGGGCCCCATGCATTACGCTGCATTTACTCGTGAGTTGTCGTAGATCAACAACATAAAATCTACTTTTTACAAGTGCCGTCTCTGACACCTGAAATCAAGTTGCCATCTCAGGCCCTATCAAAGCTATGCAGGAAAACCAGCGCCGGCCCTCCCCACGCTGCGACAGCTGGGTGTATAGAATGCCCATGACAACTTCAGCCCTCTTGAGCGCACCATTCCCAGCACCTCCTGATGTGCCCAGATTTCCTTACTTCCTCGCTACTTCCACTTGCCCTTGTCTTCCCCCGCGATCCCCATAGACCACGTGTTTCCTGCCACACATCCCTCATTTCTATCTTCATGTCTTGCTCGCGCTACTTCATGTTCTGAAATTATCCCCACTCCAGGCCACGCAGTTAACCGCTGCTCAAGCTCTGTGATCACCCATCTCCCTTGTGGAACCTAAGCTCCAGAGTCCCAGATCACTGTGCTCTGGTTCCCTACTCTGCCCAAGGCAGTCATGTCCAGTCTAGCCGTAGCGTAATAAGGTCAGCAAGCCTCATATGGTTTTATTTATCTCTACTTGTTGAAAAAAAAAACAATCAACTGAGCTGGAGAGATGGCTCAGAGGTTAAGAGCACTGTCTGCTCTTCCAGAGGTCCTGGGTTTAATTCCCAGCAACCACATGGTGGCTCACAACCATCTGTAATGGGATCTGGCGCCCTCTTCTGGTGTGGCTGAAAACGACAGTGTACTCACACATAAAATAAATAAATTTTAAAAAAAAAATTCAAAAAACTAAAGAGGACCAGCAAAAAGAAAGAAAAACCAGTCAACTGAGTCTTGTTTATCATTGTATCCTTACTACTCACGACGTATATTCATGCATTTGATTCTTAGTGTTTAATTTTAAATTCTCTACCCAATATATGGATAAAGATGTATACAGTAATGGGACTATATTAACTTAGATGGTATGGACACACAGTGAAAGTTTGAATTTTCCTCTTCCCTTTAAGTGCTTAAAAATCACATTTTTAAAAAAGCATAGTGTTTCTAACTTATCTTATAAAAACTATTTATTTTATGTTTGAGAGTACACTGTAGCTGTCTTCAGACACACCAGAAGAGGGCATCAGATCCCATTACAGATGGTTGTGAGCCACCATGTGGTTGCTGGGAATTGAACTCAGGACCTCTGGAAGAGCAGTCAGTGCTCTTATCCACTGAGCCATCTCTCCAGCCCCAGTGGTTCTAATTTCAGAACCAGTTTGAAACATGCTATATTCGTTCTGTTTATTTGGTTCTTGTTAATTGGAAACCTTTCTTCTTAGCTGCAGTCTAAGTGACACACTTGCCTTAAAGTTCTCATTTTCACTTTTCCCCTAAAGGACAGACACATGTGCCGTGAGAAGCTTGGCATTCCCTTAACAAGCTGAATGTTCTGCCCCGTGTGCGCTGACTTGCAGATGTGTACAGGATGTGCTGGAGAACAAGACACCAGGAAATACCAGTGACAAGTGCATGCTGGGCAGGGAAACTGGGCGGTGTCTCTAATTCAGAGTAGAGTGAGGGTTTGTAACCAGCTTCCATCTTTAAATTAGGGTCCAACTAAAAGAGCTGAAGTTTAGTAAAACATGCTGGTGTACCATTTCCCGCAGCAGAAATACCCACTCAGCCCGGCCCCCTACAAAGGACAGTATAACAGTCAGCAACCTGAGGGGAGCCCACAGGCTCTCAGGGCCACGGGCTGACTCTTCGTCACCAAGTGCAGCAGGTTGAAGGCGGACATCGCTGTGGTATCCTCAGCAACACACCCGGAGGCAAAGGCAGCAGCAACAGCTGAGTAGGAGAGAGAAAACAAAAAACAACAGATTAAAACCTCGAGACCGTTAGGCGCGCTCATCGAACAACTAATGGTTTGTGTTTATCTAGGGTGAGCACATGCACCATCGATAATAAGCCACGGTGCGTCGGTTTCAGACGCACAGCTGACTCGCGGTCATCAAGAGTTCCTGCACTACGCCAAGGAGCCTGGTTGTATCCCCAATACGTATGTGAGTGAAATTGAGGCTCAGAGATCCAAGAGCACAGAGCAAACACAGGGTGGGAATGCTCGCTTGACAGCAGAGCCAGAATGTGTCCTTGCGGAGAGACTTGTCCTTTAAGACAAGGAAAAAACAAAAAAACTTAAGGACAGCTATGAGTCTTCACAAACTGTCAATTTTGAATAAGACGCAGGGAACGCGCCCTTTTGTTCAATTTTATGATTTATACCTTCTACATAAAATTCCGTGAGTAGAACTCATGACCCAACATTGAAAGGGGTATATATATATATATATATATATATATATATATATATATATATATATGTGTGTGTATATATGTGTGTGTGTGTGTGTGTGTGTGTGTCTTACTGAAGTCTTTGGAAATGAGTCATGTAGAAGAATCCCCAACTTATACGATATCAGGACTTCAGACAAAAATCCCAGCTTGTGGGATGTGCATTAGCAACACAGGGCCCTGGTTGGTGCGTAAACATCTCACCCAGGCCCTGACTGGTGTGGACTAACTTCGGATGAATGTGGAGAAGACTCAGTGATTATCAATCTCTCGTGTTTTATTCAAAAATCACCACGTTAAGGAACTTCAACCGCCAAATGTCCAAAGACGGGATGAAACTAACGTCCCGCTCATTTCCTCACCACCACCTCCTCCATTCCCCACCCCAAAATAAAAGTCTTTTCCTGGACTCTCCTGACCCCCTTGAAGAGCAAATCTGTAATAAACAGTAATATATTTGACCAAATCACTCTGGAGTATATCTGACCGAAATCTGCTTGTATTAACGTGCCTGAACTCTGACTCCCCCAAACTAAACTCACTACAGAACTAAAACGTTTCTGTGCTCCTAACTGGAGGTAAGGGGGTGGGGGTGGGGTGCTTAAGAATCACAATGCACAGCCTGAGAGAACCGTTAGACATAAATAAAGATGTCATTTTCACGAGTGACTGCGGAGCAGGCAAAGACTGCATGCCTTTGTAGCAGACTACTGACTAATAAAAGATCAAAGGTCTATACCTCACAACGCCATAAATAAAAATGTAGGGTTTTTTTTTTCTTTTTTCCATGAGACCCTTCCCCGTGAGGGATAAAGTATGTGCGGTAAATGTAATTACTTAGCAAAGCTGCGGCCTCTCTGTGCTCCCGCAGCTGACCATAAAACGTCTTCCTATTCTGTTTCATCAACCGCTGTACCAGGCTCCCTGGGCGCCTACGGATCACTGTGGCCATCTGGCTTGTGTCAAAGCCAGCACACAGGAAGAAAGGCGGTGACGTCACCCCGCAGGTCAGGCAAAGAACAAAGATGCCGTCTACAATTAAAAGCCAAGGACTGCAAATACCAGAGGCTCAAAGTGACTGTGATTTAATAGTCCGTCCTCGCTGCCTTTTTCCTACCCATATAGCCAGAGCGCCATCTAGTGGCAAATTGGTTTTGCCCGGTTTGGGGGCGTTTAAGCTGCTTTGTTTCCATTTTGGTGTTTAAAGTCGACTCTACAAGTGCCATACTAGGGTCCACACGGTAAAGCAACGGACGTTATTACTGCCACAGCCACCTTGTCTTTTCAGATGCCGAACGACAGAGCACAACCTGTCGTGGTGTGAGCCACCCGCAAATCTCGCCTTTTATAGGCTGGGAACTGATAAGCCCTCAATTATGTTAACGCTCACAAGTATGTTAGAAAAGGCAGGCAAGTTTACAGAATGCTTGCACAGTGTGCGTACCCTGAGAATGTGTGTCTGAGCCACAGACCGAGGGGCAGAGCTAAAGATTGCTGCCACCCGTGTCTGCGTGCCCTGCAGCTCCATCAGACAGAAGCGCTGGGGAATGTGCCTTTAGTGTGTGCCATCCAGGGACAAGACCATGGTCACAATATTTGGGGGGGGGGCTGAGGTTTTGAGGGAAGAGAGAAAGAGCATGTGTATTTTTCTCACACTTGCAATAAAGTGCGGACGCGGATGACAGACATAAAATACACAGCCCATTTCCAGGAAGATGGCCATCACTGGGGATGTGGGCAAGCTTTGTTGCTGAACTGGCTGGTTGGACCCTGGCTAGTATCTGTAACTCCTTGTATGTATGACCTTGGACAAGTCACTTACCTTTGCTTCCCCAACTCTAAAGTGACCATTAAATAGAGCAATTAGTTAAAAGGAGCCCTAACAACTCCTAGTATGTGGCATGTGTTCAGAAAAAGTTAGCTGTCAAATATTTGCCATGTTTAACATTACATGAATTGGAAAGTTACGTTTATGAAAAAATAAAATTTCCAACGGCACATTCTGATCCTGGCTTCCCCTCGCCCACCTCTTCCCAGCTCCTCCCCACCTCCCCACCCATCCAACTCCATGCCTTCTTCTTGTGTTTCTCACCATATCTTATCCCACCCCATGGTCCTGCTGGACCCACCGCCCATCACCCCCCCCCCATCCCGGAACAAGCCGACTGTTCCTACTAATTCCAGGTCTCTCTTTCGAGTCTGTGCTCGCCGATACCTTTTCCCACCGCCGGGAATCACAGCATAGCTTTTCCAGCGCTCACCCTACAGAGCACCGGATGATGAGCTATCCTACAGCAATGTCCAGGATACTGGTGAGTTTTCATCTTTACCTCTTCTAAATTAACACTGCAGGGAAGGGAGGGGATTTTTTTTTTCATTTTTGTACCCCACTACCCAACACATGACAACCAAGTACTCATTCACTTACTAAGTAGAAGACTCAATGCCAACAATTAACCCACAAAACCAGCTGTTCAGGGCATCTCATTTCCAATGTTGTCTCTGCCAGTTGCCTTGCTAACGGTGCTTACAGGAATTAAAATCTGTTATAGTGCACGCTTGCCAGCCAGGGCTAGAACAGGTTGGGAGGCTGAAGAGCATCCCCACTTAAAACTCAAAGATAACTCAACTGACCTATGATTTTCAAAAGTTCTACTTTCCTGCTAATACCCCTACTACCTCAGAATTCTAACGTCCAGATCATGACTGAACTCAGTTTGCTGGTGGTTTTGGTTTGGATCCTCCCTGACTCCCTCTTTTCCTCTGTGTCTGAAGTTGAACAAAGTACTAGCCAGAGAGAGAGAGCATTACCAGGGAATGCAGAGAATTCGCCAAGCTGATAATTAGTTCCAGATAGAGCTGACTGTACCCATGGACTTGAAGTGTCAGCCCCGAAGGTCGGATCCCTCGCCAACAAACGCAAAGAATTGTGCACATGAGCGGTTTTCACGAGCTGGTAAAAACGCTCTCCCCGCCAAATGACAAAAGCCAATGACAAATTAGAATGTTGTCAAGGACAATTTTTAAAAACATAACTCTCAAATATCACCACAATCTTCTTCCTCTCCAGAAGGAAAAGGTGTGCAGAGAGTGAGAACCAGGAAAGGAATCTTAAAACAAAGACCATTGTTGACAGAAAATGCTCCACTGATGGGTACAGTCTCGAACCACCACTTTCCCCATTTCCTTTAGTAGAAAAGTTACCATGGGTCCGGAACCTCTAACTATAAAGTTCTATTGGACACATTGTTCTCATTGGCACTGGGCCTGACACGCACTTTATGTTCAACTGTTATTGGCTGAATGGACGGGCATCTCCTTTAGCTGCTGCCTCATGAAGTCAGCAGCTGGATAGGTCGCGGTGGTGCCACCACTGCCAAGCAGAGTCTACTGGGATGCACAGAAGCCTGGGTTTTAAGAACGCCCCAGCCCTCCAAACCATTTCCAAATTAAAATTAGGGAAGTTGAGACCCGATGCTTTAAAATGTACCACAGTGCAAAACCTATGCATTGTTCTAAGGGGGCCATTGGTGTCACAGTTTATACCTTCTATTTCACATATGTATTTCAGCTACATGTTTTTCCTTTCTCTTCACATGGGTTTTAGAGATCTGAGCTCAGATAGCCTGCTATTTTTCTTCATATATAAAAAGCATTGGCAAGACAGAAAAAAAAAACCCACATAAAGCAGTTTAATTCTTATGTAAATGAAAATACTTCAGAGGGTGGACGGCTGGAGACTGAATCTAGCTAGGGCCCTGGCCCTCGTAGGCAATCGTTCTGTCACCACGCTTCATCCCAGACATTCCTGTCGCTTTTTATGTGAAACGGGGTCTCTCTGGCCTTTAACAGAGTCTGTAGCCGTGGCAGGACTCGACCTCGTGCCCCTCAGCCTCCCCGGGGAGCAGTTCAGTTCCGGTTTTTCAGTTATTTCTTTTTTGCTGTTTGGGTTTTCCTTTTCGAGTCCTGAGATCACACTAAGACCCTCACTGACCTCTACATTTCAGTGAGGAGTTTTACCCTGAGGTTTGCAAGCCCCCTCTGCAACCACGGAACTTGTGATGTCAGCCATTAGAGGAGCACACAGCGCCTCTGAATACTACAGACCCCAGGGAACAGAGGCACAGCGCCTCCTGGCGGCATTTCCTATGGCTGATGATCACTTTCTTTCTCCCTTTGCAGAACCAGTGTCTTTATCTCTTACACCATTTCCTTTTATTCCCAAAGTAATTACACTCCCAGTCTGGTCCTTCTGTTCCCTCTAGGTTTCCGACCTGCATACTCTCTCCGATACAGACCCACCTTGCATACATACTCTCCACCTTCCAGATGCTTGCAACGTATAAAGCTCTAGAGCTGACCTTCCTCAAAGCCTCCAACACCTTGTTTTCTAAAGATTTCTAGATAACAGTGGTATCAGTTTGTGTATGCACTGTGTGCTTTTCCTTCGCAGGGACCTCCCTACAGTTTTATAACCTCATAAGCTAGTCTACTTCGTGTTGTTTAAATATTTGCACGTGTGCATTTCGTGTCGCTATGAATAGGAACCGGATTCAAGTGCCTGAACTCGGTGAGTCTGAACGTGTGATCCTGAGGTAACTTACTCCTACTGCTTGCTATTCTGCGGCTATTTCTGGCTCTCCACTTCCCACGCTGGGAGTGCAGTGCCTCCTGCTGCCCCCTGGTGGTGGAGAGACCACATGACATGTTCCAATCAACACATTAGCAGCAGAGATGGTAAAAGTGGTGCTCCCGAGCCTCTTGGCTGTTGGTGTGAACCCACCGTACAGCACTTGCTTTTCTTCTGGAACAATCCCACCTCTACAGCTAATCCAGAGCAGCTCTGTTAAAGCGTGACTCCGGAGTAAGGAAACAAGGAATAGACTTTCCATCGGGCCCACAGAGAGTATGAAGTACAAACAAGAACGAAGCCTTCAGCATGTGCAGCCCTTGGTACCGGCGATCGTTTGTTCAGATCAGAACGCCTTTTGACGTGCCCGGGAAGCAAGCGATGGAGCCATAATAAAGTTTATTTTAATCACCTCTACTAAATTAAATTTTCCTTTGGGTTGGAGAGAGCCCCGCAGTTAAGAGGGAACATTGCTCTTCTAGGAGACACAAATTAGTTCCCAGCAGTGGCGTCACATCTTCTTGTAACAGCAGCTTCTCCTCCATGGCGATCACATACCCCTGGCCTCCATGAGCACCTGCATTCATGCGTATCTACTCACAGACACATAATTTAAAATAATAAATATATGTTTAATCCTCAAGGACAGGAATTCTGGTGCTAAAGATTACTGTACCCGTTTCAGAAAATGCATTCTAGAAACATGAGAAATCTGACACCAAGGTCATGGAGACATCAACAGAAAGCCTACAGCGCTCACCCATTAGTCACCTCATTAGTAACTGTCCCAAAGCTCCCCTTATGGTCGGAAGAGAGAACTCTCCTCTTAGAAAAAGACACCGAAGACCACACGATTGCTGCTTAACCCGACCACACAGAATTAACTGTCCCAGTCCTCCAGAAAGTGAAGTGTTCAGTCACTCCATGGCAAAGTCAAGTAACTTGTAGTGAGAGCTGAATGAATGAATGGGTGAATGAATGAATGAATGAATGAATGAATGAGTGAAATCCTTTATCCCAATGTGACTGCTGCTCCCTGGGCACTAACCACATTCTCGGCAGCTTCTTACTGACTCAACGAGTGGGAAGCCTAAACACAAGTACACACAGACGCGATGCTCTCACTGTAGTCAATCAACAATACAAGGAAAAAACAATCTATTTGCCATGATGCTCCCAAAAGACTTTACTTACTCCAGCCCTAAGGTTAAGCAATCCTAGAAACAGCTTGATTTTCTCAACCTAAAGGTAAGCAGCAACAACAATGGCGATAACAACACACACAGTGCCATGCACAGACACGAACTCATACACATACCACACACACACATACACATTCACACACCATACACACACATACTCATATGTAAACACACACATACCACACAGCCCACACAGACATGTCATGACACACACACATGTCATGACAATATAAGCTTTAAAAAAAAACAACCCGTGGACAGATACTTGGCTGTTTCGGAATGTACTGCAAACACTGGCAGCTTCGTACACGGGAACGAAAAGGATCTAGCAAAGGAAGGCAGAAGGGAAATCAGGAGAAAGTCTGAAGGCACCAGGCTCTTCGTCTTGTGAAACAGAGAAGAGGCATCAACTCAACCATAAAATGGCTCCCTAAAACTCCATCTTCCCTGAATAACAGACTCCCCTGGAATGCGGGCTCAGCATAAGTCACAGGTCTTGGCCTCCCAGCAACGGGATGGGAGCACGAAAGTGAACTGTGGGAAAGGGAGCGTAAGTCTGTGGACCTTGTGATCTGTCAGAGGAACTTTAAAGGCGAGGTCATGTGGTTTCAGCTTCTTCCTCCCTCCTGAGACATGGTTAGCAGTTCGTAAGCCCCAAAACAGACGTTGCTGGATGAAGAAGACCACGCCATGAAGCCAAGCAAAGATGGTTGTCATCTTTGACCTGGTGCATGAAAGCAAAGTAAGTTTCTGTATTTTCTGAGTCCCTTTGCTGCATCTCTGTCTGCCACGGCGAGCCTCCGGGCTATCACAGGCTAAGCAGTAAATATAGCGGTGCTGTAAAGTGAACGACAGACCGATCACAGCACCAGGAGTGAACGGTGCAAAATACTGAAGCAGTGCGAGAGGAGCCCTTAGCTTTCACGTCTGGATGTCATCCGAGTTTGACAAGCCAATCGGTGTTGCTATGACTGTATCAAAAGTATAGAAGTAAGTTTAAAAAAAAACAATGATTTGAAGTTGTTTCAGGGGAGTGAGACAGAGAGAGGTAAAGTCGGAAGGTATTAGTGCTTGTGCACTAAGAACCATTTGCAGATTTTCTTTATAAAAATAAAATTAACATGAAAAACATGCTGTGTTCCAGATGACTCTTTCATCTAAAAAGAAAAAAAAAAAAGACCACTTCTGAACGTCGCCTGAGTCTATATTCTAGGCCTGGGAGTCTACGTTAAAGTATCTATGTCCACGATTGGTATCACTTTTGAGGCAAGGTCTCACTATATAGCCCATGCTAGCCTCAAATTTGTGAGGATTACTGAGGCAGGAGGATTGTTTCGTGCAAGGCCAGCCCAGGCTACATGAGTACCTGGCCAGCCTGGTATACAGGGTAAGATCCTGTCTCAAAACAAAACTCAGCTCATGTTCCTTCCCTCCCTCCCTCCCTGCCTCCCTCCCTCCCTCCCTCCCTTCCTTTCTTCCTTCTTCACAATTTATTCTTATTTCTATATTTCTGATTTTGTTCCAAAATATTCCCAACTACCCATCACCAAAATTGCAAACATGATTTCCTAGTTCTACTTTTAGCCACTGGCTACCCAGGCGACACTAACTGACCGCAACTCTATTTCCATTCCGTTCCCTAAACGTATCCTCCTCTTCTCACCTAAGATGGGGAACAAACTGCTGCTCCACGTCGTTCACTTCTGATCCGGTCCCCTTCACATCTGCCCTGCTGTCCCCTGCACACAGCCTGTACACTGGTTTTGCTCACACACACAGGACTTAACATGCTCCAGGACTCATCGCCATCTCCAGAGAAAGGTTCGACCAATCTGCCCCACCTTCACGGCCTGTCAGAGTCATTTCTTTTGCTCTTGCAGTTCTTCAGCCTTTAGCATTCTCTGGTCCACACCACCCTCCACTGACCCTTGTGTCCTTTGTTATTTCGTGCCTCCCTCCATACCTAGCTCTTAGAAGACAGCCAATGTATGCCACTTGAATAAATAAATAAATATTACGTTCTGATTCTGACCCACTGTTCAGTTCCTTCCTAAAATCTCCCATTTAGTGGAAATTTCTACAGATCCTCAGCTTCCTTATCTGTAAAATATGGGTTATAATAACAGTTATTTCATTAGAGTTCACATTAAATGAAATTTTTTATAATACTATATAGCACAACGCAGTGAATTTTAATATTCCCTATCCAGAAGGAAAACAAAAGGAGGAAGAAGAAAGAAGTATAGAGATGAGGGGGAGGAGTATGGAGATGAGGGGGAGGAGTATGGAGATGAGGGGGAGGATTGTGGAGATGAGGGGGAGGGGTATGGAGATGAGGGGGAGGGGTATGGAGATGAGGGGGAGGATTGTGGAGATGAGGGGAGGGGTATGGAGATGAGGGGAGGGGTATGGAGATGAGGGGGAGGATATGGAGATGGGGAGGATATGGAGATGAGGGGGAGGGGTATGGAGATGAGGGGGAGGGGTATGGAGATGAGGGGGAGGGGTATGGAGATGAGGGGGAGATGTATGGAGATGAGGGGAGGAGTATGGAGATGAGGGGGTATGGAGATGGGGGGTATGGAGATGAGGGGTATGGAGATGGGGGGTATGGAGATGAGGGGGAGGGGTATGGAGATGAGGGGGTATGGAGATGGGGGGTATGGAGATGAGGGGAGGGTATGGAGATGAGGGGAGGGTATAGAGATGAGGGGGGAGGGGTATGGAGATGAGGGGAGGGTATAGAGATGAGGGGGGAGGGGTATGGAGATGAGGGGGAGGAGTATGGAGATGATGGAGAGGAGTATGGAGATGGGGGAGCAGTAGGGAGATGAAGGGGGAGAGAAAGGGGAGAGAGCTACATGATTACAGAATTTAATTAACTTAGTTTGGAATACATAAAGATTGGACCGTTAAACACATAACTTCACAAGAATTTTTTTTCCACCTCAGGAATTACCGTTAATTTCACGTTCATGAAAAAAATATATATTTTTTACTTTGACGAAAATTAAAATTTCAAATTTTGCAACCAATTGTTTCAGACAACTCAGAGTGACCCAGCTTTGTGCAAAAAAAAAAAATCAAAGGGCTGAGGCCGCTCTTACGAACTCCAGCAGAAGTTATAGATTACAATCGCAATGTTACTGCCACGAAAGATGAAGTACTCAAGGACTTAAAACTAATTCTGCACACGACCCTGAGAATTAGTCCTAGCACCTGAGAACTTGGATTCCCAGCACTTACAACCTGTGACTGATATAGCAATCTCCCATGAAAATGCCAGTAAATTCCACTGTCCTAGGCACCTCTTTTGCACAAAATGCTAGTGACTTTTTATATGTTCCACCATATATTACCACTTGCAGTCAGCTTACCCAACAAGAATGTTCCAACCTCTTATGATGCCTTTTGACAATCTTTTGAATCAAATGCTTTTTAAGGGATATGATAGTTTTTAATTGAGTTACCTCAGGCCTAGGAAATAAATATATCTTTTCTTGTTTAAAAAAAAATGTATCAGCTCAAGGACAGACTCCAGGTTATGAATGATCTATAAATCAAAATATCATTAATGAATTTAAGGTTGATAGAATTTAAAATATATGCTGGTGTGGTGGTTTCAGTAAGAATGACCCCTGCCCCCAGGCTCATAGCCTTGAATGCTTGGTCCCCAGGGAGTGGGGTACAGCCTTGTTAGAGTAGGTGTGGCCTGATTGGAGGAAGTGTGACATTGGAGGTGGCTTTGGGATGTCAAATACTCAAATCAGGCCCAGTGTCTCTCCCTGTCCTGCTGTCTGTGAATCCAGGTACCTCTCCAGCACCATGTCCGCCTGCGTGTCGCCAAGCTGACAATGGACTGACCCTCTAAGTGTGTGAGGCAGCCCAGTGAAATGTTGTCCTTAATAAGAGTTGCCTTGACAATGACGTCGCTTCCCAGCAATAGGACACTGAGACCTGTGGTAATCAGTAGATACCATAAATGTCACATGATTAGATGAAAATAACCCTTAAAGGGAGATTGTGGCATGAAGGCCACGATGCAAAAATAACCACTTTCCACTACAGGCTCCACCTTAACTAATAGAAACAAGACAGAAAAAAAGTTCCTAAATTCCCCCCATAATGAAGAGTAAAGGTGGAGGCACTTTTAATGTCCTGGTTAGACTGGGTACCATTTTCTGCAACCACAGAGACTAAAATAGCCCCAATAAAAGATGAAGGCAAGTACAACACCCTACAAGAAATGAGCGCTGGAGAAGAAAAACGCAAAAGCCTGAACTAACAGAAGAAAGGCTCATCCGCTATGTCCATGGCATAAAATAAAAATGGTCTGTATGCGCTTATTAAAAAGAGTGACTCACACAACATTGCAAAATAAAGAAATGGCAAGGAAGGGTTTAAAAGGGGATGAGGGAGAAAAGGTGCTTCCTTTCATCCGGTAAACACAGGCACCAATACAAGGGAAGCAATACTTTTCGAAAGAGCTCACTCCCAGTCAGATTCATCACTCCCATGAAAGCGGAGGACAGAATATAAAAACAGGAAAGACTGCATCCGCCCTGAAAACATAACACAAATAAGGTTCTTCTACGAAGCTTCTGCTGGATGAAGTGCAGAGGGAAAGTACAGAAGAAAAGGTCAAATCCCCACTCACACCCCAGCGACCCCTGAGCCCAGCACATTCCCACTGGGTTCTCGGGAGGCAGAAGAAAAACCCAGAGTGCAGCTAAGCCACCAGGTACAGAAAGTGTCAACTGGACATGCCACTGTCTAAATCCAGTGGGTAACTCTGGCAGGGCCTGACACAGGCTATCACCTCACAAAGGACTGAGGAAGCGCCTGTGTGCTGACTCTTGAAAGAGACAGGCAAATCTGGGAGATGCTGAGCCCCCCAACCAGCCCCATCTGGAAAATTCTGGATAGTGCTCCAATCAAATCAAGACACCCACAGCACACCCACCCCTCCTTTCCAGAGCCCGCTTCAGATGCTGCCCCCCTCCTCTCTATTTACAGTCCGTGTCTTTGAAAGCTCTGTTCTCCTCTTTTGTAGGCTTGAAAGATAACACGCACCAAACTCAGAAGTGCTCTCATTCTCAGGCTGGGCAGACCGGCCATTGCCTCTGCTCCTCAGTCTACGTGACAGATGCTGAAAGTAAAACCGGACACCATAGCGACTGGCAGCTAACATGTCAGGAAAGCGAGAGCTAAGGTTACTAATCTTGTTAACAACCACACAGAGGCAGAAGGGGAAAACACAGACCCACACATACAAAAGGTAAAATAAATACTGTCTGGTGGCCAGGGGTGTGGGTGAAAGGAAGCATGCTCATCGAATGCACATAAACGCCCTGGGTTGCATCCCCACCCTGCAAAAAAGAAAAGAAGAATGGGGGGAGGAGGAGGAAGAGGAAAAAGAAAGAACAGGAGAAAGAAGGAGAGGAGAAAGAAGAGAAGGAGAAGGAAAAGGATAAAGAGGAGGAAGAGGAAAGGGAAGAGGAAGAGAAGAAATAGGAGGGAGGAGGAGAAAGAGGAAAAAAGAAAGAAGAGAAAGAAGAAGAGGAGAAAGAAGAGGAGGAGGCGGAAGAGAAAAGGGAAGAGGAAGGAGGAGGAGAAGAAAGGGAAGAAGTAGAAGAAGGAGGAGGAGGAGAAGGAGAAAGAGAAGAAGGAAAAAAGAAAAAGAAAAAGAAGAAGAAAGTGTTCCAAACAGTGATCTGGAGCTAAGAGTAAATGTCACCCACCTCACCCCACCCACCCCCCACCCCACCCCAACCCCACCCCACCCCCACCACTGGTGATGAAGGAAGAGTATGTGCTGAGGCTGACATCTGTGAGGATGAAGTCCGACAAGAGAGAATCATGGAAGCCACTGCAGGGATTTGTAAAGAAGAGACACTGAAGAGAGCGTTACTATCAGATAGGCAGGTTTAAATTCTAACGAGACAAGAGTGAAAATGGCAGGACTCACTCGGGACCGAAGGGAGACACTGATCTCTAGAGCTACAGCCTAGGCTCAGGTCTGCTGTCTGTTAGGGTGAGAGGTGAGTCCCAGCGCACAGCTGTGGCTGAAGCGGCAGTGAAAACGGCAGCAGCGGTTACTAATCTGGGAGGTGAGGAGGCCAAAGTTGAGGTAGAAAAAGAAGTTCTGTCAGGGTGCCCTAGGCAAGGTTATGCAGTCAATTATGACACAAAAGGAAGGGAGGGCGGGAGAACTGGGCTGATGGGGGGATAAGACCTAAATACAATCAGAACTGAGGCCATGAAGTAAGATGATTGAAGGAGACGCACCTACCAGGTGAAAAAGGCGGGTGAACTGTAGCTCAGCTCAAGGCGGGTTACCCTGAAGAGGGTCTAGAAGAGAGTCGTGAGTCAAGGGGAGAGGTCAAAGGTGTTGTCCCAGAATGGCAGAGATGACCGTGCCTGTAACACCACTGATGTTGCTACAGTAACACTTACTGTGAAGCCGCTGTGAGAGGAACAGGCAGGGACAGTGCAGGAGCAGAGGCTGAGAGACAATGGGACTGCTGTGGGCTTTTGAGACCTCATAGTCTGTCCCCAGGGGCACATCTTCTCCAGCAATGACACACCTCTTAATCCTTCCCAAATCATTCTACCCACTGGGGACCAAGCATTCAAATACATGAGACTATAGTAACACTCATACTCAAAAGACCACGGTCTTTCACTTCATGATTAAAACAGTCCATGAGCAATAGATACAATAGCGCCTCCATTTTTCAAGTGAAAGAACTGAGATATCGTTTTAATTAATTAAGCCAGAAACCAAGACAAAGGCTGGTTCTAGGATGGAGTGACTACACCAAACAACCTAGTTGGGAAGAGAAGGATCCTACAGAATCCACTGGGATTGGCGGGAACACCATTAGTTCCGCCAGAGCAGCTCACTCCAAGGAAATAGTACCAGCAAGATTTCACTTCTGAGACCTCCTCCCCCAATTCTAACCAGCATCAGTCCCTCTATGAACCAGGGACATGGCCCTAAATGCTGTACCTACTGCTGTTCTCAGTGTCCACAATCTATTCCCCAGACAGCAAGCAGCCAGAACGCCCACTTAGAAATGAAGTTTGGGCCTCCTCACTGCCTACCTAACATCCCCTCAGTATGGCCATGTTCAGCACATCTCGACTCTCATAATCCTCTAAGCACTCGGTAGGTAAATGGCCGGGGAGATCCTCAGAAGTGTTAGCCCCCAAGTCTGACAACTTGAGTTCCATCTCCAGACCCATAATGGTGGAAGGAAAGAACCAACTACCAAAAGCTGTCTTCTGATCTCCGCATACCTACCACATGTGTGCACGTCTGCAGTAGTTAGATGACGGGCAGACGATTGCCCTCCTTTGATCCTCACTCTAACTGCTCTCTCCTGCTCCTACCACAGGACGGCCTTGCTTTTTCTGCAACAGGTCGTGGCAGTTTCAAACCAAGAGGGAAAACCTGAGAAAGAGGCCTGTGTGTCCAGTTCACACTATATCCAAACATGAGACACACTAATTAGTGCCTCACGAGTAAGAAGAGTCCATTTGTATTTCAGAGGCCTGAAAAAGAGAGCTGGAAAGGAGGTGAGGAATTTGTAAGCTAGTTTGAAGAATAAATGGAGAACAATGGGACAAGAAGAGTTGGGCGGAGTCGGGGTGAGAGGGCACGGCAGAGGGAATACTGGGAAGGACATCTAAGTCTAAAGGCCTTTGAAAGGTCATATGGAAACCTACGACTATGGAAGCTTCCTAATATAGATGCATATGTATATATATATATATATATATGTGTGTGTGTGTATTATATATGTGTATGTATATACATACACACGTATATATACATATGCACACACACACACACACACACACACACACACACACATCCTATAATGGGAGTACAATGTCACTCCCAGACACCACAGCCTGTCCAATAAAAAGCCCAGTGGCAGGCGGGAGTTTGATGGTCAATGGGATCCCATAGGCCCCAGCATCCAAATAGTCATTTCCAGTGCTGCTGGTATTCTTATTGGTAAGACCCTGTTCCTAAAGACTTCATATATTCGAGTCACAGGACATGGAAAAATCAAACTGGCACTCACTGGGAAGCCTCCTCTCTACAGGTGCCGGAAGATGCTATGCGGGTGAAGCTACTAAGGGGATAGAGCACTCGGCTGTGTCCCTCAGCTCTGAGTCCACAAGAGTGAGTTCCTAGAAAGACCCACCAACCAATGCCAGAGTGTGCAAATGCTATGACAGCCACCAACCACCCTCTGGTTGGATTTAAGGCCCACTCTACAAAGGGGAACTCAGTCTAGCATCTTTAGTAACACCAAGAGCCTCTGACTGGGTGGACGGTAGGCCCTGAGGGAGAACCAACTATTATTATGCTAAATGAACACAGAATTAAACAGCCTCCTAAGGTCTGTCTCTGTATCTGGAGATTACTTCTCCTCTCACTCAACCCTCACCTGCGGCTTCTTTCTGTTACAGGTGACGATTAACACAGAGAGCACAACTCACCCAAAAGAAACATCCAGCTAGCAGGCCCTCCTCCCATGGCTCCAGGGTCATCACCAAAGAGGAAACAGGGCTGCAGGAGTCAGAAGTCAGGGAGGATTGCAGCAAAGCAGTGCGGCCCAGGCGAGGCAGGAGAGAGCTGCACACCTCCATTCACAGCCGTTATTACCACATACCCAAAACTGCACAAGACCAAGCCAGACAAAAATCCTAGTGTGGACAGGAGAAGGAGGCACAAAGTCCCACCCCAGCTAGGAGCCATTGAAAAGTGATGGCTCCTGGGAGAGATCCAGTCCCTGAGAGCCTGGCCAGGCTCCAGCAGAAGGACCTATGCCCGTGCACACAAAGGCAACACCTAGCAAACTTAGCTGGTTTGAACACAGGGCACATAAAACTGGGAGGAGGACAAAGGAGGGGCTGTTTATATAAGGATTTCAAACAGGAAAATTGAAAAAAAAAGTGGAATAGCCCCTCCCCCAACCAAAAACTAAGTTAAATCTCAGGGGATGCTGGGATAGATGGGCTTTCCATTTTGTGGGAGAAATCTAAGCATGTTTAAATGAGAGGTATTAGGAAGATTTTCCCAGAGCTTGGAAAAACTGGAGGTTATTTTTAAAAATCATATGAAAAGGTCTTAATTTCTTATTTCTAATTTTAATCTTAAAAAAATGAACTTTGTAAAATAGTGAGTATTTTTAGGGCCTTTGATCCTTATGCTAACACACTTCTGTAATTAGGAGTTAGCGGAAAACCAGTTGTTTCCAGCCCCATCCAGAACTTTATTTTTTTCCCTTTTGGTCATTTCATGCCAACGAAGTTCTTATTAACAGTTATACATGCCCCACAGATAAAGTATCACTTGGCAGACAAAAGTTATCTGAAAAATCCTAGTATGTTAACTGCTTCATGTAAGACCATAAAATTTCCCTTTGGAAAAAAAAACAAAAACAAAAAACAAAAAAACACTATTTGGAGCTAGCAAGGTGGCATATCAGGTAGAGGGGCTTGCCACCAAGTCTCACAAGCAGAGTTTGATCCCTCAAATACACGGAAGGGGAAAACCGACTCTCTCAAGTTGCTTTCTAGCCTAGCCTTCACAAATGCACCACAGTGTGTGTGTGTGTGTGTGTGTGTGTGTGTGTGTGTGTGTGTGTGTGTGTGTGTGTGTAACTTCACACAGATGGTTTTAGCACTCCATCTTGAAGCTGGGTAGGGGCACTCAGACTTTTAAAATAAGGTCTGTATATTTTGTATAGGTGACTGACTCTATATGGGTGAAATAATTTTGAATAAAGTACAAAGCTTATTAATAAACTGAGGTGAGTGCTCACATGCCATATAAGCAAAGCATTTTTCCTTTTACCGGTTGTAAGAGCACAATCTACTTTTAGCATGGCCAAAGGCAAATTTGGCTGGTTATCCATACCTTTGAAAAAAGGCTTTCCACTTGGAGACACGCTCCTAAGGATGAGTGAGCAACCCCTGGCTGCTACACTTTACAAAAGGAAAAGGCATCATTTCTAGTGCTTAATGCTGTTACCTCAGATAGGGCAAATGATACTTCTAATACACTGTAATCTATCTTTCAAATAAGCACTAAATCTTTAAAAGGGTTATGTAACTTTAGCTATAGATCCAATTACTGGGCACACTAGGATACAAAGTTCAAAAATAAGATCTTAGACAATGCAGATAGTTCAACAAATCAGTGGAACTTAAAGCATTACAAGGAAAACATAATTCTATACAATTCATTTTCCATGATATTTCCATTAAAAGTTATGGAAGCTCCTGGGAGATTTTCCCACAGACTACAGATGCTTAAAAGCAACATCAGGGGTTGGCAGTTAAACCTACTAATTCTGCAGATAGAGAAACAGAGGCATAAGAAAGTTAAATGGTTTGAACACAAACAAGCTAGGAGAACATAGTCTCCTAACTGCCACCCACCCTTCCTCTCAGACCGCTGCAGGACTCTCTTGCAGCTCTACTGGGTAATTATGCAAATGAGCTTGCAATGTTTCAAACCGCTCTTAGGGGTGAGCAACCTCTGCATTCAAACCATTCTCTTCCCCTCCCACTAAGACAGTCTGACATGTTCACATTACACGTTCCCATTAAGAAATCAGAAATAGGGACTGGAGAAATGGTTCATGAGTTAAGAGCACTGGCTGCTCTTCTGGAGGACCCAAGTTCAATTCCTGGCACCTGCACAGCAACTTGCATGTGTACCTCCAGTTGCAGGGATTCACTGCCCTCTTCTGACTTCCATGGTCACTGTGTCTACATATGATGACATATACGTAGGCAAAATGCCCATACAGATATAATTAAAATAAAAAAAATTTAAAACCTAACAGTTTTTGAAAAAGAAATCAGAAGCAAAGTTGACAGTGAACTTTCAATTTTCAACTCTCCCTTTCATTATCGTGAAACTAGAATTCCAAGAGTACTTGTGGTCACTCGCCCCCAGTACCTTGTTCAATCTGGACTAGGTCCCAGGAGATGTAGCCACACTTTCCTTAGTAATGCACTACTAATCTAAAATAAGGAAAGCCTCTACCTAACACACGTTACAATTCTCTCCAACTCCGACCAAGCCCAGAGTCTGTAGCCACCAAACACAATAGGAACAAAAGAATAAACACGCAAATATAAGATGGATTTATTCTTATTAATGATTTAAACTTGACACAGGTTCTGAAGTACTTTTCTTGTTCATTAAGTAAAGAAACTGTAAGAGCTTATTCCATCGTGTATAGCAATGACAGACAGTTAAGACCAAAACAATGAGTGCTATAAACGGGTTATACAAATGTCACCTTAAAAATCACATTATAGGCCTAGGAATGATGCCTGAAAATGGAGTTTTTGGAGTATACCATTTATGTCTCCTCATCCTGGAGACTATTTAATAGCGCAGTCTCAGCTAGTCTATCTCCAGGCCAGGAAAAAAAAAAAAAAAAACAACCTTTAAAAATTAAAAGTAAATAAAAAAAAACAGGAGGCAACTGCTGTGACAGGATTTTGAGGCAGTTCCTCAAACTTTTGAAAGTTTGTGAAAACTTTCAGTTATGGCTTAAGTTTAAAAAAAAAAAAAAGCTAAAGAGAGAGAGTGACCCGGGGACTCCGAACCAGGAATGTCCCAGAGAATACCTGCAAAGCGGGAAAGCAAGTGCAGTCTGCAAATTTTGTAGGTCATTATTTCCACACGCGTACTCAGCGAGCTTTTATCTTCGAAGTTGACTTCCAGACGATCACAGTAGCTTCCTGCTGTACAGCATCTCCTCACTCAGCAGCTGCTACAATGCGTAGCTATGGAGGCGCTGGCATTCTATTTTATTTTGAGAGGAAGAAATAATTCTTCATACTCTGCTCTGTACATAAACCTGTCTATGTACATGTGAGGACCAGGGCACTGTCCTTAGAAAGTCCAAATCGGGGTATACTGTAAGCTGGTCCCCGAGAACACAGTTTCTAGGCCCCAGTTCTCTCGGGTTTGCCTTCAACCAGCTCCAGGTGTCATCAATCTCCTCAAGCCACGGAAATAAAGCCTCACCAGAAAGGCTTTCTCTCGACTTTCCTTCAGCCGTCAATGCATTGGATACTCTGAGCTGACGTCAGAGAGCCACGCCTCTCCATAGTACAGTGGCCAGGGTGGCTAGCCCGGGGGTGCTGGAGCTATGCAGGTGACAACTGCTAGCACAAGACATTCAGGGTGCGGGTGTGTGTGTGTGTGTGTGTGTGTGTGTGTGTGTGTGTGTGTGTGTGTGTGTGTGTGTGTGTGTTAGTACAAAATGGTGTGCTTCGATAGTCGGCTTCATATATTTTAGACTAAGAAAATGTCAAAAATTATTAAAGGCCACCTGACCATTGCGACAGAAAGTGCCCCTAAGACAGGCAGAGAATTCCAAGTACTACTCCCTTACGGTCCTCACAGCCTGCCCATTCTTGCCCCCAGGAGGGCTTTGAGACAGAATGTGTCCAGAACTTGAAAGTTTTGTTATGTTGATGATGGTGGGGAAGGAGCAGCCCCACCCTGCAGGTTAAGGGCATCCTAGACGCGGTGCCTGCCGTATTTCCTATGTATTTGATGTCAATCCTTCCACACAGCAACTCGCAGACAGAATGCCAGGTGCCGAGTGGATCGCTTTTGAAGCCCTATCAGGTTCTGTCTTCTTTAGGATACTTTTCTTGCGTCCCTCCTCTGACTGGAGGCAACCCGGTTCTAGTCTTACCTATCTCTCCAGCCCTCCTCACTCATAGAGGTTTCGTTTCCAGTCATGCTCGCTCTCCCTCCACACCCCGCCACACACGGTTCCGCTACCCACTTCCACGGCCACCCAGGAGCCAGCCACTCGCTTCCACCGGAATATTCTAGGGGCGCCTAAAGCAGGAGATCTGCAGCTGATACTTTGTCTCATTTACAAAGCTGTTCTGAGCAAACATTCTTTCAGTCACCCCGGCTTAACATTTCGGCAACACCCTTCACCCATCCCTTTCTTTCCTAGTACCTTAATGATCTCAGCCCCATTCTCCCTCCCCCAAGGGTTCCCCCACCCCACTGCCGCTCCCTAGTTTAGGTCTTCATTTCTTGAAAAACCTGGGTTGCTTGTTAATACTTTCTTTGCCAACTCCACTCGTCCTGTGAGCTGTTAGACATACCACCTGCAATTCAACTCTGATTGCGACATTCCAGGGATCAAGAAACTCCCAATTTCATAGCTAATGAGGCCAGTCCTAATCTCCGGGCCTTTAGCATTAAGAGTCTTGCATGCCCTGAGCCCAACCCAATTCTCTACCTCTTCATTTTCACAGTTCTCCGGTTTATATCCGTTCTGTCTGTGCCTTCTGCATTTGCTGTGTCTGACATAATAGCATGTGGCCAAGCAAGGCCATTCCCTCCCTGCCCTCCCGTGCCTCTTCAGTTGACAGGAAAACTTCCTGTCTTTTACATATTCAATCTTCACACAGGAAATTGGAATGTTCATGGAAAAGCTTATAAAAATCTATGAGACAAACAGTGCCCCTGTGCTCCAAGGTCAAGGAGGAAGGTGGTGGTGGGCCTGAGGATTTCAGAATGTGGAAAGTCAGAAAGTAACATAGCTGTGCCCCTGTTGGAGGGCTAAGAGCCTTCTCAGAACTAGAAGTGAACCGCTAGTCTGCTGCACAGTGAATACATACAGTGTTGAGTGGCACGAGCTTTTGGAGAAGCTAAAGGAAGTTATACACACGATTAGATATGGAAGGCTTCACAGGGTCTCACGAGAGGATGTATCAACCACTATTAATAAAAAACTAAAAAAAAAAAAGGGCCGGAATCATGAGCCAAGCCTCATGAACTCACGCTCCCTAGATTCTTTCTATTTTGAACGACTCTATCATTTCCACACTCTTCATGAACTTACATAGAGAGCTACTTGGACTCAACTCCTCGTTAGTGGGTTCCTGAACATTCAGGAGACTGAAAACATGCAGGGGACGGACTACAGAATGGATTGACGGTTACTACCCAGGACTTTCACAACTCCGTCCCATGCTGAGCTCATAATTCCATGCTGCGTGCGACATGCACTCGGTTGACTTCCCGTAGGGCCCCCCCCCCCCGCCCAGCATTCTTGCAGAGGGAACTGCATGCTGTCTAGTGACCGCAGGCGATGTCACCGCTTCAACATGCCATGCAATCAAGAAGAAATCATGCAGTGTAAAGACTAAATATCCCCAAAATCTAACACATGAAAAGGCCGACCCAAGCACTCCACAGAGCTATACACTACATGATACTAGAAGTCAGAGACTTTGGGGGAAACCTAGACCAACCACATGCCCCACACTGTGTGTTATCAGGTTCCTCGTCTGAGATATACTCGAGCAACTTTGTACTGTGGTCAAGGGACACAGAAGTACACTGAGAGCTACTGAGCTGCAAAGTCTAACTGCAAACCACAAAGGACACAAGAATAGAAACAAAAACAGCCAGAGACAAGGGAAGCATATGAAGGCAAAGACTAGAGGCATAGAATGTTCCAGGCTTTCATTGTCGATCATAACCCTGGGCCCTAATAAGGTCCGTCTGTGCTTGGCTTCCAATGGTCTCCCAGAGCATCCCTTTACTCCTTCCTCCCTTCCTTTTGACTAAAAGCTCAAAACTCCTAGTTTGGTTTATTTCTCCTTCAGGTTTATTTCCATCTCTTGAAACAAATGGTAATCAAAACCTTCCACAAAGTCAGCTGACTCATAGCTGTTCTAGTTTTTTCTCCTACATTCTCTTAAAGGCTTCAAAAGGAGATTTCAGACTGTTGGGCAATGGGATATACTAACGGGGATCAAGGGCCATAGGGGAGAACATCTTACAAGAATGAATTGCGCCCAAGAAAGAGAAGATAAAGGGCATTCAGGGTAAAGTCATGAGATCTGTGTCAGCCATAAGAGACTCTAATGAAGCACCAATTAAATAGCTGTTCACGCTCCTATCCAAAGGCGAGCTAACTGTAAAGACATCGACTGGGAGATGGGACCGAGTCTTCCCAGAGGCAGGATTCTTTGGAAGGTTCCCCAGGCTTTGAGAGCAGGAAGTCCTGAGCGAACTCTGATATCTCCCCAGACCCAAATACCAAAACCACGTTATCGGACGGTGTCAGAGGCTTCAGTTTACCTACAAAGGCGCAGGCGGACATTTGCCAGTGGCAGAGCAGCGCTCTCTGAAAGCACAGGCCTGGATTTTAAATGCGCTCCATTCAGGTCTGTACTTTCTGTGAGACAATTCTGAGGCAGATGGCTCCCCGAGGCTGAAGCCACGCCCACTGGACCCAACTACCTGGAGACCAGTTTAACACGTGGAGCGAGTCAAAGATGACTGAAGGAATGAAGTGGGCGGCTCTGCGGGGTAACGCAAACAGAAGCTGTACTAGAGAAGCCAGCGGTTGGAAGGTATTTACAGAATAAGCAGCCAAACTTTGGAATCAAATTCATCAGCCAAATCCCCAGCCACAATGTATATATATATGCATGTATATATATGTGTGTGTGTATATATGTGTGTATATATATGTATATATGTATATCTATATATGTATATCTATATATATGTATATCTATATATTTGTATATATGATTCAAAAATAAAAGGACTCTGACTAGATTATGATGGAACTCAAAAGCATTTACTAACTGTTTTCTGATGGCTTAAAATAATCTGTGTTTGCTTGCAAAGTGAAAAATAACCAGAAAAACTGATGGGTCCTAATTTGGGATAGGTTTTAGTTGTCTTTTTCTTTTTTCTGACAGTCTGACAACCAAACCTCAGCTGGCCTGGAACTTTCGAACTTGCTATCCAAATGAGACTGACCTCAGTCTCACAGAAATCTGCTGGCCTCTGTTTTCTGTGTGCTGCGATGGAAGGATGTCCCACCATGCTCCCTGTCTTATCACCTTAGTGAAAGAACATGGACTTCTGACCAGATAGTTCCAACATTGTAGTCGGACTACTGGAATGAGTGACTTTAAAAGTGCTTTGATTGGAAACTAAATGACGCTGTGTGCTGCAACCTTGGCAGACAGGCAGTTTAGGCACTGTGACAAAAATCTAGATGGCAAAGAGCTACTGAGTTCCATACAAAAAATTCCAGATGGCCACATAGGGAACTATTAAAAGCATCAGAAGTTCGACTACCAGGTAGGAACAGAGTTTTAGAACTATGTTTAAGGAGTCCAAATATAAACTTGGTGTTTGAACTTACTGGCGAGAGGCCATGGCACCGTTGATTTTGGTCTTCAAAGGCTGCTTGACCACAGACATCAAGTAAGTCCATCTCTCTCTCTCTCTCTCTCTCTCTCTCTCTCTCTCTCTCTCTCTCTCTCACACACACACACACACACACACACACACACACACACACAAATAATCATTCATGTGCTCCCTTCAGCACAATCTGTTCCTTAGCATCCCGCCCAGCAGGTTTGAGAAATCCATTGATAAACTGTTTAGTCAGAATCTGTTGATTCCCAAGAAGGAGAGTTACAAAGCAGCTCCAGGATTAGGAGTCTCTTTAAAGGAGGGTTCTTTCCCAAGAACAAGGTTCAGGTACAAACATAAAACTGCTGTCACTGCTAATGTGAGCACTTATGCCCACTGTGTACATTTAACTATGTACCATTGGTTCCGAGAAACCACTTCGGAAACTTTAACCCTGACACTCTTTCCTGGGTAACATTCTCTACATTAAAGTACCTTTAAAACCTTCTTTGTCTTTCATGCTGCACAGTGTGTAGTCAACTGTCAATTAACATGTCAGTCCTGACTAGCCAAACCTCATCTCGACAGTTCAGTCTATGGATGGGCATCGACCACTTAACACCTCTCACGTAATCCCAGTTTCTGATGATTATAACGTTTCTGCCTTGCCAGACAAAATGAATCAAGCCTTGATTAGTTTACGCTGTCCAAAATCAGGAGCCCCTGCCACTTAATATTTTCCTTAAAAGTCTCCCCTCTGTACTTGAAATAATTGGTTTTTTGACACTCAATGGAAAAAGGAGAAAGAAAGAAAGAAAAAAAAAAACCCTCCCTAATACTTTCCATATGATTCAAAGAAAATTCTTTTAAATCCTTATTGTTCCCACTTCAGAATTACCACACTTATCGCATAACCTACAAAAGCAGGAACAGTACTTTTTATTGATAGTTTGACTTGAAATAGGCCAGTGGAAAAGTTTAAGGGAAAAAAAAGCAAGACGGGGGAGGGGGTTCTCATGCTTGTTTCCACTAGAAAAGAAAAGAAAACCGGTACCTGCTCCCTGGGGTTCTGCTGGTACCTGTCTGGGCCTATGAGCAGCCAGCCCGGTTCCGGGTGCACCCCTGTCCCCGGGCCTGGCGACGCCTTCCCGGTTCCCACGCCTCGGTCCGTTATCCCCCGGCCGCAGCTGCGGAGAGGTCCGAGAGGGACGCGCCCTCGGAGTTGCAGTCCGCGCCCCCACCCCGGCCCCGCCACCCTGCTGAGCCTCCCCCGGGACTCGCTCCGGGACCGCGGCTCAGGTTCGCGGCGGGGACGGGTAAGGTGTCAGCGCAGCAGGGTACGAGCTCTTTCGCTTGACCTCGTTCTGAGCTGTCCCTCGTTGGTGCGGCGCGTCTCTGGGGTCCGCCCGAGATCTACGGCCGGGGAATGACGCTCGAGGCTGAGGGGCAGCACGGGCGCTCCCGGGACGGGGGTGGGGGTGGGGGCACATTCGGGTCCCAAGCTGACTTGGAGGGTTGGAGGGCGGGATGGGGCGAGGCGGAGACTCACCGCGCGGCGTAGTGGCCGCGACCGCAGCTAGGCAGAGGCCGAGGCAGAGCGCGATTGGGCGCGGGAGGGTCCACCGCGCACTCCGGGGAAGAGGAGCCACCGCTGTCCGATCCCTCCTCCCTCCCGGCTCTGGGCGACAGACGGGGCGGCGGGAGGCATGACGGGAAATTCCTGGGCACGGGCGGCCGAGTCCAAATATGAGCATAGCAGACAAGCGAGGGAGGACGGCGGAGCGCGCTGGCTGCGGACGGGGCCCGCTGCCCGGGACGCCAAGGCCGCCAACTCCCGCCTCCGGCGCCGCCTCCACCGCCCCGGGCCAGCCCTGAGGGGACAGCGCTTCCGCGCGTGGGCACCCAGGGCAGAACCTCCTCGCAGCATCCACCCGAAACCCCTACTGTAGGGTCAGGACGCCAGAGCAGAGGACCTAAGGGATGATATGTTGGGGTGGTGGCGCGATGAAAAGTCCGGGCCTGTACCCAAGAGCCTGAGGAGTGCCAGTTAAGGTGTGACATGGGCGCTCCCGGTGCCCATAATATAGAGGACCACCGCGCCTGTGTCTTAGGGGTCGCACCTCAGGGGGTCCCCACCACACCCACTGTGTGTCCAGGTGAGAATGTTCCTATCACACACACACACACACCCCTACTTTGTGGGCGTGGGGTGTGTGTGTGTGTGTGTGTGTGTGTGTGTGTGTGTGTGTGTGTGTGTGTGTGTTGTAGTGAGATCCACGAAAAGGGCAGCCCCTGAACTTTTCCTTGAACACCATATATGGAGTCAAAGCAGGCTGATTGGAAAAGTTTTCACTCCAGCTAAAACTGCTTTACACCAACAATCCTCCTCACCTTTGCTCAATATTCACTCATACAATCTCTCCCCCACTCCTAACCACTCCCCACCACACACACACACACACACACACACACACACACACACACACACACTTTTGTATTTATTGCACACTGTCCAAAGAGGAACTTTGAAATGTACTCTAAGGGCACTACCTCTGACAACCAAAATGTCAGCTCCAGATGTTTAATTACAGGCCAAGGGTGTGCGTACCTGACTTTTCTTTGGCACTAAACTCTACAATTAATCAGATCCAAATGACCCTTCGTCTCTCAAAACAATGAATGTAATTATGTCTTAATTACTATAATACATATCCACACACACCCCCAAACAATTGTTTGACAGGATCTGGCGATGTGGGACGTTATACAATTACTTCTCCACATATTAAGACGCTGCAGAAGTGATTAATTGATGGCAAACATGGAAGGGGGAAATGTCAAACAGATTTAGAGGGTGGACTATCCCAATGTGAACTGGAGGGGGGTAATTTGTCCGTCACACTGTGCTGGAAAATGCTTTATTTGAAAGTTAGTAAACCTCATTTCCAAACAAACGCAATTCTGGCAAAATATGAAGGCCCCCAAGCCAAAACACAGTGCATTTGCAATTGGCTGCTTCTAAGATATCCCGTGAATTACACCCGACAGATGGACAGATTTCACTTCATGGATTAGCAGTGATGGTGGGGCTGCGGGCAAACAGCCTAAGCTGTAGTAGAACAAGGAGCTTTAAAGGCCTATTGCTCTCAGGCTGTCCCTGGGACACACCGTAGACAGACACGGGAAACTTGAGTATCCTCCTCCTCCCTATCCCCCCTCCCCTCCCTGCTGAAGCTTGTATTACATAAGCAGCCATTTCTCTCCTCTCTCCCCAGCAACACCCAGCACAGTTCTTTCTCCATAATCTAAACGTTTGAAACAAAAAATGAGAGAGTGCGGCCATTTATAAACTTTAAGAACCCTACATAAAGGGGGGAAAAGCATGTTTCGAAAGACTGTAACAATTGTGGCTAAGCTTAAAATATTTCTGTGCAGCTGTGGTAAGAGGCAGAGTTGTGACAAAGGCAACACCATCACAAGGCAACTAGTGTTCACGTAAGGGGGGGTGGGTTAGAGGCGGGTGTGCAGGCTTTACCTGTCAACCGTCACTTTAAATGTGTGAATCAAGTACTGTCAAGGCTGGAAGAAGAAGGAATGAACTTAATGTGTATAAAGTAAATGGCAGACATGAGGCTAGGTACTTTACATCCGGTGTCTCATTTGAAACCAGAAAAATACCTGTAAAGTTAGTGTTTCCACCTGACTTGCAGTTATGAAGACATAGGCACAGAGCCCATTACACCGGGAGGAGAGATGGTGTTGGAATTCAAGCCCCAATCCACAGTGCGTATACATGTTTTCACAATGTTAACATGGTCTGTTTACACACACACACACACACACACACACACACACACACACACACACACACCCTCACAAGGAGGCACTTTCAAAGAGGACGTCCCTTGGGTTCTTATGGTTTTAAGTATCTGACGGGCACTCAGGTTACCTCAGGTACAGGAGGTAAAGACTCACATAGAAACTTGACCGGAGGCTTAGCTGGCTTGCCAGATTATCCCTTCTAGGCCTTGCAGGTGTGGTCCATACTCTGATGGTTTTGCAAAGAGGAAAGGTGCTATCCTCAGACCATCCCATGAGATCCGTAACTTGACCGCCGATGTTCAGGTCATATATCCCCACGATGTTTCTCGATGCCTTTTCATCATGGACTTAGTAACAACCATCTTTCTTGTTATTTTAAGCATGCTTGATTTGAAGAACAAAAGTCCTAGTGGGAATAATCACACACACACACACACACACACACACACACACACACACACAGACGTACACTCCCATGTGACAGTGACACACCGGCAAACATTTACGTCAGACCAGGCGTCTGGGGGACCCAACCAGTTGCTTGCATTAGTTTACGCGCCTGCTCTAACTCTACTGAATTCATGTGTGTGAGGTCAGAGTTTGGAAAATATAAAGGAAAATAAGTGACTCTTGGGCAGCAGAGCCAGGCATGGCTGGCTACAGCTCTAATGCCTTGTGTTGTTTCAGAACACAAGACTAACAATTTGCATGACTATAGCTCCCCATCTCTCTGCCTTCCCAGACCTTGCCAGATGCCTCATAATCAAATACCCTACAGGGAGGAGCCTCATCCTTCCACCAGTCTTGCAAGAGTCTATGTCACAGAGCACAGAGTAGCCTACAAGATGCCACCAGAACCAGGCAGCGTCTCTCGGTGGTTTGGCAACGGGTAACCTGAAACGGTCGCGTGTGCTACAGAGCAATGTTGGATGTGCTGAAGAAATTAAGTAGGAAGTGACCGGGCAGCTTGTAATCCCAGCACTCTGGGGACTGAAGCCATAGGTTCAAGGCTGACCTGGGCTAGACAGCAAGAATCCCTTTCCAAAGCAAACAAACCAAATCACATCTAAGAAAGAAATGATGAAAAATAAAACTAACCAAACAACAGCAACAACAAAAACCGCAGGAGAAACTAGAGCCAACATTTCCTATCTTTACACAACATCTAAGCTGCATCCTCGCTAATATGCTATTCTCAACTCCTTAACAAAACCTCCAGCCACTGCCCACTTGTGTGCGCGTGCACGTGTGTGTGTGTGTGTGTGAGTATGTGTGTGTGTCCTACCCCGTGTGTGTGTGTGTGTGTCCCACCCTGTGTGTGTGTGTGTGTGTGTGTGTGTGTGTGTGTCCTACCCCGTGTGTGTGTGTGTGTGTCCCACCCTGTGTGTGTGTCCCACCCTGTGTGTGTGTGTCCCACCCTGTGTGTGTGTGTGTGTCCCACCCCGTGTGTGTGTGTGTGTGTCCCACCCCGTGTGTGTGTGTGTGTGTGTCCCACCCCGTGTGTGTGTGTGTGTGTGTGTGTCCCACCCCATGTGTGTGTGTGTCCCACCCCGTGTGTGTCCCACCCCATGTGTGTGTGTCCCACCCCTGTGTGTGTGTGTGTGTGTGTGTGTCCCACCCCATGTGTGTGTGTGTCCCCACCCCATGTGTGTGTGTCCCACCCTGTGTGTGTGTGTCCCACCCCGTGTGTGTGTGTGTGTGTGTGTGTCCCACCCCATGTGTGTGTGTGTGTGTCCCACCCCATGTGTGTGTGTGTGTCCCACCCCATGTGTGTGTGTGTCCCACCCCATGTGTGTGTGTGTGTGTGTCCCACCCCATGTGTGTGTGTGTGTGTCCCACCCCATGTGTGTGTGTGTGTCCCACCCCATGTGTGTGTGTGTGTCCCACCCCATGTGTCTGTGTCTGTGTGTGTCCCACCCCATGTGTGTGTGTGTGTCCCACCCCATGTGTGTGTGTGTGTGTCCCACCCCATGTGTGTGTGTGTGTCCCACCCCATGTGTGTGTGTGTCCGACCCCATGTGTGTGTGTGTGTGTGTGTCCCACCCCGTGTATGTGTGTGTGTGTGTCCCACCCCGTGTGTGTGTGTGTGTGTGTGTCCCACCCCGTGTGTGTGTGTGTGTCCCACCCTGTGTGTGTGTGTGTGCGTGTGTGTGTGCGCGCTCACGCGTGCGTCCCACCCCATGCCCCAGAGAACTGGATGGAAGCCAACTGTGTTGCACGTGAGGAACAGACACAATAGGATTTGTCCGGGCTTCAACTCAATGGCCTTTCACATACGGCCTTTCACATACGGCCTTTCACATATGGCCTTTCACATACGGCCTTTCACATACGGCCTTTCACATACGGCCTTTCACATACGGCCTTTCACATACGGCCTTTCACATAGGCCTTTCACATATGGCCTTTCACATACGGCCTTTCACATATGGCCTTTCACATATGGCCTTTTACATATGGCCTTTTACACAGGACCAGTTAGTGATCAGCTGGAGAGGAAGAACAATATTTTTAAGAGGATGTAACATTCCAGGGGAAATTTCTCCAGCTTCTCAGATGCTGGGCTCCTACGTCAGGAAAGACTGTGCTGGCTCTCTCTCCTGGTGAAAGCAGAGTTTTATGGAGGCGGAAGTGTGCCTCTTCCCTCAGTGCACTGAGGTGGGGACACGTTGAGCACCGGAGGCAGGCATGGTGCTGGAGAAGGAACTGAGGGGAGAGATCAAGCCACTGGGCCAGGCTTGAAATTCTGAAACCTCAAAGCCCACCCCCAGTGGCACACTTCCTCCAAAAAAGGCCAAACCTATTCCAACAAGGCCACATGTCCTAATCCCTTCAAACGATGCCACTCCCCAGGAGCCTACGAGGGCCGTTTTCATTCACACACCATAAAATGTCAACACAGCATTATTATTATTAATCTTTATCATTTCCTACCAGGCTGCAATCAATACAGAACACACTTCACCTTTAAACCTTATCTGATTGGATTTCCCGTCTAAAGTGACTCAGATTTTTTTTCACAGCTTGAGGCCCTACATGTGTATCTAAAAATGGTCATGTTTAACAATTTTTTAACACATTTTTTAAAGAAGTTTTACTTTTTACAATATATTCAAAATTACTAACAATGACTCCTTTGAACTGTTTTAACTTCTTCGAAGTAATCAGAAGCCTGCAGTCATGTTGTTGTAAAATTAAGAAAAATAAAACTGTCTTTTAGCCCCACTAGGTCCAGCGCCACAGTGCCCCATGACATCTGGCAGACATCTTCATCTCAGTCAGCAAAGCCTCTCACCCCATATCTGCTCCATCCCAGGTCACACTGCTGATGGCCTCTCTCTGAGCCTGGCAACAATCTCTCTACCCATCCAGTTCCCAAGGCAGGCTGCCACCATGCCAGACACACACATCCCAACTCCGTGGCGGCCCAGTGTCTCTGCCACCGCACAATCTCTTAAACTCAAATCGTCACAAGAAAGAACACACAGCACAGTAACCTCTGACCCAATTGAAAAGCTATAACTGCCCACCTAGACACACAAAGCCCTGTACACATCCATTCCTTAAGAACACTCATAACAACCTGTAAATACACAGAGTGGAATCTTAACATCAGCCTCCATGTTCTCTCTTCCTCCTGTTTCCTTCTGTTCCAGTCTCCTCCTCCTCTCTCGAACTTTTCTTCCGCCCATCCTTCCTTCTCACCCAATGACAGACCTCGCTCTGTCTTGTACCTGCCTCACCTGTGTAATGACATCATCCCACACAGTCATGTTTGAATATTCAAGCTAGTTTGTAATGATTGCTTGTCATCAAAACATATGGTTAAAAAAAAAAAACTCCAAAAGAAATGTCCTCTTCCAGTCATCTGCTTATATTTGCTGAATGCTCCCTGATGTACAAAATATACCATAAAAGTAATAAATTGGTCAAATGTTTAGTATGTTAAATAAGAAAAATAAGGCAGGGGAGGCTTGCTAAAAGCATTCGGGAAGGAGGGTTGAAAGGCCCCCAAGAAGTAAGGAATCAAGCTAGGAAATACTGAGAGAGGGGCTGCCAACCACGGGGCTGCCATGGGCCACCTCAGAAGCACATGCAGACAAGCTGCTTTGCGGTGGGAGGTGGACAGAAAGGTGTGTATGGTAGTGAGGTTCTGGGCGGCTGGCTTTAGGGTCTGAGCAACAGTGTAAAGGCAGTGGACGTGGAGATTAAGCTTGTCCTAAGGGTGGGTAGCTATTCCTACGGACCGGTAGTATAATATATAGAGAGTATGTGGTGTACATTTCTCCTTCACAGAAGAATATACTGGGATGTGTGGAGATCACCCGTCCAGCCCAGGGTCCTTTCAGCAGCCAGATGTGGCTAATGGAGGAGTTACGTCCGCAGTAGCAGCCTTGAGTGTGTAGAACCCGAGAGTCATCTGCAAGGGCAGCAAAAAGTGGGACCATTCTGCCCAGGCCCCTAGCCAGGCACAGCGGTGCAGGCTGACCCACTGAGCCCACTGGAGGAGGGGAGTAACAGCCCCACAGCAGTGCCCCAAGATGAGGAAACAGGGTGGCTCATGAGGGACGACTGTAGATTAAGGAAGGCTCGATGGGTATTGTCCCATATCCGTGCCACCGTTCCCAACACTGATCTGTGTGGGAAAAAATGATATTAGCTAATTCTTTTTTAAAATCTCCTCAGCTCCTGAACTCCAAGGCCAATTGGCACTTGTTTGGAGTGTATGGTAGTAGGCCTTCAGAGACTGTGCAAACTCTGCTTTTTTTTTTTTTTTTAAGTTTCATTATTTAATACTGTTGCATGAAAAAATTCCTAATACCAGAAGAAGGTCACCTTCCTGTAAGGTGCTGGCCAGGGAGGAGCTTCGGGTCTGTCACATAACAGAAGTTATTACCACACACCAGAAGTGCGCGCTAAGTCCCTCCTGCTGGAGACACCACATGCTTCTGTGTCAGGCCGGGAATGAAATGGAGGTTCCATCCCTCACTGCTGGCCTCTGTGGTGTCAGGAGGTGCCAGGCAGGCTGATGGGGAAGGGTTGTCACTGACGGGCCTGCTGCCCGAATCAGTTACTTCTCTGTGGCTGTGGTAAAATACCGCGCCCAAAGCAATAGAAGAAAAAGGTCATTTTGGACTCACATTTCCAGAAGGTCCGTGATGGCTGAGCAGTGGCAGTCGACAGTCGGTGGTGGGAACAACAGGTGGGGGCTCACATAACCAACTCTAAGGAGGGAAACAAGAGACCCAACTTGAAATGGCACAAAGCCTTTTGAAATCTCAAAGCCTGTTCCCAGTGATGTACTTCCCAGCTGGGGATCAAGCATTCAAATGTCAGACTCCTGGGGAACATCGCATCCAAGCCAGAACTATCGACATACCAGGCAAGATGTGCCTGCCGCAATAGTGGCACAGCTGCTGAGGGCACAACCAGCTGCTTTCTCACTGGAAGACGGCGCACTCTAGGAGGGGGACTCATGTCCGGTACTGTAAGTCAGGGCAACTATTTGAAGCGGGGGACCTAAAAGGCTCCAGGGGGGAAAAGCAACTGCTATTGCTTTGCTGAACACATATGACATGCTTGCCAAATTGCCTTCTGTGTTTATGGATATTGGTGTTATGCCCACAGTTCACTGCAGCTGTCAGCCCAGGTCGTGGAGGCAAGGCCTCTTGCTTTTAGTAGGTAGTGGCTATCATTGCAACACAACTTGTCACATTCCCTGTTAAGTATCTTGTAGGATAACAGCTCAGTGTTCACCCATAACTAAATAAATACATGGTGTGTGTGTGTGTGTGTGTGTGTGTGTGTGTGTGTGTGTGTGTGTGTGTTAGCCACCAATACTCAATACTCAGGGATCATCATGGAAGACCGGGCAGGGAGAACGTTAAGAGCCACAGGAGGATGGAATGGTGCCCTGTTCCCTATTTCTTCCTGAAGACTTTGGAGACTCATTGAGCTGTTGGATCTTTGTCTCATACAGCCTAAGCTGGCCTGGAATTTGCTATGCCCCTGAGGATGGCTTCAAACTCCTGATTCTCCTGCCTCTGGCTCCCAACCGTAGGGATACTGACATGTTTTTTTAAACATGTGCGTGCGTGTGCATGTACGTGTGAGTGCACGCGTGCATGAGTGCTGGTGCCTGTGGTTGCCAGAAACAAGCCTCATACCCCTAGAGCCACAGTCTCCGATGACGCTAAGCCTCCTGACGTGGGAGCTGGGAACTGAACCCTGGTCCTCTGTAAGAACACCAAGTGATCACCGAGCCACACATGAACATTACGCTGTTGCCGGGGAAGAGGACACTCTCTAGCAGAGCTCCCTGCAGGGTGTGCAGGACCACAGATGTCACTACTGAGTCTGCAGGTCTGCACCCATTCACTCTAGGCTCTGCTTTTCTGAAGTGTGGCTGCCTTGGAGTCATCCACGTTCCTGTTAACCTCAACAAACTCCTTTGCTCACCAAACTCAATGCAGGAAGAAAAATTCCTTTGGTCTGTCAGTGCTTTATCTGGGATAAGTAGACATTTATTCATGTCTCCCCCAGAAAAGTCAAGTGCACCCTGTTTGTCATCTCAGGCTGTCAGGAAAGTTGAGCAATGACCTTGTAAGTGGCAGCATTCTGTTCAAGCTCCCCGGCATGTGACGGTCACGTATGACTTTGCAATGCACTGTACTTTACTGGGATTTCATTTGTGTCTTAATTAATACCTGTCCCTTCTGCTCTGTAAGATGCTGGAGGCAAAGTTAAAGAAGAGGACTTTGAAACTACTTATCCCTGAAGAAATCATGGCTGAGGCTGGTTGTGTTTTCCTAAATCGACCTTTTCTTTGAATAAGCCAATGTTCTTTATATATCTTGAAGATGCTTCTGTAAGAGTTTGATACAGGGGCTGGAGAGATGGCTCAGCGGTTAAGAGCACTGACTGCTCTTCCAGAGGTCCTGAGTTTAATTCCCAGCAACCACATGGTGGCTCACAGCCATCCGTAATGGGATCTGATGCTTCTGGTGTGTCTGAAGACAGCTACAGTGTACTCAACACACATAAAATAAATTTTAAAAAATCTTTAAACGATTATTATTATAAAGTCTGATTCAGATTAAGTTAGATCCCTGTGCATATGTGGGTTATAAAAGACAGGATGCCTAATGATCAGAAGTCACTCTGTGGCTGCAGGTGTGGCTCAGTCAGTAAAATGCCTGTTGTGCAAGCACAAAGGTGAGAGTTCAGATCCCCGGCACCCACATCAGAGCCACATGCAGAGGCAGGCAATTGTAACCCTCATGCTGCAGGTAGGAGGGTGGACAGACAGTAAATCTCAAGCTCACAGGGCAGCAAGTCTGGGTGAATCAAGTTTTAAGATCTCGAGGCCCCGTATCAAAAGTAAGGTGGCTACTGATCATGGTTGACAACTGACACTGACTTCTGACCTCTACATATTACACACACACACACACACACACACACACACACACACACACACACACACACAGAGAGGGGGGGGTGATCATACTGTTTGTGGGAGGGAAACGTAAAGAAAAAGGCTTCTAAGAAGCTGGAAAGCCCTGCAGGCAGTGGGGTGATAAGGAGTGTTGGGAAGGCTGCCCGGGTAGGTGATGAAGAAACCAGAGCCTAAAATGTATCAGTGGGGCTAAAAGAACAATAGGAGATACAAAACTATACTTAGCAGATATCATGTAGAATATGCAAATATGTTTGGATCTTAGATACAGCAAGTCATTTTGAGCGTGCACATGTCTGCAGTATTGTATGGACAATACTTAAACATCCATGGCTTATCTGAAAGCACCCTTAGGTACCCTTTGTTCTTGCTCGGGTGTCTGCAGTCGTTGAGATTCTCAGTAACTGCACTCCCACACCCCTGTCTGTGTTTCTATCGGGTGCAGTCATTGTTCTCTAAGGACCCATCTATTCTCCAGTCAAGTATATGATTCAGTAATATTATGGCTGTATTCCTTGAGACAGGGTCTTATTATGCCAGATTGGTCTGGAATCATAGGAGTAGCCTTGCCTCAGCTCCCCAGTTCTGGGGCTATGGCTTGGTTCTACTGAAAACCATTTTGATACTGTACTATATGGTCTATGAGGATGTGTGCGTTTGTGTGTATGCGTGCGTGTGTTTGTGTGTGTGTGTGTGTGCATGTGCACACTCAGTGTAATGGTTAACTAGCAAGGGAATGACTGACCCAATTTGCACGGAGACACCGACTGGGAAACAAGGATCTGAAGGCCTACAGTCTTCCCCATCACCCTTCACTCACACACAGGAAGGTACACAGCGTGAGCCATGACAGGAGGCTCTCTCTTCCTGACCCGAGTCTGAGCAGCCTCAGCCCCCGACTACACACTGTATGGGATATGCAAAAGGTCCAGACTATGAGGCCTTTTCAGTGCTGCTGCTGGTGGTGGTGGTGAAGGAAGAGGAGGAGGAAGGGGAGGAGGAGGGGGGAGGGGAAGAGCTGCCACTGAAATCCGAGGGAATCCATTCCATGTGGCAACGTGAACATGCGGGTAGAGCCGACAATAGCAGGGACCTTCAGAAGGCTGACTCTATTTAAAAGCTAGGGACCATGAAAATCTTAAGGGGCACAGGGAAACCCAAACTACAGGTGTAGAACCCGAATTCCTACCTCTCCTGCTTTATAATTCCACTCTGAAATAAGGTGCAAGACTTGCCAGGACTTGGATGCCGAATGACTCATTAGCAACAGAGAAACTTGGAAACCAACCTAAAGCCTTCCCCATTTTGCGACTCCTCGAAGTACAATCGATGTGTTAAAAAGTGTGCTGGCATTTCAAGTGGGGTTGGCATGATTATACAGGCTCAAAACTCACAGAGAAAACAGAGCAGAAGAAAGCCATTAACCACTTACCTTCATACAGACAGGAAGGCACAATGAAAACAACTGGAAATACGATCTACTCCCAGTGAGGAGTCTCAAGAACACGTGTAATTGGTTCACAGTGATGGGAACCTGTGTCAGAACCAAAGCTCTAACGCATCCCAAGACGTTCAGGAGAAAGAACCCTTAGAGAGGCTTCTGTAATGCTCTAGCTTGAGAGAAAACATCAAAATAACAAAGAGAGAAAGAAAAAGAAAGAGAGAAAGAGAAAGAAAGAAAGAAGAAAGAGAAAGAAAGGGAAAAGAAAGGAAGGAAGAAAGGAAGGAAGGAAGAAAGAAAGAAAATGTCTGTCACATGAGTAAGGTATGCCCAGCTAATTTCATGTTACTTCATGTTAATAAAAAGGAAAAACTATCTATCAGGTATGGATGCCATCAATACAATGAAACAGCAATCTCTGAACAACGTCCAACTTGGCCTTGACCATTCCCTCTACAGAGCACCATTTTATGTCCTGCTCTTGTACTGTGGGAAGTAGAGCATCTATTTCAACCTTGCCCCTCCTCCTGCATCAGCATTCACAGAACAAACTGTTTGGGGATGATCTGGTTAACTCTAAGTTGATGTCTCGCAGTCAGATCCTGATACTGTCTGAAAGGCAGAATGATCTGGACACATTAATATTCTGGGCTCTTTAACAGACAAAGTGACTCAGTTCCCAGCAATTACCCCAGACGACAGACAACGAGCAGTCCACGAAGAATTCTCCTAAAACTCTGGCTTAGATTTACAGCAGTAGTTGCTGCCATTACAGGGGTTCATCATTACATCCAGCTATAAGGATTGATTTTCAATGTCTAGGCATTCATCATTACATCCAGCTCTGAGGGTTGATTTTCAATGTCTTATTTCCAATTGAGAATTTGGGAAGGGGTAAGCTTTGCTCTCTCCTTTCTTTTTCTTTCTTTCTTTCTTTTTTTAACGCATTGGTTTCAGATTTTTGTTTGTCTTTTTTCTTTGTTTTAAAGATTTATTTAACGTATATGAGCACACTGTAGCTGTCTTCAGACACACAGAAGAGGGCATCAGATCCCATTACAGATGGCTGTGAGCCACCATGTTGTTGCTGGGATTTGAACTCAGGACCTCTGGAAGAGCAGTCAATGCTCTTAACCATTGAGCCATCTCTCCAGCACCACTCTCTCCTCTCGATATAATGCTCACAACAGAGCTGGGAAGGATTAATGAAGAAAAACACATCAAAATCTAAGACTTGACTTTCCTAGCCTTTCTAAGACACACAACTCACTTAGAATCCAAATAGTGAAGTCAAAACGGAAACTCCCATCTCAGTTGTTAGTTAGAGCCATGAGCTGGGCTCTGCAGCAGACTGTTAGTACACTGAGCTCTACCTGCGCTGAATGCTAGGATTACCAGAGTCTTCAGAAGGTAGTCATTTTCTTTAAGGTTGTGTCAAATCTTAGATAACTAGGATATCAAATTTATCAGAATACACTTTTACTATTCCACGTAGTCAGGAACTTATGAATCTGATCTCAGAGTGTGGTGCAAATTTACTATATGAAGAGCTGGGACCTGGAAGGGTTTAGCAGTTCAGAGCACTCACTGCTTTTTCTAGCACCCAATCAGGCGGCTTCCGAACACCTGTGGCTCCCACCCCACGCCCTCCTTTGGCCTGCATGAGCGCCCACACCCATGTAGCAGAAACACACACAAACATACCAAACACGCAACTTTAATAAGAGCATTCCAGAACCTATGTTATCCTGAAATAATAAAAATACACAAATGTCTGTAAACATGTTAATTATTTATGCAGTATTTCTCCCATGAATATCTATAAGTGAGAAGGCTTGATCTTATGACAAGTATATATTGAACTAACGTTAGGGAAAACCAAGAAAAGAAGTTTTGGACATTTCATGTAACTAAGGAAGAGCAGAAAAAGCAAATGGACTTATTCATTACCAGGTTACAGGCCGTCCCTGCCTAGTCACTGCCGGGGTCTCTCACGGCCAATACTCTTTGTTGTCTCCTGGGAGCCAACAGCACACAACTTAGCCACCGAGTCACAAGGTACGCATCCTGTGAAGTGAACTTAAGACTGCTTGATGAAAAGATTATGCCAGCACTGTGTTCAGAACAACTTGCCAATAACACAGAACCGACTACACACCACGTTCAAGATGTTATGTTTCCCACCAGCATGTACAACCGGAGGTCCACTATTGTGGGGCCAGATCCCTTCTAAATACTGATGCTGCCCTAGTTCACTGCCTGTAATTCTTGAAAACCGCTGTACTTGGCTTCTGATCGAGATGTTGTTATACTGGGGAGGGAATTTAAATTTTGATTGTTGTACCTTTTTTTTTGAGGTTTTAGATATTTTAGAGAAAACAGTAAAATGAAGAAACAATAGAAAAGTATAGTGTTCCAAAGCTAAATAAAATAATCTACAAGTAACAGAGGTGGGTCAGGAGCCTTGATGTTCTCCCAGAGGACCGGGAGGGGATAGACATAAATAAAAATATTTTTAAAAATTTTAAAGGGTCCTTTAAAAGAGAATACATTAATTAAAGAAAAAAAACCATGACGATGGCTTTCCAGGTGTTTTTTGTTTGTTTGTTTGTTGTTGTTTTCTGGACACAGGTTAAAAGGTATCTGTGGAGAGGGACCTCAACTGAGAAAATGCCTTCACCTGATTGATTCTGGGAGAGCCCATGGGGTCATTTTCTTAATTAATGACTGAGGAGAAAGGGGCCCACTTATTTCACGCCAGTAAACAACCCTCCGTGGTCTAAGCTTCAATGTCCTGTCCTGACCTTCCTTCCTGATGGGCTACAACCCTGAGCTATATGATGAAGACAAACCCTTTCCTCCCCAAGTTGCTTTTGGTCATTTTTGTTTTATCACAGCTATAGAAAACAAACCAAGACAGTGCCAAGAAGGTGATGAAAACGTCTTCTTTTTTCTTTTTAAGCTTTGGGAAAAAAATTTGGAGCATTCAAATTTTTAGTAAGCCCCTTAGGACTAAAATAGAAACCCACAAGGTCTTTTGCAATAACGTTTGTGTCTCCCAGTAGACTCCCTCCATTAATAAGAATTCTAGTGTGCGTCACTTTTGGGGAAAGAATGCATGTATGGTGACTGTCACCAGATACATGGGGACCAGTCATGCTATTGCTTTGTCAAACTTGATGAATTAGTATCAAAGCAAAGTGACTCTGTTGTGCTCACGGATTAACGTGACTTGGATGTGACATGTAATTTGTGCTATGTATGTAATTTGATGAATTAGTAATGTGAACCCTTGGCTCCTGGGCTGACCTGTAGACGGCACATTTCTGAATTCATTCACTGATCAATGCGCTTTGCTTCTGACACCTGTGTTTCCGTTGGGTCAGCCTGCCTTGCAACTGTTCCCTTTCTAACTACTGCTTCCTAGTCAGGAAATACCCTTCTTCTTCTCTGCAACTGAAGTTTCATTTCAAAATGAGGCACTGACGAGCTGATACATTTGAAAGCTTCTCTCCTGTGTGAACAATATGAAGGACTACAATGAAAAAAATTTAAAATAACTCCTATTACCAAGGAGCCTCAGCTTTGAAACAGTAACAGGATTACTCTGCAGTGGGTGATTTTCAAAACTCTTTTATTGTCTTGTCAACAGTACAAACAACTAACACTGTTTAACTTGCCTAAAGTCACAGATGAAGCCACAGATCGCTTTGGGTCAGAGCTGAAGTAGAAACACTCTTTTAACTCCACAGGCCACGCCCTCCATTGTCTCCCCTCTTTCCAAACAGGGATCTGGGGAGTGTTGGAAGACTTTTCATATACCTGCTAACACTACCAGCTAATGCCAAAATAAACGGAGCCCTTTCCCAGTGTGCTGAGATGATTAAACTCTAGATGTCTGCGCTTCATTACCGAAGATTGGCAGGGATTCAAAATAAACTGAGACCAATTGGAACAAAGGGGGGAGGCAATTACAGCAATGAACATATGAACGCACGAAGGTTTGTAAATAAACATGTAACTCAACAGACCGCTTTCCACAGCTAATTTTGAAATATTTCCTGCCCAGTGTTATACGAATATGCCATTCATTCTTGACAGCTTCTCACTTTTTAACAACTGTGATAGAGAATTACACAGGGAAGTCAACAGTGTTGTCAGTAACAAAAAATAAACTGCTGGTGCCTATGTGAAGGCTACGTTGGCCAGCATCCTGACGCTTTCTTCTTCCGGAGAACAACCAGCTTCATGTGACGCAAACTCCCTCGCCTGGAGGCCTCTGCAGAACACTGGTAGTGGGAACTGGAACATAACCCAGTGAGGGCCAGCTCCTTGTTCTCCCCTCCTAGACTAAGATCTAGCACTCATTTACTCTGACAAAGCCTGCCTAGCTTTGTCAGGCAGTGTCTTCTCTGAGATGTCACACCCTGGGTATCATTCTGATCTTCTTTTCTAAGTATCAGAGAAAATAATGGAACCACTTCCAACTGATTGTGTCCTACAGGACATGTTTTTGAGACAATGTGAATACAACGTTAAGTATGACATATGACATGATTTTTCCACTTCTTAAATACTCTTCAAAACATTTCCACGATCTTCCAATCATTTGATAATCTCTTAAAATCCCCCGACTGCTGGAGAGATGGATCAGTGGTTAAGGGCACTTGCTGCTATTTCAGTCTTCTCAAATGACTCCATAGAAAACACTAAGACAGTGATGAAAATGTCTTTTTTTTTTTTTTAAAGAAGCTTTAGAAAAAATTCAGAGCATTCAAAGTTTTAGTAAGCCCCATAGAGCTAAACTAGAATACAGGGGATCCTGAGATGACAACAGAGAGTAGAAATAATTCTCTACTTCTGAAATGCATTGATTAGAACAAATGATCACTGATTGATAGCAATGGTTCCACGACTTAACTCTGTAAACCTAAAACCCTTCTTACTGGTTGTGATATCAAACCAGTTTAAAAAAAAAATCAACACTTCAGGGACTAGAGAGATTGTTTAGTGGTTAATAGCACACATTCCTCCTTATGGCACCTTATAACACCTGCATGGTAGCCCACAACCTTCTAAGAACAGTTTCAGGGAGATGATGCCCTCTCCTGGACAATTCAGGAACAAGGCATGTGCCTGGTGCACAGACATACATGTAAGCAAAACACTCCTACATGTAAAATTAACCAGGCAGTTCCCAATGACCTGCAACTCCAGCTCCTAGGGATGCTACGCCCTCTTCTGGCTGTCTTGAAAGCTGCACGCATTTGGCATATACTCACAGTGATATACTTGCTTACATACATTTTTTAAATTATAGATAAGCTACTGTTAAGACACACCGTGGGACTTAGGTGTATCCACTCTGAGAACCTACTAATGCCTATGCTTAAATTTTTAAAACCTTTCAATACACTCCAATTCTTTATACGGCTCATATTCTGAAATTCTTCTTTCCCTCACGGTCAAGAACGTTGGCTTCACTGAATAGAAGTCTGAGGCCTCATTAGGCGGTGGCAGGCAGCAGTGTAGAGCTGTGTCTCTGGCTCCCTCCCATTGCTACTGACAACTCACACACCTTAGAGGCATCGTGTTACTAACATCATCTATGTTACAACAAACTCTAGGGTCTGAGCCATCTCTAAACAGACACTTTCAGGAGACATGGGCCCGGAAACAATAATACCACAGCTCCAACATAAGGCCTTGTTTTTGATTTTTTGAAATAAAAACTTCAAATGAAATAAAAACCACCTTTCTCACTGGTTTTGTAAGACAGCAACATATATAGAATTCTTCTATACCAGAATGTCCTTAAGATATAAATGTTTATCAGCTATACCACCTCAGCTAATTGATTAATACATTATACACAAAGCTGTTTTTCAGAAAGTCAGCAGATATTCTCTATTTCATAGTGCCTACCATTTACCCATTGGTAAAATGTGCTTTCCAGTCTCTTGCAAATTGTCACTTAACAATATAATGCAGTGAAGACACTCTATAAAAAGGACTTCCAAGCCTCTCAAGATGGTTAAGATCTCAGGAAATCAATAAAACCTTCTCCAATCACAAGCATGGCCAGAGACTATGGCTGGGTTAGTCCAGTCAGGAAAGAGGAGCTCACAAGGACAAGGGTGGTGCTGGAGACCATGACAGGCACGCCTAGAGACAGCCTCGTACAAGACCAGATACCGTCTGGGATAATTCTTCAAAATGACACTGATTTTGGAGAAGGAATCAAATACTTGGAGATCAAAAACATATGTTTATAATTGCTTCTGTTAGAAAAAAAATAGAGAGGATTCTGGAAGTTAACATAATTACAATCTAACATAATATTGTGTGTGTGTGTGTGTGTGTGTGTGTGTGTGTGTGTGTGTGTGTGTGTGTAGTCTTGGTAATTTGAGTAAAGCACTTTAAGTACAGCTTTAATGACTACATTAGGAAAATCTGGTCTCTGGTTAGAGTGGATTTACTGACATACTTCGTGTGTCAGTAAAGCTAAAATGAGGATCAGCTCCAATGAAGGCATTAGTCCTTCCCCTTTATCTGCTGTATGTTTTCACTAACGGTTTAACATATTTAAATAGCTCTACTATCTCATAGAGGCAATCTACTATTATTAATCATATTTTAAGTTAAAAATATTATGTTTCTCCTTCTTTCTTCCAGTTGATATTCTTGATTTATATTTAAAATCCCTAGACACTAGTCCGTGTCCCTGGGGGCGTTCCTAGAAGTATTGACCCTTGTAAAGGAAGAATTAGTTCACTTGTTATATTCACTCTATCAAGGAAAATCTGTTTTCCTTGAGAACCCTCAGAAAAGCTTCCCACACAGCACTCTACATTTCTTGTTGGATCTATCTTTCCCCAGGATGCAGATCTGTTTACCAAATCGCCATCTAAACTATTAACACCCCTGATGAACATGTGGGCACTAACACTGAGAACACAATACTAGTTCCTTAAAGGCAGAGAATGTATCTTGACTATGGGGAACATGAGAAACAGTTTAACAATTTATTTCCAGGGACATAACAACATAGAACACCATGAATAAATCTCTCCCAAAACTACATTAAACATAAAATAATGACTTTTTACACGAGTTGCTAATCTAATAAAGGACATCCTGAGGTTAGAGAAGCAAAGGGCCCATCAGTGACACGGTTGGTCAGGAGCCAGAGCAGCCAAAGGCATCAGCAGCGGTCTGGTGACCCGGAGGCTTCGCCAGCAGCACAATCTTCCTGTGCGTACGGGGACTGCTCTCCAAAAAAGGCCATATGTTATGTCACAAACAACCCTCAGTACATTTCAAAAGGTTGAAGTAACACAAAATATGTCCTTTAAAGCACGTGGCTAAAGTCAGTTAAAACTGATTATGAAATCTGGAGAATTCACCTCTAAGCAAGCAATGGGAGAGAGGGAAGCTGAAATGCTCTGAAATGAATGACAAGGGAGCTACAGTGTCCAAAACTCACAGAAGGCAGCTAAAACAAGGTTTGGAAAGAAACGCATAGCCTTAAACGTTTGTTAAAATAGTAAGACTTCAGATCAATAATCGAAGCATATACCTGAAGACATGAGAACACAGTAACAACAAACCCTACAGCAGGCAGAGCAATTGACTAGGGTCAAAATTAATGATAAAAAAATAGAAACATAAAATATAACAAAAAACGGGCTTTTGGGAGGCTCAACAAACTAGACTGGCAAGGGGAAGAAACTGAAGACTCAAATTATGAAAATGATGTTAGGGGCCGTTACAGAAGTGGAGCAATAGGGGAACATGTGGACACTCCACATACATCAACTGGATGTGCAGGGAATGGGAAATCCTAGTAGGAGACAACTTACTGAATCTGACTAAGAAGAAACATCTGAGCTAACTGGACAAATAAGAAAACGATTTAGTAATGATAATAAACCCACAAATTCTCTGATCCTGATGTCCATGGTGGTAAGCCCTACCAAACTTCACAGCTAGTTCAAAAAGATGGAAAGAGGATTTATTTAACTCGTTCTGTGAAAGTCTTATCCCAGTTCTAGAACCAGATGAGACTTCAAAAGAAAACTACAGTCTGTTATGAATGCAGATGCTAGAGTCCTCAACTAATACTCTCAGACCAAATCCAGCAACTTAACAAAAAGACTACAATCCGTACTCTTCATTTTCAATGGATTAAAAAACAAAAGTCACATCAGCTTGACAAAGGGAAACATCTGATAACATCCAAAATAAGAGTCCTGGTAAAAAAAAAACTGACAAACTCTAATTAGAAAACATAAGATACACACACACACACACACACACACACACACACACACACACACACAAACACACGTGCTGCTGACATCATTGTTGATGAGACACAAGTACAAGAAGGACTCCAACCTTTGGTGGGTGGAGCCGACTAAGAGGACCTTTCACTGGGGTTAAGATGATGGCAAGACACTGGCTTTCTCTCTTCTAGTTCTTAATATTGTTTCCTGGCTCCTACTTCCAGCAGCTTGACGTGTAGTGAACCCCACCATCATGCACCATTCTTGCCAAAGGTTCATGGTTGAGACCACTCCATCTTGGACCTGAACCTCTAGGGTCATGAATTAAAGCAAACCTATGCGAAGTGCATTAGGTATTGTTAGGGTTGCAGGAAGACAGCACAGACACATGCTCAGTAATGGCGTATCTGCGGATTACAGGGCACTGCTCCTCCTCCTATTGTTCTCCACAATGGTAAGGACGGTGACCATGCCTATCAAGTGTGCAGGGTTCCATCTCTCTGCACCCTTGGCAGTACTTGTTCCTTTCAACAGGCTCAGCCAATGTTACTGACTTTAGTTTGCATGTCCCTGATGGCTATTCTTTTCAACATAATGGTTGGCCATTTGAGAAGTATCTATTCCTATTTTACCTCGGTTCTTCATCAGGATTTGTGTTTGTTAGCTTTTATGTGAGTTCCTTTTATATTTTAGGTATTAACTCCTTACATAAAATTTAAGGTTTGAGCCGAGCGTGTTATACACCTTTACGTCCGGGCATTCGGGAGGCTGAGATCAAAGGACTGTCAGTCTGGGGCTATTCTCGATTACACAGTGCATTTCTGGGCTACAGAATATTTGTTTACCCTAGAGTGCATAGAAACAAATCAGATTAATGTTCCAAGCATGCACGCTCCCCATTTATTCTGCAGCTTTCTCCTAGCACACGCTGCTGACTACTGTGCTTTTACAGGATTCTCACACCAGGTGGCTCCTGTTTCAGTCTGTTTCCTTCAGACTGTCTCAGCCATTCAAGTAAAACTGTCATTTAAATATGGACAAAAAAACTACTGAGACAGACACAGTGATGCACACCTGTGATCCCAGTGCTGGGAAAGGAGGGAAGAGGGCTTAAGTTCAAGGTTATCTTGAGCTTCAAAAAACAAAACAAAACCCAAAGGAACAAACAAAGGCTGTGCTGACTCTAAATAACTCTGGCTAGTGTGGATGGATATGTTAGCAGTATTTATTCTCCCATCATTTTTACTTACTGTGCAAGTTTTTAAGTTTCTTTTACCAGTGTTTTTTAAAAATTCTCAATTACATATTTTTCAGTTCCCTTATAATATATTCCTAAGTATTTTATTTTTGTTAGTTACCATGGATTAAACTGCCATCTTGACTTCTTTTTCAAACAGCTCTAGTGCATAAAATTACCACCATTTTTTGAACATTAACTTTTTTATCCTGTAACTTAACTAATTCATTAGTTTATTTCTGTATTTTTAGTCAGAGTTGGGGTTTATTAAAGATATTCTGATATAGATTTTAAGGACAAGGTAAGAGAGGCAACTGCAAAGAGAAATACCTGACAGTGAGTCACATCACATCACATGCACAAAACAGGAAGAGAGGAAGGGGAAAGACAAAAGGACAGTATTCTACAGGTTCTAGATATGAAGCAGTAAAATTTGAATTATAAGTAGATTGTGATAAATTTGTGATGTATATTATAAACTTTAGTGAAACAAACAAAACCAAAAAGGTCAGAAAGGAGCTAAAATACAATCAAAATGTACCTGATAAAAACCAATGGGGTGGGGTTGGGGATTTGGCTCAGTGGTAGAGCACTTGCCTAGCGGGCGCAAGGCCCAGCTCCAAAAAAAAAGAAAAGAAAAGAAAAAAAAAAAAAACAATGGGATGCATGCTGGTGCCCCCCCTCCCTCCCCCCCTCCCCCTCACACACACACATACACATATAAGTTTTCATATTTATATATATATATATATATATATATATATATATATATATATATAGAGAACAAAGAATGGAGGCAAATTTTAGAAAAAGAAACACAAAAGGCACATCTAACCAAATCAATAGTCACTTTAAATACCATGCATCTAATCCAACTGCAAGTCCGACTAGATGAGAAGTGTGCGGAAACGTAAGCTGAAACCTGAACACGGAGGTCACGTAAAGATAAAGGCCCACAGCAGGAGGTCACCAAGTATGCCGATCTTAACACTGGAGGAATACTGTGAGGATACAAGGAAAACCAATGTGCCGACAGAGATAAAAACTAGTCAAGCTGGAGTCAAACAAGACGCTTGCTTTGCTGCTCCTGCATGTTCAAACTGAAGCACAGGTAGCACACGTGACACTGGACTGTACTACAAAGGTATATCTTGGTAAAGATTCACATTGCAGTCATTATTCTGAGTACTTAAGCTTCGCTAGTAGAGTTGAAACACTAAAAATTCAAATTAATTTTAATTTACTTAACACTATTTCAACTATAGACCCAGACTTCAAAATATAGAGTATTATTTCTACTTTGGTTTTCTATTATAAGTTATCACTGGCTGGGGACAAAGTTTATCACTGAGAGTCTATCTCTGCTAAGAAACAAAGTATTACATTTATGACGTATTGCTGGCCTGTTTTTTCTACAGTAGAAAATCAAACACCAGTTTCTTCCTTGTTATCTAATTAATCATTAAATCTTTTCCATTTCATCTCGTCCTTCAAATCCTTTATTCTAACAAATCATTAAATTGCTCATCCGAACTCTCTAAGTCAGTGTTCAAATTTTGTGTCACACCAGATATCCCAACAGCCTGAACATTGCCTGAACAGAGCCTTGTCTATTTCCTACAATTACCTCAAACTCAGTGACTCATGAACAATGGCTGGAGGGAGGGAGGGAAGGAGGGAGGAAGGGAGGGAGGGAGAGCGAGCTAGCACGCATGCACGCATGCACCTGTGTGCATGTGTTTGAGTGTATGGGCGCCCGAGCTTGCAAGTGTGTGACAGACAGTTACCAGTATGGGGTTGGGGTCATTAGTTTGTTTCTTGTTACTTTTCTTTTCCAAGTTTGGGAGCCTGTGAAGTTCTCTGATGTCTATTCAAAGAGAAGAAAAAGCAAATCTGAATATATAGGCTCTATTGGTTTCTAATCAACAAAATGTGTCTATCATGCCGCCCATGGAGTTTCCTTCACAGGGATTCGAGGCCAAAGATGAGCATCCAGGATAGCCAGTTTCTTTAAATCACAAGTCCCAGTTAGTTCCTAACTATCCCCAACTCTTCAATACCTGCTTATGAGCATCTCTCCCAAGAGAATAGCTGTCAACATTCTGCTGACATGACTCAGAGAGCTAGTCTAGGAGAAAAGGGTGAAGAACCCATGTATGTGACCTATGATTTTCGTGGCCCTGAAGGCTGGGGGTGAAACTGCAAGGGGAATCTCATGACATGTTACACACATAAAGACATGTTACACACAGCGGTTCTAAATTCTGCTCACCTAGAAACTACTTCCTATACACACTGCAAATACAATATAAGGGAAAGCCAAGGAGCCCAAGATGACGGTTGGACACTCAGAATGCAAGCAAGAGTGTATGAAGCCAATGAGCTCCATGACATGGCTGCCACATACCAACTCTATGAGCCTAGCTCAAGGACAGATGCTCTCTCCAGAGAAAGCACAGGGCCAGGACTTTTATCACTGTGACAGTAACAGATGCTAGCCTGTCTTACCCCACGCCTTACCTGGCTGGCATCCAAGTTTCTCTGCATCTCAGAACCCTGCCTGGTTCCCTTTCACATTATTACTATAATGCTTTATTCACAGTGTCTTTACCTTACTATATTATATTCTCTTCCTGCAGATGGGGCTTCTTCAGGATTAGCCCATGTGTTTTTCACCTCATGACTAATGAGTCAAATCTTTTTACTTGATTAAAACATCAAAGAAAAAATCTAAACTAATGGTCTAGCAGTTTAAAAAAATCAATTGAGATTGGTTTACAATGGGTTAAGGCTTTAAGTCAGGATGTGTAAAACTATTTGCTCTGTTGAGAATTCCTTCTTAAGACAAAACTATCTATCTGAGCTGACTTAGTGACCCAGTTCATTTACATTCTTGTCACCATTTGGTCCAAACACCTGAAAGTTAAATGAAGACATTTTCATAAAGAGAAGCAGAGTTAGAAGACATGATTAGCAAGAATAGGAAGAGGACAATGAGGGTAATGGGGTGACCATACGATAAAATACCATAATGAATCCCATTACTAAGTATAATTACTAAATGCTAGCGAACTGTTGAAGATGCTGAAAATGCATGGTCACAATGAGCTTGTCACCTGGGCATGGTGGCTCCCCCTGTAAGCTCGGCACTGGGAAGGCTGTAAGGCAGGCAGGAGGATTCCACAAGGCTGAGGCCAGTCCAGGCTACACAGTGAGATCTCCATCTCAAAACAGCAATAAACATCAAAAAATTAACTTTATGATTCTCCTCCGTAAATACACATCCAACCATAGATCCTTAGATAAAGGAGATTTAAAGATACCTAGTTTCACTGGCAAAAAGAAATAGACACACGACACTTTACATGTTTCTTTAAAACGAAGACGCTTGTTTTAAAAAAAACCTAGTAAATTTTTAATTAGAATGTTTTCCTTCTTTTTTAAACAGAACAAGAAACAAATTACATCAAAGCAGAACTTTTCAAATACCTACTTACTATACACATTCCCATCTGCCTCACAGGGAGGACTCTTGGTCGACTTAAGAGTTGCAGGTAAAATAAACTGCGTAATGTATATATTACAGTAATAAATGTACAATGTTTACATGAAATATATCTTAGAAGCAACAAAAGGATGTATCTGCATCAAAAGGTGACTTGTTTAAATGCCACAACTGTATTTTACATTCACTCTTGCAACAGGTTACAAGATTGGGTCACTAAGCTCAAATAAATCATTATGATGCACATAAAATACAGGAAGATTGGTTACTTTATATATTATATATATTTATATTTATATTTTAACACGTTAGCATCTGAGACATAGATTGAGAATTTAAAATTTATTCTCTTCAGATAACAAATCATTTATTCTTCATAAACATGGTGCCCACAAAAGCACACAGGTAAGGCACAAGGGTTTTCTGTTACAGAACGGTGTGCATCATGTTTACTTAACCAGAAAACGTGCATTATCTGTGCAAGTTCATGCTGCAAACCCAACGCATATACAACAAAAAGGAAACTGGACCGAAATAACAATTCAGACTCGTGGAATTCCAGCTGCCCCACATCTTCACCTGCACCAACAAGCATCTGTCTACCTGGCAGCTTAGTTTTCAAAGAGCCAAGTTTTAGGTTACAAGTAAACCTTGATCAGTAACTATTTTGATCTGAAATCATAAGCAGTAATAAAGTAGCTTTACTGAAATAAACGCTGAGGCACAAACCACTGGTCGTTTGTGCATGTTCTACATTGCAGACTTGCATGGCCCTGCATTCCAAGGCTCATTTGTCCAGTCCATTCTGCTGCAGCAACGCATGCTGCTTTACACTGCACATGGAACAGGAGCTAACATTTCTTTAAGCCCAAAACAGCCTGGGGAAATGACATAATCCCTTTAGTACTGTCACAGTCACAGTATGTATAATAAATACAGCTTTTCACAAAATATTTTCCAGTATCTGCCAATTGCTTCTTTATTGCTCACATAAATTTGAACTCATTACAGCTGGTGCCAGAACTTTCACACAAAACCATACTTGGGTATTTTTATATAAAATCTATAAAAGATATTTTAAACATGTATGTAATAATACTTCCAGGTATTTGGCTGCTTGATCATCTATGACTGTACAGCCATTATGTATATATTTGTGTGGATATGTACATATGTACAGTTACATATGTACATAAACACACATCTACGCACATATATATATATACAGATAGATTATGCATAAAATAGAAAGCTTATTTTACTGCTAATGCAGACATTCTCACAAAACAAGACTTTCAGCTACCATCAGCATTTATACATATATACAAAAGCCAATTTAAGTACATGTACATCCACTTACATATGTATGTAACCATTAAAACCAAATAAACTTCCCCATATCCCAGCGGCAGCAAATGAACCTTTCACAAGCAATAGAAATCTAAAGTTGAAGTGGGAATGAACAGTTTCAGCACAGTGGCCCATAAGGAACTATGCAGCTCACTGTGTACAAACACTCACATTAGTTCACAAATTATGGAAAACACAAAGGCTGCTCTGCCAGACTTACGTGGCTATCAAACACTTCTGCAAAAAGATGACCACCATCTCTGAATCGCTTACTATAAAGTCAGTGTTCCTCATGCACAACCCCAAATGCGCTGGCTTAACTGAGCTCCCAAACGGAGTCTGTTCTACTACTGAGCATTGCTGCCTCACTGCTGAATCCATTTGGAACCGTGAGATTTCCGGAACTTTCAAACAGCTGTCTTCAGCAATAAAAATATTACATACAAAAAGCATTTTAAAAGGAAGACAGGAAGCCAAATGGGAATTTCCTATTTAAATGAACAGTCCTAGGAGTGAAGACATCTTTTCAGGAACTTCCTTGAGAATTAGCTAGGCCAGTTCGCAGGCGCAGGTGAGACATGGAGTTCATGTGTTTGTCTGATGGCTTCAAGGGAGTGCTGCACGTAAGAGCCTGGGGGAAGCGGTGGTGGTATCTATCTAGTCGTAAGTATTTTACTGTTACCAATTTTCCTGTTGTAAGATAAAAATAGTACTTCAGATCTGTAAAGTGCTGTTTAGTATTTGTAGAAAATTAACTGTGATAAAAAATGAACACAAAATTATCTAAATTATTATTCAAAAATTGTTAACCTAAAGTGATTTTATTTAAAATCAGGCACGAGCTAAAGAACTATCATCCTTTCCAAATCTCTGCAACAGTCAAATCCCTTACCATCGAACCAGGAGCCGTGCAGGGCTTTAAAAGCCTTCCCAGCGTGTCCCGGAGACAGACACTTAACATACACGCAGCCCTGCAACACAAGCAGAGAACATAGGCAGGCAGAGTGGTCTTAGGTTAACAGCGACAGGCCCGAAACCGCATGCTTCCTATTGGACTGCCGATGTTACCTCACGGGAGTTCCTGTCTACCGCGATATGAACAATGCCGTCGTTATCGCTACACTTCTCTAAAATTGCTTCTTGAATTGCCAGATGCCAGTGATCTCCTATTTCCCTGGAATTAAGAGAAACAAAATCAACCATGCCATTCCTACACTGCACTCGCTGTGCCCTGTACTGCAGCATAACCATGGAGTCCAGACAGCTTGCTATACTTGCAGGACGTTCCAGTTCTGTCCAGACTAGTGTTAATACTAGTGCAGTAGTAGCCCAATACTGCTTTCTTTTATTTCTGGTTGTGAGCCTAGCCTTTAACGGCTGAGCCATCTCTCCAGCCCCGAATACTGCTTTCTTTACTGTTAATAACATCTAATTCATTCTGGTATCACCTGTCGAGGCACAGGAAAATCACGAGTGACTATGATCAGCATGGGATTAGCAGCTATTTCTCATAAAACATAATTTCTACTGTCACGATTTGAAAAACAAAAAACAAACACTCCACCTCTAGATGAAAAGCTGTTTGACAGTTGGTGTTTCTGGAACAGGAAGAGTCAGTCCTTTTTTAAAGGCTGTGGTCTTTATAGCTTTACTACACTCCAGTGGTTAGCTCCAAACCCATGGAGGAGGTGGGGAGTGGGAGTAAAACTGGGAGAAGTTAGGGGAGGGATATGAGGGAAATATGATCAAAATACACTGCATGTATATATGAAATTCTCAAAGAATAAAAATATAATTAAAAAACTTGAAAAAAAGATTTTTATCTGTTGTATCATTAACAGCTAAGCAGTAACTATTAGAATATCAACTCTAAAAATTCTCACACCTGCTAACTAGAATGTATTAGGGAGATGGTTCAGTGGGTAGGAGCACTTGCTCTACAAGCACGAGGGCCTGAGCTCAATCTCTAGGACTTTCTAAAGCTGGGCACGGCGGCTTATGCCTATAACCAGCATGTGGAACAGAGACAATCAGATCCTTAGAGCTTGCTGAACCCAGCCTGGGAGACGCTTCAAGTTCACGCACGGAGACATGGACACAGGCGTGCGCACATACATGCACAAACACGTGCAAACACACACACACACACACACACACACACACACACACACACACACACACGGTAGTGAATTCTACCATACACTGCCATCCCCTGGATGTGTGCTGTGGTGATTATGTGGTCAGAAAAGCTCCTCAAATATTCCATTAATAAGTACATATAGAACACAGAATAAGGTGTGACTCTTTGTAGAGTTTTGCTGTTTTTTTGTTTGTTTTTACAGGAACTAGAAATTTCTGCAAGATTAAGATAGTGTACTGAGGTGACACTGTTAACAAGTACATACAAAATGAATGTTGCATTTATAGAGAGCATTGTTGTTATTAATCTATCTTCATGCATTTATCTGTTAGAAGGAGTCACACTCAATACAGAGATTTACAAACATTTTACAAGTCCTTATTTTTGTGTGTCAAAGATCAAATCTTTGCTTAGAATTTAACAAAAAAGGGAAAAGCACAACATTTTTAAATTGTGTTAAAAAAGTTGTAAATTAGACACACAAACACACACACACACACACACACACACACACACACACACACACACACACACACACACACACACACTGCACTTTACACCGAAATACTTCAAATAAAAATCATACACATGCCTGATCATAATACTTACATAACTGGGTCAAACATATTCCGAATCTTTAAACATGGCGTCAAACTATTTGGTGGTGAATTTCTTCTATCTAAATGAAATGCTACCAAAAAAAAAAAAAATGTTACTTGTTACTTGCCATTGTTCCATTTTGTTGAAAGACAATCATTGAGTTCATTAAAAAATTATTTGTATGCTTTAATGAGCCAGTTCCTGTGTAAAGGTGGATTAAGATAGTCATTGATATCTAAAGTCAACAGTTCAATGGGAGAAACAGACAACTGACAGTTATCTTCCAGGGATTAGAGTTGTGATAAATCAAGAAGGAAAAAGGGAGACTCTTTAGTAACATCTCATCAGTGTAAGGTAACATTCCCCAGGAAGTGAAACTGACTGAGTGCTAAGGGTAATAAATTAAAGCAGTGGGGCAAGGTGAGTCACAGGACATTTTGGGTGGAGATGGCTTTGTACACAGCCCTGTGACGAGAAGGGGAAGGCAGATTTAAGTGACTGAGTCTTCTGAGTGCTGTATGCATTTTACTACATCTCTTCCGAAGCTACACACACTGTCAAGAAAAGCATGTAAGGACACTCACTACAAGAGACACTTGGGAGGGAAGAGGTTCAGGCAAAGGGGTCTTCTTAGAGAGAAACAGACATCCTTGCTGTGTCCTGAATATATATTAACAATGCCTGTGACGCCTGTGACAACATGACAATGATCCCAGGAGTCCACGACAAGAATCAGAGCTACAGCACTAAGCTTCTTTGTTAACAAGAGGCAAAGCCAAAGAAACACGAGTCTTCACTGCTGTAGACAAAACAGTTAGGTTTTAACATTTATTCCTTCTACGGGGTAGAGCAGGAAACCTTTGCATTCACCTATTTTCAATTACAATTTGCATACACTGTTTCAATTACATATATATCATATATGATGTATATATCTTCGGTTTTGCTTAAAACTTAAAACTCCGTACCTTGACCTTGCCATACTTTAGAGGGTATGACTGACGTCTTGTCACAAGATGCAGAAGGCTGGACCCACCGCCAGACTACGAAGTCTGCACCACCCACCCTTCGAGTCTCTGTTCGCACTCTAGACTCATTAGCAGCAAGGAAGTCAACAGCTCTTTCCCAAACTTTCTTCATCTTTTTCCTGTCACACAAACCAAACAACAAATTTCATCTTGGCTTCTCCTCTCCTGGAAATGTTAGTAACTGAAGGGATGGTTATCGTGAGCAGCTGCTCTTCATGGAGATGAAGATGTGCTATCAGACTTAGGAGCCATACTTTTCAGAATATGGAAATAGGAATTTTTTTTCATTTTCAAAATGTCAGATTTTAGCATTCATTTAAAAAGCTTCAGTAATAACAACCTAAGTACTTAAAATATTACTAAGTCATAACTAGCCTTTTCTGTTTCTTAATTTAACTTTTCCCTGTCCTATGGTATAAAGAGGAAGGAAGGCTGACAAGCAGGAATAAACATATGCAGGAACGAGAATGAGCTACAAACCAGGTGTCTTACTACACACTGAGATCAGGAGGAGACCAGAACTAACGCTGAAAGGAGGGGGTGAAGTACTTTAAAATTCTCAATAAAATCCAAGTCTCCCACAGATGCTACCTTCTGATTCAAACCGTATTGATTTACACACCTGTCCTGGGGCTGTATTAGGGAATCTCGAACATGTGGAATAGGCATGTAAGGCTGTAAGTCCTTAGTTTCCTGACAGGCTTCATTATGACTTCGTAAAACATCTGAAAATGAACGAACAACATCCTTACAAGTAGTCAGCTGCTGACAGCCATGCTGCACCTCTGTGGGACAGGACTGCTAGAGACAGATTAGCATTTTATACTTCCTACCTATGATCTTCACCACCATGTCATACATCTGCCTTGTCTCTTCTTCCTCCTTCGTCCAGCGGTATCTCATATAACGGAGGACAGCACAGACCAGGACTACACCTGCAACATTCAGGGCTCGGTTAAGGCTGTGCTTATTGTCAGTCAGTAACATGACAGCTATTAACAACGACCCTCTCCACCAGCCTGAGGGAATAATGGCCTGCAAAGGTCTGAATGTAACAGTATAATAAAGCCTTATTGATATTTAGAAAGCCTTATTAATACTTTCCCAAAATTTCACCCCTCTTTAAAACAATTCTTCCATTACATTAACAGATAAGTATTTAAATCCCTAAAAAAGTAACTGCTTCAAACTTTTCACCTTTTCACACTCAACTACTCAAAACATGAGTTTTATTAAACATATTAAATATTAAACTGAATTATGTTTAGAGTGCTAATAAAAGAAAACAGAAAATAGTTTATTTCCTATTATAAAAATATCCAAGAACCTAAGTTTAAAAAATTGTTTCCCATAAATAACATTTTAAACCAAAAATTTAAGGGTTTACTTTATTTAAAAGCTCAAACTCAACCAGGCATGGTGTCCCATGCATTTAATCCCAGCACCCAGGAGGCAGAGGCAGAGGATCTCTGACTAAGTTTGAGACCAGGCTAGTTTCCAAAGTAAGTTCCAGGACAGCCAGGGCTACACAGAGAATCCCTGTCTTAAAAAAAAAAAAAAACAAAAAGAAGACTGGGGGTGGGGGGTAGGGAGTTAGGTTGAATTTTCCCACTCTGTTTCCCACAGTAGGTCTCCACACACATACTCCTATACGTGCTCCTTGTATGACATTTTCATGACAAACTTTTCTCTCTCTTCTTAGGCTACTATGTTCTAAGCCCTTGGATCCACAGTTGCCATAAATACACCCAACGTTGCTGTTGTCATTTAAACATGAAGATGTGTCCTCATACAGCAGCCTGGTCAGCTGGCAGCACTGGCACAGAGCTGTGGGCATCTACAGTGGGACCGAGCTGCAGGAAATAAGTCACTGGTGCAGCACTTCAGGAGGGACGCTTGCCTCCGGTCACCCTTTCCTGTGCTCTCCTGATGGACTGGCAACTCTCAACTGGGAGTTAAAATAACCCTTTCTTAAAGCTGAGAGTTACCTGTCAGGTATTTGGTCACAGTCACACAAAAGTAAACCAGAAACGTAGTGAAGACTCCTGGACGTCATTTCCAACATCAGCTACAGAAGCAGGGAGTGAGCTCTGGGTCGGCTCTGGCAGTCCAGGAGCTGGGATCCTAACAACTTACCTAAGCACAACAGCAGTAACCTATGGGTCACGGTAATGAAAGCACGGCGGAAACGGCACCAGAACGGCATCTGTGGTCTGGTGGACTGTAAAAACTGCACATCGGTTATGTTTGTCAGGTCTTCCTCAGGTCCATAACCAACACACCTATTCAATAATCAAGGTAGAGATTAAAATGTAAAAAACCACTTCTTGGGGTTGGGGATTTAGCTCAGTGGTAGAGCGCTTGCCTAGGGAAGCGCAAGGCCCTGGGTTCGGTCCCCAGCTCCAAAAAAGAACCAAAAAAAAAAAAAACCACTTCTTACAATACGAAATCATCAAAGTGTAAATCAAATCCTGTACCTTATTCCAACGTCTTTCCCATTTTTAAAAATCCACAGCAGTGAAGTGTTAAATACATCTTCATACTCAGGACCTAAATCCTAACAAGAGAAATAGAGAGGGAGTCTCAGTAGTCCTGTGTAAACTGTCATATAAATAACATGCTTTGTTTTTATTTCAACCATGCAAACAAGATACTGAAAACATATAACTCGGTACTAAAAAATGAAAAGCCACCATCTTCTCGTGATTCCAATATAACCACTCTTAATACTATGCTATGCTTTCTTTCTGGCTTTATTTTAATTAGATTTTAGTTATTTGTTAAGTTTATTTTCAAATATCATTGTGATAATGAATTAATTTTACCTTTCATAAGTGGAACAGTATTTTCAAATATGCAAGTGGCAAATTACTGAGACTTGATTAAAATTTTCAACAAGTGAAACCATTAAGCCCATGAGCTCAAAAATGTTCATTGTAACTAATTATAAATTCAAACTTCCAAGAAAAAAGTATAAATTAGAAAAACTCACACTTGTTACATAAGTTCGCAGTACTTAAAAGACTTCACATATTTAAAGGCTTTTCATATATTGATATGACATTAACACATGTGACTTTGATACAGTGTAACAGAAAGATGTTAGCAACTCAGTAAACCAGTATTTTTCAACCCAAATTTTGCAGACATTAATCCCACAGAGGTAAAAGGCCAGTCCAGTCCAAGACAGACCCAAGGACTTTATGAAACAGGACATAAAACTTCACCAGCAGTGGCAACTACTGCTTTTTAACATTACTACTTGACTAGGGAGGTGGCTCAGAGGGCAGGAAGCCTGACAGCCGTGAGGAGCAAAGTTTAGACACCCAGCACCCATACAAAGGCCAGGAATACTAACACACACAGGTAACCCCAGCACCTGGGGGATGGGAAAAAGAGTAGGGGTGGAGACAAACGCTAGGGCACACAGACCAAACTCCATCTTCAGTGAGACACATCTGGTCTCCAAATAGAAGTTAGAAAGGGAGGAAGAAAGATACTCAAAACACGACGCACGCACAAGACATCAAGACGCACGCACGCACGCCACGCACGCACGCACACACACACACACACACACACACACACACACACACACACGCACGCACGCACACACACACACACACACACACACACACACCCCTTCTACTACAACCACTACTACAACTACAACAACAATGTTTGATTTGGTATCAAAGAAGAGTATCAGCAACTATCTGAAAAAGGTTTTTAAATATCTCACGTAATTATATATTCATATGAGGTTGTATTTTCTTGACATACTTCAAGCATAACACCATGATACTACACTGAACGCAAAAGAGAATCTAGTTTCCTCTTAATAAGCCAGACACTAAAAGCTTTAGTTGAACAACCTGACAACTGGAGTTTGGTCTTCAGAAGCTATATAAAAAAAATCTAGATATAGGGGGTACATTTAGGATGGAAACTACTGTAATATGGGAGGCAGAAACGGCACAGACCCACTGGGAAAGAAGTGGGCCAGCTAGCCTGGAGTGTACAGGGCAGACAGAAGAAACCAGGTGAACGCTACTCTGAGTCAACTTTGCCTCCACTCCTGTGCTGGCACACAAACACTACATTTGTATTTTTGCCATGAAGAAAGTTTTAAATGAATTTTTTTTTTTTTTTTGGTTCTTTTTTTTGGAGCTGGGGACCGAACCCAGGGCCTCGCGCTTCCTAGGCAAGCGCTCTACCACTGAGCTAAATCCCAGCCCCTTAAATGAATTTTTAAATAATTTTTTTTTCTTTTTTCTTTTTTTTCGGAGCTGGGGACCGAACCCAGGGCCTGCAAGCGCTCTACCACTGAGCTAAATCCCCAACCCCTAAATGAATAATTTTAAATGTTTTCAGTTTTAGTTACTAATGTGATAAAATGTTTAAGTGTATACTAACACATTTACCACATCAGCCAGTCAGCCACACCTACACAGCAAGATTTTGCCTGAAAAAAGAAAATATATCCTAAGAATATAAATTTATATATATAAACATACAAGTATATGCACATTTTCCACAAATAAAAGCAATTTAAGGTCCTAAAAATGATAGAAAATCCCAAAGCTTAATGACTGGTAGGGATGGGCAGGTATAATGTTTGTTTGTAATTGTGTGCTTTATGTGCATGGTGTGTGCATATGTGTATGGGGGTATGTGCACGTGTGTATAGGGGGGTATGTGCACATGTGTGTTGGGGGTTAGTGCACATGTGTATGAGGGGTATGTGCACATGTAGATAGTGGATATGTGCACATTTGTATAGGGGTATGTGCACATGTGTATGGGCGGAATGTGCATATATTTATGGGGGTATGTGGGCCTGTGCATGTAAAGACCAGAGGTTGATACTGGGTGCTCCTCAAAGGCTGTCCCCTCTATTCTGAGACAGGGTCTCTCAGTAACCCTGACATTCACTGTTAGGACTGAGCAACGAGCTTCCATGTAAGCGTCTTCACTTGCTCCTCTTCCCACTACCACAAGCATGGGGATTGCAGGCAGGAGCCACTGTGCCCAGTTGTTAATGTGGGCTCTGGAAATCCAAGCTCAGGTCCCCATGCTTGTGCAGCAGGCACTTTACCTGCTGAGCCATCTCATAGCCTGAGAGTACACTTAAACCAAATTAATCAAAGTATCAATGGCACGACATTGTATCTTATATTCTAGTCTATAATTACATTTATCATGGAAAAAAGAATGTCACAATACACACAGAAAAACTCCCCTTTTCAGCCAATTTGCATCCACTGTATGTATACTTTGCACTTTTTTCAATACACAGAGAATATCCAAACGCTGTTTTATACTTTTCTTCCTCTGGTGCTAGAAATAAAAAAGTGGGACCTTATACATGCTGGGCAAGTCAATCTATCACTGTTCACTCAAACCTATTCAATTTCTTAAACATATTTTTTAAACAACTTTTTTTTTCTTTCTTTTTTTTTTTTTTTCAGCCCTAAACAACTTTTTAAAAAAATCTGTTTATCTTAATAGAATATATATGTAACCATGATCCACAACACACCAGCTGTTTTGGTAGGAACTACAAACATAGCACTAAAGCGAGCAGCCAAGGTTTCCTATGCTAACAAAGCCCTTTACAAAGTTATCACTGTATGCACTTTCTAGAGTGCAAAGGCTACATTTTAAGTTTTAGAAATCTCTTTTTAAGGGTTGGGGATTTAGCTCAGTGGTAGAACGCTTGCCTAGGAAGCACAAGGCCCTGGGTTCGATCCCCAGCTCCGAAAAAAAGAACCAAAAAAAAAAAAAGAAAAGAAATCTCTTTTTAAATAATTTTAGAAATGCCCATTGAGGGGTTGGGTATTTAGCTCAGTGGTGCTTGCCTAGCAAGTGCAAGGCCTGGGCTCGGGTCCCTAGCTCCGAAAAAAAAGAAAAAAAAAAAAAAAATGCCCACTGAATCATTACACCAACAGATTCTTCAAGGGAATTTTTGTCATCGGGTCATACTTACACTTCCCAGTTCACTGGCAAATTCGCCTTAATATATCCAATCTGCACATATACAACTGTACAAAGCATGCTAGGGACTGCACATGACAGACACCAACCTTTCATTAGCATGTGTAAGATAATAAAGGTAACTACAGGCCATCTGCTTGGATTTGCTTTATAGAGCAGTAGCCTTCATCTCCTTACCACCATCTCACTGAGTCTTTAAACAAAAGTCTTATCTATTTTTGAAATGGTCTAGCTATTCAGTCCTGGCTGGCTGGTCTCACAACTGAACCAAACGACAATGCTTTTGTACTTTAAACTTTTTACATAAGCATCTGACAATGGCTTTAAAACATAAATTTTCAGCAGCTATTTAAAAAACCAAGTGCACCTGGAAAGAGTATCGTGTGCAAATGCACATGAATACACACGTATATCAAGAGAACCAGCCGAGACTTAGAACTCTGATGTGGACAGCTCATGCAAAGGATGCTGCAAGGTTGAGACAGCTGCATGGCCCTCCATAGAGAACAGTTTACATTTTAGATGCTATATGCTATATACCAAGAAACAATACTGAGCCAGCAGATGATGGATCTTTAATCCCAGCACTCAGGAGGCCGAGGCAGGCAGATCTCTGAGTTGGAGACCAGTCTGGTCTACATGGTGAGTTCCAGGACAGCCAGGGCTGCACAGTGAGACCCTGCCTAAAAACTTAAAAAAAAAAAAAAAAAAAAAAAAAGGATTAAAACCAAATTTAACCATTGATTCGATGGGAATTTGATTTTTGTATCAAGCAGGTCTGGGACTAGATCCCAGTTCCATTACAAACTATGTACATACACTTAGTGAGATGTTTGTTATTTGTGAACATATAGCCATTTTAACAGCCACTTCAGAGTGTTCCTAACTTTAAAGTGTAAACTGTTTCTCCACATTGGCACTATGGGTTAAGGACCATGCTGGTCATCAAACAAGTGCGACAGTGGAACACGGAGGACAGACTCTCCTCCTCCTACTAGGCTGATCACAGTCTAGCCAGGTGACTCCGGTATTACACCTCTAAGCTTTAATTTGTCCATAAACTAGGTTTCCTGTCATCTACCTTGCTGGATGAAGATAAAACTGAGAGCAGCACATGGCATAAACTGAATACTTGATAAAACCATATTATAAAAGTCTCACTGCCTCACTATTTAGAACACTTTTACCAAATTTCTACTAGAAGATTTAACTCTGCATAAATTAAGATCAAAATAAAACCAAACTTAAGTGAGGTTGGTTAAATGTGTAGAGATGGAGCAGACATCACATTTTCAGAAGCACGAATCACCAGAAGAGAGAGTTTTCTGTTCATAGTAATCTTCCCCGTCATGGGCCTCTTGAGAATACTTAATTTCCCACATAAAACTTCATCAACAACAATCAGGTGCCAGGCTAAATACAAAACTCTTATCTGGCCAGCACCTGGCACATTTTCAGAGCTCTACTTTCCTACTAGGTTCTTCACAAATCCTAAATATTACACACTGTGTTGAGAGTTAATCAGGCTTTGAACGCAACTTAGAAACTGAGCCAGCCCTCACCACACAGTCCACAGGAATGTCATGAAGTGCTCCAGCCCCAAACACAGAGCATGTACTTCCTAAGTGCTCCACCAGAGGGACCTCTTAACTTTACAAATAGTAAGCTGGCTTTCACTTCCGAATTATGAAAAAAGCTCAATAAAAGCACTAGCTAAGACAGAACTATATTTATATAAATAAGCTGATTAAAACTCCTTTTGAAAGAGAAAAAATAAGGAAAATGATGATAAAATATAATGAGTCAAAGTCAACCCAACAGAAGCACAATGTTGGAACTTATTTACCAGGCACTAGAAGCCAGGGAAGTAGGTGAGCCTCTGGGGGAGTGGTGGGAGTGGCTGCTTCATTTGCCGCTATATCCAGAGTGTTCCCTTTTTGAAGATGAAATCATAATATAAATATGTAGAGATGAAATGTACAAGATTTCTCCATAAACAGAAAGCTTGCTGGGTATACCTTACAATCACTGTTTGGTACCAAGTGGAGTTTCTTATACTGCTACATAGATAAAATAAAAAAACTGGGGCTAGACTAGGCTACAACTGTCATTCTAGATTAGGAAGTAATATGAACATTATCAAAAGCATTTTATAAAGCTCATGCTCTTTGAAAAAGTTATTTCCTTTCAGGATTATTTCCTAAGGAAATGACTAGAAAAAAAGTCAATGCACTTTAGTTACATAACAAAAATATTATCCAGCAATTAAAAAAACCTCAAACTGTTTAATGGGAGAGGCAAATATGCATACTTCTATGTGTAAAACATGAATATTATAACAGGAGATATTTACAGTCATACAAATTTTAAAGATACATTTTAAAAGACTAAATAAAGAAGGCTAGACCAAATACTACTGGAGGTTACTATTGTACAGTGAATTTAAAACTTTTCCCTTTATTTCTCATGAGAATTAAATTATGATGGTAATTTTTATTGAAAATAATACAATATTTTAAGAAATACTTAAGAGAATTGTCTAGAATTTGAGACTTTATTTTTAGCAAAAAAAAAAACCTGTTTATTGATGGGGAAGGGTTTGGGGAGTATTTTTGACAGCTGTCTAAACAGCATCTATGATGTGATATAACCATTATATATTTCACAGCCTGAAAAATGAAACTCAAAAGACTAACAAAAATAGATGTGCGGGGTTGGGGATTTAGCTCAGTGGTAGAGCGCTTGCCTAGCAAGTGCAAGGCCCTGGGTTCGGTCCCCAGCTCCGGTAAAAAAAAAAAAAAAAAAATAGATGTGTATACACATGGACCTAAAGAATGTTAATATTTGAAAATAACTTTAAGAAATGGAATCTAGAATCTTTTATAATATGTAGCAAACAGTCTAGAGTTAAAAACCAAAGTGAAACCTCAGTTCTCAACCTAGAACAAGAAGTGTGAACTGGGGACACAGCGCAGAGAGTGCTAGCAAGGCCTGGGTTGATCTACTAGGCTCAATCCTCAGCACTGCAGAAAGAGAAACAAACAAACAAAAAGCCGACAACAACAAAACCTAGACTAGACCAAACCCACCACCACCTTTAAAATCCGACTGTTTTGAAGTATAAAATAATTCTAGGAAAAACATAAAAGTACAAACGACCAGGTTCCATTCACAGCACCAGCATGGCAGCCAACAGCCTGTAATCCAAGGGGATTCAGAATGCCCTCCTCTGACCCTAAGGGTACCAAGCACACCAACAGTGTGCACACATAAACAAATGTAAGCAAGCCACTCACATACACAGGAATACGTACTTTTAAAATTCTACTTCCAGTATTCAGAAAGGTTAATGGATAGCACAAAACACACAATGCTAGAATCTGAATCTAGGTCTAATCTTGACCACATGACATGGTGACTGCATCTTCCTGTAATGAATATGAAAATTATACATTAGACTATAAACTCAGTCCACTTTTACCTAGGGAGTTCATTTTAATCCCAGTACTCATGAGGCAGAGGCAGGCAAATCACTGAGTTCAAGGCCATCCTGGGCTACAAAGTTAGTTTCAGGCCTGGCCAGGAATATACAAGAAATCCTGTCTCAACAACAACAAAAACCCCACCTCAGTCTACTTTTGATGACAGTCATGTATAACAGAACAACTAAAGTTAATTAAAATTATAAGTGTTCAAGAATATACAAAAAAGAGTCAGCAAACCATATCACTTGATATTATTCAATTAGCAGAGGTTCATTAAAAAAAGAACAAAAAAAGACAAAGTGTTTTACTACAGATATTATGGAAGCATAAAATGGAGAAAAGGGAAGAAAAAATGAAAATATAAGAATCAGAAAGTCTCTACATTTGGGTAAGGAATTAGACATTCAGATCGAAGAAACCCAACAATGTTAAATCTGAATAAGGGGAATGAGAACACATGGGGAGACAATGCCACCTTCAGGAGTGGGGAGATGGCTCAGCTGAAGCGCTTGTTTGCATGAGCATGCAGACCTGAGTCCAGATCCCCAGGATCATGAAAAAGACAGGCACGGTGGCACACACCTGTACTCCCAGAACGGGGAGGCCGAGTCAGGGGTGGGGTGGGGTGGGGGGTCCCTGCAGCATGCTGGCCATGCAGCTCAGGATTCATGGAGAGCCTGTCTTTCAAAGTAAGAAGGTTGAAGACACTCAGTGTTGACCTCTGGCCTCCCATCCCATGTGTGAGCCTGCACATCTACCCACACATATGCACATATGTCCACACACATACACACACCATTATTATCAAACTGTCAAAAGGCAAAGAAATTTTTAAAGAAGAGAAAAGCTACCCATCACATAGAAGAACCTACGAAGAGTCAGCAGATGTTGGCAGAAATCTAAAGAGAGTAAGATGAAATACACAAATTGCTGATTGAGGAAAAAAAGCAAACCAGCCAACCCACCCTACCAGCCAGGGTTATCTCATATCCAGAACACTAACTTTCAAATATGAAGAAATGTTTCCCATATAAACAAAAGTTATTAAGTTCAATACCATTAAAACTATCTTATAAAAATGCCAAAAGGTATCTAATCTTAAATGAAAGATGCAAGTAGCAACGTAAAATATATAAATATAAACTCACTTATAAAGGCCCATACTAAACAAATACAGAACGCTATAAGTGATACATGGACAAATCACTTCAAACTATAGTATACAAATTAAAGAACAAAATTATGCTTTAAAAGTTCTAAAAATGTTCATGTAAAAAGCCATAAATATTAAAGGATATACATTCTAAAAGACATTCTACGACACTGATAAAATAAAGAGGATAATAAATGCAAAAGCAATTAAAGCATTTTACTACAAAAAGAAATACAAAAAAAGAAGTATGCAGGAAAACTAAGTTTCCAAACAGAGAGAAAGCAAATAGAAATAGCAAAAAAAAGTTTCTCCCATCAATAATAGACTTCAAATAAAAATAGAAGCAACCTAATCAATACATTGGTTGGCTGGCTGGCTGAATAAAAAAATAATCCATCCAACTACCTTCTGTGTAAAAGAAACCCACTTTAGCTTTAAGGGCATACACACAGACTGAAAAGAATACATGAGATATTCCATGCAAATAGAACATGGGTGAGTATCTTAACAAAACTGAAGTAAAATGTCACACAGACAAGGCAGCTGAATCCACTCAGAAGATATAGCAGCTTTATTGGCTAATACACATTAGAGGACCCACATATAGAGTAATTAAGGATAGAAGGGAGACCATGCTATTATTGATAGCAGATTGCTATACCCATTTTAAAAAATGGATAGAACACAGATAAAGATCAATAAGGAAAATGATGACTTAAGTACTATAAACCAGACAGAACTAAAAGACAAACCTTCATTCAAAGAAAAATACATTTTTCCTTTTTTGAGAATTTCAGAAATGAGCACAATGTATTTTCATTAAATCTACTTCTCCATCCCTCTCTAAGTCTTCTCTGTCCCTCCACAAACCCCTCTAAAACTCATGCCCTCCCCCTTCTAAACACTGCGGTGTATAACTTATCAGACCCAATTAGTGTTGCTGGGGTTTAGAACCAACCACTAGAATATGGGCCGCCTCTGGGGGCTTCCTGAGAAACTGACTCTCCTTTCCTCAGTTGCTGACTATAGCTATTCAAACAGGGGTGAGGGTTATGTGCCTTCTCCATTCATGCTGGAACACTGACTGATGTGGTCTTGGGTGGGCATGAAAGAATAATTCATCTCTAACTTTATTACTTCATTAGAGAAAATTACTACTAACCTCAAATTTTTGAAAAAGACAAAAAGCAACTTTTTCAAACTTACCTAACTTAAATTTTTAACATTTACTTATAATATTTATTCATTCTGTGTGTGTGTGTGTGTGTGTGTGTGTGTTTATGTGTGTGTTCACACGCGTGCGTTTATTCATCGAATCGTCTTGCAAGCCCCTAAACTGACTTTTATAAGCTGGTTTTTGTTATCAATGTTAGATGGGACATGAAAATTCAGACTAACATCAATGAATAGAGACACAAATATCCTCAATACCAGAAAAGGGACCAACAGCATATTCAAAGTATTACACAGCAGGACCCTTGGATACACAGACATTTCAACACAAAAAATATTAATACAATCTTTTCTTAATCTGCTAAACCTGTTGTTTTGACCTGCTAAACAGATCAAAAGAATTAAAAACCACAATATTATTTGGGTCCTTATCTGTCCTGTTTATTACAAGTAGTATTCATATTGCAATCCCAATAAAAAAATGAAAATTAAAGTATTTAAATCAAACGATTATTTCAATAGCTGCAGAAAAAGCATGAGAAAACTTAACACTTTCAACAATGAGATTAAAAATGCCCAGGAATAAAAGAGAATGATGTCAATGTATTAGGGCCCTACCCAAAAAGGTCCGCAAACTAACAGTCAGACTGAACAGAACTCAAAGCTGTCCCTCTAAGACCAGAAGAAAGCGAGGTGTCCTGCTCACTACTTCTATTCAGCACAGCACTAGAAATTCTAGGGGAATAACTTATGTAAGAAATTTTAAAATCCGAAACAGGAAGAAGTAAATGTATCCCTTTCCACAAATGATATAATCATCTACATAAAAAGCCTTTAAAGATGCTATGTCCCCTGGTTCAATTTGTTGTGCAACTTTGGCGCCGCGTGATGGTGGCAAGACGTTGCTTTAAATTTAGCTATCCTCCTCAACTGTAAAAATACATGAATCAGAATTGCATCTTCTGGGGACAAAACTCTTGAGTAGAAATCAGAATGCTTCACTTCATCCAGAAAATTTCTGGAGCATCTTCAAAGATACTAAAGAACCCTTTTACAGTGATACTCAGAGCCAGCAGACTAGATATACTTTCTCCCAAGACATGTCTTCCACGGGACTTTTCCTCTTTGTCTCCAAGAACTTGGCTTTCCACGTCATTTCAAGTGTGTATGAGGAAGATACAATGTTACCGTGCATCACCATGCAACTTTAAAAAGCAGCAGAAGGAGGCAGTCCTTCCCCCCAAGAAACCAAGCACCATCACTTACCTACGTGATAGCCCAAAGCCAGCCTTATATACAACTCTGGTGGGGTTAATCCCCTTTGCTGCCCCACCACTCATCATGGTAATAACAAAGTCTTATCTCCCCATACTAGCCTTTACTCAGATGGCCTATGGAGCCAGTTTCTTAGCTTTCCTGGGAGGCATTAGATGGGGCTTTGTTCTGCCAGGAGGTAGTCCGGCCAAACCAGACTACATTAATTTAGCTAGTAGTATGAGTCCTGTTCTGTTTTCATGGGTAGCCATCCTATTTTCTGAAAGACTCAATGAAGCCACAGTTACATTAATAATAGGTTTAGGGATAGCATTACATAATGAACTTTTCCTCTTACCACATTATCCCAACTGGTTCAAAGCCTTAAGGATCATAGGTACTTTGGTGGCTTTTATCTCACTTGTAATCACTTTAATCCTTGAAAATATTTATCCAGAAAGAGGTCCCAGGAGATTTAACTAAGTAGAAATATAAAACTACTTTCTTGATATCATGTGCAGTGTCTGTGTAGGCCAGAAGTCTGTTGAATGCCCTGGAGCTAACGTTACAGGCGGTTCTGAGCCACCCAGTGTCTAGGCTGGGAACTAAACTTGTGTCCATAGCAGTACAGTCTTGAGCACTGAGCCTGTATCTCTACACTGTAAAGCTTCATTTTAGCATCACAATCCTGTTTCTCTTGTTTGGTTCTTTTTTCTCCCTCCCACTGGTAGGAATTTATTCTTCATACATTGTTTTTGTTTTTTCTAAAGAGTTATCTCTTTTAGCCAGATGGTAGTAATACACACTTTTTATCCCAGCAGAAAGGAGGCAAAAGCAGGTGGATCTTTGAGTTTGAGGTCAGTTTGGTCTGTAAAGCAAGTTCCAGGACAGCCAGGGTTCCATGAGAAACCTATCTGGGGGCGAAAAAAAGTTACAGTTACCTGCCTTTTGCCTCCTAAGTGTTGGGATTATAAAAATTATTTCTAAGTAATTTATCTTGAAAATTTTCCTAATTAATGTTTACATTTTTGTGTGTGACTTGTATAGTCACATAAGTAAACATTTCAGTGTTTGATTATACTAAGAATAGTAAAAGACAAGATGAAAAATCCTATATTAGAGTCTAGCAATCATGAAGTCATATTTCATGAGAATTCTACTTGTAGTGGTTTGAAGAGGTTTGGCCCCCATCGACTCATGTGTTTGAATATGCTTGGTCCAGAGAGTGGCACTATTAGTAGTGTGGACTTGTTGGAAGAAGTGCGACACTGTGGGAGTGAGCTTTGAGACCTTCTCCTAGCTGCCTGGAAGACAGTCTTCTGGTTTCCTTTGGAACAAGATGTAGAACTCTCAGCAGTGCCAGTACTGCCCATGTTTCCCATCTTGATGATAATGGACTGAAACTCTGAACCTGTAAACCAGCCCCATTTAAGTGTTGTTCTTTCTAAGAGTTGCCTTGTCCATGGTGGTCAGAGATGGAAACCTAACTAAGGTACTACCAGGAAGTTCATGACACCTTAAAAATAAAAGTATTTCTGTCAAATTTTTATAGCACTTCTGAAAAAAAAAAGATGCTATGTCTCTATCACCTTAGAGTAAATGAATTCAAACTTGCAGAGTACAAAAATCAACACACACACAAAAAAATCATTTCCTATATAGTAACAGAAAAGAATCTCAACAGGAGGGGTTGGGGGATTTAGCTCAGTGGTAGAGCGCTTGCCTAGTAAGCACGAGGCCCTGGGTTCAGTCCCCAGCTACGAAAAAAAGAAAAAAGAAAAAAAAAGAATCTCAACAGGAAATGAAAAAAATATTTATGATAGCATCAAAAAGGAATAAGAATAAACAAAGAAGATGAAAAAATACATATACCAAAATTTTGCTGAAAGAAATTAAGACACAAATAAATAAAAAGACATCAAATAAACTATGACTATAAAAGGCCTAACTTCAATGCTTATCTTATAATTTCTAGGAACTCTGTTTTCATTTTTTAAATTATTTGTAAACACCCCCCCCCTTTTTGTTCTTCCCCACTCTGACACCTTACCTCATCCCCCGCCTCCCTTTTGCCTCTGAGAGGGTGCTCCCCCATGGCTTAGTGGATAAAAACATTCTCAAGAGGCTGGAGAGGGGTTGGGGATTTAGCTCAGTGGTAGAGCGCTTGCCTACGAAGCAGCTTTGAGGACGGGCGTATACACAATTAGTTATTACCTGTGTCCTTCGAGCCCTTTACACACTTATGTGCATTGTCTTATACAGTGTTCCAAAACAAAAATATTAAAAATTTCCATTTTCCTTTATTACAGCTGCTTGCATGACACTAAATAGTAAGACGTTTTAATTTTATAAGCTTAATTATTATAAAGAAATCCTACAAATAAATAACCACCAAGTCTACCCAATTCAATGAACTCCCAGCTAGAAGAGGTACTCAGAGCAGAGGCTGCAGGGCTTCACACTCATTACACCTTTGTATCAAGTATGGCACGCACTTACTCAGCTCCAAAACAATCCAGGACAGAAGGACAACTAGAAAACAATTAGCTTTATACCCTTAAGATAGAAACATACATACTTCAACCAGCTTCAGATCCACAATCTCAGAAAGAAAACCCCCACAGGTTCTCTCTTACGGAACCTAGCCAAAAACATACACACGTAAATAAACAAGTGTACGAGTGGGCCAGGTAACATGGGGTGACGGGGGGAGCTAAACGTAAGGGACCAAGAGCCCTGAATGCAGGCCATGGAAGAGAGTGCTGAAGAACACACTTAAACAATACATAAAGTACTCCAATGCTTAACACATTTGATAGTACAGGAACTTTAAGAATATGGCTATTAAAATTCAGAGTTTACTGCTTACTTTTAAATATGCAGCTGCTTCTTGGACAGAAAGCATCCTTTGGCTGGAACGGCCACATTCATGATCTCCTGAAAAGATTATCATGTTAATTTGGAGTAAGTACAATATTAAGCAAAAAAAGAAATAGAATTTAAAGCATTTTACAAATTATACAACTATATATATTATAATTAATAAAGATTGATGAATATTACTCGTATTTTCTACAAACAATTCCAATATTTAGTGTAAACAACTACCCTTATATAAACCGCTACTTTTACATGAACTTTAGGCTATATAAGAATATCTTCCACTTATGTTTTAAACTATAAAGCTAATAATCCAAAGATTCAAATAAGCCTAAATCTACCATCGCATCGTATCTTTCTGTCTACTAAGCCACAGCCACTCTCACAGGATAATGGACTCATTGCTGGCAGAGGAGTCCACATCCCTGAAAACTTTTGACACAGACTGACAGTGAGCGTAGGCAGACACGTCTACCTGTGGAACGAAGACTGAGCTGCTATAAAGGAGTGGCTACAGAAGTTAAGAGAAACCACCTTCTTCTCTAATAGCCTGCAGAGAAGCCAGCTTCTTTCCAGGCTACCTGTGGTTATCACGGGTATTTCCCTCACACTAGACTCCAATTATTTGTTTTTGCTGCTTTATTACTTTCAAGTAGTTTCTGCCAAACCTTTCTGTGGTGGAAGTCTGTTTTTACTTATTAGTTTACTCATGAAGCCAGGCTGTAATGGGGTAATTAGATAAGGGCTAAGTATCTACTGGATAAACAAGTATTCAAGCTTTAGGATGATTCTCAGAGGCTCAGACTCTACAGGACCAGAACAGAAGTCAGCAAAACACAGCCGAGGGCTAAGTGTGGCCTGCTGGTGTTCATAAGTGGAGTCTAGTCAAGCTAGTCGGGTAATATACTACCTGTGTTCACTTTCATGCTATAGCAGCAAAATAAAAGAGTAATGACAGAGGCAGTCTAGTCCACAAAACCTAAAATACTAACTACAGACACTTCATAGGAAAAAACTTGCCAATACCCACACTAGGGGAGGAAATCTACATCTTTAAAAGCAAAGCAACCCTTGTGTGCTGATCTGGTAAGCCACAGACTATGCTCATAAATTTGCTATCAAGAGCCATACAGGCTTAAGTTAGCAATATTAGGATTTCTTAGCTATGAAATACATTCAACTTACTTCCAGGTACTAGAGTATACCCAATAAGTGTTACTAGCTTAAGGATATGAATGAAGGTAAATCAAATCACTAAGTACAAAGAAAGCATTTAATGGTGTACACAGAACTGTACAGAGAATTCTAAAACTAAAAACTGAGCACTATGGACTCAAAGATCAAGACAGATAACACAGAGGAAATGAAGGACCCCATCTGTACACAGCAGTCGGCCTCTGTAAGCCCTGGAAGGCTCCATCTTCGTTTTCCATATGAAAGTTATAAGTAAAATGTTAATAATTGGCATATTGAGTTGGATAAACACATATGCTATTACCATAACTTGCAAACCTCAAACTTAGTAAGAATCCATTTAATAATTTCACTTAATTATTCAGATTGCAGACATGTTGATACCTGAGCACTCTTAACAAAATTAAGAGCAGAGTATGAAAAGAATTTAACTAAAAATAGACGACTTTAAGTAAAGAAATGACAACTGCATAATCACGGAAAGAAGATCTAGACCTATGAATCTAATCCAATATTTTAATTAATCTCCCTTATTCAATTAACTGCTATTTTAAGCCTTCAGAATTTGTTACTATTCACACAATATATATATAAATAATATCTAACATATATGGCAAGCAGAAAAATGGCCTTATTACATTCATATGTCTAAAGAAGAATACTGTGTAAATAAACATCAGCCTACTCCTACTGACACAGCATGCAGCACGACGTTGAGAAGTGTTTTAGGAGACAGTGACGCTAACACAATACCTGCAATCTGAGCCAATCGATCATGAAGTTTGTATAATGTGCTCATCATAAGATTTTTTTCACTTGCCTAAAATAAAAAAAAAATATGAAATACAATTTAAGTCTATAGTTTTTACAAAGGAAGAAATCAAGCTAAAATGGTTAAAGTCATATAACATGAAAGATAAACCATATGGAAACAACAGCTACTATATTTTCAGAATGCTAAAATAAATTATCACTGTTAAGTATTTCATTTTCCTGAGAACTAAACTGACACGTGGGCTGGAGAGGTGGCTCAGTGATTAAGAGTTTTTCTCCCAGAGGGCCAGAGTTCAAGTCCAGCATACCCCTGTCAGGCAGCTTACAATCTTCCCAGCTCAAGTTTCACAGGATTTGAGGCCACTGGCCTCTGTGGGCACCAGCACGTATGTGCACACACCCACATACAGACATACAGACACACAGACACACAGACACACACAACACACACACACACAACACACACACACACACACACACAAATGGTTCTCACACATGATGAAACCTCCTCTACCCATCACAGCAGTCCCTCCAATTCCACACTGTATAATGCATATACACTGTGTTCAAACGCAGACTGTTCTTGTCTTTCCTCTATCTATGTTGCATTCCATGTTTGAGTGACTGACTTAATGTATGTACAGAGATGTGGGTTGCACACACATGGGTATACACCAGTAGTCAAACAATAGAATGTGTGTTCAAACTCAGGTTGTCATGTTTGCTGGCAAGCACCTTTGGCCACTGAGCCATCCTCCCGTTCCCCATGGTTTGTTTAAATCTGACTCCACCACATAACTTAAGGAATGTGTGTTGTTACTTTGACATACATCCTGTCCTAGACTTCCAAGATGACCCTTGTATATAATTACTATTAAAGTGAAGCATGCAATGAAGTTAAGGAGTAAAGAACTATTTTCTCAGAGCAAAGTGAGACACAACAAACAAGGTATTTCCTATTCTCAAGAACACCACCACCAAGCACCATGCAGTGACACACTGTAACTGCCAAGTACAGTGCAAACAGAGAGGGAGGTCAACTAAAGCCCATCTGTGCAACAGAGCATTAGAGGAAGAGAGACTTGACCATCACTCCAGCCAGAGGAAACTGCATAAGCAGAGGTACAGAAGCATGAAAGCACCGGTTAGACTTCTTACATAAGCAGTAACCAGCTGAAGGAAAAGTAGCTTGGAATTGATTGCCACAGAAGCCTAAATATGAGGGGAAAGAGTTTGGCTTCATTCTGAAAATTTAAGAGAAAAGTAAGTCAGCGTTGTGCACATCTGGAATATTGCTCTGACCAGAAAGTAGAGATGCTCTGGAGTAAACATGGTGTGGTCTATATAATCTATCAAGTAGTCTAAACAATGACACACAGATTTTAAGAACTGCAAGTAAGATAAACTTTGCAAGTGACGAGAAGGGCTAAGAGATGAGATAAGCCATGATTATGATTATCAAGGGAAGGTCTGCATGAGCACAGGATTTCTAGATGATTATCTTCATGGAGCAAGTGCGGGCATGGCTAGAAAATGTAGAAGGTGACGGTACGTGTATGTCTAAAGACAGGAAGCTGCATCTACCCTTTTGTCCTCACTCATATCCAGGAAACAAAGACAACAAGCTTATACATTATGGGATACAAAGGTCTGTCAGTGCAACTATGATCAGCGATGGAGGAGGAGACCTTAGACAAAGGCTCCAAATCCCTGCCTCAGTCCTTGGAGTCTGTCACAATGACAGACAAAGTATCCATCCCTCCAGGTGGCTGCTGGCTTCCAAGCTTTTGCCACATCACCGTTTTATTGACCTCATCCTTCTGTTATTCTGAATCAAAACAATTCCTATCTTCATGCAAAGTTAAAAACACAAAGTGTAGAGCAGAGTGGTTTAGACCTATAATCCCAGCATAGGGAGACTGAGACAGGAAAATAGCAAACCTAAGGCCAGGGTGGACTTTTTAACAAGACCACCTCATAAATAAGTAGATAGATAGATAGATAGATAGATAGATAGATAGATAGATAGATAGATAGATAGATAGATAGATAGATAGATAGATAGATAGATAGATAGATAGATAGATAGATAGATAGATAGATAGATGGCTCTGTCTCAAAAATAAACAAACAAATAATCAAACATCCAAAACTAAAAGCTGGGGCTGAAACCCAAGAGTCTTAAACTGAATCTGATTCTACAAATTTTAAAACATTTTCTACTTTCAAGGTTCCATGAGTCCACTGCACTGTCTCAGCTATAACACTATGCATTTTTTAAGATTCAGTTGTCAAATTCACTGCAAATAAATGTCTTTACGACAGAAAATACTGAAGAAAATTATTCCAAAGTCCCAGTCCCAACAATCTGAAATAATAATTCCACTGTCTGACTAAACTTTTCATATGCTCTTGAGTAAAACAAATAATTTTGATACAGATCTATACAATGGTCAGGTCTCATAATGAAAAATTAGCAGAGAATTATGTAGTATAATATTCACTTTAAATATCTAAATCTTCAGTGTCTATTCTATGGCAAGCAAAAGTATTTTGATATAAATAAAATTTTGGTTCAAGTTATTACATCATCCTTTGAGAAAGAATATGTAAAAAGCCTGGGTTTTTTCCTTTAAGCCTTTGCTTTCCTAATTGGCCATCACAGCAGCAGAACAAGGATCCAGAAGGAACAAAAGAAGACAAAACAAAAGCCTGCTACAGCCTCGGACAGTACACAGCACACCTGGAAGTAGAAGAGCCAGGTCCAGGCATGGCTCGGCTCCTCCCGTTTGATGGGGCAGTTGTCTTTACATAAAAGTAGCAAACATTCCCTGGTCAGGAGCAGCTCTGCGTCAGACATAATTTGAGGTAGGGATACCCAGAATGACCAAACATAATGCTCTAAACTAAAAGGGCCTTAAAGTTACTTTCCTTAGTTCACAGTCATTTTAGTATCTCCATCATTTAAAACATGACATACATTATAAGCATCATGATCTTTTACTTACTTGTATTTTTCCAAATGTTTCATCAAAGGGGTTTTTTACTATCAAGGAAAAGAAAGAAAAAAGAACTATTAGCATCACTCCAGCACTTCAATCCTAAACAAGTACCTGAGAAGCCAACACATGCGGTTCCACCATGCACATAAGCAAACCAATGTAAACAAACCAGAGGGAAAAACCGGGAAAGAAATAAGACCAACTATGCTAGACATTCTCGCTTTAATTCATGCTTTTCTCCACCACAACTGAAAGCCAGAGCTCTGGTGTTATATGAGGAACCGATGACTCAAGTCTGCACCAGTCCTTAGTAATACCTCCTTCAACCAATGCCCTGCTTGCTCTGCGCCAATTTTCCTGTAAAGGAGGAATAACAATTGCACATACCTTGTCCAGTCAGGGAAGGACTAAGTGAGACAACCCTATAAAATGCCTGGCATAGCAGCTAGACTCACTATGTTCTCAGGATATACTACCCATTTTACTATTACTAAATATATCATGTTTCTACTTAACTTGCTGCTTTAAAACTAAATAGTTCTTTTAGCATTCAAACTTATAGTATCTGTGTAAATAAATATCAGCCTACTACTACAAAACATGAAACAAACAAAAACATGACTCTTTGCTTACATCTAGAAAAATGGCAAAGAAAAAAACAGATCAAAGTGGCTGACAGTTAGATTTCAGTATTTGACAATCAAATATTATAATAAGGGGAATTTATAGTATTTTCCATGCAATCTTTCTCTACCTAAAATCTCCCCCAAAATGTGAAGCCAGATTATGGCTAAATACATAACATGTCATGTCACAATTATTCAGTCCCTTTCCCATACCACCTATGTTATTATATATATAAAAACTTTCAAAGTTCACAGACACTTGAAAACTCATAATCATTTTATACAGACCTCTTACTATACAATCCAGGCACAAGGAAATCCAACCTATCTCATAAAGTAGTTCACACTGACCAGATTTCCTTTCTGAGATGCTTTTCTATTTTTATTTGAGAAAACAGGAAGTTCCATAAGAACCAGGAACTGCTTGATTCTAAGAAAGTTCATGTACAAGACCATTTTGACAAGGTACAATTAAAAAGCAATGGAAAAAAAAGTAATCCTATTATCAGATTTTTCAAATGGTCATTTAGATAACCTTTCTTTGTACAACAAAAAAGATTATCAATGCTGGGAAAGAAATATTTTTGAAAAGTATAAAATCAGAAGTTCTCAAAATAGAAGTAGAAGATTGAGTTAAAAAAATATCAAAGCACATGGATTACAAAACTACTTTTTAATAGCATTAATTTTTAATGTGAAACATGAACCCTCTGAAATAAAGCTATACAACGTCAATGTGTCTGTGACAGCAGAAATGGATGTAAATCAGCCTGCAGACTACTCCTCAAAGAGCTGCCCACAACAACCAGCCTAAGGCACATCTGCATTGTCGGAGACAAGTATAGTCGGTGCTGGAAAAAGGTTACCACCATCTAAGCTAAAGCCACATGTATGTATAACTTGCTCTGTGTCACAAAATAGTGTTAAAATCCTAAACAAAGCTGGGGGAGGTTGTCAGAAGGACTAGGAAGGCAGGAGTAAAACAAAAAAGACAGCCATGTTGAAAACTACCAATGTCTTTCATATCCTAGATTTGTGCTTCAAGACTAAGAAAACTGAGAACTGACACATCAAAAGCCTGGGGAGTTTTTTCTGCCCTTTGGTTAATTTTTCTTCTCAAATGCCAACAAGTTACACATGATAAATTAAGAATGGCAAGAATGAAATAGAACCTTATGGTTAAGTTTTAGAAGGCAGCTCTGTGTGAGCAAAGTAATTCTTAAACAGCAAGTCAGCCCTCCAATTTATGAAGAAACATGTTCATATATCTTTCCTCCCTCAAATCATTTTGGTATTTTTAAAACATCAATATACTCAATTGAAACTGTATGGTCTTTATGGAGAAAAAGAATTGTCATATATTTAAAAACCCATAAATATTCTTATCAATAGTGACCTATGTAACAATTTGAAGAAATGTGGCAAGTATTTCAAGAGCGTCTGACAGCAGAACTGTATTATTTTCTTAGCTGGTCTCTTCTCTCAGAAGAACTGAGTGAACCACATACAGTACTCCCTCTTACCCTGATAGTGACAATGTCAAGCACTCTAAGCCAGTGTTCCCATACCCTAAAGGCAGTCAGCTGCGGAGCCACCCACACACAATTGGTGTCTTCTACATGGCCTCACATCATGGCCTTTGCTCAGACTCTCCCAGTGTCACAATTTCCTCTTCTATAGCCATAGAATTCACTCTCCAGGCTATTTCCAACTTCAGATATACCAAACTCTTCTTGTGGAGATCCTTAACACTGATTTATCTTCCCTTTAAACTACACTATCATGACTAAAAATCAAATTCCCATGTTTAATTTAAAATCTTCCAGTGGTCTCTTTACTGGCACTTGTGACTCACATGGAGTCCTTTCGAAAGATCATCAGTTTCTTTGGTTAAGAATAACATATACGGGGTTGGGGATTTAGCTCAGTGGTAGGGTGCTTGCCTAGCAAGAGCAAGGCCCAGGGTTCAGTCCCCAGCTCCAAAGAAAAAGAAAAGAAAAAAAAGAAAAAAAAAAAGAACATTAAAAAAAAAAACAAAAAAACACAGTATCTCATTTTGAGAATCCTAAGCATTTAGTGAATAAGTATCTACTTACAAGACCAGAAAAATGGGCAATTGTATGCTGAATGCTTTTCTCCAGCTTTCTCTGGATCAATACAATTAGCTTCACAGTATGCACTCATATTTTTCTATTCTATGCATTTGGAATTAAAGTAAATTACAGTACATAGAAAGATATTTTTCCTGGGAAAATCCTAGACATTTGCTTCTCCTGGTAATTTTCACTATGTTCTCAGATTTCTTCCTGCTTTGAGTCAAGACTGCAGCTACAACCATGAAGGATGTAGAAGTGCTGTAACTCACAATGACTTTCTTCCTCTCAGATGCCTCTGTGGTCTCAATACCTTCACAGCCAGATAGTCTGATTTAAAACTATGAGGTATTTATGTCTTTTCCTAATAAGAGCACAAAAATCTCTTCCTCTCTCAACACCTGGAGAAGTTTGGTGCTAAAGACATGAAGAACAACAGACAAGCTGAAGGCCCATGTCTCACAAACACCAGAAAGGTCCAATGACCCTGAGCACTGTGCAGTCCTCTCGTGACAGCACTTACTGCAGCACTCCTGTCTGGGGCACTAGCTTGCTGACACATTTTAAAGTGCCTCACTTAATACAACACCACAGTTTTAGAGAATATGTTATCACATTTCGTTCAGAGACATTGACCCATAAAAGGTTAGGTTACCTCCTTGAGATAAACATGCTTGTTAATGGAATTGATGACAAAATTAAAATCTATTTATGTCTGACTCCAAAGGCTATATACTTCTCATTATAAAACACTATGAAAACTAAAGTATTTTTCTTCTTTTAAAAAACAAAGAGCCTGGGGTTGGTGATTTGGCTCAGTGGTAGAGCGCTTGCCTAGCGAGCGCAAGGCCTCGGTTTGGTCCCAGCTCAAAAAAGAAAAAAAAGAAAAAAAAAAAAAAAAAAACAACAAAGAGTCTTTTCCTTTGCACTCTTAGATGTTGAGTTATTAAGCTTTAACCCTTTATGATATGACACGTTAAAACCAACAGGTACATGGCTAGAAGACTGCAGCTGGATATATAGCTCTTAGGCAAGGAGAACATCTCAAAACAAGTTCTCAACTACACACAAGGAGATGGAGATGTATCAGTGTATCCCAGGACCACCATGTGAAGAATCAGTCACAGCCTTTCTCTGAACAAAAGCACCACATTCACAAGACTGCTTGGAGCCTACCATGTGACATCAGTTTCTAAAAGCTGTGGTTTCTTAATTTAGTATTGTGATAGATCATTTAGCTTTATCTTACAAAGCAAGACATTAGTAAACAAGTATCTGCTCTATGTTACTTAAGAATAAAGATAAGCCCTCCTCTCAGTTCATTCTACAGAGCAATGACTCTACAGACTGGGCACTCAAGGGCAGCCTTTTACAGTTCTAAAACTATAAACTAGCGCAGTCATGGTGGTGCACACCTTTAATCCTAGCACTCAGGAGGCAGATAGAGGGGCTCTGAGTCTAAAGCTAGCCATGGCTTCACAGAGAAACCCTGTCTTGAAAAACCAAATGGGGGGAAAAAGAGAAGAAAAAAAAAGGAAAAAAACCACACACACACACATGACAACAAAGCCCACACCATTCTATGGCACTAAACTAGGTCCTAAGAAAAATTCAAGACATCTAAGCAGTAATATTCAGCTACATAAATTACCAATTATCTCTCTTACTTGTGCCTTTTTATATATATAGGTATTCAGATGTATGATCATTCCATAACAGAGGCTCTTGATGATATACTTAGAAAAATCCTTTACAGTCTGTTCCTGTGAGAGTCTTGCATTCAGGGGAACATTTATACCACCTTTACCCTAGACATGAATGCAGCCATAATGCATTACCAACCTGGAACATAAAGATACAAATCTAAAATAGTTGATTCATGAAAGAAAGGGAAGGGGGAACACTCTCTAGCTCACATATTCTATTCTATAGGACTTCCAGTTTTTCATTTGTCTGTTTTAAGAGGCAATAACCCCATGTGACTTCCAAATAAAATTTTCTTGAAAAATAAGTTTATAATGACTTTATAAAAATAAAAGAGGGTTTTAAGTATGGGTATCAAATACTAAAACATAGAAAACAGAAAAAGTGTATTTAAGGATTTAAAAGGTCAAAACTCAGAATCAAATAGGCCAATCACTTCTTTAATGCGGCTAGCTCCTGTTCTTTATATATGACAGACTCCTGAGCATGGCAGCACACAGCCGGCACTCGGGAAGTCAGTCAGGCTAACAAGTTCACAGTATGCTCCAGCCACACAGGGAGACTGCCTGGAGGAATTTTTCTCTTTTTAAAAGAAATAGCACATAAAATTAGTATCAGAATATAGTTAAAATTGTTCATCTTTACCATGTTTTTAAAAAAGTATTATTTAGTATATGAGTACACTGTCACTGTCTTCAACATACCAGAAGAGGTTATCAAATCCCATTATAGATGGTTGTGAGCCACCATCTGACTGCTGGGATTTGAACTCAGGACCTCTGGAAGAACAGCCAGCGCTCTTTACCGCTGAGCCATTACTCCAGCCCCATCTTTACCAACTTTTAACTTTACATTATGGTTGTACTCAGGTCTGGGATCTATTACAAAAACTAAATGACAAACAAAACAAAACAAAACAAAAAAACCCCACAGACTATAGAAACGAACTATATATACTATAAAAACAATAGAACTAATATAGACTATATATAAACAGTAGAACTATATAAACAGTAGGACTATAGACTATATAAACAGTAGGACCATAAAAACTATATAAACAGTAGGACCATATAGACTATATATAAGCAGTAGGACTATATAGACTATAAGCAGTAGGACTATATAGACTATAAGCAGTAGGACTAAGTAATGAGTATCAACAACATAATTCTTTCAACTTTGAAATTTTTCATATATTAGAGAAGAATATAAACACAAAAAATATTTTACTTTAAAATATATTTTACAAACCAAGAAATGTAGATGGGTGATATTAAATACTATCAAAAATCTGCTTTTAGTCTGACCTATGGGAAATTATGGTTATTACTTTGTTAAACAATCAAAAAATTGGCTCTTCTTATGGTCATAGCAGAAATGATGTCACAGGGCAACCTGTTATCCATCAAACTGGAGAGACAGTAGTCACTTGTGAGTGAGGTCTAATGGCCCAGATCTAAGTTCCAACAGCTCAGTAAGCTGAGGCAGGAAGATTAAGTTCACTGTCTGCCTGAGTGAGCACAAGTGAGTTCAAAGTCATCTTGGATAGCTTACTGAGACCTTAAGCTAAACAGCCAGACCTAATTAATTAATTAATTAATTAATTCATACTTTCTTGGGAAAAAAGAAATTGAGAGAATTTCTTTCCAGTAGACATGACTTTCATGAAATATTACAAGTCAACCAGAGAGAAGAGAAATGATTCAGGTAAGAAACTTGGAACTAGATGAAGAAATGAAGCACATCCAAAGAGGAATGTGAAAATAAAATTAAAGTCACTTTTCTTACTATTAACTAAATCTATTAAGAAACTTAATAACTACCAAAAACAGAAAACATCAGGCCCAGATGAGTTTACTAGTGAATTTCACTAAAAATTTGAAGAATTTAACTGTTGACATCATCCACCAGAAGATCAAAGGAATACTTAACATCCTATCAGACCAGCATTACTCTTGATATCAAAGCCAAACAAAATACTATAAGAAAATCATGCATCAAGTGCTGTCATGAACTCAGGTCTAAAATCTTCTACAGAACAACAAATCAAATTTAACAATGTAAAAAGGAAAACATAGCTAAATGTTATTTAGCCCATGAATACTTGACTAACTTCATCATCATTCAAAAGTCAACTAGCTTAATCCACCAAAAAGGCCTAAGAAAAACCATCTAATGAAATTTAGTACCCATTACTAATTCTAAAAATGCTCAGTAAACAAGGACAGGTGGAAACTACCTCAATTCTGTAACAATAACTTCAAAAGACCCCACAATAGTTGACAACAAAGCTCTACTCATTCTCAACAGCTAGAAAATGGAACCAGCCTACAAGTCCAGCTACTGATGAATGGATAAAGCAATAGTGGTGCAACACATAATGGAATTTTATTCAGCTATAAAAATGAAATAAAACTTGAAGGCAAATGGATGCAAATGGAAAATACTGTACGGAGTGAGGTAATCTAGCCAGGCCCAGAAAGTCAAATACCACAGCGTGGTTTCTCCCAACTGTAGATCATAGCTTCCAATTTTTAGGTTTAACTTGAAATGTCTATAGAGACCAGGGAGTGACCAAAGGCTATAGTGGATGTAGGCAAAGGGCCTTGGGGGCAGAGGGTGGAGCACAGGTGACATGAAAATGAAAAAGTAATTCAGTGTTGCAAGTTTTTAACAGGACAGGGTGAAAAGTGGAGAGAAAATGGGATACCGGGAAGGAGTTAACAAAAATTAAGGCCATACAAAGTGACCTGGAAGCTCATTACTTTATAAATTAATTAAAAAACACAATTTTAAAAAGACAAAAGAGATAGCATACATGGGTGGATAATGCCAATCCCGAAGCCATGGGTTAGTAAATGAAAATCTTAATGCCAGGTGTAGGAGACCTCCTGGTGGTGTTGGCAAGACCCTCAAAATTACACAGATTATGGCCACTTCCCTCAGTTGGCCACAAGAGTGGGATGAATGACAGGACTCTTCTGCTAAAGACAGGACACACCCTGGATGTGGTGACAGGTAAGCCAGGCTGGGACTGAAGAGAAAGCTTCCTCCCTGCAGCAGGACAGTCTTCACAGTGCCTCAAGTTGCTACGCAGACAGATGAAGGGAAAATTAATCAAGGATCATTCTTAGCTTTGCAGAGCGCATGCGCATGCGCACGCACAGACGTTACCAACTTACCAGGAACGGGTGTTTTCTGGTACAATAGTAGCATGGTTGTTATGAAAACCACCAAATTTGCTCTGAGGTCCACTTGCAGGAGGAAGTCCTGTCTATTACTATGAATTTAGACAAAGGTCCATGACCAGGGAGGTAAAAGGTCCTAGGAATGGACCCACTACTCTTATTAAATGGACATGACATGTCCTCAAACTTGGCAACGTCTCTGTACAGTGAAGGGCAGCTAATTCTAAGAATCATAGCTGACCAAGGTGCTCAGAACAAGTAAATGTTGAGCCTTACATGGCATATACCAACCACATCACTCCCCCTAAGGGTCTGAGAGCCCCCAAGAAGGGGTGGAAAGAACTGAAGAGCTGAATGACTTTGGAGAAAAGTCATGAAAAATTGTCTTAAGAGACAAATATGGCCAGAGCTCTCAAGAACTCACAGTAATTGCAGCTGCCCACAAAGGGCCTGAACAAGACTGGGCAATAAACATCCAGCTATCAATGGGGAGGGGGTCCCACCCGGACCAGGAGAGCTGAGGCAGTTGAGGGCAACTAGAAAGGAGAAAGTCACTGCCTCTGGTGAGTTAGTTACCCATGCTCCAGGGGACAGCTTTACAACTATGTCTATAGCGGTCCAGAATTCCCAAGCATAAATAACACATTTTTAAACATATCATCTGCCCCAGTGCTCAAGGAGCATCATGGAAAAAGGAACAGAAAGATTGTTAAGAGCCCGAAGTCAGGGAGGACTGCCACCGACAGTGTGATCTAGACAAGGCAGGGCTGTTAAGACCCAGGAACTCACAACAGCTGTGGCTGTCTCTACCAACATGCACACGATCAAAGTAGTCAACATGGCAGCACGGACCAGGTGAATGGTGTGCTCACAAAATCCCACCCCAGCTGAAGAACTATTGGCAGTGGAAGGCTGCTGGGGAAGGAGTCAGTTTTCTTCCAGGGTATGGCCCTCATAGGTGGCTCACGCCCCAGTGGATGGTCCTATACCCATGAGTATGTGAGCAGCACTAACTGGACTCAGCATAAGTGGGGAAAGAACACTGGGAGAGATAGACATGAAATTGGAATAGGAGACCTGACTGAAATGAATGTGATCAAGATGCATCCTCTGCATGTATAAAATTCTCAAAGAATAAAAACATATTAAGTCAACTGCCCTCTTACACACCAGGCAAGGAACAAGTGCGATTTAACACATACAAAAGTAATAAGAAATAGATGAAATAAAAGTCAAAGACAGCATTGGCCAGGCTGGACTTGGCCTCTCTGCATAGACTGTGGAGCTCCCGGAGTCTTCTGGATCTGAACACCACCAACTCTTGAGTTGTTCTTTGCTCAAATAAACTTAAATGTATGTTGTGAAGTTGTTTTTAACACTATGCTATTCCTTCAGATTCCTTCTATTCTCACAGAGCTTTTATAGCATACTTCAAATTCCAAATGTGATTTTAATGTTTAAGTGTAACTGTTCTAATGCTTCCTCAGTTATTAAAAAAAAAATCTAATTTTATAATGAAAGGGAAAAGTGGCCTTTCTGAGAGGAGGAGTCTCCATACCTAAGGAGCGTCCTATCGCACTTCTGCATTTTTGACCAGGATCAATTTCTGCTTTATACTCAGATTTCCAACGCTTAATTTCATGAAATTGATAAAACACCAGAATTGAACTTGCCAGCTGCATAACAAATCAATATGGCTGATACTTTATTTCTTGTAAGCAAGCAACCTTAAAACCTGAACTAAAACTACTTTAGTTTATGTACCTTTATACCATACGCTGTGGTTTGGATACCTATCCCCAAAAGCTCATTTTGTTAGAGGATAAAAAAACCCTGGGATAATTATCTGTACTCAAATCTTGGTTCTGTCACATACACACCATTCTTAATCTTCCAAAGATTCAGTTTTCTAATGTGAAGAACAGGATAGATGAAAGTCTAGAGCTGCTAGGAGATTGTTGCATTTCACATTTGCTAACTAAATTTGTCCTCAACAACCTCATCTACACAGTACACTCAAGATTACGCTCAGTCCCACCTTCTCCTCTCTCTGCCACTCCTGCCACTTCTCCCCACTGGCTCGTTCCCAGCCTCTCCATTCTGTTTTGTGACCCACTAAGTCTAAGCAGGTGGTGTCTGTGAGCATGGGATGAGCTCACCTGTGGGCACACATCTGAAGATGAGGACCCCCAGTCTCCAGAAGTAGTCAGTAGCCTGCCCGTTCAGGAGGAAAGAGTAAGCCCTGAGCTCTTCCACCATCTGTGACTATTCAAAGGCCTGCTCTTGGATAGGTCCAAGGAAGACAACGGGCTGCTGGGGGCTCAAAACTACGACGACAGATTCCCCTCCCCACCATGCTCAGAAGAGGGCACTTTGCAGCCCTTCTTTCTCTCCTTACATTCTTTCTATCCCATTTTCCCTGATATTCCCCAAGCCTTACAGGGGATAGTAAAAATGATCTGTTTAAGGCTCAACATGCAACTGTTTTGAACAGCCAAGAATCATTGCATTCACCAAGACTCACTGCAAAGAGAAGCTTCTCTGACCAAGGCTTAAAGGTAGCTTGTGTCTATGACATTCCATCCAGGGGTCCTCAGCTATTAAGTTTGAAGAACTGAATAATGCAAGCAAAACATCTCAGTACTCAAGACACAGAGGCACACATATAGACTCAGGGTCCCTTGAACTGAGCTATCATTAAAATATTCCTAACTACAAATCCAGTCACAGGAAAACCTGTAAAACCCTCAGTTTGTTTTGTTTTTTTGACTTCCCTGTGTGGACTTGGCTGTCCTGGAACTCAATCTAAAAACCAGGCTGGCCTTGAATTCAAGAGGTCTGCCTGCCTCTGCCTCCTGAGTGCTGGGATTAAAGATGTGCACCACCACTGCCCAGCTAAACTCTGTTGCTTAAAATCAGTCCTTTCCCCTGAAGGAACGTGGCTGAACAACATACTCCCAAATTCTACCACTACGTAATAGAGCAGAAAATTACTTCAAAATCAAAGATGGTTTATGTCGCAAAAAGGATCTTAACTTTAAAAGTTCTAATTCACCAGGTGTATCCTCAAGAACCAGACTTAGCATTCATAAATTGGGGAGAGGGGGCACAGAAGCCTCATGAAGTTAACTCTACACTGGTAGAGTTAACTGTGTAAGAACATACATAAAACAAACTATTTACTTCTATCCTTACAGTATCTGCTCTAGCTAGAAGACTTACTAGAATTCTACTTTAAGTAATATGTTCCATTTTTGTCAAACTACATACCCTAGTATATTCTATTTTTAAAACATCTGAATTCAAGTAGCATGCGCACATACTTTTATTTATTTTCCTCTAGGATTCATGACTAAGCAGTAAGTGATAAAACCTGGTGTCTTATTTAAATCTCTATAGAAACTAACAAAAGATTAAACATCTTTAAGAAAGAATCTGGGGATCTGTAGAGATGGCTCAGCAGTTTAGAGCACTTGTTGTCTTTGCAGAGGACCTAGGTTCAATTCTCAGCACCTACACGGTGGCTCATGAACAGTCAACAGGGGATCTGATGACTCTGACCTCCCTGGGCACCAGGCATGCATGTGGTACACATATACTCTTGCAGGCAAACACTCATGCACATTAAACATACAAACAAGAAGGAAAAGGAGGAAGAAGGAAAGAGAAGAAAAGCAAAGCAAGCAAGCTGTGGTCCTATAGCCTACAAGAATACGGTCCCACCCCCATTTTGTCTGGCCCGCTGGAGACTGACCCAGACCTCACAAACACAAGCAAGTGCCCTGATGCTAAAGTGCCTTGATGTAGTTCCAGCCCACAGTAAAGGGGCACTGCAAGTTTAAAGATGCTATTACACATCATCCAATGATTCTGACCAATTCAAAATTTCAACAAAGAAGTTTGCTGTGGTGAGTAAAGTCTTTACAAATGCAAATCTAATTCAAGGAATTATTCAACTTAAATTGGAGATACTGCTAAGTATAAACCTCCTATATAATACACTATGAACTGATATAAAATGTATATAACTCAAGTATGATGACTAAGAGTTTCCCCGAAACCTTCTCAAATACTGACAAGTTAAAGCCCTCCCCCCCCCCCCGTACAAGCTTTGCTCATCACTCGTTTTCTCTTCCCAACAGGAACTGACTTCCCCCTCTCACTACAGTCAACTGTCAGATGAACACCTCTCATTCCTGTGTCTTTAAAGAGTAATAGAAAGCAGTTTAAATTGGAAATGGGAAAGCAAGCATATAGGACTGAGAACAGCTGCCAGTACCACTGTCATTTCAAGCTAAGAGGCACATGGTGCTTTAAAGTAAGGAGCGATAGAGTCAAGTCCCTAAAGAGAGCACAGGACAGAGGTGAACCTCATTCACTTGCTTACCCTATCTCTGAGTAGCTAAGCTTAAAACACTATAATGTAGTAAACAGAAGGGATTTAAATCAGAATAGTTGTAAATCCACTCTTGTACAGAATATGTTTATCTCATTATGTGTATCTGTAAATTGATAACAAAACCTTTATCATATTACTAGAAATATTAACTGTAAAATTACATAGAAAATAATGCATGGCACATTGTATTCATCCCAGAATAAGCCATTAGATTTAATTAAACCAATAATGCAGAACAGTCTAGATCTAAGCTGTCCCAGTAAGGACTAGCCACATGTGTCTACTGAGTCTTGGAAAGATCACTAGTCTGTTGATTTATACTTTGTGTAAGACTGACTCCCTGAGTATGAATACTTAGTACAACACACATACATATACACACACACACACACACACACACACACGCACGCACAAAATACATAAAATATTTCATCAGCAATTTCTACTAGTTATTCAAAATGATATTCTAGCTATTCTAGATTATGATAATTATTAGTATTCACTCTATTCCTGTTCTTATATGCTTTAATGTGACTACTAGAAAATTTTAGCTAAATATATTGTATGTACTATATTTCTGAATGATTCTAATAAAAAAATCACAGCATTGATATTTCAAATTCAAAATGGAATAACAATACAACTGTCATTGTTTTATAAAAATTATCCAAGAGACTGGAAGTCTTACTGCACTTTAAATTCCTTCAATATGGCAGTCTGATTTTAATGTTCTGCTTATCAAATCCATTTTATACCTTTCAGTTTCTTGACTACACCCATTTAATTAACTGTCTATTGATTGGAATAGAAACACTTCATCTTCCCACTACGGTAAAAGAATACTCATCCTACTTTCTAAGCTATCTGAAGAGTTTTTAACAAGCCAAACAGGTAATATTCCTCAGCTAGTACCAACAGCAGCCTATTCAACTGAGGCACGTCTATGAGGGTATTTCCAGGAAGGCATAAGCAGGAGGGAGATGCTCCCCTAAAGTGGGCAGCACCTTCAGGTTGCAGCTCAGATACAAAGAGTTTGTAAAAGGCAGTGCTGCTTTGTCTACCTGCCTTGCTCATTGCTGGTAAATCCAGTCTTCCTGCTTCTGCTGATGAGGAAGGGAACTCAGCATTTCAGGCTTTCCAACAGGCACTGAACCCCCACAGCTCAAGTATGGTCCAGGCCTTCAGAGCCAGATTGAGACTGTTGAGAGCTGAGAGACAGAGGAGAGCTTGATGGGACAAGTGGCTGTAGGATGCTCAGCCTTTCTAGAATGCAAACACCTATTGTTGGCTACCAGTCACTGTCGTGTGAGCCTACTAATTCCATATATATGCATGCTATTATTTCTGCTCCTCTAAAAAAACTTTTCTGCCTCAAATTCAGTACTGCATTTACATTAATGTATCAGATCTGAGTTACCAATCTACCTTCAGAGGTCTAGCTTCTGGTTGTGTTTTAGGATATATCATAATAATACAGCCACAGAAATAAAAGATTCTTCTTCAGTCCAGGAAGTAAGGAAGATACTAACGGTATGAAACAATAACATCCCCCCTTTTCTACTCAGATAACATAAGAGATACAGTTAAAAGTACTGATAAAGACTCTAAATTTAAAGTATTTTTACTACTTACTAACATTATTACTAAAACATGCCACTGAGCTGGACAAGTGTTTCTTAAATTATACTACTATAGTTGAAGAATTCTAGCTCACAGTATGAGAAGTACAGGTTAGATCATTTCAATGTCTTCAAATCATTTATATAAAATTCCTTATAAAACTCATTGGCTGGACATAAGGAGTACTTGACTATGCTTTTATTTTAATAGCTATAAAAACTAAGGCTCAAGGGTTCTAAGTACATCCTCAGCAAACACAGTAGCGGCAGAGCATCAGTAACCACCACCACCTGACAGGCATCACCATCATCATCCCTGTCACACTGGGGCAGGATGCCTAGCTAGCACTCAGCTGCAGAACCTTGACAGTTTCTCACAGGGAACAGTAGTAAGCGCTCTCATAAAAACTGGTGTGCACACAAAGTTCTTAATGGTTCCTTTTATCAGTTAAGTCTTTAAATTCTGAAAGAATGGACACTTGAAATGGTAATTAAAAATCTAGTTTGTCATAAGTTTAAGATACTTCTAGAACATCTTGAACTTAGCAGCAAATGTTCAAATTTGTATCTTCTTCATTTGGGGCACATTTATTCACTGTATTTCTTCCCAAAAAAAAAACTTACATTTAAAATTTTTTAAAATAATGCCTACATTAAAATCTGTATGATTTATAAACAGAACCCTTGTGAGAAACTTGTAGTACTAAAGCAAGGTAGAAGGAAATGATCAACCCACACCAACACTCAGCACAGGGACTGCCCAGCTCCTCCGCTCTAGAGACTGTATGTTCCGGTGAGCTTTACCATAAGACACCCAAATTTGCAGAAACATTTTTTAAAGTTATGTTTCAAAAGTTATAATATACAATTCAAGCACTGTTGCATAGAAACAAAACCCTAAGTCTTCACAACAATAAAACACCTAATTTTAAAGTATATATACCAACACTTAAGAACATTTCCTTTCCACTAGAACAAACAGAAAAATAAATGACAAAACAAATTTTAGTGAAAAAGAAAAACCATATATATTATGTATCTAAACCTCTTCCCCAGAGAAACCCTACAAAACAATTAATTATATACTGGGAATTCACATCATAAAACTACTTTTCCCACCACTTTTATGACTGTACAACTACATTAAAAGTTATATTATAAGGGGTTGGGGATTTAGCTCAGTGGTAGAGTGCTTGCCTAGCAAGTGCAAGGCCCTGGGTTCGGTCCCCAGCTCCAGAAAAAAAGAAAAAAGAAAAAAAAAGTTATATTATAGCTTTATATTATGTACTACAGTTTGTACTACAGCAGAGGTCCCTTCCCTATATCTACAAATTAATATAAATACTTCAAGTGAGAATGGTTGCACGTGGTCCCTAATAGTTGAGTATAATTTTGAACTTTCCTTTCATAGATTAATCTTAGCAGTTCGTGGTTCCCATACACTAATCTGCACAGCCTGCCCAGACTCCTCATGTTATGGATAATAGTCCAAACAAGAACTGAGCACTAATGTACTTGCACACGTAAAGGTGATCTAGCATGGTAACTAACAGCTACTAGCAAGTTCCAACCCTTCCCTGGCAGGACTACCTACACAATCCTGAGCAAGTTCCTTGACCTCTCCGTCTGTCCATCCTACAGTAGGGAAACACCCGTATGAGGATTAATGAGTGCTTGGTCCTCTGCCTGGAACCCAGCACACAGAGGGTTTTGAAGTGTTGCTATGACTACAGCCACATACCAAGCTTTCCATGTATTATTTCATTATTCCCACTTTTATTCCACAGGTGAGGACTCAGGCTTACAGTGCCTAACTTAGCCTCAGTTCACAAGCTGGTAAGTGACAAGTCACTTCTCACACACCATTATTTCCCCAAACCACTACTTCCATGGTGATAAACAGCTCTCATTGATGTTTCATAATTTTAAGTTCTTCTACAGCTACTTCTCAAAATACATTCTCATAGAGAAACTTTTTTAGTTTCTAAAATCATCAAACCGGTTATAACAAACATCTTCAATTTACAGGAATAGTCTTAGGTCTAAAAACATTGTTCTCTGATCATTCTTCACAAGTATCTTTTCCAAAGTTTTAACCCCATGTCTGGGGGTCTGGGTATCAACCTCTAGAGTCAGCTAGTTGATATTCCTCTAAAGACTGAAAATATTTAAACAATGCCCACAAAGTGGGACGCTTGTACTTTTAAAGGGAATATGAAAAGCTGGCCACTCCATCAAACAGTCCCAGCCCCTGTACTCACACACAGCACCGGTCTCTGAAGTGTGTCAACCACGTTTCTACCATCACCCAAAGGATAGTTCTACTTGAACTTGAAAAATACTCCTAAATAAGGTTTCTCTAGACTACATTTTTTTTTTCAAACAGGAGCGAGCCCTCTTCTGCATCTCTAATTCTTCTCCATGGTATCAATATTCCTAAGTCATTCAGGCTCATGACCACAAAATACGCTTTTGAGTCTGACAACAGAAAATAAAGAGACCAATCCATAAGCATGCTTCTTTCTTCAAAGCAATTATCGTAAGCCCTACTCCATTCCCAATCATTAACCTAAGTTTCATAACATCATGCTTATTGTAGCTCTCCTCTCTAACTCTGTTGCTGCACTACCCATCCCACCTGACCACCCTTCTAGGAAACAGCCTGACCCTATCAGCTCTCTGCTCTGAATCTCTCATGATTTCCATTGCTTAGCCTACTAAGTCCAAGCTTAGGCTTCAGGCTAATTCAGAACCACTTCCTATGACTGATCTTGATGTAGTCTAGATCTGTGGGAATGAGTTATTTCACTCTTATTGGAGTAAAAACTGAGACATACAGGGAGCTCATCAGTGTATATTTAAAGTGGTTCTCAAGTGTGCATGAAGAATGGGTCTCCTGGACTGACAATGTGAAACTGCTGGTGTCTGTCCTGTAAAATGGCACAGCATTTATATACACCCTCCATTCATCTTCTTCTGTACTACAGATCATCTCTACTTTTAAAGCAAAATATAAGTAACTGAATATAAATTTATGTCAGTTGCTATAAAATCCATTGTACCATACTATATAGACAATAACAAAGTACATGTTTAGATGCAAATTTCTGTCAAATATTCTTGATTGGTAGTTGGGTAAATCTATAGATGTGTAACTACACATACGGAGTGCCTGTGTTGGCTACTTTATATGTAATCATTTATTCATTAAACTAAATCATGGGTCACAAATAAGCCAAGAATACTAAAGTTATTTCCTTCTTCAATAACACTAAACATCGGGCATACATTATCTCATTTAATGCTTAAAGCCACTCCCAAGGGGAAATCAAGCACCTTATTTTTTAACACTAGACACTTACATTTCTAGTAAAGTCACAAAATAAGAGAGAACTGAAATTCAAACCAAAAATAGAATAATAAAGTCTGTATCTGACCTACAAAAAGAGTAACCTAGAACGTATAATCTGTCTGCCATGGTGGGCTCACACAATCACACAGTGTAATAAACGCTATGAAGGAAGAAGTTCTTATCTGAGTGAAGTACTCTTCTGAGTGATGGGCCAACAGGATGAAGTGTCTGAGTTCACAAGGCAAAATTTAAGAATAAATAGTAGAGAGAAAAAGGGACTATTCCTAAGGAACGGGCAATATGTTCAAAGACACAAATGCCATTACATACTCAATTTCTGGTAGGAAATGAAGGCAGACAGGGCAAGTGTGATCTCAGGACAATGGAATCAAATTTAAATTTGACTTATTAGAAAGTCACTGGGTACTCTGAAGCAAGAGAGACTAATTTTGTGTATGCTTTAGAATAATTCTCTAGCACAGAGATGGATTGGAAAGGCCAGAAGCATAGACCTTTTGTCTAGAAAGAGCTCGGGCAAAAGCTAACAAAAAGCAGAAGAGACAGAAACAAAGAATGAGCCAAACAGCAAGGCACACACCTTTGATCCCAGGGCAGGGGGATCTCTGAGTTAGAGGCCAGCCTGGTCTATAGAGCAAGTTCCAAGACAGTCAGAGCTACACAGAGAAACCCTGTCTCGAAAAGCAAACAACAAAAAAGATTGATTAAAAAAAAAAAGAAGAGCTACCGAACATCAAAATTCCTACAGGGCCGGACATGGTAAGGTCAAGAGAAGGAATCTAGGCAAACCCGAGTCTCTCTCTTGAGCTCTGGCTATATATGGAAGCATCACTATCAGACAAGAGGAGAGAGGGGCAAAAACAGGATGACAGTACAGAAGGTGGCAGATGGTGCTGGGACTTGGGACAACCAAAAGAGATGCGTATTCAGAAGGGACCTTTATGAGAGAATACAAATTGAGAGGCAAGACCTTAAGAATGGATGAAACACCCATTCCAGGGAAACAGGAAGGATGGCACTGAAGATAAAGTTGCAAGGACTACCTTAGGATAGCAGATTTAACACTTTTACAGGATGAGGAAAAGACCCATGGTGAGAGACATTCTTAAAATACACCTTTACACATAAACTCAGTAAATGGAAAGGATACCTACGATAAAATGTTAAGTGAAAATACAAGTTGCTTAATACAGAATGATGTCACTTAAAATTCAGACTCCTCATCATCATTATGATATCGCCCAAGGCAAAACTGACTTGGTCATTCATGTGCCGTTTTTCCTCAAGTGCAGTCCCAGCAACACTGGCCGTTCATTCTGAACTTTCCACACACTAGCTAGTTACATCTGCCGGAGTGCTCTTCTTGTCAGTGGCTAACCCTCTAGGCAATTCTGACCTTGGTTCCTGTGTTACCTCCTCAGAATGGCCTGCCTACCTGTGTGTAGTATTAGCTACGCCCCTCTTGCAGCTCTTTTTTTCTAGGCTGTAAGTTCTGAAGATTTCATCTACCACACATTCACACACTGCTCAACACACATCTACGCTGCTTAAAAATTCTTAGCACAGTAGGCACTTAAAAGTAAAACTTACACATATCATTGACTGAAAATCAACACACCTATATTTATGTTAAAATATAAGGAAGGTTCTGAAAGGAGTATATTCCTGGTATAAATGAACAAGAATGTGTACAAAATTAGAAAGAGAGGAATATAGAATTACACTCATATTTTTGCTTCATTTCTCTTCAAATTTTCTACAAGAATCATGTCTCTTGTTGGACAATGATTTTTAAATAATAGTCATGAATCTACATTAGGCAATCTATTGTTTCTTCTCTTTTCTTTTAGTGAATTGTCATGACTTAATTACCTATGGGACAATTTTAATGCAGGTTAATCTGTGAGTTGCTCTGATAGTTTAAAGTTAGAATGCTCCTCCTTAGAATTGGAAAGAATTGGAAAAAGCTTAGATCACCTAATTCTGCAGACATAAAAGCAAACTAAGAAATTTAATGAGTAAAACTAATTTAATAAAAAAATCCCTAATAAAAAAAATTGCAGACCAAAATAAGAACTTTTTACTTAAAAAAAAAAACATTTAAAAGACCATTGTATATTGTATAATTTCAAAAGTAACTAATAAAAGCTTACTGTCACATATAACCTACAATCTTCTAGTGAAATTATTACTTGAAGTAAAACCTAAACATACTATTTGACCAATGAACGCTACCTCTAGACATTTTAACACAAGATTCATAATACAGGGAGTCTAAGTGTTCCCTCTTAGAACCCTAATGGTGTTAAGTGAGCAGACTAACCAAACGAGCAGGAAATGTTTTTCTACTATGGCTTACACTATGTCAAGTGCATCATGGATTCATTATACTTTGACTCAAACTTTTGAGTCAGCTGCTTTATGGTGTTATCTAACCAAACTGGTGATAATTAAATGATAGATTCAAAAATGATTAAAATGTAAATATAGGGCTGGAAAGATGGCTCAGTGGTTAAGGGCCCCCTGACTGCTCTTCCAGGGGTCCTGAGTTCAATTCTCAGCAACCACATGGTAGCTCACAACCATCTGTAATGGGATTCTTCTTCTGGTGTGGCTGAAGACAGCAACAGTGTACTCACATATATAAATCTTTTTTTTTTTTTTTTTTTTGTTTTTTTTTTTTTTTGGAGCTGGGGGCCGAACCCAGGGCCTTGCCCTTCCTAGGCAAGCGCCCTACCACCGAGCCAAATCCCCAACCCCTAAATCTTAAAATATAAATATAATTTATATTAATAATTAATATATATGTAAAATTCACCAGAAATACAGCAAATTTTATTTGAACTTCTAAATAAATATCCACACTTAATAGATTACCTCCTTTGATCCTCCCAACTACAAGGCTGGCAGATATTTTCTGATATTTTTACCTCTAAGCATGTAAGAAGTTAAGGATTTTGATTTGTTCAGCCAAGCCCTCGGTCATGCTATCCCTTGTTTCCACTCAGGATGTTCAAGTACCATGTTTTTTATGAATGAAGGTAAGGAAGTGTGTTTTGGTTTTTGTTTAAAGGAAACCACCATGCTACACAGCATCCTATCAAGCATCCTATCCAACGCTACTTGAAATTTAAGTCCTTAACAAAACATTAATCATACACCGTACAGTGATGAAACAGATATGAAAGTGACCTTTAATAATTTGGGTGATTACTAATTCCATATGAAGTCTTACTAAATCCCCTACTCTTCTTAGGCACAATAAAGCTACCCTCCTATCTATAACACTTTACAAAAGACACAAAATATTAAGAAACTGGGGCTTTGTCATTAGAAAAAAAATCTGAAACTGTAACAAATCATTAAATCACAGTCCACTGACTCACTAAACTTTCAAATGGATACGTGACTTACTTGAATTTCATTATCCTGTCCTTAAAATGAAGATAACACTTTTCTGAGAGTTGCTGAAGACTAAATAAGACTATGTAAAGCACTTAGTTTTAAGGTAAGTGTCAGACAGACAAAAGCAGGTACTGTCATTTAACTACTGAGAGAGAGAGAGAAAGAGACAGACAGACAGACAGACAGACAGACAGACTGTCTCCCCTCTCAAACATTTAAGGCAGGACACAGTAGATAGATCACTCTTGCTCTTAGAGAGCCAACTGAAGTAATGAATGCTCTTGTAGGGCCTGTCATGAAACAATACTGTAGTCACTTGTTTACTATCTTAGACTTAGTCATACTGAAATCAAAGTTCCACTACTCAGTCTGCTAACAGTAATCTCCCATAACTGTGGAATAAAACATATAGTAAGCCAACTGTATAAATACAAATCACAATAGTGTAAATTCATATTAGGAGAAACACCTTCAGGGGGAGAAACCTAACAGTCCATTAAATGTCCCATTTTATCAAACCTCATCCTAGTCAATGTTAACATGGTTTTCTCGGTTAGGAAAAGAAGTTCCAACCACAGTAACCTACCACAAGTCTCTTGCTCCATTCAAGTGCTTTCTCCTTGTGCTCCTTGCCCAGAAACATTGTCTCTACAAAGCTCAAAAGGTAGCTCCCCTGACCATGCAATCTAAAAGAGCTCACCCCAACGGCTTCCTCCTTATGTCCTCAGAGGACACACAATGGTTGTCTGTTTTGAATGGTTCCGCCTATTACTGTTGTCTTGATTACTCAGTACTCAGTATGGAGGAAGATGCACAGGAAGATGCCTGCCTGTAGTCATTCACCATTTCTGACTCCAAGTTCCTCGGCTAAGCTACAATGACTTTCTTCAGGGGTGGGAGTGGCTGAGAAGTGAATTAGGAGGTGTGCCCTGCTGCCTTTTTAGCATTCATTCTCTCTAAAGAACTTAAGAGAACTACCTACAGTGTGTGCACCAGAATTTCAAGAAGCAGCATGCTGTGTTCTAGAATCCTGCTGTCTTCTAGAATCCTACTAGCTCATTTAAAAATGGAACGCCGCGTGTATGGCGCTGCCTTAAAATGGCAACACTTCAAAACTCACGAGCAAAAGACATCTGCTGTTATTTAAAAATAAAAGGAATTAAGACAGTCAAGAGCCTTTTACTAAAAGGCTTATACTGTCGTCTTCTTCAGTAAGTTGCTTTAAATTTGAGCCCATGCAGAAAAACTTAGAAACCAGCCCTAGGATAACATTCTGATATTGGTTAATAGTGCTCCTAATCAAAAGGAGGATAAGGCATGTATTCCGCCATATTTTCGGTGTTTAAGTAAATTTCCTGCAGGTCAAGGTCACCACCAGTAGGCACGTTGCATTGGATAATCTGGCCCTCGGGGGTTTATTTACTTAATACTTACAGAGTCTTCCGTCCTCGGGTACTCCCGTCCCTCTCATTCCTAGGTAAGTCAGTCCCAATATTAGGAAAAATAAGCAGGCTGCAGTTAGGAGGAACATCGACAGGTAGTGAGCACTGAAACTCCCCGTCGGAGACACCTCCTCACGTTTAAACTGCTGGAGAAGTTCCTCTTCGGGCTCGCAGAGCTTCGGCTTGCTGTAGGCGTTTTTCAGGTAGGTATGATTGGAGCCGGTATGGTTGGCGTGGTTGATCCTGAGTGAACCAGGGGCGGTCACGGCCGCTCCTGGAGGGATGCTGTTGGCATACAGACTGGGGGAATCCACGCCGAAGGCCCCGCCGCCGCCTATGTGATTATTGGTTTTGAGGAGCCCTGTGGACGACTCCAAGGTTGAGTCCACGTCGGGACGCGGCGGCGACAGGAGCGGTGCCAGCTTCTTCGCGCCAGCACGGTATCGAGGAATGGAGTCCACTTGATCGCACCCTCCTCCTCCTCCGCCTCCCGGCTCGGCCGCCGCCTCCTCGAGGTTTCGGCTCCTGTCTAGACTCCCGGCAGCCGCCGCCCTGTCATTCATCTCGAGTCCTCCCCCTCCCTGAACTGAAGTCTCCTGCCGGCTGCCGCCAGATTTAGCAGTCAGCGCGGAGAACGGCTTACTATGGCTCCGTCTGGGTCGATGCCGGGAAAGGGAGTCGTCCTTTAATACCTGTCTGGCCGAGGCCACGTCGCCGCCGTCGTCCTCCTCCTCCGAGTCCGAGTAATGCTCCCGGCAGCTGTAGGGGAGAAGCCGGCTGCCGTTCACGGCTCGGCTGCCCCACAGCGGCTCCTCGGCCTCCGGGTCCCTGTCCTCACCGTCCGCTACCTCCTCGTCCACGTCCTCCGCGGCCCCGTCGCTCCCCGACGGGAGCTGCGGCTCGGGGCCCACCGGCCTCCGCGCCCCCCACCACGAGTGGGGCTTCCTCCGCTCGGCCGAGTTGCCGCTCGTCGCCTCACCGGCGACCGGGGGCGCCGGTGGCGCTTTGAGCCCGCGGTACTGGAGAGCAGCCCGGTCCCTCCGCGCTCCGCCGCCGCCCGCCTGCTCCCGCGGACTGGCCTCCACGTCCGACTCGTCGGAGCTGAAGCCCAGCAGCACTTTGCTGCCCGCCGCGGGGACGGCCGCCGCGACCCCGGAGCCTCCCGCCGGGCTCTCCGGAGCGGAGGCCGACAGGCGGCCGAGGCCCGCGGGAGTCCGTAAGTACGCGAGGTCCCCCGAGCCCGGCCGGACCCCCATCCCCGCCGGTGCCGCGGCTACACTCGCCGCGGCCGCCGTGTTATTGTTATTACTGTTCCGCGTCTTGTTGCCGCGGCCCCCCGCCCGGTGCTGCTGCTGCTGCTGCTCTTCCTCGCGAAGCTTCTTCAGCTTCTTGAGGTAGACCGGCCGGGTGCTCTCTGTCACGGGACCCGGAGACAAGCCGTAACGGCGGAGCTGAGAGAAAAGCTCCTCATCCGAGAGCTGCTGAGGCGCCGAAGCCGCCGTAGCCGCCGCCGCCGCCATTTTCTCTCCAGGGTGTTTTACAAGCTCCGCGCTACCGGAAGTGACGCGCCGCCCTAGACCCTGAACTAGACCGGGCTGCGTCGCCCTTCCAGCGCCACGGGCGCCTCGGCCAATGGGAGGTGCGGGAGGAGCTCACCTGAGCGGGAAGGCGCCACCTGAGCAGCGCGGGGCGGCGTGACCGCGCTCGCCCGGGCGGCCGCGGCTGGCCCGCTTGTCACCGCCGCGCGCCTCGGAGCGTCGCCCGCTCGCCGCCACACCTTGACCTCCACCCGGGGTTCTGCCACCGCGCTGAAGGCGTGGAAAGGAACTCTACCCTCAAGTTCATGGCGACACTTTCCTGGCTCGGATCTGTATAGAGACCCCGAGAGCGACCCTAAATCGGCAAGTTTGCTGTCTGATTCGAGATTCATTTTGCCTTTCCGGCTGACTTTTTTTATTTTATTTTAAATTAAGTGACTTTCCCTCGGCGCCTTTTCAGAGGCTGCTCTCCTTTTGGGAGAGATGGAATAGATCGTTCACAGTACAGTTTTCAAAAGTCATAGCTACTCTTTCGGGTGTATGTAATTAACTTTCTTTTTTTTCCCTTAAGTATGATGACCTCATATATCGTCATGTGTCATCATATGTCACATGTCATCATCTGGAGAAACGAGAGAGCCGTCATATGATTTGTTTTGACAGAAGAAAGACGAGTTCACCATGCAAATACTCGCCTAACGCCTATTCAAACAAAATTTAATAAATGTTTTATATATTTTGAAATATTTTATGACCCCTTTGGCTGTAAACTCCCTGTACAGAGGAACTTTGCATTTATTATTCTCAACACTAGAAACACAGCAAACATTTGTTGAACGAGGTAGTGAACTGCAAACCAATAGGATGAAATTAAATTTAGGGTCATGGGGGAAATGCCTGGTGAGGTCAATAAACTTCCCCCCAGCCCCGAAAAAAATCATAATAACTGGAAATCCTACCCTCTTGTTCACAAAACACAAGATGAATCCTAGAGAGGAGAAACTCGCCAGTTTTGATGAGGAGTGCTTCCCCTTTATTTAAATTGTGACATAGTATTATTAGTACTTACGCCCTAGAAGCTATTAGGCAATCCTAGCACATTGTATGAAACATTACAGTAGCTTTTGTAGTGTTGCTTTACCCTATAGCACAAAAACATCTATGCAGAAGAGGTTAGTCAAAAGCCTAAATTATAGCTTTTCATCACCCAGCATCCTGTAGCAGAAAAAATACTTAGTAACCTCAATTCTTAATTTCTAGCAAATCTTGCCTTGTCTTCAAAACCTTCCATATGGAAGATGGCTTCCCTTTTTCTTGAGACTTCAATGTCACAAATGTTCCTGAATCTACAACTGTTAAGCAGGACACCAAGAGTGTCAGACACACTATATCATAGTGATTAGGATGACCCAAATTTATTACCCTAAGGTTTGGAGTAGAGACTCAAATGACCATAAACTTTGGACCCATGTCTCAGTATAACAAAGGAGTTCAACCAGGATCTTTGATGTTAACCAAACTGAATTTCATCCCTGTCCTTTCTGTTACTTTTCATCTTAGTTTAACATTTGTTCCCCCACCCTGTTGGTTCATTAGGTAGGAATCCCAGTGGTCTTTGATGGTCAACTTGACTGGGTAGAAGCATCACCTAGGAAACAAGCACCTAGACAAGTCTGTCTGGGTTATCAAGGTTTGTCTAAGGAAAGTGAGAAGACACACCTTAACTTAGGGTGGGACTGGGATACTAGACTGAATACAAAGCAGAAAGTGAACTAAGAACAAATCACTCAGCCTTTCTGCTCCCTGACCGTGGCTGCACAAGATCAGCCACGTCAGGTTCCTGCTTCATTCCTTGACCGCCATGAACTTTGGCCTCAAAATATAAGCCAAAATTAACCCTTCCTTCTTTCCTTAACTTCCTATGGTCAGACATTTTGTTTCAGCACTGTGTAAAGTAGTAATACAGTATCTACCTCAACTGCCATGAACTTTTAAATACCAACTTATATTTCCATCTGGAACTTTGGTAAATTAGTGTTTCCGAGCCTTCCTTTCTGTATACGCAGAATTTGCACAGATGACTGTCTTAGGGATTAAATGTCTATGTGATACTCAATGCCATGTCTGATCTGATGCCCAGTGTACATTCAGTATGTGTTAGTAATACAAAGTCAGACGTTGTGTGTCTGTGTTTTAGTTGTATGGTTCCTGGGAATTCCATGTTATAACAATCAAAATACTGCTACACAAACAGAAGTAGAATTATTCAGACTTTGCCCAAGATGTTAATCACATTAGGAATTAACAAAGACCAAAAAGGCCTTAGTAACCACAGCTATTGGGCCTTTCAATACTTTGGGTTTTGAATGAACTAGGAACTAAAGGTCTCAAGTCTCAAAGTTATGTTCCCATGAGTGAATCTTAGGCCCTCAGAAGCTCAATTTATTCTTTTAAAGTGTTAACAATATTCCCTTCCCTACATGGCAAATAACTAATATTCAAGAATTTTCATGAGAATGGTGGCTAATATATAATAGTATGTGAAAATAACATCCAAGTACAGTGTGTACATGATAGTTAACTGCTGCACATCAATAAACTGTGGCAATCATACCAATATGCAAATTTTTATTTTACAAGAAGTTTTGAAGACATGATCTCATTTGGTCTACAAAACAAACAACAAAACCCCTTGTTCAGGATGCTGAGGGCATGACTTATCCTAGGGAACTATGTGGGGTTGTAATTCCCCTTGGTTTTGGTGTTTGAACAGCCAGGACCCTGGTTCCTCAGAAGAACCTCCCCGACCTCAGGCCAGTCATGGCTCACTCGTGGCTTGTTCCTTCTTTGTCGGTGCACCGTACTCTAGCTTCAAAACCGGCTGAGTTTTAACATTTGGAGCTCTATCTTAATTGCACCCAGATACTTAACAGGGAATACAATCTCAAGCTTACAGGACTCCGTAGATTCTGAAAATCTGACTGAGGGAGACATTTATGATTGGCTGTCCTATACAAACTTGGCATCAGCTTTCATTGAAAAACTTTGAATAGAATGTTTGGAACCCAATATTATAATCAAAGATACCATTCATGCTTTTATTTCCTAGAAGAGTATTCTTTCTGGTCCTAGTACTAAAATTAGCTCTATTTCTCCAGATCAATAGATTTAGTTTTGATTTTGGTTTATTCTTACTGAAATGAAATTCAGAAGATAAAGTTAGCATTTTAAAGTATACCAGTGGCATTTAAGACACTCACACTATTGCATAACTGTCATGCCTATCTGTTCCAAAATATTTTCATCATCCCACATGTCCTTCTTGCTCTACCTACAAGCAACCGTTATCAGTTTCATGTCTCGATGAATAAAGCTCTTCTGTATATTCCTTGTAAAGATAATCAAAAGTCATGTGATCAAAAGTAAGTAGAATCAAAAGTCATGTGACCTCTTACTTGTCTCCCTTCACTCAGTATGTTTTTAAGATTTATCCATGTTGTAACAAATCTTTGACTTATAATATTATCCTTACATATATCTGCTTTATAAAGTGTCTTACTCTATAGACTGGGCCATATTTTATTTATCTATTCATCCACTGACAGGCATTCTAGTTGCTTTACATTTGCTTACTGCTCATGACGTCATCATAAACGTGATTTTCAAGGGTCCATTTTCAAATCTTAGTGTGTGCTTCAGAATGGAATAACAGATCACGTGATGACTATGCATTGGAATTGTTGCAGATTTCAAAAACGTATGAATGTGTAAATGAAGGAAGAAAGGAAGGAAGGCAGGAAGGCAGACAGGCAGACATTAGCCTGCTATGGTCCTGACACCCAGAGCTTTTATGTAGCAAACCGAAGCATGGATTTTTCATGACTAACTGCCATGTTTTGAAAATGGTCTGTTCCCGCCAATGTTTCTGTTGATGTTTGATTCCACAGTCTGTTAGTGTGGGTTATTCAGTACTGATAGAATACTGGGTGGTGTAGAGGTCACATGAGCGGAACTCCATGGATATATTCATACCCTCTCCTGGGAATGAGTCCCCACTTTCAACAGGGCTGGGATAATTACCTGGAGAGCAAATTATTATAAAGTAACCTTGCTTCTAGGCTCCAGGGCATGTGCTGGGTTTGGCTGCTTCCCAGAATTCTATGGGAAGCCTGGTTCTTGATGCCTTGGGGCCTGTTTTATGACTCTGGTTTTGGTGGGGATTTTATTACAGACACTCATGGGGCTGGCTGGAAGAAAATACATCATTTGGCAGTTTGGGGGCTGGAATGATTCTGAGAGAAGCGTTGCTTTTACTTCATCCTGTCTGCTGGACCAAGTGAGGGCTGTGAATCAGTCCAAGAGGAATTTATATAAACCGTTCAAGAGATAGGGTAAACGAAGAATGGACATAATGAGGAGGAAAGGGATTATTGGGGAGGAGCCAGGATAATGGGAGGAGCCAGGATGGGAGGAGCCAAGAGCCAGTCTTGCAAAGGAAATCAGGTATTGAATGTTTTGAGCTAGGTCCTCAAATCTTCAGGTCTGATTTAGAATGGGTTTGTATTTGTTGCTGTCGAAGCGACGTTGTTGTTCCTGGAGAGGGGCACAGGTCCCTCTGTTAGTGACAGTCAGGGAATCTGGAGTTCTTCAGTTCAGAAACCACAACAGCCAAAGGGGGGGGGGAATATTGTGAATGTATGTATGTATGTATGTATGTATGTATGTATGTATATGTATATATCAACTCAAAACTATTTGAGTTCTGATTCCTGAAATAATGCCTGGGGTGGCAAGAAGGGGAGTGAGCTAGACGGCACATTAGCTAGACAAAAGCTGTTGTTATCAAACAAACACTAGTAAAGTTGGGGTGGGGGCTGGGTGCAGATGGGGCAACTAAGTTAGGTTTGATTAGGGAGAAAATAGGGATGGGGTGCATAAGTGGTCCCCAGCAATATTGAGGCAGAAGAGGACTCAGAAAGACTAAAGGTAATTAGGCCAGGGAGGCCGATAGTGCCAGAAGGGCATTCACCAGTCTTGCGTCACAAAGATGGCGATGGTGAGATTGTCTTAGGTTGGGGAAGGGACACAGGGAGGTGGGGTCTATGGATCTATAAAGGGGCCTTAGGAAGTCATCTTATTCCCAATTGCTAAGGGCCCTTGAGCAAATGTTTCGAGAAACACGTTTTATGAGGCAGGCTTTCCCAGACTCAGAGGTAGGGCCTGGTTAGTAAAGCTCTCCCACCGTTTCAAGGGTCTCCTGATATTTTTATAGGTAAAGTGAAAGCCTTGGGGAAAGGTGTCCCCACTCCTCTAACCCACACTGAAGAGGAAGGAATCTCTAAGGGTGTGAGGAGGAAGACAAAGACTTTTGCAATCACTTTGTCTCTCAGTTTTGATGCTGTGTGCAGCAAGAAAGCCCAGAAACATAAAAGCATAACCACTCGCTTTTCCCAAGATCAAAAGGACAACGCAATGTTAGATCAATGCTATCACTGCAACTCCTCTCGAAATGCCTCAAAGATGTGTTTGCTAGTTCCTAATCTACAAAGTTCCTGGTATTTATTTCCCTTTTTAATTGCTCAACTTCTATTTAAATGCTAACACTTCTAAGGAAGAAGCCAGAATAAACATGCTGGAAATACAACATGGTATTAGGAAATGTTAGACAAAATTCTTATCCTAGGTTAGTGTGAGAATTTGCCAAGAAAGTTTTGTCATGAGAGCATCTGTCTTACTTTCCTATATATAACTCAAACAGGTGAGGAGCAGCCATGGGATTCGAGTAAACAGCACACATATGCCATGATTGATATTTATATCCTACTGTAACTATGCGTCTCCTTGGTCACATGCAAAAAGTTAGAGAACATTTTACTTTAAAGCCCAGCGGATGAGGGCTCAGTGTCAGATGTGAAGTCGATTTCTGGTTCTACAACTCATTGGGTAATATTGGGCATTGCCCCATAGTCTACAAAAATTCCTTATTATGTCGTTTTGTCCTTAAACCCACTCTGAGGAAATATTAACATGACAGTTTGAGAGATGGGAAAATCAAAGCTTGGGAAATTTGTCCTTTGTCCTTGGTAAAGCAAATGAAGACAGAAATCCAAAACCACTTTTGGGTTGTCAGCCCCTAAGCTGATTGACTCCAGCCCACTACAGCCTCAGTCAGATGGTGCACAGTGAGGTCCTGAGTCATTTGCTTTTGGTCAACTCTTCTATATAATGTGGTGGTATACAGTGGTTTAACCAGCTACATGCCTTCAAGATCCAAAGCATTTGAAGGCACCTTCTTAACCACTTAGTACTGTAGATCTTCATGTGCACACCTTGGCTATGCCCCTCACCTCTTTGTGGCTTTTTGAAAGTTTCATCCTTCCTGTCTTTAACTTATTGTCTATACAGCAGATAATAATACAGCTGTGTTGATCATGCTAAAATTACAAAATGGTCTTAGGAAGATTTTTCAGGTGCCCTGCAAAGAAGGAATATACTAGAGTTGGGTCTCCAGTAACATTAGGAACTAGGGAAGGATGAGTCTATGAATCAAGTATGAAGTTTAAGAAATATTTCTGCAAGAGGCTCAGGACACTCTAGGGGTTTACTTTCATTAAGCAGCAAAAGTGATTTAATGACAACACTTTCCTGTGTCACTTCATATGGGCAGTAGTGCAAACACAACCACACTTCTTTTTAAATATATATATGTATATATACACACATATATATCCCCTTTAATATTTCTGTGGGTATCTCTCTCTCTGTCTCTCTCTGTTTCTCTGTCTCTGTATCTCTCTCTCTCTCTCTGTGTGTGTGTGTGTGTGTGTGTGTGTGTGTGATCAGAGATCAACTTCAGGTATTATTGGTGTTTGAATAAGATGTCAGACATATTCTTGGGCATTTGAATACCTGGTCTCTAGTTGGTGGCACCATTTAGGAGACTTAGAAGGTATGACCTTGCTGGAAAAAGTATGTCACTGAGGCAGGTTTTGAGCTTAAAGACTTGGTGCCATGTGGCATTTGCTCTCTCTCCTTCCTGTTTGCAGTTTGAGATGTAAACCCTTAGCTTGCTGCTCCAGTGGCCATGCCTGCTGGCTTCCACACTGCCCCCACTGTAATGGTGGTGAACATTGAACCCTCTGGAAGCATGAGCCCCAGCTAAACCCTTCTTCTTATAAGCACTGGCCATGGTGTTTTATCACAGCAATGAAAATGTAGCTGAGATAGCCATCTGCTACTTCTCACTAGGAACTAGGACTGACTCACTGACTGGCTAGGCTAGCTCTTCAGTGAGCCCCAAAGATCTTGTGTTTGCACTATCCCAGCATCATTACACCTGCTGTGTATGTGGATGCTTGGATTTGAACTCCGGTCTTCATGCTTGTGCAACAAGCACTTTACCAATTGACCTATCTGCCCACTCTCCTTTGATTTTTACTTTTCGCAAATATTTGATTTTATTTATGTGTATATGTATGTATCTGAGGCCATTATGTGTGTGTTCATGCGCGTGCATGTATGGGTGCCTATGGAAGCCATTAAGAGGGCATTGGACTTACTGGAGCTGGAGTTACAGGTAAGGTTGTGTACCACTAGCAATGGGTCCTTTGGAAGAGCAGTTAGCACTATTAATTAACAGTGAGTCATCACTCCAGCCACACTTTGATGCTTCTTCTATAACTTTCCTAGAAGCTTAAGTATAGATAGAGAGAAAGCTACTGTTAGTTTTTGCTGACGGGATAAACACTTTTTCCGTGGCTGAAAGCTAACTTTTGTGACAAAGTTACCTTTGAATAGATACCGGAAGAGAGAGGGGTATAAACAAATAATGCAGATGTTAAAGAGAGTGGGAACAGCAAATGTGAAAGCCCATAGTGGAAACAGGCCAGGGTGGTAGTGCTCGGAACGGAAGTCAGGGTGATGGTGCTCAGAACGGAAGTCAGGGTAATGGTGCTCAGTATGGAAGCCAGAGTGTGGTGCTCGGACCGGAAGTCAGGGTGATGGTGCTCCGTATGGAAGCCAGGGTGGTGGTGCTCAGACCAGAAATCAGTAAGACTGATTCTGGGAGAGGAATGGGCCACAGAGCATGGGAGGATACATCAGTAAGGGGTGGGCAAGGAGCATATGTCTGGTAGGGCCTCTGAGTCCACACAGAGACTTTGGATTTTTCTCTGAATACTATGGGAAATCATTGCGGGGTTGTAAGGATTGGAGCAACACCACGTCATTTGTTTTGGGCCTGCGGGTTTAGGTTTTAGGAAGGCAAAAGAGAAACAGAGAAACAAGTTGGCAAACAGTCGCAACAACTGTTGGAAAGATGGTAAAAGGGTTCAAACTCAGTGGTGGTAGTGGAAAGGAGGGAGTGTGCCTTTGGGATTATAGATAACGTTTTTATCTTATCCTACTTAACTTTCTAAAATTTATTCTTGAGACTGGATCTAACTACATAAAATAGAGGCCGATCTCCAGCTCATAATCCTCCCACCTCCGCCTTGTGAGGGTGCGACTGCAACTGTGGACCACCTCTCCTGGATGTACTAAAGTGTATTTCGGTTTGTTTGTTTTTTTTTAACTGATAACATAAAACCATTAAAAAATTCCTATATTGGGGTTGGGGATTTAGCTCAGTGGTAGAGCGCTTGCCTAGGAAGCGCAAGGCCCTGGGTTCGGTCCCCAGCTCCGAAAAAAAGAACTAAAAAAAAAAAAAAATTCCTATATTTATGCGATACCGTTTGATATTTCAATACATGTGTACATAGTATGTTTGTACATAGTATGTTTACACCAAGATGTCCATATCTACTCCCTCAAACATTTATGCTTTCTTAATAGGGAACGCATTCAAAGTCCTTGATGTGTGTATAGGGCATACTTGTTATCCAGAGTCCCCTGGCCCTGCTGTGCAGGAGCATACCGGAACTCACTGCCCTATCTACCTGTTATTTCATACCCATTGCTAAACCTTTCCTTATTCCTCTACTTCCCTTTTTTTTTTTTAATTGAGACAGTGCAAAGCAAAAACTGCTTACAGACGCATCATGGATAATGAGGAAAGGGTATCTTCTAAAGGAATCAATAGCAACTGCACAGTTTCAGGCTGCATATTCAGTGAAAACCAGATGCTAACTGCTCAGATGTAGCAGCCCACTAGAGTCCGTTTCCTGAGGAGTCAAGAGATGCCTTTGGATATGTGAGTTTGTGGTTACCAAATAGAGACACTCTGGAAGCAGCTGTGTGCTCAGTGTAGAGCCAGAGGTGGGGGAAGGGGGCTTGAGTTTTGGTGTCACAAAGTATCATTTTAAAGTTGTGTAAATTATGTGATTAGAAAAGAGAAAAGGGTCAGGAGGTAGTGGCACCTGCCTTTAATCCCAGCACTGGGAAGCAAAGGCAGGTGAGTTCAAGGCCAGCCTGGTCTACAGAGCAAGTTTTGGAATTGCCAGGGATGCACAGAAAAAACTCTGTATAGAAAAATTTTAAAGGAGAGAGAAAAGAAAGAGGGAAGGAAGGAAGGAAAAGACTAATCTTTGCTGTAGTTCAACTCCCTCTTCCCACGTGGCCCTAGCTGGTAGCATGGTGTCAAGCTGACAAAACAGGAACAAACTCACTGTGCAAACCTGCCACCTCAAATCTGAACCCAGAACCCAGGAGGAGGAGAGAACCAATTCCTTGAAGTCTCCCTCTGTCTTCAATGTAACACACCCAATACCCACATGTATATACTTGCAGCCGTGAGTTTTTGCTACAGTGCTTTGGCTCCCAGCACACACACACTCACACATACGTGTACCAATCAGGAGCTATCTTCGGATCCTTGAATGAAAAACACATAACACTTAGCTTTTTTTTTTTTAAATGCCTTGGCTATCTCAAAGACTGGACACTCCTAAACCTTCCGCGGCTACCCCAGCACAATGGGGGAAGTGGCCAGTGTCCAGCCACCTGAATTCTCACGTGACTCGCTGACTCTCTCTCTGGCAGGCATCTCTCTTCTGTCTCCCAGGAATCCTCATGATACTGTGTCTCCCCCCCCCCTCCATCCTTGCCTGCACAACTCTAAGAGTCCTGTCCCATCTCGGCCATTGGCATCTTTATTGATCAATCAAAAACCAACTGAGGAAAAGGACCTTTAGCGTTTGGACGCTCAGATTCCCGATTGAATCAAGGCATTAGAACCAATCTCCAACATGTACTACTACTACTAATAAATAAAATGTAAAAACATGTAATTATTGACTTAAAACAGCAGGGCTCTGACTAATATGTCTAATTGTCTTATATACTTCATCGTGTTTTCACTAGAAATAAGCTGCCACAAAATGAACTTGAATTGATGTCCTAACCTGCCATCCTTCCTCTCAGCCACCACATCTCGGCATTTCTGCCGAAAAGTTCAAATGATACATTTTCCTCTATGGAAAAATGATCACTACTGTCTGTATGTTTTGAATTTCACAGGAAAAGGTTAACCATGTTCATTTTAAAGAGATTCCTTATTGTTATTAACAATTATTGTTAATCTTTAACTCAGTCTTGAGGAAGAGATCCGAGCTACAAAGTTAATATTCAGTAAGTAGAAAATTCTTTCTAGTGTTAGCCCGTGGTTGTTGGGATTGTTTGAGCCAAACCTTGTTGGTATCAATGAGGTGTTTTAGGACTCCCCGGGACTGTGCCTCTGCCTCTCTTTGGAACACAGCACAAATATCTCAGCTAATTTAAAAGCCAGCAGAAGTGTGGCCTGATGAGGACAGATGTGTAAATGAGGGGCATCATGCTCCTGTGTGGATCACAGTGGATGATAGTGCTCCTGTGTGGATCACAGTGGATGATAGTGCTCCTGTGTGGATCACAGTGGATGATAGTGCTCCTGTGTGGACCACAGTGGATGATAGTGCTCCTGTGTGGATCACAGTGGATATAGTGCTCCTGTGTGGATCACAGTGGATGATAGTGCTCCTGTGTGGATCACAGTGGATGATAGTGCTCCTGTGTGGACCACAGTGGATGATAGTGCTCCTGTGTGGATCACAGTGGACGATAGTGCTCCTGTGTGGATCACAGTGGACGATAGTGCTCCTGTGTGGATCACAGTGGACGATAGTGCTCCTGTGTGTGTGGATGGACCACAGTGGATGATAGTGCTCCTGTGTGGATCACAGTGGATGATAGTGCTCCTGTGTGGATCACAGTGGATGATAGTGCTCCTGTGTGGATCACAGTGGATGATAGTGCTCCTGTGTGGATCACAGTGGACGTGTTTACATTCTAAGAGCTCAGAGGCAGCCTAGTATGTCGTAAGTCCTGTCACTTTTGGGTTTAAAGAACAAAGCCTATCAAATTATATCATCTGTCCGATGCCGGATAACTAATGATTGAGACTGAAATCCTAGTGTACCCACTTGTACCTCAACCCTCAAAACTGTGAAGATTTACTCTAAACGAAAAGGACACAGGGCTGATGTGAAATCTCTGTGGGTACAAAGCTTGACTTCTAAGCATGGCGTTTGCTGCTCAGAACCCACATGGAAGAGAAAAAACAAACAAACGAAAACAGTGTGGTGCATGCTTGTCCTCTTAGCACTGGGTAAGTGGGGACAAACAGCTCTCAGGTTTCCTGGCTGGCCAGCCTACCCTACTTAGAGAATTCCAGTCCAGTGAGAAACCCTCTCTCAGAAAAAATATTATTAGTTAATTAAAAAGGGAAGGAGAGAAAAAAAGGAAAGAATAATGTCAGTAGGATGTCACTCAAGATTGTACTGTGACTTCAACACACACAAAAATGGGTACCAGCACACACACACACACACACACACACACACACACACACACACAGAGTAAAGGAATAAGAAAAAGCTAGTCTACTTGTGATTCAGTTTTGAGTCTCTGGCTCTCTTGCTTTCTGTCAGTGCTCCCTTTTAGAACTTCCACAGTCTCGCTGAAGTTTAAAACCATGCTGTTAGATAATAACAATGGCGAGCTACCGTCCTCCTGCACAGATGCTGAAATCGAGATGCTGAGTTTAACTTTCATCTCTGAGCTCACAGAAGGAGTCGATGAGACACCACTCAGCTCTTCTGAAATCTTCTTATCTGTTCTTCCTATAATTACTCATATTAGGAAAAAAATGCTAAAACAACACATTGAAATAACCTCAGCGAAAAATGCAGCAAAGATTTTTATGGTACACATCAGTTGAAAAGGTAAGAGCAATTTTGGTGGGAAATATGACTAAAAACAAGCAAGCACAACCAGAAGTGTTGCCATGGTAGCAAAACTGGGCAATCAGAGACATCAATGCAAATTTCTTTGAACAAAAATAATCAAATTCTATGAAACAAGATCATTTTGGGTCCATCTGTATATAGTCTGAAAACACCAACTGCCTAAAAGCAAAAGGAACAATCCAAATTAATATCAGTTTCTGGGCAAAGATACGTGGATTTTTCTCACGGAAATATCACAGTCCAGTGTTGCCATGTGCTGTCCAAAAGCAAATGGAGCCCAAAGCTAGGGGTGCATGGAAGGGTTGGGGAGAAGCCGTCACTTTGCTTGGGTTTGGGTGCCACTGAAAGTAACAGGTGTGCAGAAGCTGGCCAGAGTAGAAATCTTCAGTCTAGAGCCCCAGAAATGCTTCTGCAGGGCAAGAATATTAATTCAAAAGTAAGAGGGTTCTAAGTCACTCAACAGAAATCGGTTGGATGTTTCCTATATAACACATTAAGAACAGTAACATTGGATGGGATCTGCGTGGGTTGGGAGCTGTGGCAAAGGTTACATGTTGAGAGGGGAGCATCCACACATCAAAGCACGTTTTCAAGACATCATGGTGGCACTTAGGCTGAGAATAAGCCAGAGAGAGTAGGCATGTTGTAAGCATGCAGACAAACCAGGGGAGGTTACTGCAAGCATCCAGGTAAGAGGTGAGAACTGCTTATACCACTGTGACCTCAGCCGAGGAGAAGAGAAGCACGCGTCTGCATCTGGGACATAATTAGAACTTGGAATGTGTTCATATAGTTAAAAAGATGTAACACATACCAGACACACACCTTTAATACACTCTGGGATCAGGGACAGGTGGATCCAAGTTCAAGGCCACCTTTGTTTAGGTATTGAGTTCCAGGAGAGCCCCAGGCTGAAGGGAGTAAGATACATAATGAAGATAGTAAGGAAGATTCTCTCTCTCTCTCTCTCTCTCTCTCTCTCTCTCTCTCTCTCTCTCTCTGTGTGTGTGTGTGTGTGTGTGTGTGTGTGTGTGTGTGTATCTGTGGTCCCACTCCAGGACTTCCAAGTGGAGTGAGGAGGGGAACAAGTATGGAACAAGTATGGAAGGGTGGAATTCACCTCAATAAAATTTTTCAGTGACAGAATAAGAAAGTTTCTATACTGTATAGCAGGTGGGCAGCACTAGAATATATATATTCCCTCTTCTCATCCTCCTCTTTCCTCTTCTCTCCCCTCTCCTCCCCTCCCCCCTCCCCTCTCCTCCCCTCACCCCTCCCCTCTTCTCTCTTCACCCCTTCCCTTCCTCTTCCCCATCTCCTCTTCTCTCCTCTCCTCTCCTCCCTTCTCCCCTCCTCTCTCTGTCACAACATGACACCATGACACAGGAGAAAATATTTATTACAGTCAGAAACATAGACTTTCAAAATGCCTATGAAATTAGCAACAATACTACTATTACGTTATTACAATGATACAAGAAAAAGACGCTCCACTCACTAGAAAAGGAGAACGGACTGACGGAGCTCAAGCTTGAGGAGTCACTCAACCTCCTTCATGCTGGCGGACTTCTATTTAGCTAACGTGAGTTCTGCCCATTAAAACCAATGAAAACTATCACATACATTTCTTGATCTTTTAAATCCTGGAACTTAATATTGAGGAAACATATAAATTAAAGGGATAATTGGATGTCTTAATACAGAGGTCCTGCACATTCTGATTATGAGACAAATGCTGTAAGTTCTGCTTACAAAGCAACTTGTGTTACCTTGGTGACTGTTTATCTCAGAATGTAGCCACCCGATCTCAGTCTGAATGCAGTCACTGTTAACTTGATCCATCTGAGAAATGTGTAGGACTTTAGTGAGACAGGGCTCAGGGTATGTCTGTTATCTTGTTTTGAGAGAGGGTCAACTAAATGAGTAGACAAAAGGAAGATGCTGAACAACAGCATTGTCCTTCTCTCCGGGCCCTGATCCCGAGATGGGAAAAGTCTTAGCTACAGATTCCTAAACGCCATCATGTCTCCCCTGCCTTACCATGCTGTAGTTAAAACTGTGAGCCTGGGGTTGGGGATTTAGCTCAGTGGTAGAGCGCTTGCCTAGGAAGCGCAAGGCCCTGGGTTCGGTCCCCAGCTCCAGAAAAAAAAAAAAAAAAAAAAAAAAAAAAAAAAAAAAAAAACCAAAACTGTGAGCCTACATAAGATGCTCCTCGGAGCTGCTGGGTCACAGCAGTGGCAGAATCATGGCTGGCACTGAACAGCCAGCCAAGCCTAGGCCACATGCCTTGTTTTAAGAGATTTCCCAGCAGGAGAAACTCCCACAGGTCTTCTCCAGGGAAAAGCCCATGATAGAAATGATATGATTTCCTAAGGGAAAACTGCAGTGTCCTTTGAGATGCCAGTGCCAGACATACTTTGAACTGAGTAGCAAGAGACGAAGTTTGGGCTGGAGAGGTGGCTCAGTGGCTAAGAGCACTGACTGCTCTTCCAGAGGTCCTGAGTTCAACTCCCAGCAACCACGTGGTGGCTCACAACCATCTGTAATGGGATCTGATGCCCTCTTCTGGTGTGTCTGAAGACAGCAATAGTGTGCTCATATACATAAAATAAATCTTTATTTTTTTTTAAAAGATGACTATTAGAAAAAGAGACGAAGTGCTTACAATATGGAGAAGCGTTCTATATTGGACGTAAATGCACTTTCTGATGACTGAGTTGGTGAAATGCTGAAACCCTTGTCACTCAGAGAACTCTAGCAGGAGCTGGAGTGTTGCAGGTAAGATTTCTGGGGTGTCTACAAAGGGGTTACATAGCTTATCTGACTACTTAGGGTTCTTCGTAGGAAAAGAAGGAAAAGACATTTAATGTTCTGTAACTATTTCTCATCTTGGGATATTGAATATATATCTATCTAGACATACAGGTGCCATAAAGGAGCTTTGCCTTTTCCCTATCTTTATTTTTTTTTATTTTTTATTTTATTAACTTGAGTATTTCTTATGTACATTTGAGTGTTATTCCCTTTCCCGGTTTCCGGCAAACATCCCCTTCCTCCCCCTTCCGATGGGTGTTCCCCTCCCACCCCCCCCCATTGCCGCCCTCCCCCCGACAGTCTAGTTCACTGTTTTCCCTATCTTTAAATAACTTTCCTATTCATGAACAGCCCATGTTCAAGCTCCCACATCCCTCTAATTGTCCTTGCTAAGATAGCTTTATCTTGGGGGAAGGCTCCTTCTTGTCCCAGAGCACAGTAGAGAACGTTTTGTCCTTAGCTTGTTCTGGGGTACAGGAAGTAAGTGGGACCATAAGGGCTGCAGGATGAAGGTTCCCACCTCAACACAAAGCCTGTGGTGAACTGGGTACTCTGCTACCATGGTAACTGGTGTATGTATTTTAGCTATCTTATGTGGGTCCCTTTATCTCTACCTTCCTTCCTACCAGCATCCACCCTAAACCCTTCCAACCCCACAGCACTAGGAATGAGAGAAGGAAGGTTGGAAGGGAAAGAGGCATAGACCTTGATAAGCTACTTCATGTCGAATAGGGACAAAGTTCCTTGGGGCAAGTCCCATCATCATCATGATATCCAGCAAACCAGTAAACCAGCTACCGCCAGTCCTCTGGGACTCACCTTTTTACACCAAGGGTTCCCAGAATTAAACTATCTGCATCTGGCACAAATCACCCCCCTGCAAAAACACGAGACACATTATCTAGTCAGCCGCTGTGGATAAGCTGAAGCAACCCCATATCCTACACCTGGGATTAAAACAAAACCATGTTTACACGACATAACTTGGTTTTTAAAGAAACCCTCACTATGGTTCTTTGCCTTCTCTTGGAGGCCATAGCTACCCTGTCTGCCCATCAGTTCAATCATTTTAAACCCAAGTGACCATTCGTCTTTGTCTATGTTATTACTTTACTGCCTAGACTTCCGTTAAATATCTGTCCTCGTCCCTTGGATTAGCCAGCACTGAATAATGGAAATGGAATCTGAACTAATTTACAGAGATCTAATATCAAGAATTAGCCAAGCACGGTGACACACACCTTTAATTCAGCAGAGGAGGCAGAGGTAAATGAATCTCTGTGAATTTGAAACTACCTTGGTCTACGTAAAGCTCCAGACCAGCCAGGGCTACATAGTGAGGCCCTACCTTAAAAACATAAATAAATAAAAATAATAAAAATAAAGGTCATTACAAAGGTCACAAGAAATGCCAGGAGACTGGGTGATAAGCTGAGATCCGGGAATGATTCATACAACACAGCATTCTGGAGAATCGTCTCCTGCTGTAATTAGGTAAGTAGGAAATGAAGAATTTAGTCTTTTTTTTCTAATTAATTTATTTATTTACTCACTTTACAGCCAAGAATCTACTCTTAGAAGTATTTAAGTTAAAAACAGAACAAAGTTAGCAAACTGCTGTAGCTGTAGTACAGGAAGTGCCAGCCGGTTTCTGCTGCCACTGCAGAGCCTTCTTAGCAACCAGGAAACTAGAGACTGTGTTAGAGAATCCACCAAATGTCTACACTAGCCAGGGCTAGTACTGCCCTCCATGAATCTAGGTGAAGGACCCTAGGGGCTTTCTCCAGCCTTACACCCACTGCCTCAGGTCAAGGCTAGGCCAAGTTCCATTCTCCACCCACAGTTCTCCGGAGGAGCAGGAACATTCTTGAAAAACCACAGAATGTACTGACTGAGAGTCACCTGACCCTCTGGTCCCAGATGGAGTCATATGCATGTCATATGCTTGCTAGCCAATAGATTCAAAGGTCAATATTCTTAGCCAATAAGTTTAAACTGTAACCTTGCTGATGTAATCTGCACCTGTAATTCCTTAATTCGGGGTCGCCTTCTAGTCACTCACCACTAGAGGCTGATTGAAGGTCGACCCTGACACCCCGGAAAAATAAACCTCTTGGGTTTGCATCAAACTCTGTTCTCATGTCTCACTTGGGGGGTGGGGGGCACGTTCCCAGTAGTCAAGACTCACTTTGAGCCTTACATAGGGACTCCGTGCTAGAGAGACCACCAAGTGTCTACACTACACCTGCCCTCCATGAACCTAGGGACTCCATGTTAGAGAGACCGCCAGGTGCCCACACTACACCCATCCTTAGTAACAGCAAGGAGGATGAAGAGGGAAACAGTGTCTTAAACCTGTGTTGGCAAATCTAATTGATGGTAATTGATCAAATGTAGAACCCTGGTTGCAAAAATATCTAGAAAATTTTGGATTTGGCTTTCCGCCTACTTGACTAGGAAAAGCCGCAGTAGGAAGGAATGGAAATAAATGCAGATGTCATATTCTGTGCATCATGCTCCTGAGTGGTGGAAACCCCAGTTAGGATATTAAAGCAAAGGAAATACACAGGGGGCTATGGTGATAGAGAAGTAGTGCGCACGTTAAAGCAGACTAAAATGAGGCAGGTGCATGAAAATGGCATAACAAGCCCCATCGCTTGGTGTACTAAAATATTTAATTTTAAAAGAAAATTAATTTAGAAAAGGAACAATATGATTTTGTACGTGGTAAGTCATCAAGAACCCACAAGGCCAGAAAACATTGCAAGCGCTAAGTAAGTACAGGAAGGCCAAAGATACAGGGTCAATTCAAATTTTGTTTTCTCCATATAAGCAACAACTGCTTTGAGAAATTGAATTTAATCTCAATTTTAATGCAAAAAATTAAAAATACCATTTATGATATAATTAGAAAACATGATACACCAAGGATAGATTTTATAAAACATGTATAATGTATGCACATTTAATATGTCAAGGAAAGGCTAGTAAGATGGTTAGCAAATAGAAGAAGCACTTCCCGCCAATCTAGAAGACCCAGACTCAATACCCAGGAGCAACGTGGAGGAAAGAAATAACCAACGCCTGCAAACGCCTGCAAGTTTCCCTCTGACCCCCATATATACTCTAAGGCACAGGTTCCTACACAGGCACCCGTTCATGCACACATGCACCCACCCACGTGAATACTTACTCCCCTATACAGTCATGCATACGTACATGCGCATACACACTAAATAACAGCTTGATAAAATTGTGAAGTTTTGAGAGAACCAAGACCTAACTAAATTAAGAGTTTCATGTTCACACATTGCAAGCCAATTTGTCTACCTTCCCAAACCAGACTTTAAGGCCAATGCAATCCTAACCGAAAATCACTGTAGGTTTTCTAAAACGAGTATTTATAATCTGAGTCGAAATTTACGTGGAAACTCAAAGTCATAGAGTACCCAAAATAATGCTGGCAGGGGAGGTGTTAAACCCTGTGGTGATTTGAATGGGGTGACTTTAAGTCTTGGGCATTCGACTAATTCAGTCCCTAGCTGGTGGCTGCTTAGAAATAGTTAGAAGCATAGGACACTGGTCATCTGCAAATAGTGTGTAGGTAGGTGTGTCACAGCAGTCTGTCTGTCTTCACACTGGCAGGAGCCTTTTTATGGGGCCTTCACAGGGGCCTGGGCACCTCTGGGAGCCTGGGCTGGAGCTGAGGCCTGGGCCTTAGCTGGAGCTGTGGCCTCTGCCTTGGTTTGAACCTTGGGCTTTAGTTGGCAGTGTCTACAACCTTGGCCATGTAGCTTCGAATCTGCTTCCCAAGCTTGGGGTGACCGATGAAAGCCACACGGTTGAGTTTGCGGCTGGAGCCCTTTGGCATCTTGGGTTTGATGACCTGAGACTTCACAAGGGCCTTGATAACCTCTGCTCGTGCACTCACTGCCTTTGCATTGTTGGCCTGCATCTCCTTCAGGCCTTGTTGTGCTTCTTGGCAAAGTGCATGTTCTTCAGGAACTTGGGGTCGACCCCCTTAAGAGACTTGCATCTTTGTGACCCAGGTTTCCTGATGTCATTTCTGTGCTACTTGTGGGGATTGGTTATATGTGGTATGGTTCTTGGACTTGGCCATGTCTGCACGGTAACTCATAGCTCCCACAGCGCCTGGGACCGGAAGAATAGGCCAGTGTCCTATGCTGTTTTTACAAATAAACTTGAGGCAAGAAAAAAAAAAGTGGTATGTTTTTTGCTCCTTGGACGACCAAGCCGGCTCAGTCAGTCAACAGGTTCTCCAGCACAGGATCAAGGATTAAAAAGAAAAAAGACAATTAGACAACTCTGTAGCATGACCCCAGACAGTTTGAGGCTGAGGCAGGTTTATTTTTTCCCAATCTGCTTTTATACCATTTTAATTACATGCAAGTAATAAGGTCAGTTCTAGGTTAAGGAACAAGCAAGAAGGGCTGGAGAGATGGCTCAGTGGTTAAGAGCACTGACTGCTCTTCCAAAGGTCCTGAGTTCAATTCCCAGCAACCCCATGGTGGCTCACAACCATCTATAATGAGATCTGGGGTCATATTCTGGCCTGCAGGCACACATGCAGACAGAAAGCTGTACGGTGTATACATAATAAATAAATAAATATTTTAAAAAAGGAACAAGCAAGACAATAAAACAAAGTCCCAGGATCAATGTTTCTAGGAGCTTATCAGGACGACCAAGATTATCTGAGCCTACTTCCCTGTTCTAGCCCAAAGTCACACTCTTGCCTGAAGCCTACTTCTTTGTTTTAGCCTAAAGTCAGATTCCTCTCTGAGCCTACTTCCCTGTCCCCTTCCCTGTCCTGGCCCAAGGTCAAATAGTACTATTCTTCCCAAGTACTATTCTTCCCTTACTTCCCAAGGTCCTGGCCCCAAAAGCTCTCCATACTTGGGAGTGAGCTTTGAGGTTTCAATAGACTTGCCAGCCTGGTGTGATATCACATCCTTTAGCCCCAACACTCAGGAGGCAGAGGCAGGCAGATCTCTAGGAGTCTGAGGTCAGCTCTATCTACTTACTGCAGAGGTTCTCTGTATCCCTTGGGTTGGGTGTCTGATTATGGTTATTTTATAAATTGTAGATAGGTTGTCATTTTAAGGGATAATTTGGAAATATCATAATTTTAAACAGGGAGAAAATATATGGGATAGATTACTAAATTTATTCTTAAAGCATTGTATAGCTGTAATCTTACATTGGTGGAAATCTTTATTTTTTTTTCTTATTTTCGGAGCTGGGGACCGAACCCAGGGCCTTGCGCTTGCTAGGCGGTGGAAATCTTTATAACTGATGAAAAATAGAAGTTGTAATTTCTTATATTGGTACAGAATTTATATATTGATACAAAATTAAGGTTTTCATCAGTGTAAGTTTTTTATGTTGATACAAAATTTGAGGTTTTTTTTTTTTTGTTTTTTTTTTTTTTTTTTTTTTTTGGAGCTGGGGACCGAACCCAGGGCCTTGCACTTGCTAGGCAAGCACTCTACCACTGAGCTAAATCCCCAACCCTGATACAAAATTTGAAATTAATATTGTTACTCTTAGATAGGCATTGTGCCTATGCAATTCATTTAAGAATACAAGGCTTAGACCCAGTCCTTCTATATGTGCTATAGAATGATTAAGTAATATAAGTTAAGGGCAAGATAGTAAACTCGTGCTAATATTAGATTCTGATTTGATTTTAATAAAGTGTTTTCAGTGTTATCACATAGAAATAGCTAAGAGTAGTCAGGATTTAACAGTTCAGGTATACTTTAGCTAGACAGTCTTCAAATGCATCAGAAGTCCATGGAATATGACATTTAAAGTCATTTCATTATTATTAAATTCTTGACTAGGAGACATGTCAGCTCCTGTGTGGGGCCTTCATGCTTCAAAGAAGACATTGAGCGTCATAACCTCCATATAGAGTTGGTTCAGTTGTGGCAAGGTAGTCACTGGGCAAGAATTGCCCTAATTCATCTACAGACAAAAACTACTGTCCAGGAAAGGATACACATGTAAGATAGTCGACAGCTTAGCTCTGCCAAGACAGGGTAAACTAGTCCTTCATAATTCTGCTTCACATAAGGTCTGCCAGATGGATCTGGGCCAGAAGGCTGAAGACAGATGTTTCAGCATTTTGAGTAATAGGGGGTTGTCCAGGTAGTCAGCTGTTTCTGCAATTTGTTTAAGCTTTGGAAGCTATGCTTTCATGCTTCCTATATATGGATCTCTGACAGGGTTGAAGACTAGTTACAGTTTCATAGTCAAACTTAAGTCGTTTAGCATTGAGAAAGATGATGTAGCTTTAAAAGGGTAGTTTTTCAGATGGTAATGCAAGTTAAAATCAAAACATAATTCAGGTATAGAATTGTAGACTCTTTAAGTTAGGATAGATGTTGCTGTATCTAAATTGACAAAATTGATGAACTGGATATTATTAGTGTATATCATACCTTATAGTTTACATAACTATTATTACTATGTTCAATGTATATCTGAGAGAAAAGGCATTTTCTAATGGATGAAAAGAGTAAAATGTTCTGGGTTTAGTTTATTGCTTATAGTATGTTAATTGGGTTCCCAAATTACATGGGAATTTTCACACATATGCACGTAAAGTCGTCATGGGTCCCTGCCCCCCAGTTGACTCTAATAAATAAAGTTGCTGGCGGCTAATAGCTGGGCAGGGAGACAGAGACAGAGGTGGGGCTTTAGATTTCCTGGACAGGGAATCCAGGGAAGAGGAAGGATTTAGAACAACCACTGCCAGGGAAGCAGAAAGATCAGGCTTGAGAGCTGGAGAAATGAGGTTATACAGCCATGTAGGAGAAGGGAAGAGCAGCCCAAGCACACCCCATGCTCCCCCTAACCCCAGTTTGGGTCTAGAATAGCAAAGATGGAATCTAGTAATAACTCAGGAGTATTGGAGGGGAAGCATTAGCAACACGGAAGTTTGAGAGTGGCCCAACCATTGCGCTGTTTAGGGCATATTAAGATAGAAGGCACTGTGTGTATGTGTGTGTGTGTGTGTGTGTGTGTGTGTGTGTTTCATTAGAGAATCCAGGGTATTTGGGTGAGTGGCAAGGAACACGCACTGCCACTACCAGGGAGACTAGAGCAGAATTTAATGAACTATCACAGTGGTTCTCAACCTGTGGGTCATGATCCCTTTGGGGTCATATTTCACATGGGTCACCTTAAACCATGGAAAACAGACATTTACATTACAATTTATAACAGTAGCAAAATTACAGTTTTGAAGCAGCAACAAAAAAGTTTTATGATTGAAGATTACCACAAATGAGGAACTATATTAAATGGTCATAGCATGAAGAAGATTGAGAACCACAGATCCAGTGAATTCCAGACCAGCCAAGGCTACCTAGGCAGAACCTGTTTCAAAAAAGAAAGAAAGGAAGGAAGGAAGGAAGAAAGAAAGAGAGAGAGAGAGAGAGAGAGAGAGAGAGAGAGAGAGAGAGAGAGAAAGAGAGAGAAAGAAAGAAAATAGAAAAGAATAGAAAGGAAAAGACAAACAAGACTTCAGTTGATTCTAGTTAGCTCTCTCAGCTTTCTGCTTGCAAGTCAGGCAGCTCTCAGCTGACACCTTTGCTCCACCATTTTGGACTCTAACCCTCAGGATCCATAAGCTAACATAAACACCTCCTTCTATAAGTTGCCTTGGTCATGGTGTATAATCAAAGCAATTAAAAGTAAATAACCACCCACTAGTCAAGAGGTGGAAAGCTAAATGGTTTGAAAGAAGCTCCTGTAGTCTCACAGGGAGTGGCACTTTTAGGAGGTGTGGTCTTACTGAAGTAGGTGTGGCTTTGTTGAAGGAAATTGGTTACTGGGGGTGGGCTTTGAGATACCAAACTCAAGCTAAGCCTAGTGGCTTTGTGGATTGCTGTAGACTATGAATCAAGACGTAAAGCTCAAAGCTTCTTCTCCAGTTCTACGTCTGCTTGGACGCCACCATGTTTCCTGTCATGATGAATGGACTAACTATAAGCCAGCCCCAGTTAAATGTTTTCCTTTATACGAGTTGCCATGGTCTCAGTGTTTCTTCACAGCAATAGAATCCCAAACTATGACAGACACCTTATATCTAACACAGCCAAGGCCATGTGGTATTGGCAGATGGACAGAGACAAAATTCAATGGAATAGAACATTGTTTCTGGAATTAGAGCACACACACGACACATTGATTCTTCAGAAAATTGCCAAGGCGATTCATTGGGGAAAGGATAGTCTTTTTGACAAATCATGAAAAGACAAGGAGAGCTGATGAATGAATTTCTTCATATATCACACACACACACACACACACACACACACACACACACACACACACAAGCTCTAATGCACAACACATTCAAACACAAACCAGAATGTCATGTTCTTACAGAATAGTATGGCAAAACATCTCTATGATTTGAAGAATGCAAATATTTCTTAGATTAGACCTCTGAACTGTTTCTAAACCTCAGAGGACTTTGAAATCAAGTTCTAGTTTGTCACTGATGTCACACAGTGCTTTTTACTCTGTGAGCAGAGTTTTTCTCTTCAGCAATGCTTTTCCTGTGAATTAAATGAACTATCATATATAAAACAATAGCTGTTAAGGTAAGCAGAAGTAGCTACCTCACAACTGGACTGTGATAAAATTTGTCTGGATGCTAAATTCACCTCCACTGTTGTCAGATATCTAACAGCAGATACACTCTCTGAGTCAGGCTTTCTCTTCCTGCACAGTACATCATTACCAAGAAGCAAAGTGACAAGGAAAGGGTTTATTCAGCCCACATTTCCACATGGCTGTTCATCATCAAAGAAAGTCAGGACAGGAACTCACACAGGGCAGGAGCTGATGCAGAGGCCATGGAGGGATGTTGCTTACTGGCTTGCTTCCCCTGGCTTGCTTTATTATAGAACCCAAGACCACCAGCCTAAGGGATAGCACCACCCACAATGAACCTTCCCCGATTGATCACTAATTAAGAAAATGCCTTACAGCTGGATCTCTTGGGGGCATTTCCTCAAGGGAGACTCCTTTCTCTGTGATAACTCCAGCTTGTGTCCAGTGGATGCACAAAACCAGCAAGTACACAGGCTAAAACCAAAGCTGAGCCTGGTGGCTCATTACCTTAAAGCTAGAGTAAATCTAGAGTTTAAAACCTTGAGTCATTTTTTTTTTAATTGGGGAAATTAGCCAGGGGGTGGTGGTGCATGCCTTTAATCCCCTGGGAGGTAGAAGCAGGCTGGTCAACAGAGTTGAGTTCCAGGACAACCCAGCTACACACAGAAACCCTGTCTCAAAAAACCAAAAATAAATAAATAAATTGAGAAAGTAGAAGCTATGATAGCTAAAAAAAAATCCTCTATTATTTTAACATCATTTTTAATAAAATAAAAAAGCAAAACCACAGACTTGAAGGAAATAGTCATAGGACATGTCTTTTTTTTTTCTTTTTTTCCTTTTTTTTGGAACTGGGGACCGAACTCAGGGCCTTGAGCTTGCTAGGCAAGCGCTCTACCACTGAGCTAAATCCCCAACCCCCATAGGACATGTCTTATAATAACCTGGTATCTCAAAAGTCTATAGTTCAATAAGTGTATGACCCAGTTAAAATAAGCTAAGTACTCAAACACTTCTCACAGGCTGATATACAAGTGGTCAGTAATTGTATAACAGTCTGACATCAGTAATTACGACAAAGATACTTATTATTGCATAATGAAATATCACTGTATACCAATTAGACTGGGTAGTTTTAAAAATTGGCCATACCAAATGTCTTAGGGTTTTACTGCTGTGAACAGGTACCATAACCAAGGCAACTCTTATACAGATAACATTTAGTTGGGGCTGGCTTTCAGGTTGAGAGGTTTAGTCCATTATCATCAAGGTGGGAGCATGGCAGTATCCAGGCAGGCATGGTGCTGGAGGAGTCAAGAATTTGACATCTTCATCAAAAAGGAAGCCAGGAACAGACTGTTTTCAGGAAGCTACTAGGAGGGTCTCAAAGCCCACCTCCACAGTGACACACTTCCTCCTACAAGACCACACCTCCTAATAGTGCCGCTTCCTCGGCCGATCATATTCATTACCACATCAAGTATGGGTAAGAAGATGGAACCGTAAACACTTTAGTGTGCTGCTGGAGGGATTGTAAACTGGTGCGCACACCTTGGATGCTAGTTTGGAAGTTACACATAGAGCCTGGAAGTTCTGCTCTGGGGGTTTGCCCAAGAGAAATGAAAGCAGACATGCGCACACAGACTGAACTATGAGTGTTCACAGCAGGCTTATTCATGGCAGGCAAAGTGTAGTGGCAATGTCTAGAATCAGGATAATGTATAAATAGGTTTTAGGGGAACCACGAAACATAACTTCGTTTGAACCACTCACTAATTACAAGTATTTACCTTACATAGTTCAAAAAATCTTAAATCGCATAAGCCTAGCATAAAGGGTAAATATTTTCTGATTCTATGCAAAACAAAAAAAATTAAAGAAATATTAGTCCACAGGCACAAAAGAGCAGAGCCTTTGGTGAGGGCTGAGAAGGAGGGAGAAGTGAAGAGCATGGTTGGAGATAATGAAAAATGACTGGAGGAATGGATACATAGTATATACACGACTGGCTTGTCAGAATAGATCCATGGAAACATTTCAACATTATCCTTTATCATATGCAGTTTATATACTGCTGATATTGACTTAAACCACAAAACCAGCTATTGTAGTCTACACATTTCCAATCATTAAATTATGCCCCAATTTATTAATTTATTTAATTTCGTTTTTAAGTTGGGCTTGCGCTATGTAACTCATGGATTTAGCATCCTGCTCCTCAGCCACCTGAGTGCTGGTGTTACAGGTATTGGCTATATTCCTTCCCTAATCCTTCCCTAATCCCCATCTGATACGTCCCGGGGAGCATATAACTCTGTCACTCTTTTTTCTATACTGATACAAACCCTGGAAATGATAAGTACCTAGTCACTAGGGGAAGGCTAGTCAAGACAAGAAACGTTGGTAAGGGGAAGGGGATGAGCTGGGGGTTTGTGTGTGTGTGTGAAACAGGGAAGGGGGATAACGTTTGAAATGTAAATAAATAGCCAATAAAAATATATTTTCTTTTCACATCCCTCATCACTTCCTAGTCTTGGGTCAATCTTTCTTCATTCTTTGCCCCTTTCAAATATAAGTAGTTAAGACCACTCACTAACGCTTGGACAACATAAGTGGCTATGTCTTTGTGCACAGTAAATTGAGAAATGCTCACTGAGTCCTTTGATGGTTTCTAGTCTGGCCATTTGGTTTTGAGTTGCTGACTCACTAAGTTCCATCTATATTTTGCATATAATCACCTTATAAGACAAATACCTATGAAATCGTGTCTCGTGTTTCATGGGCTATCTTCTCGCCTGTTTATTTCTTCCTTTGGCTGTGTTTGAGGCAATCCCATTTGTCTACTCACACTTTGTTAAATATAGTCTTCATATCAAAATAATTGTGAAAATGTAATGTGCAAAAAGAAATGACCACCTTTAGTCACACAGAGGCAGAGGCAGGTGAATCGATGTGCGTTCAAGGCCAGCCTGATCTATATAATAAGTTCCAAGCTGGCCAGAGTGATAGAGCAAGATCTTTAAGAAAGTTTTCCGTTTGGCTATTGAGGTGGTTCAGCAGTTAAGGACACTGACTGCTCTTCCAGAGGTCCTGAGTTCAATTCCCAGCAACCACATCGTGGCTCACAACCATCTGTAATGGGACCTGATGCCCTCTTCTGGTGTGTCTGAAGACAGCAAATGTGTGCTCATACGAAAATAAATAAATAATCTTTTTTTTTAAAAATAAATCTTTCAAAGAAAGTTTTCTGCTATGATTTCTACTAATACTTGTGTGGTTTGGAGTCGTATGCTTATATTTAATTTACTTAGCGTGTACTAGTGTAACTTCACTCTTAAGTACATGGACTGTAGTTTCCACAGCTCCTCTGCTTGCGATATGACTCACTTTGTCTTTAATTACGTGGTCTTCATTGAAGTCTTCAAATATCTATTGAGAACAATGTTGTGAAATGTGTTATACTAAAATTAAACAAATGGGGAAAACCTAAGCATTTTTATACTCTTGTAAAAGATTAACAAATTCTAAAAGTCTGTGCTCTAAAGCAAAAATATTGTCGTGATAAGAGACATGCAGTGTTGTAGAAATGCAGGGAAGGGCGTGGAATTTGTGTGTTGTGTTTGCTGATTTGTTTGCTTGTTGAGCTAAACGTGTGTTTGAAGTAAGAAGCCTGCTACGCAGAGTATAACCCATGCGTGTTTGGCCTTGTGTTTCAGGAAGATTGAGATGCGAGGAGAGTTGAAGGGAGGATTTCCCAGATAAAAGGAGAAGCCACACGTCTAACTCAACACTAGGTCAACAAGCAAAGAAACTAAGATGGCTGGTCTGAGGGCTTAGCTATCAGCACCCGCAATGACCCGAACTGGACTCCCAGCAGCCACTTGGCAGCTCACAGCCGCCCGTAATTCCAGCATCAGGCAATCTCCTGACCACAGAAAGCACCCACCACACACATACTCTTACAGAGACATACATACGTGTACATAATAATGACAGAAACTAACAAATCTTTGAAAAAAAAAACCTAAGGAGGAAGGTGAGTGAAAGTGGTACTTGTATGCTTCAACAGGATTCAGCAGTGCATCACGGGTACGGCGGGAGAGGGAGGAAGGTGAGCATTCAGCACGCACTAGAGACTGAGAGATGCAGGTAAGAAGACAAGAGAAGCAATGCTGTCTGTAAGGTCCTTGGGTCAGAAACAAGGAGAACACCTGTCTAGTGAGACGTATTGATAAGTTCACCAAAATAAAGGCAGTAGAGAGAAAGTCCCTGGGTATTGATAGCCCTCACGGTCATCCTTCTGAGTACTATTCAGTAATTAGTGTGCTCTGGGAACCGTGCCAACAACTCTCCACATATTAATTATCACAATAAAGGGAAATGTGAGGTATAATTATGACTAATTCATTATTGATAAATACTGTAAAAGTTAATTTTCCAGAAATAGAATCCTAGATGGATTCAAGGTTGGCGGAAAGGAAGAGATAGGGAATTGGAAGAACACCAAATTTTATTATCTTCGAAGGACGGCAAGTCATTGCAATTGTTAGAAATTCACAATCTGGGTTTTGTAATGGACGGACACTGGGTGTGTCAACCACTTCAGGCAGGCCTCGTGTTCAGGAGCAGTCGACCAACATACAGTGGACTCCACACTGTGTGTGTGTCTGTGTGTCTGTGTGTGTGTGTGTGTGTGTGTGTGTGTGTGTGTGTGTGTGTGTGTGCGCGCTTTTATTTGGTTACAGTTCAGTAGGTTTTGTTTGTTTTCTCTTGGGTGCTGTTTGTTTTGTTTTCATGGCCAGGGTGACTTCGTTGTATTGGGCTTTAGTTTGTTTTTATTTTCAGGAAGAGCTTAAATGTGGGTGGATAGGGGGAGAGGGAAGGATCTGGAAGGACTTGGAGGAAGGGAAGACTATGATCAAAAATATTTAAATTTAAAAATTTTTTAAATAAAATATAATAAAAAGAAAAAAAACACAAATTCAGTATTATGAACTTTTAGATGGCTATAATATGCTTTCAAATCACTTGATTAATAAAACACAAGTAACTGTAAAGACACACTTGCTATATGCTGATAATCTAAGCATACAGTTCTAAAATACATACCTATACCTTGTTAGAAATATAGACTTTTGAAAATCCACTGTAACAAAAACTATAAACAACTCCACTTGTATAAATTTACATGTCAAGGAAATAAAAAAATACAAAGATTTAAGTGACATCACTTAAGAGATAACCATATAATAAATAGTATGTTTTCATATATCCATACAAGTGCTTATAGATTTTATTTTTTTAAAGATTTATTTCATGTATGTGAGTACACTGTCACTTTCTTCAGACATACCAGAAGAGGGCATTGGATCCCATTACAGATGGTTGTGAGCCACCATGTGGTTGCTGGGAATTGAACTCAGGACCTCTGGAAGAGCAGTCAGTGCTCTTAACCATTGAGCCATTTCTCCAGCCCTAGATTTTATTTTTAAATGTCTTGGGACATTATTAACGATCAGGAAACAAAGATGATTTCAACAAAATTTAAGCAGCAGAGTTACAAAATCCTATATCCCAGTCATACCATAATAAAAATGGAGAAAGAAGAGGACAAAATACTACTTATGTGGGCCTAGAGACTTACTGTAGTCCCTATCAAAGCTCCAAACTTAACCTGAGTTCACAAAAAAATGTGAGATCCCACAGTAGTCAAAGCAATCATGAAAAAGCAAGCCAAGTAGAGGAAATACATTTCCACTCTCAGAGCCATCACAAAGCTGTATCAATCACGGCTGTGTGAGGATGGCGCTAAGCACGCTCAGAGGTGGAATTAATTCAAATGTTAAAATTCGGGGTGTCAGTACCCATTAGTAGGAAAAATGACCTCTTGAATAAGTGGAGTTGGGAGGTAAAATTATAAAACGATTACATGAAACTGTATTCACTATGTTAACATCACCGTGACTAAATACTTTAAAAGTGGTTCTCAACCTGTGGGTCATGACCTCCTTGGGGTCAAACAGCCCTGCCACGGGGGTCACGTATCAAATATCTTGCATATCACATATTTACATTACAATTCATCATAGTAGCAAAATTACAGTTATGAAGTAGCAATGCAAATAATTTTATGGTTGGGGGTCACCACAGCATGAGGAACTGTGTCCATAGCATTAGGAACGTTGAGAGCTACTGCTTTAAAAGGAAAGATTTAATTGGGCTTTATTGTCTTAGAGAAGCTTCAGCTCATCATGTGTGAGAAGTCACAGTAGGAGCCGCTCCATCTGTAGTAGCAGGACTGGGAGGCAGCTGCTGTCTGTAAGCCACAGACTACAAGGCAGAAGGCCCGGGCAAAAGCCTTGAGTAGGTATAGTCTTCAGTGGTCTGCCCCCACTGAGCCACCTCTGCCATTCATCCCCCGTCTCTTAAAGGTGCCACAGCTTTCAAAAGTGTCACAAGACGGGAACCAAGAATTCAAAACACAAGTCTGTGGTGGTCATTTCACATTCAAACCATAACCTTTGGCCAGTGGCTTCCACGGGGCCTGGACTTCTCATAATGCAAAATACATCCAGTCTGACTTCTAGAGTCCCATAGTCTTAACATTCTCAACTGTTTACAAACCCAACTCTGTCCCTATAGAGCTCCTCTAAAATCAAAAGGAAAGTTGTATGTGCCTTCGTTGGGGTTTCTATTGATGTGAACAGACACCCCAACCAAGGCAACTCTTACAAAGGACAACATTTAATTGGTGCTGGCTTACAGGTTCAGAGGTTCAGTCCATTATCCTCAAGGTGGGAGTGTGGCACTGGAGGAGCAGAAAGTTCTGCATCCTGATCTGTAGGCAGTCATCAAGAAATTCGTTTTCCATGTAGCTAAGAGGAGGGTCTCAAACCCACCCCAAAGGTGACACACTTCCTCCAACAAGGCCACATCTCCCAATAGTGCCACTCTCTAGGCTAAGCATATTGAAACCACCACAGTATGTTTCTAATACACAATGACATATAGTCAGCCTTCCCATTCCAAAGGGAGGGATTGGGAAATATCACAGAAAGACTGGACAATGCAAGACTGAATCCAAGCAAGAAGAGCGTTGAGTCATGTAAGTCCTGGCACACTGGACATGTGGTGGCTGACGTCCTCTGTACCCCAGTCTCCGGTAGATCCTTTCTACTGCCCTGCTGTTGGTGGCACAACAGCAATCTGTAATCTGTAAATCTGTCTTTGCTTTTTCCTTAAAGCTTTCCTCAGCAGATGTCTCCAGGTTTGGCCTGGATAACAATATGGAGACTTGGGCATTGCCATCCAAGCTTCATGCATAGTCTACTTGGAAACTCCCTACAGAGATCCGAACCATGCATCACCCTGCTTCCCCTCCGAGGCTCTTCTCTGGGACCTGGGTGCAAGACGCCAAGATCCATTGCTCTTGCACTCTGCACACCTACAAGGCCAGCCACCCATGAACAACACCGAGTTCTGCTGCCAGTTCAGTAATCACCTTTCTTCGGGCAGTTGCCATGCCTTGCCTGTCTAGTACCTGCACAGTTGAGCCAAGGGACTTTTTTTTAAAAAATATATCCTGGAGCCTTTTGTAGGCCATGATTTTCCCCCAGGAGAGTGTTCCTATTCTAGTGCAAAGTGAGAGGCACCTTTTTTATTTATTTATTTATTTTATGTATATGAGTACACTGTCGCTGTTGTCAGACACACCAGAAGAGGTGTGAACTCAGGACCTCTGGAAGAGCAGTCAGTGCTCTTAACCGCTGAGCCATCTCTCCAGCCCCAGAGAGGTATTTTTTTTAGCAGTGCAAACAACGTCAACAACTACCAGAATTCCCAGTTCTCTCCTCGCCATATTGTACATTTTCCACATCTTTCTGCCTCTCTGTTTGCTCCCACTTCTCACTATTTGCCTGACTAAATAAATAAAGCTGTCAAGCAAGAAGAACACAACAGCCTGAAAGGTATACTGTCTGAATTTTCCTCCAGCAAAGTAAAAAGCCCGTTACACTTGAATTCATCCTCACTCCAGTTTTAAAGACAGAGAACGTGGGTTCTTTGCCACAACATGGTGTGAACAGCCTCCAGTTCAGTTCTAGGACAGTCCTATTTCCATTCAAAATGCCCCAAGTACAGTCTTTTTTATTATTACCATCTTATTTTATTTGATCCATTCTTGTACAGTCAATTAAGGAGTTTTTGGAGACAGGGTCTGGCTGGGTAGCCAGGCTGCTCTCAGATTTACAGTTCTTCTGCCTTTGCAGCTAAGACGCTGAGAAGACACAAGGTGCTACCATAACCAGCTAAGTCCGTTTTGCTCTTGAGACAGAGTCTTGCTGCGCAACCCAAGTTGGTCTCAAAATTGTGGCAATCTGTCTGCCTCAGCCTCTCCAGTGTTGGGATTACAGATGTGTTCCACACCCGGCTCCTTTTTAACTCTTTAAATTCTGTGTCGGCAGGTTCATCATTTGGTGTAGCCACTGACATTTTGAGTTTCCTTTCTGATCTGACTGAACTTGATGTCAGCTTCATAGTGGAGGTCATGACGTAGGACTATACCTTTCTATTTTCATCTAGTGTCACAATTCTTTCAAGTCAGCTGTGTGAAACAAGGGTTTGTAGACTCACACAAGTAGACTTTCTCTCCGACCATTTGACCTTGGGCATTTAGTTAACAGCACCACCGCCCTAGTGGGTTGGAAGTTTTGCCAGCACGGTGATGACCCATGACCCTACCATGTTGGAGGGCAGAATTCCAGCATGGAAAAATGGACAGCCAGGTACTGATTACCAAGAAACTTAAGAAGGAGAGCCTGAGGTCTGCATTTGAGTCTCAGTTGCCTGACTGTGACCTGGCCATGACAAACCTGAGCACAATCTGTTGTGTCTATCTTGGTGGCTTTAATGTGGTGCTGGCCCAATGGGCTTCCCACACTTTCCTTCTACATCCCTGCTTTCCTGCTTGTTTTAGTTAGGATATTACTGCTGTGAGTAGATGCCATGACCAAAGCAACTCTTATAAAGGACAACATTTAATTGGGGCTGGCTTACAGGTTCCGAGGTTCAGTCCATTATCATCAAGGTGGGAGCATGGCAGCATCCAGGCAGGCATGGTAGAGCTGAGAGTTCCACATCTTCATCTGAAGGCTGCTAGCAGAATACTCCAAGCACAGTCTTTATAACCAAAACTCCTAGGGGCACTCCTTGCCTTCAGAAATCTGAACAGAGTCGTCTGTTGAGTGTAGCTTGCCACAAGTGGGGCTTCTCTAGCAATCAGCTCCAGACTCTTCCTTGTTTTCTAAAGAACCAACCAGTTCCACGGGTGCAAAGACCCCACAGTCCAATCTGTCACGGCTAGAAGCCATGTCCTCATTTTGCTGACAGCTTCTGTAGTAGTTCCTTTGTACTGATTGCCTTCTTCAAATACTCAAGGGAGAAAAGAGTTGTTCCAGCTCATAGTTTCAGGGGACTTTCAGTTCACCATGATGATTACAGGGAAGAAGGGAAGCTAGAGAGCTCTGTCTGTCGCAGCAGGAATATGAGGTAGTAGCTTTTCACAGGTGGGCTAGGAACCATAGAGCAGAGGTCAGAACCATGGGTAGTAGGTATCACCTTCTAGGGCCTGCACCCAATGACCCACTTCTACCAGCAGGTTCCCACTCCCTAATGGTGCCACAGCCTTCAAAGTAGCCCTACAACCAGGTACTCAGTGCTTCAAATGAGAACCTGTGGGGGACAGCTCAGGCTCATCCCATAATAGAAACCAAAGGTCTTCACTATCTTAGATTAGCTCTTCGCTGTGGCACTAAAATCATATAGAGGAGGCAAAAATGAACTTGACTTAAAAATGTTTAATCCTTAAAAGGATTCTATCAAGAAACAAAAATGCAACCTAACATAGGAGACATTTGCAAATTATATATCTGTTAAGAATATACATATCTTGTATGTATATACAGTGCATAAATGAATATACATACATATATGTATACACACAAACATACACTCACTGAAAGTGGAATGTGAAATGATAGCGTTAGTTCTTCAAAACAGATAAATACAAGATTCTTGTGTGTAATCAAAATCCTAGCATTTCTTTGAAGAACTTGGCAGTAGTCTGCATTCCTATGTCATGAATGTTTAACCATAGGATAACCCAGCACAAATGCCCCATTCTGAAGTAAGATATTTCCCTATTCTTGTGATTACCCGTAGGCTGTTCTTTGGGAGGAGTTTTATGATCTTGTTCTGGATTTTATGGTCTGTCCCTGGAGCTGGTGCATTATGACATCCCCCCCCCCAAATCATGCCTGTTCCTTAAATGGAGACAAATGGGACTGATGTTGTCTTTTCAAGTGGAGCTAAGACTGATCTAGAAGGTGGCCAGGATGTTTACTTTCTGTGATGGTTTGCATATGCTTGGCCCAGAGAGTGTCACTATTAGAAGGTGTGGCCTTGTTGTAGGAAGTGTGTCACTGTGGGGTGGGCTTGGAGACCCTCCTCCTAGCTGCCTGAGGATGCTCAGTTTGTTCCTGGCTTCCATCAGGTGAAGATGTAGAACTCTCAGCTCCTCCTGCACCATGCCTGCCTGGATGCTGCCATGCTCCCGCTTTGATAATAATGGACTGAACTTCTGAACCTGTAAGCCAGCCCCAATTAAACGTTGTCCTTTATAAGACTTGCCTTGGTCATGGTGTCTGTTCACAGTGATAAGACCCTAACTAAGGCACTTACCAAAGTGAACAGCGGATGTTGATTGCTTTTCTGGTGTAAACTAAGTCATTTATTTGTCCATCATGGTTTCAGAGGATGTTATTCTTGTGCCTAAGCATCCTAGCCTTGAAAGTTAGGTTGATGGGTGGTTGACTTAGCCCCGGAGTGGCTGAATTACTCTTCTAGCCTGTGTCATCATCTTGTGTAAATGACCTTGTGGGGATGTGGAAATCAACCTTGTGAAGGAAAAAGGTGAATAGAGAGTGAGGTGCCTTGAGTCAAGGCTCTTAGGTCTCCTCAAAGTGTTCTGACCTGTCACACATGGCATCAGATCTATGATGGCTCCCAGAACGCCAACAAGACGACAAAAAGGAACTGAGGTCAAGGTGGTGACTGCTTTCCCCTTGCCCCATCTTTAAGGAAGTCCTAAGAGGTAGCAATGCTGCCCTGATTCTTTGTGAGTAACCTTATCAGGCAGGACTTTCTTTGGGGCACGGTGATGGTGTGGTGAGAAAGGGTTGGCCAAGGATTTAGGGGCTTGGGTTTGGCCCAAACATTATTTATAAGTTTACACGCCACACAATAAATTCAGATCTGCACCCTGATGCTGGTCTTCTCCAGAGTCTGAGGCCCGGGATTTGTAACGTGATTCTTGACTCGAAATCCCCACCCTGCCTCCCGTCCTCGGTCCGGTTCCCACATTACCTGGCTTCCTGTTTTGTACTTGGATTTAAGATAAGAGAGAGCAGCCTTAAGTGCTTGAGCACCAGGCAGAGTAGAAGAAGCACTCCTGTACTATAGAGCAGGATAAAAGGTCTTTTAAAGAGTCAATGTGTCCACCTGCAGAGTTGAATAGACTCTGTCCTGTGGGCTAAGAAAACAAAGGACACAGAGAGAATAAGGCACAGGTGCCAAACCTCTTCTCACAGCTTAGTCATCCATCAGCTCTCTGAAGGTCTAGTAGGAAAGTCAGTATTTTTGACAAAGGTGACCTTCAGATTTCTTTGAAGTAACCTAGGCAACTGTCATCATGAGCCAGACATCAAAGAGGTTATCTTACAGAAAAGCTACTGGGAAGCTAATAATGCACTGTCCCGCTGTGAAATCTCTGAACTCGGTGCTTTTAAGCCAAGGTAAAGAGAGTCTTCTGCTCCAACAGGTTGTCTTGACATTTGAGTTGACTGGGGTGGGGGCAGGGCAGTCTTACAAAGGACATTTTGTAAGACGTGATTTCTTTTTTTCCTTCAAAGAATTTACCCTTCCATTTAGTCTCTTTAATACTCTCCTTGAACTCCACTAGCTTTAGCTTGTTTTAGTCAGAAAGCAATCTTGCTTTGTAAATATTTTAGCCTCGGGCTTTGTGTGTGTGTGTGTGTGTGTGTGTGTGTGTGTGTGTGTGTGTGTGTGTGTGTGTGTGTGTGATGACAAAGCTGTTTAAAGCATTAAAACATACTTTTAGCAGATGACAGGTTGGGATTCCAAAATGCATTTGTGTTTTGTTCCCTTGTGGCTGGCCCTGCCTCACTAGTGCAGGGATAGAGACAGAAAACATCGCATGCTTTTTGTCCATGTGGCCCTTGTGGTGGTGTGTGCTTGTGCTTTTACATTTTATTTTGATTGTGTATTTGTATTTTTTGACCCAAATGAATCCCATTATTGCTGTCTGATGTGCATGCCTGTGGAGCCCTCCCCTGGGCTGTGGGAAACCTACCAGTGGCCACATCTCTAAAGAAAAGTTCTACCTCCTGACCTCCTTCCCCTGCCCACAGCCATCAACTGCCAACAGCTTCTCGGTTAGGAGTGAGACCTGAGGAGTCCTTCCTTCTCTTCCTCCTTCTCCTTTTCCTTGCTAGAGCTTTTAACTGGTTTGATTTCGTATAAATAATCAGAGCCACTGTGAGTTTTCATGTGCAACAGCCAAGTCATGGCCGGAGGACAGCGTTTCTTGGTTTCTCGGCAAGCCTTCCCATCTCTGGTTCTTTCATTCTTTAGGCTCCCTCTTTTTCCATGCTCTCTGAGCCTTGAATAGAATTGATAATAGATATTACACCTATGGCCGACCAGTCAGGGTTGCTTATTTCCAGCACTTGGACCAATTATGAGTCTGCGTTAACCAGTACATACTTACCAATAATAAGTTTTTCTGACCACCACAGTTGGGAGCCGCACAGATCCATGGAAATGAGTAGGTATGTGTAGAAGGTAGTTTGACAACACGGCTGTCTTAGTCAGGTTTACAACTGCTGGGATAAAATGCCATGGCGAAAATCAGTTGGGGAGGAAAGGGTTTATTTGGCTTACACTTCTTCATCAGAGTTCATCACTGAAGGAAGTCAGGACAGGAACTCCAACAGGGCAGGAACCTGGAGGCAGGAGCTGATGCAGAGGCCATGGAGGGTGCTGTTTACTGGCTTGCTCACTCTCTTCTTCTTCTTCTTCTTCTTCTTCTTCTTCTTCTTCTTCTTCTTCTTCTTCTTCTTCTTCTTCTTTCTCCTCCTCCTCCTCCTCCTCCTCCTCCTCCTCCTCCTCCTCCTTCTCCTCCTTCGATTCATCTGTTTATTTCATGTATGTGAGTACTCTGTCACTATCTTCAGACACACCAGAAGAGGGCATCAGATCTCATTACAGATGGTTGTGAGCCACCATGTGGTTGCTGGGAATTGAACTCAGGACCTCTGGAAGAGCAGTCGGTGCTCTTAACTACTGAGCCATCTCTCCAGCCCCTGTTTCTAATTTCTAACTATGAAGATTATAGTTGCCTAAGGCTAGGAATAATATCTAACTGTGAAAAATTGTATGAAACGGAGAGAGGAAGTTTAGTCATAAAAACTATCTTGTAGGGGTTGGGGATTTAGCTCAGTGGTAGAGCGCTTGCCTAGGAAGCGCAAGGCCCTGGGTTCGGTCCCCAGCTCCGGAAAAAAAAAAACAAAAAAACAAAAAAACAAAACTATCTTGTAGTCTGGTAAATGCCAAGCGTGGTGATTTTCTTCTGCTGTATTGTTATGTAAGTCATGGGCTAATTTTCTTCAAATTGCTTCTTTGTTTTGCAGAAAAAGAAGGGTAGAGAAGACGGAGGGAGGGAAGGAAGGAGGAAGGAGGGAAGGAAACAAGGAAGGAAGAAGGAAAGAAGGGAGGGAAGGAAGGGGGAAATACTGGCTTATGTTCTGGTGTGATAAAAATGTGACATGTGTACTTCCGACAGTACTTCAGCATGCACTAACTCTGAAGGCCTCTTGGAGCTTTCCAGAGCCAGTGTCCACATTCTGCGGGAAGTATACAGCTTCCGGAATGCCCACAAGCATCATGCTTGCAAAAATGTGTGTGTCAGAGTCATTACATGGGACACAAGAGTTTTTTAGAAAGGAGGAAAAGAGTTGCTCTCTGGAGCGCGAGGCTGTTAATGCGAAGGGCAGCGAAGGCCATTTTCATATTAAATGAATAGAAACGAGTCGTCGTTATGTTGGTTCAGCCCTCCCCAGTTTTCTTGTTTGTCTTCTTCTTGTACTGAGGACTAAACACAGGCCCCTGTGAGGCATGGACCCTACCCCAGAGCTGCATCCCCAGCCTTGTTTGAACACATATTTCCCCCTTTTAATTATTGATGTTTGTATTAAAGGTCTTGCCAAGTGTACAAAAAGTAGAGTGACTAGCATAGTAAACTGACAGATATTCATCTCCCTGCACCACCAAGTCTCTGTTAATATTTCTTGTCCTGAAGTGGATTTAGTCTGGCATCAGCAAAGTCATTCCAGCTTTCTTAGGAATAGTGTTGGCTTGGTAAGTATTTTCTCCCTTTTTTTTTAACCTTTAACTCAACTGAGTCTGTTTATGTTTCTCTTCTCTGTGTGGAGGGAGAAGGTCATGCTACAACTCTGAGTGGCCTCCAACTCACCACAATGCTCCTGTCTCAGCCTCTTGATTGCCATAGTTATAGTAAGGAGTCGGCCTGTGAGTCTTAAAATATTTTTCCATAGGCATAGTGGCTGCATCTGTGACTAAGCACAGTGAAGGTTGAAGCACAAAGATCGTGAATGAATTCAAGGCAGGCCAGCTACAGATCAAGTCACAGGCTGGCCTGAGCTACAAAGTGAGACTCCGTCATAAAAAACAAAAGCAATAATCCGGCCACAAGATGCTCTACTGCGTGCACACACACACACACACACACACACACACACACACACACACACACACACACACATGATAGGGATGGTAATAATAAACTCAGGCTTTGTTTTTTCTCTCTCTCTCTCTCTCTCTCTCTCTCTCTCTCTCTCTCTCTCTCTCTCTCTCTCTCTCTCTCCAGTATTGTCTTCACTGTTTAAACTTTAATCTGATTACCTCTGCTTTTTAAATGGAATGTATAGATAATTGCAGTTCATGCATTTAGCAATATCCACCCTTAACCCTAACATTTTGTATGTCTGGTCTCTTTCATTTTCATTTCCCCCCATTAGACTAATTAGATGCATTTTATTATTTCACTTAACCTCAGCTATTAGCTTTGCTCTGTTGGCCTCCTTTCCCCACCCCCAGGATTCAAAATATTCCTCTTTAACTTACGTTCTAATTGCATTCAACATAGTTCCTTGTCACACGCAGTCAAGAACCTTGCAAAAGTGCACATGCTCTTCTGTTTCCTTTTCTCAGTTTTTGAGCTATTACCCCAGCATCCTGAACTGCCACTCTGAGGAGAGGCGCTCTGCACTGCTACGGACTTGCACTTTCAACAGCTGATACCTTTAAAGGAAACATTGTAAAGGTAAGAGATAGTTTGTCATTATCCATTCACCTGCTTGACACATCTGATTTACATCGTCCTTCTTTTATGGCAACTCCCTTAAATTTTGTGTGTGTGTGTGTGTGTGTGTGTGTGTGTGTGTGTGTGTGTGTGTAATGCATTGCACATTATTATTTCAAGGGGATAGTGTTTTTTTTTAATTTTTTTTTTTTGGTTCTTTTTTTTCGGAGCTGGGGACCGAACCCAGGGCCTTTTGCTTCCTAGGCAAGTGCTCTACCACTGTGCTAAATCCCCAACCCCTTTTTTTTAATTTTAAAAAATTTTTTAAGATTTATTTGTTTATTATGTATAAGTACACCGTCCGGAGCTGTCTTCAGACACACCAGAAGAGAGCACCAGATCCCATTACAGATGGTTGTGAGCCACCATGTGGTTGCTGGGAATTGAACTCAGGACCTCTGGAAGAGCAGTCAGTGCTCTTAACCCCTGAGCCATCTCTCCAGCCCTCAAGGGGATAGTGTTAGGTTGGATTTTTACAGTTTACGTTGGCATCATGAAACCTGTTTCAGGTAAACAGACATTTTTGGTTGTAGAGAATCAGTCTTCCTTCCTCCCTTCCTTTTTTTTTTCTTCCCTTTCTTCCTCTCTCTCCTCCTCCTCCTCCTCCTTTTCCTTCCTCCTCCTCTTCCTCCTCCTCTCCTCCCTCTCTCTCTCTCTCTCTCTCTCTCTCTCTCTCTCTAGATTTTTCCACTTACTTTTAGTAATGGCTAACATGTGCTTGGGTAGAGCTTGCTTTGTGTAGCTCTTGTTGGAGTGAAGAGTTTCTTGTCTCTATGACTCTACATTTTTTTTTATCAGCTTTGGAAATATTCCTGACATTCTTCTTCTCAAACACATTTTTCTCTTTCTGCCCTCCCTTGTTCTGGACCACTGATCGTCTGTAAGAAAGTTGGTTTAACGTTGTTGTCTGACTGTGGAGCTCCCCATCTACAACTTTTCTCCTTTTCCATCATTCCGTTTGGATAGTTTCAAACACTGTGTTTTCAAGTTTAGTGGACTTTTCTTTTCTGTATAGTAAGTAATAGGAAGATTTTCATGATCCCATTGTGTCTCATGATCCCATGTGAAGACTGTTGCTCTTGAAGGTGACAAGTGTGGACTGATGATTTTTAATGTATCTAACCCACTCTTGAGCACATTCAATTAGTTTTTCTTTTAGTTTTACTTCAGCTCTTGCAGTTTTCGGCACACAGAGAGACTTAAAAATCAACTTGACGGTTTGCGAACAGGTTATTTGTGTCAATGATCAAGTTGACAACTCTTTATACAATTTTTTTATGTCATATTGACATCATAACAGAAATCAGTCTACTGGACCGAATGAGTTTGGGAACTTTAAGATTCTTTACTACAAACTACATTTGAAACAATGAACATAAGAAACAAGTGAATAGTGGAAAAAGCAAAACACCCAGTAAGAGAATCACAAACAAATATAAAGCCTTCTGATGGAAATCACTCCCCACAAACAATCATAACACCTCTGTTTATGCACTTTAAACAAGAAAGGCGCCAAGCCAGAGGTTCTCAGCCTTCCCGATGCTGTGACCCTTTAATATAGCTCCTCATTTTGTGATTCCCAACTCTTAAATTATTTTCATTGCTATTTTGTAACTTCAATACCGTTACGAATCATAGTATGAGTGTCTGTGTTTTCTGATGATTGTAGATGACCCTTATGAAAGGATCAATGAGCCCAGAGGGGTCGAGACCCACAGGTTGAGAACCATGGTTCGAAGACTATCAGAAGATAGAGGTTCTATTGTATAATCTTCACATCTGCCCTCTTTCTGAATCTCTCCCTCAATATCTTCGGTGTATTTTAAAAACTGACTCACCCCTGACTCCCATTGTTTCCACTTTTTACTTTTGGCATTTTTCTGTTGACTTACTTGTTCTCCAGTCTATGCACTGGTTTCTACTGCTTCCTCCAGTAACAAATCACTTCTTTGTGGACTAAGCATTGTAAATGTTAGGGTTTAAGTGCCTCGATTTAGAAATGGGTCTTTGATATCTGTCTAAAGATTTACTTTTATTTTACATGTCCAAGTATTTTCCCCATGTGTGTATAGACATCAGAAGAGAGTGTTGGGTCCCTGGAACAGGAGTCAGTAGTGAAACACCACGTGGGTGCTGGGAACCGAACCACGATTTTCTGCAGTAGCATCGAGTGCTTTTAGCTGGTGAGCCACCTCTCCAGCCCTCTTGAAAGTCTTTGAATCTGTTTTCATGGAATGGCTTTACTTGTAGATTCATTCTCTCTCTCTCTCTCTCTCTCTCTCTCTCTCTCTCTCTCTTCTCTCTCTCTCTCTCTCCTCCTCTTCCTCCTCCTCCTCTTTCTCCTCTTCCTCTTCCTCCTCCTCCTCTTTCTCCTCCTTTTCCTCCTCCTCCTCCTCCTCTTCCCCTTCTCTCCCTCCCTCCCCTTCCCCCTTCCCTCCTTTCTTTCTTTTTGCTTTTTAAACCCAGGGCCTTCCTTACATGTAGTGGGCAAGCACTCTCCCACTGAGCACCTTTTGAATCTGAAATTTCATTAGGATGAGCCTAGAGTAACAAGCTTTACTATAGGTTATCTTTTCAAAATGAGATTTATTTATTTATTCACTTTACAACCCAATATCAGACCCCCTCTCTCCAGTACCCCCTCACCTGGATCTCCCCCATTCCTCTCTCCCCTTCTCCTTCGAGAAGGGGAGCCCCCCTCTAGGTATCACAAGTCACTGCAGGACTAAGCACATCCTCTCTCACTGAGGCCAGACAAGGCAGCCTATTTAGGGGAATAGGATCCGCAGGCAGGCAGGCAGGCAACAGCTTCAGGTTAACTTAAGCCTACCATTAAGAAGGTATTCTGGAGCCTGCCCCTGTGCCTTAGGTATTCAGTGAGGTTCCTTCACATGGCTTATTAAGAACTCCATTAATGCCTCCTAGCTCTGACGGAGATCTGGGGAGTTTTCACCATATAATGCCCCAAACCATAAGTAGCTGGTGAAGTTTCTGCCTGTGAATTCTCAGCTTGGTATTCATAAATAGAGGGGAGGGACCTTTCATCCTACGTGGTGTCTTCTTCCCTCCGTCTTTCCTTTCTCACAAAGCTCTCTCCGCTGAGGCTTTTGTTTCAGAACTCGTGGCTGCTTGGGCTCCATCTCTTTCTCCCTAGAGACTTATCTGCTCTCTGCAGGTTTCAGCACCACACACACTAGACGGGGATGTGCTTTACAGTCAGCGGACTTAAATAATTCGTTTCCTTCTCTTCTGAGGTTTACAGTATTGCACTATGTCGCGTTCGATGTCTTAAGATGATTAAGAGAAAACCGTTTTGTCTTATTTTCTAGTTGTTTTCCATGGACAGATACCTACAGTAACATTTCCTCCGTTACGGCCGGAGGAGGAAGTCTCGCTTCCATAATTATCTTATTAGCCATTCATAGCCAGGGCTGTTTTATCGATGCCGCCACAGATCCCTTCTCTCCTATAGAGATGTGAATATCATAGAAGCAGTCAAGTTTAAGGGTGGATGGAAACTCATCGAGGTGTGGTTGTCATAGGAGCTCACACAAAGATTCACTGTGTGCTGTAGATGTTGGGATGCTGCAGTTGGGGCATGAGCCCCCCTCATTCCACCTCAGAAATCCTTGGTTCAGTTTACAATCAACAAAGACTGACTTTGGTTTTCTGTCTCAAGACATGTGTTTTCATCCAAATCAAGAATCATTACTGTAAGAAGACTCGTGAACCTGACATTTATTTGGTTGTTTTCTTTTAGAAAACGGTGTACACTGGATGTAAATCTCAGTCTTAGTGTGTATGTTATCAATCAGTGACTACATGCTAGGTTGCTTCTACTAGATCGCATGTGAGATTACTTCTGCTTGCTTGTGTAGCTCCATTGACCCATTCACTGTGTGGCAAGAGAAATTTAACGTCCACTCCTTTAACACCTGTTATTGGAATGCTCTCCAAATTAAAGTCTTATTAATCTCCCCTAATCTTAACTGTCTACAATAAGCAGACTATTTCTTTTTTCTTTTTTTTTTTTTCCGGAGCTGGGGACCGAACCCAGGGCCTTGCGCTTGCTAGGCAAGCGCTCTACCACTGAGCTAAATCCCCAACCCCCTATTTCTTTTTTTAAATAGTGTTTTCGCTTTTTTTTTTTTTTTTTAAGATTTACTTATTTCATGTATATAAGTACACTGACGCTGTCTTCAGGCACACCAGAAGAGAGCATCAGATCCCATTACAGATGGTTGTGAGCCACCATGTGGTTGCTGGGGATTGAACTCAGGACCTCTGGAAGAGCAGTCAGTGCTCTTAACCGCTGAGCCATCTCTCCAGACCAAGGGAACTATTTTTACATGTTAAAGTTTATCAAAGTCATTCCAGGAAGCTACATAATAGACAATTCATTCATTCTCTCTCTCTCTCTCTCTCTCTCTCTCTCTCTCTCTCTCTCTCTCTCTCACACACACACACACACTGTCTCTCTCACACTCACTGTGTCTCTCTCTCTCTCCCTGTCTCTCTCTACACACACACACACACACACACACACACACACACACACACACACGAGACCAACAATCTTAACAGCTGAGTCAAAGCACTGAACCATCACAGACACATTCTGAAAACACAGGGGACATTCTCATCATTACAGTATTTTATTTTTGACGAATGTCAACAGTGTTTCCGTTGTTGTTTATAAAAGAAAGCCAGTTTGGTTTTGTTTCCCCCATTTCCTTTTTAATAAACATAGGTGGCTCTGTAATGTGAGGACTGGCATTTATTTTATTTTATTTTATTTTATTTTATTTTATTTTACTTTACAAGTTTTACCCTGATGATGAATGGCAAACTCCAAGAATGGCTTCCTTCCACTTTAGCACAGAACTTGTAAGGAGAGGGAAAAATCCATTTTCTCCAATAGAGTTACTCTGGGTATAATGGCTACTCCAGGACCAGCTAATATTCAGGAGTAACTGACCGACATTGTATAATGAACTCCATGGTTTTGTTTGATTGTTTGTTTGGTTTGCTTGTTTGTGTTTGTTTGTTTGTGGGGTTGTTTTTATTTGGTTACAGTTTGGTGAGGTTTGTTTTTTCTTTTGTGGTGTGGTTTTATTTTGTTTTCTTGGTTTTGAGGGTGGTATTGTACTGGGTTTTTGTCATATTTTTTTGAGAAAGAACTTAAACCTGATGGGTAGGGATGGGGAGAGGATCTGGAAGGACTTGGGGAAGGCTGTGATCAAAATATACTTAGATTTAAATTGTCTTCAGTAATAACAACCATAATTAAAAGAGCATTTTCTGTAAAAAAAAAATGTATTCGAATTTGTTTTCCCACTCCTCTGATATTAGGCAGTGAAATTGTGTTCCATCTTCCCCTTTATCGAAAAGCAGTGGTTTTGTTAAATAGCACAGGAAAGAGAGCAGCCTGGGTGAGCAGGGCATTCCAGATGTGAATTCCGGAAGACAGGCTCTGCAACGTTGCCTGGTAATGGCATTGGCTGAGCAAAGCAGGGCGGTTGATGATGCCCGTCTGGCTGTGTGTGCTGCAGTAATGAGCTGTCCTGTGTGGCGACAACGTTCAGTTCTTAGGTGATCAAGTGTGTAGGAGGAGGTGCGTGCCCAGGCAGGTGACAGCTGCTGACTTGAGGACAGACTGACTGAAGCACAAAAGAAACAACCAATTTTCTATTCCTAACTAAAAAGAGCATCTTATTAAGAAGAGGCTATGTGTGCATGAAGCGAAAATCATTTTCTGTTCCCATCCCTTAGGCTTCATACATGCGTACTGGAAATATCATGGCATGTACTCTTCAAGATGGTATTATATAGAAATAAATGTGAATGTATTTATGACCGATAGATACGTTTTTGTGTTATTATAGTGCGAATCGTCTTCTAAAAGCAAAACTAAATTGTGCGTAACACTCAGCTCTTTCCAATTTCTCTTTGCGACCGTTCCTTTCCACAGTAATGTGTTACAAACACAACTCAGGTATAACTGATATGCCCAGTTTCGGGTCCAACACCTATAGATGCCAAGATAACTCTAGTGGGCATCTGGTTGCAGAAAGGCTGCTCATTTGGGAAGAAATCACTCTCCATCTTCTCTTTTCAGTTAACTGCCCGTCCTAGCGCCTGTACGATGTACATGGCAAACTCCCTGAGAATGCTGGGAATGCTGTAATGCTGTGAACAAATGCTCAGAATTTTGGATGCCAGATTTCCTCTTTGAGCTTCTGTCAAAAGCTGCTATATTCCTCTTTATGTCAGGGTTGTGTGGTGCTTGTCATTTTAGTGAGTCTGGTGCTCTAAGGGAGGTCATATTCTTTTTTTCTGTTCTAGGTCAGTACCGAGTGTTTAGTGGATCTTACAGTGAATGAGTGAATAAATTAATGAAAAGATAAATGAGGTCAGAAACACAGTGATAAGGCTGAAACACACAAGGAAAGGAAGCATACTGAACTAGACCATAAATGGGAGAATTCTCAAAGCAAACACAATGACTCCTAACATATTATAGCCAACATTTATCAGTCAACACGACCATAGTTTTACTAGAAAAATTTAAAAACACACCTATTCTAGGTAAATAAACTTATTTAAAACGGTGGGGGTAAAATTTCAGTTCTTGGATGGATTTCCTATAAAGATACACTCTATCACTATTAAAAATATCTGACCCCGTATACACAAACTAAGGGTTTTCCTCCTTAGAACCCAAAAGTTATTCAATCACAGATTTCTTTAAGACAGGATTTTGCTTTGTAGCCCAACTAGCCATGAACTCTGGTGCTGTTCCTCCTCCTTAGGTGCCAGAGGGCTGAAATTACAAGATATCATGTGCCACCACAGGTGGCCTAAATTCAAGTGCCTGTGATTGTGTGTGACTGTACACAGAGTGTGTAAGAGTGTGTGAGAGTGCGTGTGAGTGACTATGTATGAGTGTGTGTGAGTGACTGTGTATTTGTGTGTATGTAAGTGAGTGCGAGTGAATGTGTGTGAATGTGTATGAGTGACTGTGTGTGAGTTCATGTGTGTGGGTATGTTGTGGGTATGTGTGTGAGCATGTTTGAGTGTGAGAGTTTTTTGTATGTGAGTGTGTTGTGAGTGTGTGTGTGTGTATGTGAGAGGGTGAGCATGTTTGAGTGTGAGAGTTTTGTTGTGTGTGAGTGTATTGTTAGTGTGTGTATGTGAGTGTGTATGTGAGAGTATGTGAGAGTTTTATTGTGTGTGAGTGTTATGAATGTGTGTATGTGTGTGAGTGTGTGTGTGCACATGCATGTGCACATCATGCACACAGGACAGAGGAGAGGTCAGCTGTCTTGCTACTTCCCTTTTCGCCTTATTCCCTGAGGCAGGACTTCTCATTAAGCCAAAGCTAGGCTAGCAGCCATTTAGTCTCAGGCATCCTCCTGTTTCAGCGTTTCAGCACTAGTGTTACAGAAGCACAATAGCCCGGACAGCTTTTTATTCATTTGTCAGGGATAGGGACATGCTTGATCAGTAAGGGTAAAGACTCTCACCTGCTTAGATAGCTCTCCAGTACCAATGATTTTAAAATAACATTTTATATACCTCTACAGATACGATATAACATCTCCTGCTGGAGAAAAGTGAACAGAATAAATGTTGTTGTGGTTCGTGGTGGTGGTGGTGTTGCTGCTGCTGCTCCTGCTGCTGCTGCTGCTGCTGCTGCTGCTGCTGCTGCTGCTCCTGCTCTGCTGCTGCTGCTGCTGCTGCTGCTGCTCCTGCTCCTGCTGCTGCTCCTGCCTGCTGCTGCTGCTGCTCCTGCTGTATCTGCCGCTGCTGCTGCTCCTGCTGCGGCTGCTGCTCCTGCTGCTGCTGCTGCTCCCTCCTGTCATAGCTGCTGCTGTCTTGTTCCTGCTGCTGCTCCTCCTGTTGCTGCCCTGTTCCTGCTGCTGCCCTCCTCCTGCTCCTGTTCCTGCTGTTGCTGCTGCTGTTCTGCTGCTCCTGTTCCTGCTGCTGCTGCTCCTGTCCTGTTCCTGCTCCTGCTGCTGCTGCTGCTCCTGCTCCTCCTGTTGCTGTCCTGCTGTGCTGCTGTCCTGCTGTTGCTCTGCTTCTGCTCCTGCTCTGCTCCTGTTCCTGCTCTGTTCTGCTCTGTTGCTGCTGCTCTGCTCCTGTCCTGTCTCCTGCTGCTGCTGTCTTGTTGCTGTTCCTGCTGCTGCTGTTGCTACTGTTCTGCTTTGTTGTTGTTCTGTTCCTGCTGTTGCTGCCCTGCTGCTGCTGTCCTGCTGCTCCTGTCCTGTTGCTGTCTCCTGCTCTGTTGTTGTTCCTGTCCTGCTGTTGCTGTCCTGTCCTGCTGTCTCTGTTGTGCTGTCCTCTGCTGCTGTTGCTGTCTTGCTGCCTGCTCCTGCTCCTGCTGCTGCTGTCTTGCTGCTCCTGCCCTGCTCCTGCTGCTCCTGCTGTTGCCCTGTCTGCTCCTGTTGCTCCTGTTGCTGTTGCCCTGCTGCTGCTGCTGCTGCTGTTCCTGCTCCTGCTGTTCTGCCTGTTGCTGCTGTCTGCTGCTGCTGCTGCTCCTGCTGCTGCTGTTGCTGCTCCTGCTGCTGCTGCTCCTGCTGCTCCTGCTCCTGCTCCTGCTGCTCCTGCTGCTGCTCCTGCTCCTGCTCCTGCTGCTGCTCCTGCTCTGCTGTTGCTCCTGTTCCTGCTGTTGCTGCTCCTGCTGCTGCTGCTAGAACACAGGCTACTTTCTCTGTAGTCTAATCTGGACTCGGATCCACTAACAGCTTAGGCTGGCCTCATTTTCATTGAAGCCCTCCTGCCTTAGCCTCTGAGTGCTGGGGTAACAGACATTTACCACCACATCAAATGGAACACTTGTCTAGAAGGGGGGAATGTCCTCACATCAGGATAGATTGCTGTTTCAACATCACAGACAACTGCTGCTGAAAATCCTCACTCCTAGGAAGCTGTAGTGTGACTGAATTTGTTCCCCTTTCAGTTCTCAGCTGGTATTTGCCAAGAACAACCTGTAGAGGGCGTCCTTACACCAAGAGCCATAAAGGTCTGAGCAATATTATGGAAGAAAAACCTTCAATGAAGACCAGATTCCAAGTCTGGGGTAGGGTAAAAAATTCTATTGTGTTGTGAAATTATTACCTGTAACTGAATGACACTGGCTTTACAATATTAAAGGGTTATAAGTTTGCCTAATATAGTAAAACATTATACAAATGCATATTCACTGCAACAATAAAATAATAAAATAAAATGTTAGGAAAAGTTTTCTTCTTTTGAGACAGAGTCCCAGGTAGCCCAGGCTGGCTTCAATCAGATTACAGAGTGTGCTACCACAGCCAGTTCAAATATTTTGTTTTAAAGGAAGAGTGGTTGTAAAGCTTTTGAGGCAACCCGTCTTAGCTGTGATTTGCTCAACGAGGAATCCTTCCGAGAAGGGGCTTTGAAGTTAGAGCGACCTTGAGTAGAATTGCTGCTCGTGCCACTCACCAGCTGAATATCTGCGGTTAGTTTACCAGACTTTTAAGGCTTTAGTACCCCATCAGCAAAGTGAGAATAGTAACAGTAGCTGCCACTACGATGGAAAAGAAGTTAAAAAATGAAGCAACATAGAGGTCAGTCACAATCGACATTCTTCTTGTGTACCTTCCGTACACAATACCCCTTTCTATCTGCTGGATATCTGGACAGATTTCATAGTTGTAATAGATGTTGTTGTTGTTGTTGTTGTTGTTGTTGTTGTTGTTGTTGCTGCTGCTGCTGCTGCTCCTCCTCCTCCTCCTTCCCCCTCCTCTTTCCCCCTTCCTCCTCCTTTTTTTTTTTTTTTTTTTTAAACTTGCAAGCGACCTAACATTTGTTGGACATGCACACGTCCGCGTCCGGCTTCTGCTGTAGTTTGTTTGCTTTCCCCTGAAGAGAGAGAGACCCGATGCTCTACGGAGGACTGAGTGGAACACAGCCCAGCTCCAGATCTAGATCCTTGGGGGCATTTGTTGGAAAGACACTGGGTGCCTCCTCCCCACCCCCAAAAAAAGAAGCAAACAAAGCTTTTTCGGAGTCTGAAAACTTTCTGTGTTTTTGAAAAACCGTTTGTTTCCGCTTTTACTGCATATTCAAGGAGGCAGGAAAGAGGCAAACATCCTTCCCTGCAGTAGGTAATGCTGCAAGCCGCCGGCCGCCAGCTAAGTGCGCTTCCCACAAGACCCTCAGTCTCGCCCCCAAACTCCCAAGATTTCAAACACCGGGCATGCGTTTCCATTTTTTTTCTTTTTCAAAATCCAATTTTAAGAGGAGACCAGGGATGGGGATGTGGGGGTTACAGCTATCATAGAGGACCTAGGAACTATTCCGGCTGCAACTGGGTTATCAAGAAGACAAACCGCGCCACCTGTCGGGTATCTGTCCAGTGCAGAAATAAACAAACGTCCTGAGAGGACAAGCGGGATCTCGGTATTTCAACTTCCCAGGAGAGCGCAAACTGTCAGCCAGAGAAGTCAAAGTTTGCAGACAGGCACACAGAGATGCAGTCTGAAATGTAGTTCGAAGGAAAAGGGTGAACTACGTGCGTTCAGTTAGCTCCGCGGGGTGGAATGGAATTTATCACCATCTTTGACTACCAATTGAGCCCAGTTTTTGTTCTTTACAGCACCCGCGTCATCCCATCCACACGTGTCTCTTCGGGTGGCAGGAGGCTCGAGTGACGACTCAGAAGTCCCTTTGGGCGCGTTTCTCGGTTGTGTCCCCATCTTCATTTACCTGGCGCTGGCGAGAGAGCGAGCAAACCAGCCAGCCAGCACCGTCTCCCGGGTACCGCGGCCCCGCCCACGCGGCTCCACAGCGCTCCCTCGTGGCGGCCGCCTGCGCATCACCGGCCGCTCTCAATGCTCGCCGGTGCCAGCAGTTCCCGCGGTTCCTCCCTCTCGAGTGTGATCCTCGAGCTGCTGGCGCTGCGGGACCTGCTGGCATCGCCAGCCTTGCCAGCATCGTGTCTCTGCGGTCCCCTCTCCCTCCAGGCCCCCTCCTTCTGCGCGGCCGCGCATCCACTCCCTCCTCTCCAGCTCTCCCAGGCTCACTCGCACCGAAGACTGGAGACTTGCACGCCCAGTCGTTTAAGTGGGAACAGCTCCAGCCCCGCCAGCTGCAGCCAAGGCGAGAACTTCACAAGCAGCGCAGGTTGGGTCGCTGAGGCAGGAGTTGCACCACCAGCGAGAAGGTCCTGAGCAGCATGGCCCGGAGAAGAGCCTTCCCTGCTTTCGTGCTCCGGCTCTGGAGCATCCTACCTTGCCTGCTCCTGCTACGAGCGGATGCAGGGCAGCCGCCAGAGGAGAGCTTGTACCTGTGGATCGACGCCCATCAGGCCAGAGTACTCATAGGTAAGGTCCGGCGTCTGCACCTTCTCGGTGGTCCTCGGTTTCTCCCTTAGAGCAGAGACACGTGCACTGAGTGTATTTTAAAACAACTTCAAGGGCTATTGCTCCCTCCTTTTAAAATCAGGATTCTCTATTTAGAGGCTTATGAGATTTTTCTTTAAAAAAAAAAAAAAAAAAAGCAAAGCCGACCCAACATTCCAATCCTGATGTTGCTAGTCCTGACTGCAGGGTTCTAACAGGAACCCAACATTAGCACAGGCTTACTCTACTGTGTGTTAGCAAGCGCGGTTCTTATCACAGACAGAGGGAAAAATAACTCTGATACTGTTGTTGGTATCAAAGGCAGGTGCTCTATGAAAAGCAGTGACCTTTCTGCATGAAACGTCTGTTTCTTGGAAACGCTACTAGTTTGATAAGTTTGTTTACTATTTATACAACAGGATTTGAAGAAGATATTCTGATTGTCTCGGAGGGGAAAATGGCCCCCTTTACACATGATTTCAGGAAAGCCCAACAACGAATGCCAGCCATTCCCGTCAATATCCACTCCATGAATTTTACCTGGCAAGCTTCAGGGCAGGTAAGTTCCACTAACAGAGGGGTAGGGAAAAAAATCACTCCTTTAGCATTTCTTCTCCCCGGTGGCACGCGGCAATAATAATAATAATAATAATAATAATAATAATAATAATAATGGTGTGTGGTGTAGTACAAATTACAATTTTATACAAGTAAGTTCTTGCCTGATTGCCAAAGCAAATAAGGGATCGATCAGTTCCAATGTATTTACAGTTGTCAAATAAGTGGAAAACTCTAAGGGTCAATGTGCTTACCATCACTATTTTAATAAGATTTGGTATCATGAGGCTTTGAGTATAAAGACTCCAACTATCTTTATCATAGTGTTTCTGTAATCATTGATATTAAAAACTTAATGGAGTATTTAGAAGATGTTCTATACTAAGTGAGACTCATTTGTGACGTGATGTATACTTCAAAAACAGAATGAGTTCATAGTTATTCATGACATACATTTTAAAAGGCTGACACGTTGAGTGTTGCAAATACTTCACATTTCTTGAAGAAGTTCAGAGACTCCAAAAGAGTAATATAAAATTATGAAAAATAAAGACTACTGATTTTCTGAAGGGACCATTCAAACTGTTTTCCTATGAACATAAAAGAAAAACTCAATCTATGTTACTGAAGCATTCCTCTTAGTACTTAACATGTAAGTGCCTTGTGTGTTTCCTTTTATAGATCTTCAGGACAATATTAATGTCCTCTTATTTGGGAAGGGTAGGGCATTTGTGTGACTTTAAAATTGTCTGGAGGACAAGTGTACATCATAAATTCTGCTCATTAGTTGGTAAAAATGTGTCTACTATGAAAACTATTGTAATTATAATTAACTGCACATTTTCAGGGTTTTTTTTTAATTCTAAAATTGCTTAAATAGCCATTTTCAAGAAGAATGCAATCAAGAAAACACTTTATAAAAAGCAACCATGCTAAATCAGGAAACCACTTTGGTTCTCCGTAATTGCCTATTACAGTGCACTCATGACCATTTCGGCTGACTTTTTATCCTCAAGTTTGCTCTATTTAAAAAAAATCTTTTAAAATAGATCACATCCAGACTGTCAATGTTCCTTCTGCTACATGTTCTCTCTCTCGCTCTCTCTCTCTCTCTCTCTCTCTCTCTCTCTCTCTCTCTCTCATTAAATGATGTTTGGTAGATCCAGGTCAGACGTTTAATGGTCCAGTTTGCACGGAGAGGTTGATTGAAGCCTCTGTTGTTCTTTTCCCTGCCTGCGATCCTCTCCTCGTAGATATTTTATGTGCAGTTTTGTTTGGTACATTGGGAAATCACTAATGATTAACTGGCCTTTCATGGTTTCCTTTTCTTTCACCCAAATCTGTTTGCTGGTGGTTGACCACTTGTCACCATGCTCAACAGTCTATATTTTAAAGATGCCTTTTCATAATAATGTTAGAAAGTAGTTTAACCCCCACCCCGCCAGATGAAAGGGGTTCATAATTGAAGAATGGTAGAAAATCCCAAGCTCCTAACACACACACACACACACACACACACACACACACACACACACACACACACACACACACACACCTAGAGAGAGAGAGAGAGAGAGAGAGAGAGAGAGAGAGAGAGAGAGAGATCAAAAATTAAAAGCAAAGACTTCAATTCCATGCCATCTCGTCTATTGCTTTTTAACATGCATATTAGCAAACCTGATTCACACAGTAGTCTCAGGACTGTTTTTGGAAGGGTTAAGGGAACCTGTAGAACCATCTAAGGATGGAATCTCTAGTATTTTGTTTCTTCCTGTTTAGGTGTTCACTCACTGTTTGGCTTATCTCTTTGGGCAGAACAACAGTTCGCCCTGGAGTAAGTTACTTTGTTCACTATGGAGAGATAACAATGTTACCCCTTAAGTAAGTTACTTTGTCCTCTATGGAGAGGTAAATCCAGGTCATTACACGCAATCTGAGTGTAGCCTGACTAGAATTTCACAATGCCAAAAGAAATGTGTTTTAAATCTTATTTAAATATAACTAATTTTGCTCCCTAAAATGTTGTGACTCCAGCAGCAAACAGTTTGACATGCCAGGGGAAGTTGAAGATGGGAAAAAAATAATGACTTCAATATCAATTAAGTATTTTGAGAGGCATCCACAGCTACAGCCAAACCACATCACAACATGAAAAATGAAAAGTTTATCCTATTATCTAGTTATTCAATCCAAATGATATCAAACACTTAGGCATTTCAACACTGCAGAAATGAAACATATCTGATTAATTAAATTTTAAGCTGTGGCTCTTTTAGTAACATGTAGACAACGTTTTTGTTGTTTTTGTTTTTGTTTTAAGATAGAAGACCCAGTTAAAACAATAGGCGATCATGTATTTCTAGGAAGTTTTGAGTCCAATCACCAAAAGTGTTGAGAGCTATTTAAAGCCTATCCCACTGTCAACTTCAGAGAAGTTCAAGGAGCAACTACAGTGATCTTCATTTTCCCGTAGGGAATCGATCAGATGTTTTGCAGGTGTTTTCGGTATGTGGGAAATTGTGCAGACTCTCATGTTGAATAAGTACATGGGATGCCAAACCAGACAGGCTGACTCTGGTGAGGAAAAGCTCAAAGGCAACCTCTCAGTGAGACAGTTTATTTCCAGAAACAAATCTTAAGAAAATTGAATACACAAATCCACAGTTCGCTGAGAAGTCACTTAGAGGCCCAGCTCTCACAGCAGCATGTGATGAAGCAACAGATATTTTCGGCATCACGGGACACCATGGGAAAAATTTTTAGTAACAGATTAGTCTGTGATATAGCACCTTTGTTTGATTTTGTCACAGGCAAATCCATTTGGTCAGCTTCCAATCTTTGAAAGCATAATCAGTGTCATAGAGGGACTGGGATATTCAGTTTCCCCAGCAGTGGGCATGTGCTGATCTGTCATCTAAAAACTAATTTCATATTAGACCTGTGTTAATGGATGAGTTTGTGTTGGGTGAGTTTAAATCACATTGGATGAGTTTAAAATTGTATGATGTTCTATGTTATAAACACTTCGTCAATATCAACATCCTGTATCATCTTCGTACTACACATCATCAATATCTATTATCCCATATCATTTCTGCACTACACATTACTCATGGAAACGGCAGAAGAGGTGGTTTTCATAGGCAGTCATCTATGGAGGTCGGGTATCTCGCTAGTGTTTATATGGTCTTCCTAGCTTCTGAGGTCCTCAAAAAACAGGTTTTTGAAGTCTTCCCTGCCTGAAATCCTTCTACCTGAATTTCTTTTCTCTCTTATTTATTTTTTTCTTTCTTTCTTTTGGTTAGGTGGGTAGGTGGGAACGTTTGCCCTGCTTCCCCTTCCATATTAAACCTGTTTTGTGGCCTGCCTTTTCTAACATCGTTTGGCTGGGAAGAGTTTCCATTGAGAAAGGCTTAGCTTAAAGGCTTTGCAGTCACGGAGAGGAAAGACCCTCACTGCTGGGTACAACTGCCTAACAGTTGTTATTCTTCAGCGAGCCCGGGCCTCACTCCTAGTCTCTAAATTTGAGGCAGGCAGAGACCATAAACAACCATTTTTGGCTTTCTAAATTAGGCTCTAATTAAACATTTTATTTGGAAAATAACACTTCCTAAACCCCAAGGCTTTCAAGTAAAAATTTTAATGGGAAGTTTCGTTAGACAAATCTGAACTCTAACTTTAGGACATTGATGCTGAGTTCCACATGAACGAATCTGGTGTAAGGCCAAAATGTTTTATGGATGCAACTCCTATGAGTATAGATGAGATCTTCATATGTAAGGCTGGTACAGACTTGATCTTTTAGTGAAAGCATAGCCTATTACCTGCAGTAACACGAGGGCACTGGGACACTAGGAATCTAGTACTTAGTGAGGTTTATTGTTTGTTGTTAGTTTTGAATGCATCTATATTTTTTAAAAGATTTATTTATTCTATATAAGTACACTGTAGCTGACTTCAGACACACCAGAAGAGGGTGTCAGATCCCATTACAGATGGTTGTGAGCCACCATGTTGTTGCTGGGAATTGAACTCAGGACCTCGGGAAGAGCAGTCAGTGCTCTTAACCACGGAGCCATCTCTCCAGCCCCAAGGATGCATCTATTTTTATGTTATTTTTTTCTTTACTTTTTCTTTTCTTTCTTTCTTTTTTCTTTTGCACAGTTGATAAATTCATACTGAGCCATTCATCCTGATTTTCCATTCTTATTATGGCCAAAAGCCTGAATTTCTTAGTTGGATGATGAAGTCTGGGGTGAGATTGCTGTCTGAGGACTAGGGATTCTTTGGGTGAAGATAACCAATCAATATGAATTTCCAATCTATCACCCGAATTCCGGAGAAAGCTCTAACCCTCACTATTGGCAGGTCTAGATCTGAGAGGAAGCTTTTGGTAATGTGGTTTTGTTGAGCTCTTACAGCCACTAGAAGCCCACAGTGTAGCTTCATTTTCACAATATTTTAAGATATCTACTGTCCAGGGGGATGTGTGTATTTTAGAGGACTTGAGTTTATCAGGCTGAACCGCATGCTTCTTTGTGGTTTTTAATTTATTTATTATGTCTGCATGGTGTGTGCACACATGACACCTGGGCGAGAGCCAGAGGACAATGTACCCAGTCTCTTCTTTATTCCCGTGAGACATGATCTCTCTTAGACCCCAGAACTAGGCTAACAGCCAGCATGCCCCAGCAATCCCGTCTCCACCCAGCACACACAAGCACACCTGGCTTTTTACATGCATTCTGAAGATTATAGTTCGGGGCCTCATGTTTCTGCAACAAACATTGCTCACACTGACCCCCTCCTCGGCCCCCTCCTCTGTGCTTAGACATGTCCATCAAGAATAGAAAACATTAAACTGGATAAATCACTCAGTAGCCAAAGCACCTGATGCAAACAGTTTTGGGGTCAGTCCCCCACGTTACCCAGAGCTACAAGAATATATAATAAATACGCTGAGATGGCAGTGTGTCGAAGGAAACATTTCTAGCGTGGAGACTTAATTATAACTGAATTGATGATCCTCATCGGCTCCCTATCAACTAAAACCAGTCTTGAATGATTGAAATCTGATAAAAAAAATAACAATGGTGACTAAAATGGTACACAGAAAGCAGGAGATCTTTGTCTGGGCTGGCTTTATAAATGAATCCAGTCGGTCACACCCAAATTCAGCTGTTAAGTGGGGAAAGCAGCACTAAAAAGGAGCACACCCACTCGCTCATGAGCACACACCACACACACACACACACACACACACACACACACACACAAAACAAAAAAATCACAAACCACAAAGGAGCGCATTTATGCAGTTCAGCTGGACACACTCAAGTCCTCTAAAATATACACACACACACCCCAGGACAGTAGACATCTTAAAATATTGTGAAAAATGAAACTACATTACCTGGGAACAACCCAGGCCATTTCTCCAACTTGCCAACTCTGGCGTTGGTTAATTTTGTTAAGGATCAGAATGATTGATTGTACTGCTGGGTTTCAGTAACCAACTGGATGGTCTGCTCCATCAGTCATGTGCTGTTGCCATGACAGAGAACCTCTGCTCCCAAGGCAGTGTTGACACGAAACCACACTGGTTCCATTAAATTTTTCTGCCAGTTGGCTGTCTCAAGTTCCCCATTAGAGTAGCTGCGTTCCAAAGATATGTAATGAAGTGGGCTTCCTCTTTGACAAAAATCAGAGAATAGCCACTGTGTGTGTGTGTGTGAATTTTAATTCAAGAGCATCCCTTTCATCTTCAAAAGTCCTTGCCCTAGCCTCACCACCACAAGAACACGCTTAAGACCCCCCTGGAACCCCACATTTATAGTAATACTATTATTTCAGTCCCTAGATCTCTCTCTGCATTTTCTCCTATGGGAGCTAGGATTGTTTTAGTAGCCAGCTCCAACCCAGTGGGTTCCATACCTTGGTACTCCTGGGATTTGTAATCAAACATAATGTGTCTTTCCATCGCCAAACGAAGGAAATACCTTGTTTTCTGACCACTGTTGCACGATTTCAAAAAGGGAACGTGGCTATGTTTACATACCACGGGCATGCTATTTTAAAGGAGGTACGCATCTCGAAAGGACAGCTTTAAACCTTTAGTGTTAAGATTCTGCTCTGCCCCGGTCTTTTACGCTGTGCTGTGGACATGCCACTGGGGATCAAAGAGTAAGTGCAGAAAGCCCATTTCATTTAGCAAATCGGGCATATGCCAGCCATCTGTCGCAGGGCTGATAGAAAACAGCAGTTGGTTCCTCAAACTTGAGCCAGAAAAAGGGGGAGGGGCTTTATTGCTTAGAGGGGATGAGTTACAAGGTACCTTGCAAGCCACATCTGGTTCTGTAGAGGTCTACATGGCATAAATGTAAACTCCGTTAGGTCTCTCTTCCACAGCAGTGTAAAAGCACGTAAACAAACGCTCCACTGATAGCCTTTCTGCTTAGTCCCTCTCTGATTTGCTGGCACAAATAAAAGGTGTTTTAAATTCCCATGGTGAGGCATGTAGGTCTTTTGTTTTAGGTTGAGCTCATTTAACCTGCCTGTCTCCCGATAACTCAGTGGATGTTTTGAGGAAACATCCGTGGGGAAGCTGAGTTTATGACAGCGGCTCTCACTCTGTGGTCCGAGGATGCCTCAGTGAACCAGGGCCTTGCTGACAGTAGTGGTTTAGCCAACTCACTCCAGTGACGTGCGAGCAACACGGTTACACGTCCAGGGAGCCGAAGGGATAGGCATTGTCCTCACGTGTAGCCTTTCCTTCTGACTCAAGCACCGTCAGACACAGGGCACAAAACCAGGGAGGACGTCACAGCAAGGGGTTTGGCGGTATATCCCTCACTGCACCGTAAGACTCAGATGAGGTTGGAAAGCACAGGCTTGACTGGGATCCAAAGAGATCCACGCCTTCTCCTAGTGAGGAAGGAGGCTCTCTAAGCAGGGGCTGTGTGAGTTACTTCCCTGAATGATTGGTCACTAAGAAAAGCCCTAAGAGTTAGGATAGCCCAGTGCTTGGTGGTCCTGAAGGGGAAGGCATGCTTCCTGTGATGGTCGTGTGGCACCCTAACCCTCATCTGCGGGTAGTGGGTATCTAATGAGGAGGAATTAAAAGGTCAAAAGACGGAGAGGGATCTGGGTGCAATCCGCTTGCTCTTCCTGCGAGAGAGCGTGCTCGTTGCCTTGCACATTCACGCCGGGGATGCTTTGTTCTTCCTGTATGTGTCGAGTGGTTGATGTCTCCTCCATCGCTTACATTCAGCTCTGCTTTTTGTAGATGCCTCTGGCAGGATTAGTGGTAAGTTCTCTCTTTTCGATCTTTCTTCCTCCTTGTACCCACTGACTTTGGTGGTTTGGACATGAAACTCTAAAAATGCCTTCTACAAGCCCAGAGAGGTGGCTCAGTGGTTAAGGGCAGATGCTGCTTTCCCAGAGGACCCAGATTTGCTTCCGAGCACCCACATGGTGGCTCACAAATGTCTTCAACTCCATTTCCAGGGCATTCTACACCCTCTGCTGACCTCCGTAACATGTAGTACACATACATACATACATACATACATACATACATATACATACACACATACATACATACATATACACATATACATACATATACACACATACATATACACACATACATATATACATACATATACACATACATACATACATACACACACATGCATACATACATACACACATACATACATATATACATACACACATACATACACACACATACATAAATAAATACATACATACATATACACACACATACATACATACATGATACATACATTCAGGCAACACTCATATACATAAGATAGAAATAAAGCTTTAGAAATAGCTTTTTAAGGGACTAGAACTTAAGAAATGAATTTAATTTCCTAATGGAGTCTCAGCTTTGAATACACCACAAAGGGCTTATATAAGGAAACCAGTAGGTTAATTTGAAGAAAACAAGTGGGTTAGCTTGCCTTTTCAATCCCTACAAGTACCCTATAAATATAAACGGAAGTAAACACAGGACTGTAATCAAGTTTGGTTGGTGGCCTTCCCATTCGAAGAAAAGGAAGTTAGACACTGTGGGTTTATTTAACATATGCTTGATTCTCCTAATATTTACTTTTCTTTTAAATTCCATTATTGCTTAAAACACAGTAAAAATCACAGGATTACTCCTCTTTGTCCCCATTTTCCTCAGACAGACATGGAGAGTCAGTTTTCTGAGCTTTCTTTGGGATTTTATGGATGTCTGAGTCAATGTTCTACTGCTGTGAAGTGACACCAGGACCACGGCAACCCTCTTTTTTTTTTTTTTCTTTTTTTTTCGGAGCTGGGGACCGAGGCAACCCTCTTCTTCTTCTTCTTTTTTTTTTTTCTTTTTCTTTTTCTTTTTCTTTTTTTCGGAGCTGGGAACCGAACCCAGGACCTTGCACTTGCTAGGCAAGCGCCCTGCCACTGAGCTAAATCCCCAACCCCGGCAACCCTATTCTTAAATTTATCTTTTTTTTTTTTGATTTGTTGTGGACTTCAAATCATGTACCCCAATCTCCATCCCTTCATACCCACCTTCCACCCTTGCAGCCTCCCCGCCCCTCACAATGAAAACGATCTCCTTGTGAAAGCTGTGGTGTGTCACAGTGAGTCCCACAGGAACCCCTTTTGTTTATGCTTCTTTACTTGTAAATGTTCACTGCAATGAGTTATTGGTCTGGTTCAAGCCTCTGGCTTCTCCTACACCATCAAGACTGGATCCTCACTGGGACTCCTCTCAGATATTCTGTTGTTGTCCTGCGTCATGGAGATCCTGCAGCTTAGGATCTGTAGGACCCGCCCTTTCTCGTGCCCCAGCAGTTCACAGATGGGGTTGATGTTGGGGTGGGGCCAACTCAAGGCCTAGATCTGAGCTTGGGTGGAATCTACGCCAGTCAGTCCATTAGCTCTCCCACACTCACACCCTCAGGACTGGCTCACATGCAAACCCTGAGACCAGGGCCAGCCTCACTGTTTCCTGGTCAGGGTGGGGGTGGGGGGCAGCTCTCCTGAGGGGTAGGGCCAGCTCTCCTGCTCTCACAACCCCAGGACCAGCTCTCCCATGATGCCCAAGAGAGGGGTGGGGCCTCAGATGCAATGGACCCAGGTGCAGTCCAGGCAGGAACATCTGCCTGGCCCTTGGTGGTAACACAGCCCTGCTACTTCAGGGCCAGGGACCCAGACATGGCCCTCAGGGGCAGCACATGCCAGGAGCTCACCCTCACTGTAGGCAGCATCCTCAGCTACTCAGCATGCTCGAGTCTTTAGTTCCACCTTTCTTAATTGCCATATAACCTTCTGCTTCTCTTTCTCTTCGTCTCTGTACCACTTGCTTGTTCATCACGCCAGGGGCCTGCGGCTGTCTGGAGTCGTCTCAGGAGCGTGATGCCCTACCTATGCCGTGTGGCAGAGGTGACCTCAGATGTGGTCTGCCCACCCGGAGCTTGAGGTGCCGCACTAGGGGTCATCGTTGGCTTGCTCCCTGTCCAGGCCTTGTGGCACTGGGCTTGGGCGGTCACGTGGCAACTTTTATAAAGGAAAGCATTTAATTGGGGCTGGTTTAGTCCATTCTCATGGCAGGAGCATAACAGCACACAGGTACACAGACATGATTCTGGAGAAGGAGCTGAGAGTTCTACATCCAGATCCACAGGCAGCAGGAAGAGAGGACACTGGGCTTGGCTTGAGCATTTAAAATCCCAAAGCCCTCCCCCAGTGACACATTTCCTCCAGCAAGGCCACGCCCACTTCAAAAGGCCACGCCTCCTAAGCCCTGTCAAGTAGCACCACTCCCTAATGACTAAACATTTAAAACAGTGATCCTATGGGGAGCATCCCTATTCAAATTAGAATAGTAGATGAATTTGATGAAAGAATCTTATAAATGATCAAGGGATATTTAAAATCCAATCCCCTGAGTAAAATCTCACAGAGGCACAGGGATAAGTGCTTACGTTACCAATGTGGGAAAGCAGAGACTATGTAGTCTCTGTGTCTTATCCAGAACTTAGAGCATGCTTTGTAAGAAACACAGGATCAAGAGCCCTCAAGAAAATAGCATCCAGGGGTTGGGGATTTAGCTCAGTGGTAGAGCGCTTGCCTAGCAAGCGAAGCAAGGCCCTGGGTTCGGTCCCCAGCTCGGGGGGGAAAAAAAAGAAAAAAGAAAAAAAAATAGCATCCAATTAGGAAGGCAGACATGTTACATTGATGGCGCACGGAATGTGGAGCATGGGGTTGCAGAAGGAATTATGTGACTGCAGAGAATCGTAAAACAATATCTGACTACTGAACTAATTGAGCAAAAATAGGCAAATGAACAGCCTGGGGCGAGACATCGACAGACATGTGGTCACCTGGGTCTCTGGTTCTCTGGATGGCTAACGTGGGCTGTACAGTGTAGGAAGTGGAACAGGAAGTGATCCTAGATGACTCCATCAAGTCACAGCCTCTGGGACTTGGTCCATAGACAATGGCTAACCAGTCACTGGAAACACAGAGTACTGAATATCCTCAGACTATGTTGATATCAGGTTGAGGAGCACTCAACTGCAAAGACATCTGGGAGCAAAGGAGAAGACTGTGGATGGAGAGGAGGGAAATACACTGGAGAAAGATTTGGGCAATTAAACTCTGAAAGTCATAGTGCTGGGAATAAGGAGTCACTTCCTCTTTGCTCTACTGTCAGCCTTTCTGTCACACACACACAACATGTGCACACACATACACAGATATATGCATACAGACACAGACACACACACACACAAAACATGTGCACACACATATACAGATACATACATACATACAGACAGACACACATACACACAAAACATGTGCACACACATATACAGAGACAGACTGACAGACAGACAGACAGACACACACACACACACACACACACACACACACACACAAAATGCACATGCATGGACACATACTACCCCTAAATGCCTGTCTTTCCTACCTCAGGACTTTTGTTCCTAAAATTCCTTTTGCTTAGAATGTACTTCCTGCAGAATTCTGTGTAGCCCTTACACTTTTGACCCCTATTTATACCTCTGATAAAATAGCACCGCCTCAGAGAAACTTTCCTAAAATAGCCATTACACGGTGCCCTATATTCTGGGTACTCCTTCTCAGCTTAGAATGATGGAGACCCTTGGTTACATTTGGCTTTAACTGCCTGGCTCTCTGTCCCATGTGAGCTCGTGAGAATAAGAACTCTGTTTTGTTTACTGCGTGTCTCCTGATGCCAGGACATCCTGGTTCCTAGCTCACAGTTGACAATTCTATGTTGGACAAATAAAGGAGGCATGTCTAATTATTACTGTCCTTCCACAGATAAGGCAATCCAGTCACAGAGGAGCCAACACTACTCCACTAATAACTAACAGAGTCAGGATTTATACCCAGACCCTTTAGGAAAGTACCTGAACTTCGCTAAAGTTTAGGAAAACAGCACTATGTCCCCAGAGCTTGGGGAGCACAGAGGGCGAAGCAGCTGGTTTGGGATGGGGGAACAGGGTATGACTTAACAATGGAAAAGATGCTCATGGAACTGAGCAGTTGGGGAGGAGTGGGGCTTAGAGGAAGCGCCGGCATAGGGAGAGTCAGAGGGGTTGCAGAAGTGCATTCTGGGAGAGAAGTACACACTGTCTGGATTTAGCATATGGAAGAGAGAATACTCAGTGTGGGAGGGGTACATGGAGGAGGACATGAGACAAGTCATTTGGTCAAGGCAAGAAACACTGGAGCTGTAGGAGAGGTCACATGGCCCATCTGTGTTCTGGTGAGTGTGGTTTCAGTCCCATCTAAACCCTACCAAGTTCTCTAGCATGAGTCTATCCCTACAGTAAAACATCTCTACCCAGCGAAGATAATGACATCTTTATACAGAACAAACCATCTATCTCCAGTTTTAGAAGCCACCAGAATTCTTTCCTCTAGCAAGGTTGTATTTATTGTTGTTTCAAAGGACTCACTTTTAAAATTCTGTGTCAAGAATAATAGTCATTAGTGGCCTAGAAGGTAGCATAGTAACAGACAGCTTCCCTGGCATCCACAAGGCCCTGGGTTCATCCCCAACACCCAGAGAAACAGAAGCCAATCCTTACCACAGCCTCAGTCAGGTGCTCTCCTGAACCGTTTATGAATTCCCACTCACAGAATCCTCACAACACCTCTAGGGTTCTGTACTAGCTGTTATTATTGTCATGATTGTCATAAAATACCTGAAGAAGCAACTCGGGAAGAAGCTTTGTTTTGTCTCATGGCTCAGAAGGCCTGGTGGAGTCTCTGGTGATGGAAGCCCTTCCCATCTTGGCGTATCTGGAGCAGAGGGGTAGAGTTGCAACCAGAAGAAAATACCACCTTAAAGGCCCACCCCCTGCAACCCACGTCTACTAGCTACTCCACAGTTTTAAGTGTTCTACAAGGTCCTGAAATAGAACTGCCAGGTAGGGACTAGGTATTCAACCCAGAGCCCGCGGGGGAGCTTAGACACTCAAAGCACTACAGGTAGGTGGCGTTGCTCTCCCCAGTCTACAAGAAGGAAAGGCCAGTAGTCAAGCTATTGATCAAACGCACACTGCTAAGAATACGCCTGGGAATTAGAAGTGTAAAAACATTCTGCGTGCTCCAGGAGCCTTCCTCAAATCTGTTCTATTCGTTCCAAAAATCAACAGTTCAAAGAACACAGTAATGCTCCCTGTATCGAAGTACAGGAATCATAAATTTCGATCAATGCAATTGCCTTCAAGAGAGGAAAGATGCTGGCATTTCTGAGGCAAATGTAACAATGGTGATGTGTCCTCTGGGTCAACATGGATAAAATGAGCTCTCCCTGTTCAGAGAAAGTCCTTTCATCTGATTGGCGGAGAACTCCAAATGAGCCATCTGTGTTTCCACAGATGTCCTGAGGGAGGTGCTATGAGGGCTTAACCCCAGAGGACTTTTTGCTACCATTCGGGCACATTAACAAGCATGTATATCTTAGAGGTGACATTGCTAAGCAGGCAAGATCTGAGTGGCATCTGGAAAGACGCAGAGTGGTCAAGGCAAGGAGGTCAAGACAGGAAGTGGTCAAGGCAAGGATTGTTAGATGGACACTCAATCTATCGTGAAGAGCACGTGGGAAGGTACACAGACATGAGAATCATTGGTGTATTTGCAAAATAACCATTATTATTAGTGGTTAGAGTGTAAAGAATAGAAACTGGGGATCGTGGGTCTAAAAACGTAAGTTTAAGAAGGTTATGATAGTTATTCGCATGCCAAAGTTAACATTATTTTATAGACGATGAATGGGGAGTCACTGAAAATTTAAAAGCAAATGATGTCTGAGTGAGGGATAGAGGTTGATAGGTTGAAGTTTGACTGGAGGTTTGGGGCCACTTTGGGAATTATTCGATGAGCGTCCACACTCAAAGTAAGGAGATCCAGGTAGGGCATGAAGGGAAGGATGGGTTCCTCTCCTTCTTGGTCAGTATAAGTAACTGCACATGATATTAATGGAAGTAAGGGACTAGAAGATGAATTAGTGGATGGCAGTGTAGTTAGAGGAGCGAGCATTGGAGATGCAAAGACAATTAGATTCCATGGGAAACTGCGGGTATTTCCCACACCAGAGCACACAGTCCGGTAGACACTCGAGATTTTGAATCTAGAGCTAAGACGGGATGTGAATGACAGAAATACCGAGTTTTGAAGTTTAACTCTTTCCTGTCCCCTTTCCTTCTTCCTCAAGTCAATATTTACTAAGGTTCTACCTAATGCCTGAACCTGTGACCAACACTGAAAAGACTGGAGTGAGCTCAATGTAAAGCTTGCTCTGCAGAAGCACACGGTCCAGCATGGAAACAGGTGTGACCCCAAATAACAGCAGTGCACTCTCTGACAGCTTGTAATTGCAGGACGAGCAAGGCACAGGAAAGTCCTAGGGAGGGAGTCTCAGCCCAGTAGAGAGGGCGAGCTAAGCTCTACAAGACACTACCTGGAGCACACAGCATGTGGAGCACAGTCTGCTCCCCTTGGTGACTCGTATGTCCTTGAGCCTTGTGGACTCTGCCTTCCACCTGCCACAACCATTTGGACTGGGGTCTGACTAAGATCACCATTATTGCTTGGTGGCAGAGCAAATCAACTCTCCTAGGCAAACCACCTGGAAATACTCATGATAAACCACTTTGTGGGAGTCAAAGATGAGCCTGAACAAACTTGGTACGCTGCTTGTTCCTAGGACTGCTCCAGGATTGGCCATGGCTGTGCCACCAGGAGGATTTGCCTCTGGCACTATCCAAGGGAAACCTTTTTCTTTCAATGACAGCCAGATGATCCCCTGCAGACTCGTAGAATATTCCGGTGTTTGGTCTTTCAGTACTTAGTGAAGTCATTAAACCATTAAAATTCACTTTAATTTTATTAATTAAGCAACATTTGTTAATTACTCATAATTAATTGCTCATTCATTAATAATTAATAATATTAATTTCTACTTCCATTTAGAAGTTGATTAAGACTGAAGATTGTGTTTATGTTGTTATCATTTCAGGCAATGCGAACTATTTCTTGGGGGTGTATTTCCTACCTCAACACCTTTTGAGGCTTGAGTACCTTCTGGCTAATAGACCCCTAAGAGTGTTGGATTGTGGGTGTTACCCATTTTAGTAACTCATTAACATTTTAGTTAGGCATTGGAAGACCAAATTTATCAAAGTTATGCCACCCCTGTTATTACAGCTCATGATATAGTCAAGAGCTGATTGCCACCAAAGAAGGGAAGGATTTCATCACATATTAGTGGCCTCTTTCTTTGGTTTAAACAGTGCTTGGGTTGAAGGAGGAATCAAGTTCAAGGTCATCTCTCCACTTGGTGTTTGCTTTGCCTTTTCGGTCTATAGGGTTAGAAGGAGCCATTTAGTTGCTGGAGGAGGTTGGAGGGCTCTTCCAACCTTATCCGAAGTATTAGAGAACTCTGCACTTAGCCTCTGATGGAACATGCCCAGTGGCAAGGCACTCACGAAGACATGGTTTTTAAAAGAATCTTTTTTGGGCTAACCACAGTTGCTTTTCATAAAAACCCACAGTCTGTCTTCCCACTACAACCTGAATATCTCTAAATTCTACAGCAATGGGGCTCAACCTGTGGGGGTGCAACCCACTTGGGGGTCGAGAGGTTGGATGACCCTTTCACAGGGGTTGCCTAAGACAATCTGGAGAAAAAAATATATTGGCATCACAAGTCATAACAGTAGCAAAATCACAGTTGGGAAGTAGCAACAAAAATGATTTTATGGTTGGGGGGTCACAATGACATGAGAAACTGTGTTAAAGGGTCGCAGCGTTAGGATAGTTGAGAACCACTGATGTAGAGAGTCCTGAGTGAATTTATGCTCTCAAGTTATCTCACTTGCTCTTCTTCCTGAGCAATGACCTGGTAGTTACTATGGCTACACAAAGCCCACCCCAGATAGGGCTAGTTTGACCCCTTGCCATGGTGCCAGGTTGCTTCCCCGGCCTGGGCAATCAGTCCATACTCTTTAAGCAGTGATCACACAGCAGGTCAAGCTGTGAAAGCCAGGCTAAATTCTTCACAGGTCTTGGGCCACAGGGCAATTTGCCATTCTGTGAGAAAAAGTGAGGGACCTATCCCTTTCCATTGAGTTTTGTCTCTTGGTGCCTTAGACCCCGATCCTGCAGCTTGGGTCTCCTTAGATGTCTAGTCACAGCATTTGAGCCAGACCTTAAATTCCTTCAGTGACCTTTGTCTCTATTTTCCAGGCAACTTCATAAAAAGTTCTACCTTTCTGTGCATGCTAGAAGGTGTCACAGACAACCAGAAGCACCAGATCCCAATCAGGGCTCTGCTAGGATGCCTGGGTGGGTCCCATCTAAAATTCCTCATTTTCCAGAGTCTGTGGGTTAAAATTTAACCTCTTTCTCATTTGAGACCAGACCATAGGCTCACATTCCCTTCTCTGTGCCAAACTTGCTACACCATGTAATCAGGTTTATATTTCTTCAACGTCAACTTGTATATTTTTATGCAAATACAACGTTCTCCCAGGATAGAATTTACTAGGACTTTACTCTGATAAGCAAAGAGTTGCTTTGATAGAGTTAGAGATTAGCTTATACAATTTTGAAAGCATATTTTTGCTGTGTAATATTTCGGTGATCAAGAAGAAGGGGAGTGCTAGAGAGATGGCTCAGTGGTTAAGAACACTGGCTGATTCTGCAGAAGGAACCAGGTTTGATTCCCATCATTCATGAGGTAGCTTACAACCATCTGTAACTCCAGGCCAGGGCCTCTGAGACTTTCTTCTGGCTTCCACGTGCACCAGACATGCATGTGGTGCACAGACATACATGCACACAAAACACCCATACATATAAAATAAAAGTAAATAAATCTTTTAAGAGGAGGAGGAGGAGCCATGGAAGAAAAAGGAGGAGGGGAAAACAGACGAAAATGACTTAGAGCCATTTTTTATCTAATTTACTTCCCACAAACATATTATTATCCCTACTTCTCAAAATGAGAACTAAGTCCCCACCAGGTTAGATGATGCACCTGAGGCTGCAGCTAGCAAGCAGTAGAACCAAGATATACAACCAGGTAGTCAAAACCCACGATGAAATTGCAGTTTGTACTCTTAAAGTCATTATTTTCCCTAATCTGTTTTTATTTGAATATCATATTGCACTCATATACAGCATATCCTATTGTATGCTGTGAGGCATGGTTTTAAGTGAGCACCCTGACAAAGAGATTTTAATAACTTGGCTGATGATTTACTCGAGTTTGCCAGTTTTAGAATAGCAAAGCCAATTTAAAAGTTTTGTAGGAACACCTTATAAGGAACACCTGTCAATAAAAATGCCGATGGCCAATGAGCTGAGGCAGGAAGCAGGAGGTGGGACACTGGCAGGAAGAGAGAGGATTCTGGGAAATGGTGAGCGACTGAAAGGAGACGCTGGACAGGAAGGCCGGAGAGAGCAGCAGGGAGTCAGACGGAAGTAGACTAACAGGTAGATTAACTGGGAGACACTGAGGGAGATGTTGAGGAGACTCGAAGGAAGAAGCTAGACCGAACTGAAAAGAGAGAACCAAGTGGTAGACATAGAATAGTTTGAATGGGTTACGTAAATTACGAGCTAAATCAGGGAATGAGCCAAAGCTTATAGCCTAGGCATTTATTAGTAAATAGTCTCAGAGTCGTCACTCCACGAGCCGAAGCTAGGAAAGGAAAACTTGGAATTTAATTTTTACAAAATGTATTTTGCTTATTTTATGTTTGTATATGGGGTCAGGGGCAAGCTCCGGGGTATGTGTGGAGGTCAGAGCACAATTTTCAGGAGTCAGTTTTCTTCCTCCACAAGGCGGGACCTGGGAATGGAACTCAGGTGGTCAGGCTTGGTAGCAAGCGCCTTTACTCTGGAGAGTAAAGCGATCTTGTTGGGCAGGATGTCAAAGTCAATGATTTCCAGTGACCTAATTTTATCATGATACTAACAAGTGACTTTTATTGGGCATTGAGTGAGCTAAGCAATTTATCGGGATTGTTTCTCCTAATGCTTTAATCAATTCTGTGGGCTGGGAGTTTTACTTCTATCTCTTTACATTCAATGGGAGAAATGAATGAGGCCCATGGGAATTGTAATTGTCTGTAGGTCACACACTGGTCGCCTGTAGGAGCATGGGTCTGAACCCTGGCTGTCAGATGCCAAGTCATATGTATGCATAATTTCAGCATTTCATCGACACCCCATAAACATAGCACGGCTTGCTCTTCCAAGTAATTTCGATTTTGAGACAGGGTCTCGTGTAACCCAGGGTGGCCTTGAATTCAGTATATAGCTGGATTTCTTTCTGGTGCTCCTGCTTCTGTCTCCCAAGAGCAAGCAAGGATTACAAGTGTATGAATCTGGCTGTATGCAAAGCTGAAAACATCATGCTAAGGAAGTGCCTTATCAGCTGAACTATACCCCTTGCCCGCAAGTAAATCTTTTAGAAGTCAGTTTCCTTTGTAGTGATATCAGAGCACTTGAGAAAGATCTAGTTCAGAAGCCGAATGAAGGCATGGTCCACTCAGCTCCAGGATGGTTAACTGTCTAAAGATTTCTGTTTCACTGAGTAGTAACACCTTCCAGGCTTCTTCGATATCTGCAGCCTTGAGCTGGGGGTGTGGGGGGGGAGGCATTGTTGCATGTCCCATGCTGGGTGGGACCCGAGGAAACACTCATAATGATAAGGAGTTGATACATCTCTCTTTTTTTTAAAGTATGTATTTTATTTGTATGAGTACAACATAGCTGTCATCAGACCAGAAGAGGGCATCAGATCCCATTACAGATAGTCATGAGCCACCGTGTGGTTGCTGGGAATTGAACTCAGGACCTCTGGAAGAGCAGTCAGTGCTCTTCACCGCTGAGCCATCTCTCCAGCCCTCGAGGACTAGTTTTTTATCGTCTAAAATTCTCTGTGAAAATTTAGATATCCAAATACAAGGAATAACTGATAGTTGATCGTGAACGGAGTTTAGCCAGAAGAAATAGTTCAAACCTAGTGTTTAATAGTTGCACATCTTTGTATGATGCACAGAAGGTTTGTGTTTGTGATTTTATAGACATGCTTTTGCCTGCTGGCAGCGGGACTCAGTTGGTACAGTGCTTGCCACATTTGGAGGAAGGCCTCGGTTCAAGCTCCAGGACTTCAGAAAGCAGGCAGAGTGGCTTGTGCCTGTATGTCATGTCACAGCACCCAGATTCTACGAGTCCAAAGTTCAAGGTCACCTTCAGTTGCATGTTGACTTTGAAGCCAGCCTAAGCTACACAAGGCCCTATTTTTTTTTTTAAATAAAAACCAACAGGAGCCTACTTAATGAATATTATTTTAGTTACCAAATAACTTTTAGTTGAAAATCCAAGTGGAGTTCCATCCCATTTGATCTAAACAAAAACAATTGTCATTCATCTGGTTTTTCGTACTCAACAGTTCAGTCATTTTTAAGTTGTACTTTTTGTTCTCAACTCCTTGAAAAGCTTTTCCATCCTGAAGGCTTTGTGTGGATGGCATTTCTCTGTGGGAAATCGTCCTCTCTATGGAAAACACTGTATGTTAAGAGAGGGGACAGAATCTACTTGTGTGGGGAGGACACTGGGCCAGAAGTAAATTAGGCTAAGGGAGGAACTCAGGATGCTTGTATGAGCTCCAAACACATACCCTAGGGGAGGAGCAGAGTGTCTTTCATCTAGTCCACACATGGACATACTAGCAAAGAAGTATGATTGTTCATTTTATAGGTCAACTTGAATGGACCAGGAGGTGCCTAGATATGTGCCCAACATTACTGTGGGTGTGTCTTGGAGAATGTTTCTGGGTGGGAATTAAGTCAATAGGCTGAGTAGAACACATTGACCTTTCTAATGTGAACGGGCCCCATCCAATCCACTGATGGACGGTACCTGAAGACAGCCTACTTATAATTAGACAACAGTCATCACTCCCAGATTTTCTCCTTCAGGCTGAAACAAAATACTTGCTTCCTGGGACTCTAGTTACTGTCTTTCAGAATAAAATGACAGTGTGGGCTCCTTTAGGTCTTTAGCCTGACAGCTACATATTCTGGGATTCGGTAGTCTCTGCTTCATGTGAATTAATCACCTCTCCCTCTCTCTCTCTCTCTGTCTCTGTCTCTCTCTCTCTCTCTCTCTCTCTCTCTCTCTCTGTCTCTCTCTCTCTCTCTCTCTCTCTCTCTGTCTCTCTCTCTCTCTCTCTCTCTCTCTGTCTCTCTCTGTCTGTCTGTGTGTGTGTGTGTGTCTGTCTGTCTGTCTGTCTCTGTCTCGTTTCCTCTGACTCCTTTCCCTCTCTGTGTATATATATATATGTCTCTTTCTGTTTCTGTCTGTCTCTGGAGAGAGAGAGAGAGAGAGAGAGAGAGAGAGAGAGAGAGAGAGAGAGAGATCTCCTCTTAGTTCAATTTCTCTAGAGATCCTGAACAATAAACCCATTCAAAGATCACAGTAGCTGATCGAGCCTAAGTCTTGATTAACTTAACTTAAACTCTTGGGGCCTCATAGTCAAGTACTAAAATGAAATCGATAATTTACTTTTTTTTTGTTTGCAGGGACAGCAAAATACAGTCGCATAATGTGTACAAAGTGCTTGATACATAGTAGACACTGAGGAAGTGGGGTCTTTTCTTCTCTCTGTATTAATGAGCTGTTACAGCTAGGTGGGAGTCGTGGGGCCAGAGAGGCTGCCAGATCCCAAGCTGGGAGTGTGTTGGCAGGGTGCCCAAATTCCACTGTAAGTGAATGGCATCCTCCTCTCTGAACTCTGAATGTCACACTGAGCCTGCCTCAGGAGACCTGGCTTAGAGCCCAGCTCCCACACCCGCTATCTGGGACCTCAGACAAGTATTCCACTTTCTCTCTCATCTGTCGCATAAGGGGGTTTCTTTCTCTTCTAAAATGCCTCTGACTTCTTATTAGTCAGTGTCTTTTCTGCATTGTTCTTAGCCTTGCGTTTGAACTCAGATTATAATAGTAGAAACAGTCCAGACTGTACCATCACTTGTCAGAGTGATGAAATAAATCAGTGGTAACGTTTCCAAACACTGTTGGCCTACAGAATCTACTGAACTCTATTTGGACAACATTTATGCCCTGTATTAGCTTGGGTCCACTCCCACAGTTTGACTAATGAGATGACTTCAGGAGCTGAGCTCTAAGACAAGAAGACAGAGGAGTCTTATTATTAATATCCGTCCTTTAAAACCTTCCCCAAATCATACCTTCTTTGTAGATGCTCATATTTATTCCTGGCTTGGCTCTTTGCAAAGGACTAAGAACTCTAAGATTTTTCTTTCTGTTAAAAGACAGGCTTTCACATCTCTGCTTGTCTTTGTAATCATTGTAACTCGCAAAACCCATTACTCACTAGGAACACAAACTGAATCCCATTAGAGTGCCATCCTTGACTTCCGAAGCACAGCGTTTCTTTTGCCGGATCCTGATAAGTTCTTCCTCATTACTTTTTCCCCCATTATTAACTACTGCGTTTGTTCACTAAAAGCTTCTGGGAAATACAGAAAAAGAGAAAGAAGATGGAGGAAGGAAATCCTATGTGTGCAACTCACCTAGGAAAATGCTAATATGTTGGTGCTGGTCTGAGCAAAGTAGTAAGTCCCATCTTCTCTGTTGGTTGCCTAAGAATAGGGCTGCACTTTCCTTCGTATTTGCCAACATGCTTTTGTAAACTTCATTTTTAAATGGTTACTCTATATCCCATCGCATATGTAAACGTTCTCCCGTCTAAACTATTCATAACGTTTGACTATCGTAAATAACGTCACAAAGAACAGCACGTGTATGTGAAACTTTTTCCATATTGAGATTGCTTCCTTAGGACTAAATTTCAGAAGTGGAATTTCTGAGTCAAAGACTCCAGATCCACACATGGGCTTTTGGCCCACACATTACCACTGACCTTATAGTGGCTACTCCACATACTTCCAACAGAGTTATGAATGAAATGCTATTTTTCCTGTTCTTTCATGGCCTTAAAAGAAGCCCCCACAAGATGCTTCCCAACTGGTCCTGGTAGCTGTTGAGGCTTTTATTTTTCTTCAGACCTGGCAAGCCTGGCTCAGTAAGATTTTCCTGCTGTAGGGGGCAGCGAGCGATCAGTGTGTGGTAGGCAGTTCTCTCCCGTTAGACAAGGCTGTGGGTGTCCTTCAAGGTAAGAGGGCCTTAGAGCAGTGGTTCTCCACCTGTGACCCCTTTGAGGGTGGAACGACCCTTTCACTGGGGCCACATTTCAGGTACCCTGCATATCTGATATTTACGTTATGATTCATGACAGTAGTGGAATCACAGTGATGGAGTAGCCGTGGAAGGAGCAGTTTTAGGAAGGTTGGGAACCGCCGCTTTGGAAGGATGGTTATTACCTGTGAGCACAGGACTCGTTCAACAGATGCTGCGCTGCCGTCTACAAACAGAAAGGAGGCAGTAGGTGATTTCTAGTGTACAAAACGGGGCACTTTGAACTCACTAAGACGGCACGTTTTCTACTGGTTTTATTTTATATTTTTGTTACATTTTATTTTTGTACGTGAGCATGTGAGTGTGCCAGAGAGCAAGGGTGGATGACAAGTGTCTGGAGTCAGTTCTCTTCTCTATCGCATGCAGCCCTGGGGTCTTCAGACTGAGCCATCTCGCTGACCCCTTCACTAATTTTATCTTTATTTTAGGGCTTACTTATGTTATTTACATGTACAAATGTTTTGCCTACATATATGTAGGTGCATCATGTGTGTACCTGGTGCATGCAGAGATCAGAAGAGGGTTTGGAAATGGAACTTAGAAAATGAAACTCCTTTGGCTGTTGATGGCTATGTGGGTGCAGGGATCAAAAACTGCTTCTCTGCAAAATCGACGAGGGCTCTTAATTGCCATCTCTCCTGCTACCCCTTCTACTAATTTTAAACAGATGAATAAACCCTAAAGAGCCTTTTGTTTGTCATACACACATACAGACACACATACACATACATACATACAATACATACATATATACACATACATATACACACAACATACACATACATACACATAAACATACACACATACATAGGCATACATACACTCACATACACACACATGCATACACATATACACACAATACACACAATGCACATATACACAATACACACGCACATAGACATACACACATATGGACACATACACACAATACACACATATGGACACATATACATAAATATACACATACACAATGCACACACATGGACACTTACACACAACTATACATACATAATATATACATATATACATATACACACATACATAGACATATACACACATGCATACACATATACACACAGACATACATACACATACACACAGACATACATATACATATACACACATACATGCACACACACACACATATATATATACACATACACACACATACATAGACACACACACATATACACACATACACTACACACATACACAGGCATATGTGCCCATAAATATTTAGAAATAATCATGACTGGAATATTTACTATTGTATATACTCTTCAAAAATGTTTATCTTAAATAACATATTTTGCCTGCATGGGGGTTGGGTTTCTTCATTTTCATGGGAGAAGACAGTGTGAGACCAATAGGTAGTTGTGAGAGTCGTTAAAACACTGTTTCTCAACCTGTGGGTCACGACCCCTTGGAAGTCGAATGGCTCTTTCACAGTGGTCTCAGATCACATATCCTGCATATCAGACATGAAGATTATGATTCATAGCACTAGCAAAATTATAGTTATGAAGTAGCAATGAAAATAACTTTGTGGTTGGGGCCACGACAAAATGAGGAACTGTATGTATTTAAGGATGGCAGCATTAGGATGGTTGAGAAGCACTGTTTTAGAGAGGACTCCCAGGCAGGAGCAGGGCTGGTGACATATTTGAGCCAATGCCATTAGTGAGTAAATAGCAACTGTTCTTAGAGAGGAAGGGTAGGCCAGGTCTAGTGATTCACCTCTGAGTCTTCCAGAGGCAGCAGCAGGGGATTGCCACAAGTTCAAGGCCAGCTACAGAATGAGTTTACCAACTTTACTGTCAATCATATTTCATCAATCTGAGGGAACTATGCCCACCCCCTCATGCACACTCACAGCAGAGAAGAGAGCAAGACATAATGATAGTAGAAAAATAAAAAGGCAAGTATAGTGTGCTTTCTCTCATGGAGGTGGGGACAGGAGGCTGGCAGGTTGGGGACAGAGGACAGAAGGTGACAGGGATGAAATTAAGAAAAGCACAATGACACACACATGAAATGTCATAATGAAATCCACTATTTTATACACTAACCCCCAAAATAGTTCATTAAAAAATAGGCTCTTCACCAACCAGGCAGCGCACACCAGCCGATACGAGGCCACGTCACATACACAGCAGAGGACGGCCTGCTGTGGCCTGTGAGAGAAAACACACCTAACCCTCGAGAGACTTGGGGCTCCGGGGAGTGGGGGTGTCTGGTGGGGTGGGAGTGGTGGGACATCCTCTTGGAGACAGGGAAGGAGGAGTGGGATGAGGAACTGTGGGAGGGTAGAACAGGAGGGAAGTAATGACTAGACTGTAAAAAAAATAATAATAACAACAACAACAACCAGAAAGGCATAAAAATAGGTTCTTACTACAGTTATTCAAAAGGGAACGGACAGACAGGGAAGGAGCACAGCTCTACAATGTGGGCTTAGTAGAGGTTGCCCTGTGTTCCCTCTCTACCCCCCCCACCCTCCCTTCTGCTCTTCCACAAAGAGACGACAAGTCCAATTTGCCAGTCAGAGTCTCTAGGGCTGTCTGGGCAGAGGAAGGACCAGATCCTGCAGAGTCTTCAAGGAGAGCACCCAGGTGGCGGCAGGGCTCAGGTCCTGCCTGAACCTTCACTTCCGGCAGGTTTACTCTCTGTGGAATATGATCAGGATTGGGGCAAATTCCTGTTTATCCGCCCCTGGCCACGAAGCAGCGCATCTTCCTCCTGCTGTCTCTTCAAAGAGAGGCGTGTCCTGCGGCTGCTGTGAGAACCGCACACAGTGTAGACATGGGACAAGCAGAAGGGAAAGGATACCTGTGGTAGGGAGAACTCACTCTCAGTTGCCTGACTGGCATTCTCTGTCGTCTCATCAACTGGCTATCACAACGTACCTATCCATCCTCACGAAGAATTGATAAAGGCCCAGTGTGCCTCCATGGGTGTTTCTGCCGTGATTTCTAGCTTGATTGTTTGGTTCCAAGGTTGCTCATTAGATCTTACTACCACAGAACTAATATGCTGGGCTTCAAACACTGTTGAGCTTATGTATTCTCTGCAGAGATGCGTATTCAAGAGGAACCATGTCTGCCCCACCCTACAAAGCAGGGCTCTTTGTTAAACCTGGGGAGGGGAATGTGAGCACTTATATATTTCCAGAAGGTAAGGCACCCAAAGAATAATTTCAAGCACCGCAGTTTTCAGAGGAGAAGAACAAACATTAGACATGACAACAGACTTCTGCCAACACCAGAAGCAGCTAGCGATGGAGCTGGTGCAAGAGCATGCTTTCTCAGAGCCAGAGCCAAGATCTCCCCTTTGTTTCCATCTTCAACTCTTAGTCTGTGAGAAGGAATGGTATCCTTGCACCACAACCCAACAGCCCCAGGATATACGGAATGAAAACGTCCTTACTGTGTCTCAGTGTGTAGAATAAAGACACCCGCTGATACACGTTACCCAGTCCAACACACAGGCAGGCACATGTGAATTTTAGTGTTCATTTTTGAAGCATTAGTTGAATGGGCTGAAGACAGTGACCATTTTGTCCTGGCCGTGGTGTATTTTATTCCGCACAGTGTCCAGGATATGGAAGATAGCCAACAACGACACCCGAAAACATTAGAAGGGGGGCGAGGTTGCACATGGGAGAGGGGTTGGGTAGGCTTTGGACTCGGAGCCTAATTAATATCCATATCTATGTGCCCTTCTAGCATCTTTCCAGCTTTGGAGTGTCATGATCTGCCATCTTACCTCATAGGGCCACTATGGAGACTGACTTGTATGTAAGACCCCTCTGAGTTCCCCTAAATGCAACCTCAGTAAAAGGAACAAATAAAGATCTTTAAAAATATGATTGGTTGTTTGAGAGATAGTACCTATCTTTAAATATAGCACTGTTTTTTACATGATTTTAGAAAGTTGTCCTGTCCTTGTGTAAACATTTCTTCCCAAGCCAGTTTTCTCAGATTGACTCTGTCTTTTACCCACTATCCATGGAGGAAGGAAGGGCATTGTGCTAACACATATTTCCTAACCCGTGTATTCTGCCATTTTTCCCTGAGTTTATTCTGCAGCCACCAATTTTAGAGTTAACACAACCTTTCCTTTTCTCTTTGCTCTTTCTTCCAGTTAATAAACACATTCATCCTATGGTATTTCTTACCCTTGCAAGTTTTACTCTAGTTTTAGTGGCTTCAATTTTTTTAATATATTATTTTTTACTTATTCACTTTGTATCCTGCCCCCTCCCGGTCATCCCTCCCACAATCCTTCCCCCTACCCCTTCTTCTCTGAGTAGGTGGGGCCACCCTTCATACCTCCCTCTTGGACCTTCGAGTCTCTGTGAGAATAGACGCTTCCTCTCTCACTGAGGCCAGACAAGGCAGCCCGGTAGAAGAGCACATCCCATGTAGAGACCGCAGCTTTTGGGACAGCCCCTAGTCCAGTTGTTTGGGACCCACATGAAGGTCAGGCTGCACATCTGTTGCATATGAGCAGGCAAGCCCAGGTCCAGCTCATATATGTTCTTTGGTTGGTGGTTCAGTCTCTGAGAGCCCCAAAGGTCCATGTTAGCTGACTCTGTTGGTCTTCCTGTGGAGTTCCTCTCCCCTTCAGGGCCACAATCCTTCTTCCTACTCTTCCATGAGAGTCCCCAAGCTCCACCCACTGTTTGGTTTGTCCAAGTGTGTGGTAATGGCTTTATGTTTTAACTAGTCAAGAACATCCGGAAGTTGGTCTATCCCTGAGTTTTGGAACCTACTCAATTTAAGGGAAGCCATAGGTTTTCAGTGTCTTCATATTTTGTTTATGTCATTAAAAATTCCCTAATAAGTCCATTTCCAAGACTAAAGCAATCACTACCCAATCCATAATCCTTTTAAACATAGATCTGTGCTTAATTGGGTGGCTAGGCCATCCATCAGGATAGGAAAGGCTAGAGTGCCTATTTTTCAGTCAGTGTGCCAGGTCAGAAGGAACTGAGACTGAGTTTTTAAATAAGGTATATTTCTTTCCATTGCTCTCATGCCCTTGTTTTAAGGAAACATTGGTGTGGAATTTGGTCTGGTATTTTCTACATCCTCAGACTTTTTTTTAAAGTCTAGGTTGATATATATAAATATATATATATATATATATATGCATATATACATATATGCATATATATATATATATATGTGCATGCCTGAAACCAGTACTGAAGCTGTCAATGTTTAATCTGCAGTCACCCTTTTTAAATGAATAAAATAATGAACAAAAGATACTCCATTCTCAGAGCTTTCTGGTTTCCATGCGTCCACTGAATTGTGATTCAGGTCACATCAGCCTCCCTGACTTGTGTACATCAGTGTTTCTATTGATCTGCCTCTTTTCTTCTCATCTGGTCTGTCATCTTCTGTCACAACTGGGGACCCTAATGAGCTCCCTGGGATTTTCTTTAAAAGCGGCCAAATTGGAAATGGTTAAGAGCCTAAGCCGTGGCCCCTTTGGGGTGGCTCATCTTCTTTGATCTCCCTTTTGTACTGTGCAAGACTTCGCTCTGTGAAGTAAGGCAGACACTGGAATCGAATGGTGGCTACAGCCTCTGCCTTTCGGAATGACGCTCAGACGGAAGGAGTGAGGCCAAACATCAGAATTTTCAGTGCCGATGCAAAGAAGGCATTGGAAGTCAATAATTCCAATTTTAATTGGAATTGTTAATATACCAGTGTATTTTCAAGCGGAGGTTCTGGGGAGGGGAAGGAGAGCCTCAACACTCTCTTGGCGTTGCTGATTTGAACTCAGGGATATGGACCTGTATATGCCTGCTGCTGAAAATTGGCATTTGCACCTTTTAAGTGTGTTCCAAAAGAAAGAAAATCCTTGATTAGTGGTAGCAAAACTGGCTCAGGTGACACTGCGGGGCCCAGTCACAGCTACTGTAAGGACAGGAGACCAGTGAAGAAGAAACACCTCTGCTTGGTCCTGTTGTTGTTGTTGTTGTTGTTGTTTTCTTTTCTTTTCTTTTGCTGTTGGCTTTTTATACTCTTGTCTTTTTGAAGTCCTAAAATAGAATCTAAAGCTCAGAGCCTGATCTTTCTTCAGACACCGTTCACTGTGTCATCAGTTGTTCCTGCACAGTTCAGATTTGTTGTTCCTCCCCATGGATCAGAAACCGTTGGGTGTGTTATCACATTCATGGGGACACCACTTGCTACTTGTCCACTTGCTACTTATCTTCTCTTTCAAGCTTATTGCCCTTCCTAAACGGAGGCAGTTAAGCTATGCCAAACATGCACATTTCCAAATTCGCTAATGCAATGTAACTCATTTTAATGAGAGAGGTGGAGAGGGAGAGGGAAAGAGAAGGTGGGAGAGAGAAAACCTAAATCATTACTTGTGGGCTCCCAAGGCAGGTCCAAATCACTGTGGAACTTTACACAAGAGCAGGCCTTTGTAAATGAATATATCTTCATTATACGTCTAACAATCGTACACAGAGGGCTCTTTATCTCCTGGTTTGTTGAAAGCACACAGGCCATGCAATTAAGACAGAAGTTACTAGCTTTGCTTAAAATGCTTTTACAAAAATTAGCATCTACTGAATGTGAGAGAAAATATTTGTATATGGTTGTAGGCTTTCCAGGAACCCTGCCCCTTCAGACCCCACACCCAAACGAGGGCTCTGACAAGTTCAGGGCTGGTAGTACCTGTGAAAAGTTTCATTGCCTTTTATCGAAGTTCAGCAGCTATATTTAGGGAAGAGATATGTATCCCACACAGGACCACAAGCTAACGGAGTGATCGTAACATATGGAATTCATAAAGGCCCAATTACAGGGCCGTCATTGTCTGCTGTGGTTTTAACTCATGTAAGTTATGGATTATACTTTCATGAGATCATAATCAAAAGGTTACTCTTTGGTAATGGCGTGTTAGAACTTCAAAGCCATCCTCTGGGCCTTGAGAACAAAGGCTTAGAAGTTTGAACGTAGGCCAGAATCAGTCTGTACGAGTTAACGATATTCAACCATCCGGAAGCCGGATCAACCTAGCCACACACGTGACCTTTCTCTCACCACATCAGATCAACAGTCGTCACTAAAAGATGACAGTTGATTCAGCTTTAAGGCCTCTCTCTCTCTGTCTCTCCCTCTCCCTCTCCCTCTCCCTCTCCCTCTCCCTCCCTTCTCCCTGCCCCTCTCTTAAATAATCAACCTGACTAACCAGGGTGTCTGCTCAAATTTGTCTCAGAACTGCTCGTCGAGACTCGAAAGCGCTGTCATTCACTGCTCTCCTAGAATGGAGTGCTGATCATTAATTAGGGACAAAGCTAGGCAAAGGAATGGCAAGGACTGTGGAATTTGCAGAAAAGTGTCTTGGAAGCGAGAAAGGGACTGGGTGACGTATACAACAAGTCAGAGTATAAAGAAGGTTGCGGTTCATCCTAGCATTCTGGCGTGCCTTAAGTGAACGACAAAGGAAGACTGTGGGATTGGCTAACACCACAAATGGAAAGTCGGTTGCCTCCCCTTGGCTCTTAACATTCTCAAATAAGTATTGAAGTGGGCTTAAAACCATTACTCCAAATAAGCAAAATGCCATCGTGGGGAGTCAACCTTGTGCTCCTTCCCAGCTAGCCCGGAAGCCTCCAGTGTAGGCGGTTTTTCCCTGGGCATTGTGATGGATCCTTGGGTCCGTGCCCTGGGGTTGAGATGAATCCTTTAGAATCATCCTTGGATTTTGCTCATCAGCCTCGGGTAGTAAAATGTCCTCAGATTATTGTTCTGGTCTTCATTCAGAGTTAATGCTTCTTCCCTGTCTGGGCTGTAGGTGGTGGTCTGGGAGTGGGGAGGGGCGTTATGGTTGCTGCACCTCATTAGGCCCCTTCTGTTTCCCTGTAGATGGAGGCCTAGGTAGGGGCAACAACACAGAAAAGAATCAAGGCGGAGGGTTTTTGTGACTTACTGGAGTGTCCTCTGGGCCAAAAGAAGTTTAGAATTGTGTCGCTCTCCTGGAGCCCTCCCCTGGAAATGTTGATGGCCTTGCATGTGTTGAGATGGAAGCTCCAGCTTCCTCTGCTGGATGCTGGTAGCCAGGGTGGTCCATTCGGTCCACAGAGCCTCCATGTTGTTTCCTGAGCATGCCAGGTGTGCTGCTGTCCCAGACACTTAGTCTAACTGTTCTCTTAACCTTTCCCTGACACATGCTTGCTCTCCCCTCTGGTCTAGCCTCTGGTAAGTCGTCGTCTCATAGCAAGCAGCCTTTCTGTTCCTACTCTCTAAAGAGCGCCCCCCCTTCTACCACCACCCCCAACCCCTGCCGTGCTAATTTTAGTCCCCCGTTCTCTCTGCTTTGCCTTCCCACGCTGCATACAGCTCTTGGCCACTGAAGCATTTTGTTTTCCACTTCTGTCCTCTTCTTCACCCCATGGAGAGCAAGCTCTCTGAAGACCAGAGCTTGAGTTCATCACTGAATACTGCACCCCAGCACCCGAAGCCATGTCTGGCCCATATTGAGAAGGTTCAGTAAGAACCCACTAATAACTAAAAGAAGGAATGGACAAAGAAAGACTGGTTGAATAGGATGCTTTTCTTTTGTTGTTTTGTCTAAGTTTGAAAACATTATTATCATTTGATATTATTATTATTATTATTAATGATTACTGCCATTGGTTAGAATTGACTTACTTTAAAATCTCTACCATGCTAGGAGCTGTTGGCCAAAATTGATTGCCGAAGCAGGAGATAAAGTCTGTAAGAAGGAAACAGGTTTTTAGAAATCTAGACACAGCATAATTTAACTACAATATCTTACTGATGTATGATTTCTCTCTATTCCCTTAGTAACATAGGAAATTGGCTGTAAAGGATAAAATGTTAATGTATTTTTAAGAGAAAATTCTCACTTCCTTAAGTCCAAGCCAAAAGGCCAGAATTTCTCAAAGGAGGGGTCAATGTCCTGTCTTCTCTAACACTTCTCTTGTCTGATGTGGCACTGGCCTCTATCGCTAACACTCAGAGCCAGCTCAGACCTGTGCCTTCAATCTCTGATGCTGCAATAGAACCAACAGTTTCATGTGTGCCAGGGGACCGCTCTGTCACAAGCTCCATCCCTGAACCTTTTAACGTTTGATATAGGAGCAGAGTCTTGCCAGGTGGCACAGGCTGGTCTCAGACGTGTAATCCTCCTGCTTCTGTCTCCCAAGTGGCTGGGATTGCAGGTGTGTGATCACACTCAACTGCTTTTTGCTTTTTAAACAGTGAGAATTCACCTCACTGTTGTCTCTGTGATATGAAAAGTTTCTATCAATTAGAGAAATGAAAAAACGTGAATTAGGGTAAAGAAAAAATATGAATAAGTAAGTAAATGTGGACTATATGTCACATATTGTTCTCTATGAGTTACATATAATATATATATAACTTAAGAGCTTTAAAATACTCCTTGATATGATGAAACACACAGCTAGTATTTAGATTTCCTATTATATGTTGCAAATTCCACATAAGGTCCACATCCTCTTGCCCCTCTTGGTCTCTCAATCTATGGTTTCCCCTCCATCTTTCACCTAGAAAAGTGACTGAAGCTTTCTGTTCTTTTAAAGAAATTGAGTCCCTATAAAGTCTGTAAGTGAACAGTCTACTTTCTATGGCCTAATTGTGTCTCCGTGGTATGGTTCACCTTGTCCATCTGTCATCTACATTTTCTATTTGATGATATTAATGAACTTATTTTAAAATTAAAGAGAATTCAGCTTCTTCAATCCTTTCTCTAACTCTTCCAATGGGGACCCTGTTCTCAGTTCAATGGTTGGCTGTGAGCATCCTCCTCAGTGTTTTTCATGAGACAGCTATATCAGGCTCCTATCAGCATGCAACTCTGGACATCATCAATATTGTCTGGGTTTGGTGGCTGTATATATATGGGCTGGATTCCCAGGTAGGGCAGTCTCTGAATGGCCATTCCTGCAGTCTCTGCTCTAAAATTTGTCTCCATATTTCCTCCTATGAGTATTTTTGTTCCCCCTTCTAAGAAGGATTGAAATATCACACTTTGGCCATCCTTCTTCTTGAGCTTCATGTGGTCTTGTAGATTGTATCTTGGATATTCTGAGCTTTTGGGCTAATATCCACTTATCAGTGAGTGCACACCATGTGTGTCTTTTTGTGATTGGGTTACCTCACTCAGGAAGAGATTTTCTAGTTCCATCCTTTTGAGGATTTGCAACCCCATAATAACAACAAAGAGTACCAACCAACCAGAGCTCCCAGGGACTAAACCACCACCCAAAGAGTACACATGGACAGACCCATGGCCCCAGCTGCATATGTAGCAGAGGATGTCCATGTCGGGCATCAATGGGAGGAGAGGCCCTTGGTCCTGTAAAGGCTGGAGCCCCCCAGTGTAGGGAAATGTCAGGGTGGGGAGGCAGGAGGGATGGGTGGATGGGGAGGGGGACACCTCATAGAAGCAGGAGGAAGGAGGATGGGATGGGGGTTTATGGACGGGAAACCAGGAAAGGGGATAACATTTGAAGTGTAAATGAAAATCCAACCCCCCCCAAAAGAAAAGAAATACAAGAGAGAGAATATTCCACTTCTGCTTGCACGTGCTAACTCAAACTGTACAATACAGTTTTTGGAGTCTTAGACACAAAGATTGTTAGGGGCTATTCTCAAGTCCCTGCTCTGTTTCTGAGTCCTGCTGCTTGTACCCACAGCACAAGGATGATCAGGCTGAAGACCTTAGAGGTTACCCTTGATCCCACACCTCCAGCCCAAGCACCCAGAATCCTAGGCAGTTCTCCTCCATGAGCTTATGCCTCCCTCTCCCAGGAACCCACACCACTCTGTCCAATAAAGTACTTTGCCTTGATCCTGTTAATGCTGACCAGCATCTGTTGACTGCTTGCCACATGTCAGCTTTCGACATCACCCTACATACATTTACTCCTCACAACCTCATTGTGAATGGGATGATGGCCTTCCTCAGCCTCCTCAGGCTTGCTGACATCCAGCCAGAGCTGTTTCCTGTTTTCCCTCTGCTGGGAAAAGTTGCCTTTTCCCCTGTGTAACCTCCTCTCGTTGAGCAGATCTCCGTTCTTCCATCCTTCCATGGGGCAAGTCTTTACCACCCCCACAAATAGATCAAAGTGCACATCTTAGGTCACCATGCGGGTCTCTGTAACTCTATCGTAGTCCTAGATTTTTAAGAATTATTCAATGGGAGACTAACTTCAAACTCTACAGGGACAAAAACTAAGTAAGGTAGGTGGCGGTTCTTAATTGTTTTTTAAGTTGTATACTCCTTAAAGAGTATAGCAGAAACAAAGGTCCATTTTTCTCAGAAAAAAAATTAGTCATATACCTATGGACACACAAGTACAGATTCCAAGGGTGTGTGGAACTATATGCAGAACTTCAATTTCAGGTATAGTTTTAAGGAGGAAAAGCACATAACGCAACTAGGGAATACGTAGAGGCTAAGAAGGGGAGAGACAGCTGCCATTTGTACATCAAAGAAGGACGGTTGCTTATGGAAAAACAAATTCTAGAAAAACACAGATGGAGACATGTTCTCTGGAATTCAAAGATCATGGGTCTTTGTACTGAGACGGAAAGAGGACTGAGCAAGACTATGAAGGCCATGATTACACTCTTCTGGAAGTGATGGGTTTAGAGACAGAATCCGCATTCTCCCACATTTGTGTGCATGAGGAAAGATGACATCATTGATGGGGGCCAGGCTCTGGGGCTCGGGAAAGGAAAATGATGGGGCGTGATCTGAAAGGACCATTTGTTTGCAGGTGGATAGATGAGAGCTCTAAGAATTCATTTTGGGTAATCATTGTTTCCATGACTTGAAACATTGTTTTGAGTTGAGAGAAGGAAGGGGGATTGAGCGAGGACTTTGGAGAAACAATGGGATTGTGTAGAAGGGAGAATTAAAAGAATTACCCAGGGATCTTGACAGACAGACTTGGCCGCACAGATCTAGCCAGAGCTCAGAATCCTGGAGGGGGGGGGCAGTCAGAGCCACAGAAACCTGACTGTGGTTGGTGGGTTTTTATCATCGGCTTTACCCAGGAAATGGATCGGAGCCTGCATCTGTCTCTCCCTTTCAGAAACAGGATAAACAATGGACACATAGGCAAATACCACAGGGGTGCATGAGCTGACTGCAGTCAAAGGGTGCCTTGGGGGCTGTTGAGGTGGCTTGGTGTTTGCTGCCAAGCTGACGATCTGAGTCGGACTCCTGGGACTCACGTGATGGAAACGCAGAGCCTTACAAGTTGCCCTCTGACCTTCACGTGAGCACTGTGACACATGCATGCGCCCGCACATGCACACACACAAGACAAATGAATGTTCTGAAAATGTCCTCAAAAGAGCAATTTTAAAAAGCAATTTTAAAAAGGCAGTGACTTTTTCTAAAGTGTAAAATGAAATGTAGAGAATAAATGGATAGCCTTTTACCGTGCTAGTAAAACTTAGCCCTCTGGATTTTGTATCCATGAGGTTATATTTCCCTTTTCCGGTTTGGCTTCTAGAAACAGGACAAGCTAACCATTGGAGAATATCTTGCAGTTGGTATTTTGACATATGGAATTTCAATTTCATGAGCAAAATATTTAAATTCAGACAGACCCCATGACTTTCTCCAAAGTACTTTGAACGATATTAGCCTAGGCTAAGAAGAAGAAAAAAAAAACCTATTTTTAATCTTTGTTTTAATGAAAGAAGCAAGTTAATACTGTCCATGTGGATTCAATAAAAATATATTGAAGGATTTTTGAAAACTACGTAGACCTCAAAACCTTAGGAAAACATGACCTTGTTTGAAATAGTTTGAAAGTCATCACTGAGAATATTTCCTGATGTTTCTAAGTCAGTTAAAATATCCAAACACTTGTTACCACTAGAATGAGTAAGCGCACCTATAGAGATAAGTACACACCACACAGAATGGAGAAAGGAAGGCAACACTCCTTTTGCCTTTTGGGCACAATTTACATGTGTTTCCCAAGTTTGTATGTCCATTTTATACATGCTCTGTCCAAAAGAGTGGAACGTGCTGATACCGACCCCGTGACATGTGAAGGAACAGACGAGAGAATGAGATGCTAGTGAAGAACACGTAGACTTCAGGATGGTACGGGCAATTGTTCATCTTTAGTAACGATTAAGGAAAGTTCTCTTAGCATTTTTTTCCCTGCCTCAAAGCAAATGAAAACTCACCATTGTGTGAAGCTTTAAAGGCAAAAATCAGATATGTCCTTAGACAAGAAGAAGACGGGGGTTTCTTTTCTCCTCTTCTCTGAACACTCGCCTGCTACTGAAGCTTAACGTTAGCCCTCATGTTTGCCAGCAATTGGTGAGCTTCCCATTCAGACTCTCCTCATCTCTAAAGTGCCAGGTAGACCACACGTAACTTCTATTTCTCTCTTAGGTCCCTCATCGTCCTATATTTTAATTACCCAGCATGGCATAAGGGGAACTGGAAGTATTCAGAAGCCCAAGGCTGCCGACAGTGGGCATGTGGGCATATGGGTAGTCTGCTGAAAGCCATGTGCAGAGAAGGGCTGTATCTGTAGTTAGAGTCTGGAGCTCAAACCCAGCACATGAGAGGCACGCATCCTACCAAGGAGATCTTCCTCCAGCCCTACAGAGAGGAGTGAAGCTACGCTCTGTGCACTTCTCCCTGCTCCCTTGGCCTTGAGACAGACCTGGAAGAGACTTTCCTACCACCTAATGCCATCTACTTACTTTTCTAGTTTCCCTGTTCCCTTTCTACCTCAAAATAGATACCTTAACTTTGGGGTCATTTGCTACAAAGGCTCGGCCGTAGCCCTCTTTTGCCCCTGGGTCTTGAAGAATTCTGAAAGAGAGCAACTAGCCAATGGCCTGTCAGCTTGCCAGGTCTGTTTCTGGTTTTCAGAAGCAGTGATGATTCCAAACGCTAGGAGGAAAAATGGAAAATGTCTTAGAAATTTCAAATTTATGGGAAGCCCAACTGTGTGATCTCTTGCCAGTTTTAGTTTACAAAACTCGCATGGTCCCAGATGTGTTTACTTGAACTTTAAGCTTTAATGTCACCATTATATTCCAGTAATTTCACTCGCTACACCCAGCCCACTAGCCGTGGTCTGGTTTGGTGTACATAAAGATGATCACTAGAACAGAACAACCGGGCTGCCTGGTATTCCCTCCCTATGCAGCTTTCCTCGCAATGCCAACTAGTGAAATAACTGACTATTCTCTGTGGAAAGGTGCTGTTTCTTATTTTGATTTTGTACACACAAAAATCTTTTTCCTGAAAGCCAGTTGCAAAAGAAGGCACAGGGAGGGAGGGCATAGTTGATATTCCTACAATTACCAGTCTTATTACAATTACACCCTGAACGTTACAGAAAGCAAAGAGACTAGAGCTCCAAGTGGCAGAACTTATGGACACCACTATTCTTCAGAGGCAGACTCTGTTGATGTTGTCCATTTATCTTCCTTCTGGGAGTCTCATGGCCGAGGGTTTGTTCCAGAATAAGCACAAACTACACACAGAGTAGCTGGATATCAAGTATCATTATTTATTTGGTTGCCCTTTAAAACAAAAGCTGTCCATATATGTTCTATGTGAGCAGCAGAGGGTGACCAGGCCGCAAAGTTGGAGACATCCTTCGACCCACAGAGCCAGTCAGTGATTGTCAAAACAGAAAGTTCTGCCCTGCAGGAGAGATGGAAACTAGTGTTACCACAACGTGTTCTAGAGTGCAGTGCTAGACCTTTCTCTTCACTTCCCGGAGAGTTTTCAAATTCTTTAATTGTGCCTGTCTCCAACAATCTATTGGGGGGAAACATATCCACATATGCCACTCTTACCTACCAGGAATCCACAGTTGCTAGGGGCTGGACACTTAGCCTAGTGTCCTGCTTAAAAGGAGTAAAAGCTAGGTGTGTTCCCATCAAAACTTTGTTTAGTTCGGAAGTCATGATACATATTTGTGAGCGGTTGAACAGTATTACACAGTGGTTTATTTATTGGGTCACCACGTGCTGGTTGAAGTCCAGAGAAGTCAGCCTAGGTGAAGGCACTGAGGTGAATATGGCTGTGGTGGCACTGCAGGCCAAGAGAATTCCAGGAGATGATACCTGTTGAAGGGGAAGACATGAAAATACTGACAAGGTTAAAGACCTCATCCAGGAGAGAAGGAGCATCAGGAAAGGACCCAGACATGGGATAAATGATATTTTGATATTTCAATGAGAATGGCAGTTTGTTTTGTGGCTGTTTTTTTTTGTTTGTTTGTTTGTTTTCTTAAGGAAAGCAAGGAGGACTTATAGCAGTGCCAATATGAGAGAGAAAAGGTTGGGTTAGAGTTGAAAGAACGAAGCAAAGGAGAACAAGTCAGGTAAAGGTAGCACAAGAAAGGGGAAGATAACGTTCCAGAGCCCGGCTCGAGGGAGACAAGAGAGAACAAAAAAAGACAGTGAACCACGCATAGGGTCTTTGCTATTGGAAAAAGAATAGTACCATTCCCAGGCCTGAAGAAGCCAGCTGTATCAGGCGATAAGGAACCAGGATTCGAGAGTGTACGCATGGGCAGGAAGCAGGAGGACAGAACGTTCTGCACTTGGGCAGGAGGCGCTCACAGCACTTGTTGAGTTGTAGCCACCCGCAGGCTCATTCACATCGCTCCGATACAATATCTGAGACGGGTGACTTACAGTGAGGAGTAGAGTTATTAAGCCATGGACTGGGGCCTCTAGAGAGGCCAGCAGATTATGGCAGCAGCAGGCAAGGTTAACCATTCGGTGTCCATCCAGGAAGCAGAAGGAGTGCCCCAGGAGGTCAGGATTCTCTTTGAGGGCGTGTCCCCCATGGTCTAAAGACCTCCCACAAGGTCCCATCTCTGTAAGAGTCCCTCACCTTACAACTGCACCATCTGGTCACTTTAGGGGACACTCATTCAACCAAAACAATCATCACCTAAATGGTGTCTATAAGAGGATTAGGAAATTGGTACAAACACGACGAGAAAGGGAAGAAGGATTAGGTCCTTGTAGTTCAGTCCAGGTGAAGTCACTGGGAGAAGGAGTCTGGTGTACCATGATGACGGTGACTGCTGGTTGTTCGAGGTTTGCTGTGATCAGAGCAGAGAGAACTGGTTTGGACTTGCAGAGAAAACAAAATGTGCAAGGTGATTCAGCAGTACATTCTGGAGCTTGAAGGGTGAATGTTGCGTGTAATTTTAGAAACATGATTGCTCTTTCTTGTGAGCTTTGCCACTCTCTGGGAGCTGCAATCACTCTCCGGTGGCCAACCACCCGGCAGCCAGCTCCACCAATCTTCTAACAACCACCAGGCTGTGCTTTCTGCTATCCAGGGGAGTTGCCACAGATGGAAAACACCAGACAGTTCTAACACTTTAAAACCAGACAGATAACACAACTGCTGGGCACAGAATCTATTGCTCTAAAATCAGTTATCCTCTGTCAGGATTCCACCTGAGGCTGAAGCCACCACTGGTTCTACGTTCTACTCGCCCCCAGGCCTTACATGGTGTCCATGCTCCTCTCCCCAAGGCCTGGCCAACATCCCCCCGCCCTCCCTCCACTTCCTCCTGCCTGCCTGCCTGCCTGCCTTCCTTCCCTTCCTTCCTTCCCTCCTTCCTTCCTTCCTTCCTTCCTTTCTTCCTTCCTTCCTTTCTTCCTTCCTTCCTTTCTTCCTTCCTTCCTTCCTCCTCTTCCTCTTCCTCCTCCTTCTCCTCCTCCTCTTCTCCTCTTCTCCTTTTCCTCCTTCTCCTCCTCCTCTCTCTCCCCCTTCTTGTCCTCCTCCCCATCCCCTTCCTCCTCCTCATCCTCCTCCTCTTCTTCTTTTCTTCTTCCTCCCCCCCACCCCCGCCCCCGTCTCTTCTCTTCTCTTCCTCCTGGGACCCGGAAATCCCACCTCTTTCTCTTCTTCCAGCAACTGGCTTCTTTCATCTGTACTGACATAATCAAGAAACAATTGGGGAATCAGATTTACTATCAGCCCCTCCCCCTACAGGTGAGGAGAATGTGAGGGCTGTCAGTCTTCTGTCATGCAGGAGGCGGATTATCTTAAGCATTGAGCATGCCTGCTCATTTTGTTGGGGTTTTAACCTTGTACTGTTCCCTTTCTTGTTTATTTAGATAGATATCTCCCCACCCTCCCCATACAGTACAGGAGCTATTTTACGGCCCACGATACTTCTCATACCTAGTACCCTGCTGATCTGAATGCTCTTGAATGCTATAATCATGGTAGACTGTTAAAGGACAGTAGAGAGGCATAAGACTGGGGGTTGGGGTATAGTCAACACTCAGCATGGGTTATTTAAAATGTTGAACCTACTACCTGCCCTAGGCCTTGAATCTGCAAGAGTTTTAAATATCCTTTGGAGCAAAGAGGAAACCTTTAGACTTTTACTTTTCTCCTACGGCCACTTGGGTCAATATCATGAGTTTAATAGAGGTTTGGGGGCCATGGTCTTATGAAAGACTGATTCAGAGGTCTCTGTGGTTATCATGCTTATTAGACTAAGCATCGTCTCCAAGCCTAGGAGTTCAAAGGTAGAAAAGAAACACTAGATTCCTCCCAGTGTTAATGTGGGTCTCTGCTTCTTTTTCTCTGTCTGTCTTCCAAAAGCCCCAACCAAAGGCTTCTGAGTTGTTCAACTCTGCCTCTTAAGAGATGTCTTCATCTGTCTGGACGGAATGACGCCGATTTCAGCCAAGTTCATTGGAGGCAAGATGAATGGCTTCCAGCACTCCTCCCTTGATAATATTTGTGTGCCTTTTATATTTCTCCATGAAAAGAAATTGTTTTACTGTGCGGCAGACCAGTCCAGCAAAAATTTTTTTCAGCAATTTAATTTAAAAGTGACCCGATCATTCTGCTGAATAGACTCATTCTTTGTTTGAACACAAAACACTCTTCATGTATTTCCCAAAACACTGCCCTCCTTACCTCTCTACCTGAATTTCCACTAATGTCATTTAATAATAATAAAAAAAACGTACTTTTTCCTAATAGCAGTCTCCAATATAACTTTGCTGTTACAGTTCATACGCAGAGCTCCTTTTATCTAAGTAATAAATCTGTAATTTGTGAAACTTGTTCCCAAACTCTCAGGCTGGTTCTCTGTTCTTTTTGGCATAGAGTTTGGATTTTATTCGCCTCCAAATAAGTTTTTCCAATGGAGAGATTGGGGTCTAGGAATATTTATTATATTATAAATAAGGTAAAAATGGAAAGTTCTGTCTAGAAGGTAGAACATGACATAAATCTAACATTCGTTTGAGCGGCCATTTTATGACTTTTTAACTTAAGTCCTTAAGTTAAATGCTGTGGCAATGACACGCACACACACACACACACACACACACACACACACACACACACACACACACACCTGGTAGCAATAGGTAGAACTCTTTACAATTGTAAATAGATTTTTCTAAGAAGCCAGGGGTCAAGGCTAGACAAAATGTTTAATTTGCAAGTAACCTTCAAGTTAGAATATTTAAGATGTAATTAAACAAGTAAATGGGCAAGAATCCTTTGAGAATGCACATGTGTGTGAAATGAATATGGGACTGGTGGAAGACCCCAGCAGGTCAAGGCCCTGTAGCCAAACTTGGCAACTTAGGCCAGTCCCAAAGACCCACATGACGAAGGACTGAACCAACTCCCAGAAGTTGTCCCCTGACATCCCTAAGTACTCTGTGCCACCAAGAACACTAAATAAATAAAAAATAAAGTTGAAATGTAATAAGAAAAACCTTACAAACCCAAAACCAAACCAAGTACGAAGAAAATTGTGTACTTCAGAGATGAGAGCACAATTGCTGTCCTCAGTACGAAGGGTAAATAGACAAGGTTTGCTCCTTCTGCTGACAAGATCTAAGAAATGGTTTTGACCAGTCTGTGCATGGAGACTTCTTAGATCCAGAATCACAGTGACTGGTAGTAGGAAAGCCAGAATGTGTACCAACGACCAAAGAAACTAAAACAATACCGGAAGTCCATAGTGTAGCGCCAATAAGGCCGGGGTATTCTAGAGAAACCCATCTGGCTCGGTCTCTCCCTGCTCTGTAGTCACACTAAGCCTACTTAGAAGACAGTGAACCTTAGAGACCTAAGTCTTCCTGGCCTGCATTATGTGATGCTACAGAGAACTGAAGGATCCTGGAGGTTGCGTTTCCAGGATCAAACTGAGCTCCTCCCTGATCCACACGGCCTTCCAACATTATGGAAAAATATTTGGAAAAAACATTCGGGAATGACCTTAACGCCCATTGTTCCTCTTACACATTCAAGGATCTGAACCAAGGATGGTTGTGTGAGCATGGATGCCCAGAACTGAGCTCCAGTGCTCACTCAGATCAGTCATGGCCGCTAACCGCCTGGACCTGTCAGTGGGCCCAATGCTTGCTTTTAAGTTCATTCATTAAATTTCACAATAAAACAGACCACACACTGAAACTGTGGAGAAAGCAGAAAACATTTTTTTTTAAAGTTATTATCAGTTCTAGTTCCGCAATGTCTTAATCTCAATGTTCCAGTTTTCTTCTTATTAACAAAACCATTTAAAAACAAAAACAAAACAAAAAGCCCACTAGTTTCTTACCAAGACAACCTTAAAGTTTTACAAATGTAACTTTAAACATATCGCATACAGGAAGGCAGTTTTAATTCCCAAAGTGATAAAGCTCAAAGGTGTGTTTGCGGGGTAACGGGGTAACGTATTGTGTAGGATTTGAAGTCTCTTGGTCTACCCTTGCAGGTTTTTACCGCCACTCTTTAATTAGTAAAGTCTCATTAGTAAAGACTTGCTGTTGACTTTGGCACACGGTGTCCGTCAGCGGGCTTTGCTGTGCTTTTGTTGTTTGCTCTTTTCTCATCTTTGGTGGCACGGATAACCAGAAAATAGTTAATTATAGTGGGGTCCGGCGTCAAGTCCTTTCACAGTGCCACTTCGACTGTGTTTACAATAAAATGTTTTAGTGATAAATACCATGGAATCAAGTGCAGAGTGGGTACGGTTGATAGAAGTCATTGGAAACACCTGGGTCTCTGAAAACTGCTGTCCTTCTCATCGATTTTTCTGCAGGGACAGAAATACTATTCATTCTTCCCCCTCAAAGGAATTCATTGTAAATTGAATTACCTTTCCTGACAGCCTTGCTTTCATGAGTTTTCTTCAGATCTCTGCCTTCTTTTCCATAGGGGGGACACTCCTCTGTCTCGTGAACCGACCCTCCCCCTTCAGCAGATGAACTTAATAAACGAATTCGCCTAACTCTGTCACTCTCTAAGGGAACAAACGCAGTGGACTTCTGGACGCTTTGGAATCACTGCTCCAAACCAAAGAAGGGGGTTTGGTTAATGAAGGTTCTGTTTTGGCTCCATGAACCCAGGGAGTGTTTCTTAGCTCACTGTTCACGTAGATAGACTCTGTGGCAGCTGCAAGTCTATCTTTATCTTCCAGGAAGTCTTTGGCACTCGACAGTGATTTAAAGCAGAGAGTGGTTTGAATGGCTTCTGTGCATTCTTCCTATTTTCCATGTTATAAAATAAAAACTAGACTGAATGTAAGTGAAAATCGCATTCTTTGAGGAAAAAACCCCTGCAGTCTCACTCAGTACTCCACGAGTGGACTGTAAGTCATGTCTGTGACTAACCAATCCAGAGCTCTGTCCCTACAGAGGGTGGCCTGACCTCCCCGCTTGCCTACCTTGCAGGCTCACGTGTGCCTTTTATTACTCACTCGTTATTCTTAAGCAAGAACAGACTGTTCCTAACCTAAGCCATGTTTTTAAGAGTGTGTGTGTGTGTGTGTGTGTGTGTGTGTGTGTGTGTGTGTGTGTGTCTTCAGAAGACAAAAGGAGGTATCAGGTGCCCTGGGGCTGGAGTTAGATCTGGAGTTGTGAACCTGGGAACTGAACTCCGGTCCCCTGGAAAAGCAGCAAGTGCTCTTAACTACTCTCCATCCAGCCCCCACGAGCATCAAAGCACCACGGTTAGACCAGCCATAACTATTTTCTGTCTTGGTGGTCACCTGAGTAGCAAGACGTTTTCCGTAACTATTGACATAGTGTGAAAATGAAGATGTTTACATTGTAAAGTTTTATGGCTTCTTGTCATTCCAATGTTTTTGTTTTATGTTGTTTTAAGCTTTTAGGCTTCTCTCTCTATTGAATGGACACCTTCAATGGAAACCTTTCAAACTTAATGACACCATCTTTAAATTTGGGGCTTTAAGTGTCTTTTTTGCCATTAGATTTCTATTTCATTAATCACTATTTATTACAGCTCTACAAATTCTGACTAAAAGATTCCTCTCAGATTAAAAAAACAAAGCAAAACAAAAAACCAACTAATGATCCAAGAGGCTGAGCTGGATTCTCTAAGGGCTGGTCGATAATTGTTTTGATATATCTTATGATAATATTGTAGAAGTTAAATGACCTTTTGAGCAAGCAAGCTCTAAATAAATGCTTTGAGCATTTTAGGGACTCTCTTCCTTCCAAGCATGGTCCAATTCCATTGGTACAAAACAAGGAATGTGAATTATGGCTATACGATGTCTTAGATGTCTGGGGCTGAAGATTTCCCAGAGAGAAAAAGATTACACTCCCTTCACGTGGATGGTCCATCCAGAAATGCCTTCTCAATCACTGTGGTCTCCCTGGTGCTGACTGGTAACACCTTTTGTTGTAGGCAGAGTACTTCTATGAGTTCCTGTCGCTGCGCTCGCTGGATAAAGGCATCATGGCAGACCCAACTGTCAATGTCCCTCGGCTGGGAACAGTGCCTCACAAGGCATCAGGTGGGTGGCCTTTGCTTCGGAGAAGGGTTTGCCTCTAAGATTTAATGGGGATGAGGATCCACTTGTCATCCATTAGAGGGATTGTGGGATGCTCTCCTGAGGAGAGCTGTTTAATTTGGGGCAGATTAGTCATCATCCTTCAGGCAAAGAATTAGGATGAGGATAAAGAAATGATGGGTTTACACTTTCCTCATATCCCAGTGTAGCCCAGACCACACCCAAGTCATTAGTTGATTCTAGCTCCTTTCTTTAATAAAGGAAGAAAGATAACAGAAGATAAACACATCTGATTAAATGGATCTATACACACACACACACACACACACACACACAGCAAAGTTGGTTGAGAATGAATGATAAACAAGACAAAGTTCCCCAACGTCACAACAGTGTCAGAAACCCTGTAAGGGACAGACGGACGTCAATGCAAGCCTCCAGGTCTACCCCTTCTGCTTGGCTGAGAAAACCATGTGTGAGATTTGGTCCCAGCCTTTTACCTTGTGTGATACCTGCACAAGGGTTACCTAACTTGATCATGGTGAGACCAGAACTGTAGCTCCATTTTAGAAGCTTAGGAAAATGAAGGCTCTCGCAGTGTAACTGATATGAACAAAGTCAAATGTTAGCGATAAGTTCAAACGAAGTCAAGGCTAGAGCCCAGGATTTCTGGTCTTTAGGAAACAAAAAGTGCCCCTGTGTTTTGTCATCTATGTCGTTAGATTTGACACTTCATGACCAGCACCATTTAAGGACTTTTCTGTCAGCTCTTACCCTCATAAGGATAAAACTATTTTAACATGTCTGTTATGAATATGCTAGCATTTGTTTCTCCGCCCCCTCATCTTCTTCTTCTTCTTCTTTTTTTTTTTTGGTAATGAGATTGTGTTTTTAGAGTTTTCATGCTATAAACACCATGAAGAATGTCCTTTGAAACTACTAGACGCTCACAGCTATAAGGGAAGGGGTCCTATTTGTCTGACTTACTTAGGCTTCTTCCTAATGCAAGGCTCAACAAACAAATTTTCCTTCTGGGATAGAACACCTGTCCTGATTTTATTAGACTGATGTGAAATCTCAGTGCAGCCTACCGATGTTTTTATATTGAGATAATAGAGGTTTTATTAGTTTTTATTTGTGACATATAAAATAGGTTTCCTTATCTTTTATCACTTTCTTCAAGTTATTGGTTGTTTATTATTTATGAGTGGGAGAATTCATATTGCTAAACTTACCTTTCCCCTTTGCAATTTCCCCCATTCCTTTTATGTTTCAAAATTAAGACCCATTTCGGAAAGCTGCCAAGTGATCATTTAAACGTGCTTCTAGTATCACATGAGAATTTGTTTCGGCAGTCGATGAACGAGGAGCAGGAGCCTGTGTTGTTCTCGGTCACTGGCTTTCCTGATGGAAGAGGCTCTCTTGCTGTGCCCATACATTTCTGTGCATAGCGTCAGCATAGTGTCAGCATGCATAGCGGCAGCATGCATAGTGGCAGCATGCATAGTGGCAGCATCATAGCGGCAGCATGCCCGTGGTGTTATTGGGGTTTTTGAAATAAGTGATGGTGGCCCCTACTTCTAATGTCATTCTTCTGGAAATGTTAAGAAATTGTCAAGTGTCAAGTGAGAATCCCTTCAGAAACTGACTTGAATCTGTAGGGTGATTAAGAAGTGAGGCCCCTTTACAGAGACTGGGTTGCTATGGTCTGCCCTTTCCAGAGGACCTGTGTGGCATGCGACAGTGGAACTTGAGGGTAGCCTTTCTAGATCCCAGGGGAGCAGGATCCTAGCTCCTTGCAGTCATCTTCCCAGTGCTGTTGTGAGAAGCAGCCTCCCAGGTAGGAGCAAGACCCATGGCATTCACCAGAGAAAGAGCAAGGGTTTGTATTTTGGAGATTCCAATGCCTGAGATTAGTTATCTTAAGGACATGGACATCCTACTCCAAATACATGGATGTTTTGATTCCATTAAGATAGCAGCATCCTCAGGGCTTTACTAGCTCAGGGAGACAGCAAGCACCCAACTCTGAAAGTTCTTGGAATGCAGTCACTACATAAGCTCTTGCCATGGGATGTGATTTTTTTTTTTTAGCTAAAGATAATTCTGTATACATTTTTCTTGCCTGCCCCCCCTTTTAAAGAAGAAACTAAGAATGAACACTTAGCATGTTTCTCACTGTCCAATTTATATTTTAATTTTTTCCCTTTCCTTTTTCTGACTAGCAAAACTCACGTGGAAGCTCATGAGAACTCATTCAGTCATCAGCTCAGTTCGCTGCATGGCTACTTTGGCTGAGCCTCCAATAAAACTCAAATCATTACATTTCTAGCTTTGTGCTTGCATCGGACATCTGCCTAACTTTAACCATTTTGGGGGTCTAGTAAAATGATTGTAGTGACAGATTCTACTCTTGGAGCTAGTGACACATCACATATTGAGTCCGTGTTGAAAGAATGTGCTTATCAGGAAACATGTAAATTCTCATGCTATGAAATCCAGAAAAATAACACTTAGAAGCCGGAGAGATGGCTCCACCAGGAAGGTGCTTGCCACACAGAACTCTGGCAAACGCTGAGCTTGGCAGTGCAGAACCGTCATCCCAGAAAGACCAGGACAAGAGGATCTCCGAGATTTGCTAGCCAGCAAGTGAGGAACCCTGTCTCAAAAGATAAGACAGAGGGCAATCAGGACCCATACATACAGTCACACACACATACAGACACATACAGACACACACATGCACACACACATAGAGACACACACACATACATACAGACACACACAGAGACACACATACAGACACACACAGTCACACACACATACAGACACACACATACAGACATACACACATGCACACACACATACAGACACATACACAGACACACAAACACATACAAATAATAAAATTAAATACATTAAATTGAGAGGGCAAAGCAGATGCCACTTGGGATAGAGATTTACAAAGGAGCAGGCTTGTTTTCAGTGGTGCCCCCGCATGGGCACAGGGCACAGCCTGCTTTTACCTTGCACCTTGGTGTGTGCACGTACTTTCTTCTCCTTTCCTTCTTTTCATTTAGAAGCAGATGTAGGGTTTGTTCGCAAAGCCGCAGGTGCAAGAAGTTTACGGGGATCTCAGATCATTGCGGGACAGCGATTCGCTACCCTCATTAGCTTGGTCACCACAGTAGGAGAAGCAGAGGGACCTTGAATTATTAAAAAGTAACCAAATCAGTGTGCTTTGCTCTTAAGCGTCCAGGTAGCTTTCATTATTGTGCTGGGCTGTTTTATACCCCAATCTGCTAAGCTGTTCTTTTATCCCACAGGAGCCTTTGTGCCTAGACATCTCTTGATCTTTAATAGTTATGAAGTGCCTGCCTTCTGGCATTTGAAGAGAACGAAAACAGGAAACACAAACTGTGGCGTGATTCAGTAAAATTACAGAGTTATATGCATATTTTTCCCTCATAAAGCCAAGGCCTGCCTCTTTGAACACTCTGCCATTGCATGAACGGCAGTATGTCTGAGGAATTCAGTGTGTAGAAATTTTTAAGTATGTGCTCATGTTGGAGGGACACCTTCTTGATTTCTCTGGGCTGGTGTTTGCTGAGAGACCGAGAGCTGCAGCTGCTTGAAGCACTTACTTAGGTTGAACAGTCTTACATACATGTGTATGTGTGCATGCATGTTCCTGGGGTGGGGTCCATGCTAGAGCACGTGTATGTGGATGAATGTGAAAGCCAGAGAATGACCTCGGGTGTCATCCATAGGAAAACTGTCCAACTGACTTGAGAGAGGCATCGCCCTGGAGTTCACCAAATCAGACTCTGTTACTCAACCAATAAGCTTCAAGGGATCCTCCTGTCCCTCCCTCCTCCAGGCCAGGATTACAAGCGTGTACCACCATACCCAGCATTTTAATTTAATATATATATAAAGGGAGGAGTCCCGCAGCTCCTCCCTAGTGCATCCCTGCCTACCCACCCACCCAATTTCCTGTTCTCTCCCATTCTTTATATATACACGTACACATACATATACACATACACATATACATCATATACAGCTACACACACATACACATATACATATATACAAACATGCATCATATGTATCATATACATACACATATACATCATATACATATGCATATTCACATACACAAACATATACATCATATACATACACATGTACATCATGTACATATACACACACATACACAAACATATATATCATATACATCATATACATCCACATTCACATCCACAAATACATCATATATATCTACATACATACACATATACATATCCATCCATCCATCCATCCATCCATCCATCAAGGCTAACTGTGCTCCCAACTCTGTCACACTGTGCTGGGATTTTTGTCTGGCTTTCACTCTGCATAGGACTTTGTGCGCACCATCATACATGTGACGCATACATGCTTTGTGCGCATACATGTGAGTTCATATGTATGGCTGCCCTGCTACGTGCAGAAAACAGCTTCCTTGTAGTCATCCACCATTGTGGCTCTTACAGTCTCTCGGCCCCCTCTTTCCAGGAGATCCCAGAGATGTGAAGGGACATCCCACTCAGTGCTAAGATCTCTTCATTACTTTCTGTAGTGCACACCCAGCATTTTCACTGGGTTCTGAGGGTCAGACTCAGGTCTTCATACTCACAAGGCAAACACTTTACTGACTGAGCTATTTCCCAAGGCCCTCATTGAGTTCCCACTGCCTCTCATCTTCCTTCCTTTAAGGGTAGTGGTCAAATGGCGGGATGCTCTGGAGTAAGACCCATGCCCACGTGCTCATGGAAGGGGTATTCAGTCAGAATACATTTTCATTTACTTCTCCGTAAGTCAGTTTATGTGTGGTCAACTGTGTCTGCATGCGTACGGAATGCCACGTGAGTTCTTCTGTCTTGGTTTTTCTAAATTGGTCTCATTCAGCCCGCTTTAGATTACACGGCACAGCCTGCACTGGGCTGTGCAATGCCTGGCCTTGTTTCATTCAGCCTTTGGTAAAAGTAGACCTCTACACACAGGTTTATCTCTGCTGAAGGGCGTGGCTCTATTCCTATGATCTCCTGGCAATGCGAGGGCCTGCAAAGGAACTTCAGTTTTGTGAGCACATCAGGAAGATTGTATGGCCAGGGTGTGTGCTGGTGGGAGCCGCTCCCAGCTCTTTTCCTCTTCTAAGCCCACTTACTAAGGGAGGTATAGTCACAGTCCAAAGGGAAAAGGGTTGCCTTGGTTTACTAAGATGAGTCTGTGCTTGGTAGCTGTACCCATCATGCAAAGCTCTGTGTACACTCACTGACAGTATTTCATTTGCTTGTTTGTTTGTTTATTGTTTATTTACTTAAGGCAGAACTGGAGCTTACAGCTAGATCAGTCGTCCCCAGTGGGTGGTATGGTAATCCATTATATTCTGGAAAGTTCTACAATCAGTCTCTCATCCAGAAGTCAACATCTGATTAGTCCATTTCACCTTGTGACTTGTGACTGTTAGGAAATCGGTGGCCTCCTCATCCTTGTTGTGCAGAAACATTGTGAGTTGCTACATCCTGCCTCCTAGCTTTGTTGTCGATATCTGGACATGACAAGTACCCAGCAGACGTGCAAGTGACTCCAAGTCGAGAAGCTAACTCATGAGACACAGCCTGTCCACTGCATTCGCTTAGCACACCAAATGCCATTACACTAACACGCATCTTGATAAACAGTAACCTGGATGACTCAGTCACTACTGGAGTCCAGGCCGAATTGCAGAACATTTTCAGAGAATTTGTGTTGATACTTTCAAGCCAGAAGAATAAAAAACAAACAGTAAGTGGGCTATTGTCCCAAGGGCTCATTTAATGGAAATTACATTCTATATTATGCCTATTTCTGGCTCTTTAGGGATGGTAATTATACCCACAAATGTCTCATTCTAATTAATAAATTAATGCTTCCCTTTTGTGTCTTTAATTTCCAGATCAGAAAAAAAATTTTTTTTCTTGGAGCTGGGGACCGAACCCAGGACCTTGCGCTTGCTAGGCAAGCACTCTACCTCTGAGCTAAATCCCCAACCCCTTTTTTTAATTTTTTGAGACAGGATTTCTCTGTGGAGACCAGGCTGACCTTGAATGCACACAGATCTGCCTGCCTCTACCTATCAAGGGCTAGGATTTTAAAAATACCCTGCTTAAAAAATTAAAAACAAACAAACAAATAAACCCTTTTTAAGGTATGAAAGCTGGTGCACCCCCATAAGTTCCACAGAGGATACCTGGGTGATCAAAATACCATCTCCACTTCAGTGGAGAGACACGAGAAACACAGAAATGTGAATCTTTGCTCCCTCTTGCTCTCTCTCCCCGTGATTTCTGAAAAACCAAAATCAATTGCCTAAACTGACTTCACAGCCTCACCTTTTCTTACAGTTGTTCAAGTTGGTTTCCCGTGTCTCGGCAAACAGGATGGGGTGGCAGCATTTGAAGTGAATGTGATTGTCATGAATTCTGAAGGCAACACCATCCTTCGGACCCCTCAAAATGCTATCTTCTTTAAAACATGTCAACAAGGTGAGCACTGACTCAAGAGAAGGTTTTGGAGGAGAGGAGATCGGGGTTTGTTTTGTTTCCTTTTCTTCGTATATATACTTTGTAGGGGAGGGATGGTGTCTTAGGATTTTACTGTTGTGAAAAGACACCATGACCAAGGCAACTCTTACAAGAATAACATTTACAAGGATAATTGGGGCTGGCTTACAGGTTTGGAGGTTCAGTCCATTATCATCAAAGCAGGCACGTAGCGGGATAAGATACAAAGCCACAATCACACTATGGTCCTGCCAGGACCTCCTTGCTTTACCCTGGGTATCCACTAATCAAAGGGCATAGCTCCTTTTCCCTTCTAGCATTAAGTTCAAACAAGCTAAGGAGGCAGTCAATGCTCTAAATGTATACAAACAAAGCCATCTGCTCTCTGGCAGTGACTATTGATGGCAACACCCCTCATTCCTCTGGTTCGAGAGCAGGAGAGGGAACAGTTTATTCAGCTTACACTTCCACAGCACCGTTCATCCTTGAAAGAAGTCAAGACAGGAACTCAAACCCAGGAACCTGGAGGCAGGAGCTGTTGCTGAGGCCATGAATGAATGCTGCTCACTGGCTTGCTCATCATGGCTTGCTCAGCCTGCTTTCTTATACAACTCGGGACCTCGAGTCCAGGGATGGCTCCACTCACATTGGGCTGGGCCCTCCCCCACTGATCACTCATTGAGAAAATGCCTTACAGCTGGATCTCATGGGGGCGTTTCCTCAAGGGAGGCTCCTTCCTCTCTGGTGACCCTAGCTTGTGTCACGTTGGCACACAACACCAGTCAGTACCCTCTACTTTGGGAGGTAGGCAGAAGGAAGGCCTAGTAAAAATTGCTTCACTTTCCTCCTGTGCGACCTCTACTGTTGGAAATAAGATTGCAGGAAGAAGATTTGAGTGAAGACCTAGGACAGGTGTGGAGGGAAGGTAAAGGATTGTGGGTATTCAATCAGTTACATTAGGTGCATTGAATTGTAAATGACCACCAAGGTCTCAGCCTGACCTGGTGTGAAGGGCATGCTTCATGCCTTGTTTCTCTCTGGTGCAGCCGAGTGCCCCGGAGGGTGTCGAAATGGAGGCTTTTGTAACGAAAGGCGGGTCTGCGAGTGTCCGGATGGGTTCTACGGACCTCACTGTGAGAAAGGTAAGCAAAGGATTCGACTTGCTTCCTGATGAACGTAGATGCCACGGACACCCCACGTGACTCTCTGTCCTGTGAAACACATCTCTTGAGATTGTTTTTTATTATTATTATTATTATTATTATTATTATTATTATTTACTATTACTAAGTATTTTAAGCATCAGTAAAATTTAAATAGCCACAGAAGACCTATTGGAAAATTGTTCTTCTACGGGTTGGTTCGTGTTAATGCACTGTATGGCCAGAACTTGGGCCAGAGAGCTTCAGCCTCTGCTCTTTGTGGTCAAGCCTCCAGCCAACCTACATTTATTTACAGTGCAATTTGTGATACCCTTATGACAGTTGTGAGGAGCTAATATCACAACTGATTTGAAGTCCTTCCAATTAAAAACAGCTCGATTCCCAATTAAATCCATTCCTGAATATAAGTTATACCTTAGCATAAACTGAAAGAAGGGCTGGGAATAACTCAGGCAGTGCATTTATTTCAGAGGTTACTGTTTCTGAGAACATTATATGAAAAGAGAATAGAGAAATTATTCGTCATGAGACCTTTAAATACCAAGAACTTCTTTGGCCAGAGTAAATGAAAAATGTATTTACTTTTAAGAAATATGAATAATTCCTTATTTGCATGTATCAGAGTTTGAAGATCAAGGAATAGGGCATAAAATATTTACAGTTAAGAAACCACATCATAGTCAAGTTGATTCTGGGAAAGATTTAATCGAGAATTCGAAGAAGAACAAATTCAAAATTCTTGTCTAAGAACTTGGCTGAGAAGTTGAAAAGCAGCCAGGTTAATGTCACAAAACAACTTTAATATAGAAAAATTGTATAACTAGAGAGTAAACATTTTAGAGTCTTCCACAAAGTCTTAAATTGTGGAAATTTTTGACATTGCAAAATGACCCTGTACCAGAATCCTGTTTGGCCTCAATCAGAGTCCTTTCTCCCCATAAGCCCTCTGCATACCTCGATGTATGAACGGTGGTCTGTGTGTCACTCCTGGCTTCTGCATCTGCCCGCCTGGATTCTACGGTGTCAACTGTGACAAAGGTAATGGGATTTTTGTTGTCGTCGTCGTTGTTGTTTTTAAAGATTTATGTGTGTATGTATGTGTGCTAGCACACAAGGATCTTAAGAGGCCATAAGATCCCCTGGATCCTGACTTACTGATGGTTGTGAGCCTCTCTGTTGATCGAACCCCATCCTTCTTAACCACTGAACAATATCGATGGCCCCAAATAAGCATTTGTAATGTCATCACTTTGTAAACACAGTCTGTCCTGTGGGGTGAAGGCAACTGCTGTAATAACCAGAAACCCAATTTGCTTGACCCAGCAGAATTATTCCCAGAATGCTCCAGTGCAGGGATACAGGCCAGTGACCTAGACAACATCCGTCTGTGCTCCTCAGACAGGGTAGGAAGACAGGGAAAGAAATATGGGGACAAAGAGAAGCCTCTTATCAGCTGTGCCATGAAGCAAAAATCCCAGCTTAGTTAATGTTTGCTGAGAAGGTTGCTGGCGCACAGGCAGGACTCATTTCCTGGATACTTTATGTTAAAGTAGCAGGAGAGTCTCAGTGCCTATGACCTTGTGTAGGTCCTTACTCAATGTCTGTTTACAAGAGGTCGGGTGCCTTCTTCTAAACATGGCAGCGGCATGTCAGACTTCCTTCACAGGGAGTGGATTCCAATTTGGCTTTGAAAAATGGCCCGTCCACTTAGCCAGCCCACAACTTCTCAGTGGGAGAACATCTTTAAGTATTCTATGAAGTGTATGGGTTTAACGAAGGTATCCCAGTATTCATTGTGCTGCTGGCTGCAGACTATTGATTTATTAATAAAGTAGGCTTGCAAACAGACCGACAAGTGCTGTTTTTTTTCTTTCTTTTCTTTTTTTTTAATCTTTTTATTAACTTGAGTATTTTTATTTACATTCCGATTGTTATTCCCTTTCCCGGTTTCCAGGCCAACATCCCCCTAACCCCCCCCCTTCCCTCTATATGGGTGTTCCCTCCCATCCTCCCCCATTACCGCCTCCCCCAACAATCATGTTCACTGGGGGTTCAGTCTTAGCAGGACCAAGGGCTTCCCCTTCCACTGGTGCTCTTACTAGGCTATTCATTGCTACATATGCAGTTGGAGCCCAGGGTCAGTCCATGTATAGTCTTTGGATATTGGCTTAGTCCCTGGAAGCTCTGGTTGGTTGGCATTGTTGTTCATATGGGGTCTCGAGCCTCTTCAAGCTCTTCCAGTCCTTTCTCTGATTCCTTCAACGGGGGTGCCATTCTCGGTTCAGTGGTTTGCTGCTGGCATTCGCCTATGTATTTGCTGTATTCTGGCTGTGTCTCTCAGGAGAGATCTACATCCGGCTCCTGTCGGCCTGCACTTCTTTGCTTCATCCATCTTGTCTAATTGGGTGGCTGTATATGTATGGGCCACATGTGGGGCAGGCTCTGAATGGGTGTTCCTTCTGTCTCTGTTTTAATCTTTGCCTCCCTATCCCCTCCTAAGGGTATTCTTTTTCCCCTTTTAAAGAAGGAGTGAAGCATTCGCATTTTGGTCATCCTTCTTGATTTTCATGTGTACAAATGCTGTGTCTAAGAAGCATCTCTGGTGCTCTCCCATTCAGCACAGAGCAGTACTGCAGTCCCTGTGCTTTCTTAGCTTTTGTACATGTGTGCACTATGTTTTAGAAAGGAGGAGGAGTTAAAGCAAAAAGTCCTTGGTGTGTTTTAGAGGAGTGGCTTGAGGTTGTCAGTACTTTCATACCCGTGTCCGGTTGGATTCTTGACAACCTCCAGGATCGATGTGGGAAGCATCGCACCCTCCGCTCCCAAAGCAGCACACCGAGGCTTATATCTCTCGAATCACTCACCGAGGTTTATATCTCTTGAATCACTGTCCCAAATCTATTCCCTCCGCTGTACCTTGCTACCCGTCACTCTACCTGGTCAGACCCCACCTCCTCCCAAGTGACCTGAGACTTGATCAGACATCTTGGGTCGTGAGTTTTTTCTTCCTTCAATTTGGAATTAGTCTATTTGCTTCCCGTCTTCCATCCTTCAACTCGAATAATGACTGAAAACACTTGCATCGGTTATATTGTTCAAACCACAGTGTTGGATTAAAAATATTTTAAATACATATTCCCGAAGACAAAGACAACAGTAACTTTTAACAGCAGCAAGTCAGTCAAATGAGCCAGAGTGCGTCTTCATTCGTTCACAGTCAGCATCTGGTGCCTCTGCCATTTCAAAACTAGGCATCTCTTGAAATGGATTAAAAACTCAAGCCTGTAGTGGAACTAGTGAAAATCCAGCAAACCTTCCCAGACTTGAACAGTGAACTCACACATACCCATGATCAATGGACTGATTACCAAGACCTGTCTAGCCAGCTTTGGGCATTGCTGCCTGGCTTATATAAGGAAAGGCCTACTGAGGTCTTTGTTTCAACCTGGGCTGCTTCATTCCTCCTTAATACAGTCTGGTGGTTCCCTGCTTCCAAGAGGGATATTGATGCTGAACGTAGTACAAACAGCCGATAGGCATAGCATGATACCACAGAGAACTCCTGGACTCAAGCAATCCTGTCTCCAAAGTGTCTGGGACTGCATAGATGCACATACACATGTACACATATATACACACACACATATATGTATATATTATATACACACATGCACACATATATATGTATATATTATACACACATACACATATATATTATACAAACATATACACACACATATACACCCATATATATGTATATATTATATACACACACATATATATGCTATGCAAACACATATATACATACATACACACACATATATTATACACACATATACATATATACACCCATATATATGTATATATTATATACATACATACACATACATATCTGTATATAATATATACGCACATGCACACACATATATAATGCTACAGTGTCAAAAATACTTCAGAGTCATGAAGAAAAAAAATACCTTTGCATTCCAGTGCATTTCAAATTTCATAATATTTTGTCTTTCAGATGAAAGACTTTACTACATGTTATACTCTACTGATTTTTTAAAAAACTCACTTGGAAAATCTGCTGAAACTCTACTTGGTCTCACTAGAGACCCGGGAGCATAAAACTTATGAACTTTACGGGCTCAACAGAGGATTCTTCTGTTATCCACCATAATAAGGAGCTGCTGAGACACAGTGTCATTGGCACAGAGGTAGACGTCAGCACTGTCTTTTGGAGCACTGAAGAATCATGTTCCCATTGGGCTTGGGGACGTCTGTCACAAACTTTAGGAAATACCTAGTTAAGTGCTGGCCAATCCACTCAGCCACAGTGAAAGGTACTGTGTCTGGCTCTTGGTAAGCAAAGTGTGTATTAGCCTACATTCTGCGATAATAAAGCACCCGAGGCTGGGGTTTTTACAGAGAAGTCGGGCAATGAAGCTCCCGGTTCCGGAGTCTCAATAGCGTGCCACCATCTTTTCGGCTCTGGTGAGAGTCTCAGGCTACATTGCAGCGGGGTAACTGGCTTCACCGTGGGAGTACTTACAAGGACAGATTACAAGGCCAGGCAAGTCCAGAGAGCTTCCAGGGCTGGACGGCCCTGTAGCATGTCACTACTGAGGTGGATGGTCCCTGTAACCTGACCACACTCCATTAAACCCCACTCCTGAGTGATTGCAACTCTTCTCCACACTGTGCTCCGGTGACCAAGTTCAAAGCTTACGAAACCATAGGACAGAAATGTTGAAAACCTTGGTCAGGATGACAGAAGTAGGTTTAAAAATAGTAAGAATAAGAAGAATTCATCCGAGTGTTGTCCTGGTTGGGCTCACTGTGGCTGGGATGAAACACTGTGACCAAAAGCAAATTAGGGAGGAAAGAACGTTTTTGCCTTACACTTCCACATCACTGTCCATCACTGGAGGAAGCCAGGACAAGGCTGGAGCTGATGCAGAGGCCATGGAGGGGTGCTGCTTACTGGCTTGCTCATCCTGTCGTGCTGAGCCTGCTTTCTTATAGAACCCAGGGATGACACCATCCACAGGGGCTGGGTCCTCCCTCATCCATCACTAATTGTGAAAATGCCTTACACCTGGATCTTTACAGTTCCTCAACTGACGCTCCCTCCTTTCCGGTAACTCTAGCTTGTGTCATGTGACACGAGACTGCCAGGACAGCTGTGGTATTGATGCCTGTAACTCCTCATTCTGGTGGCTAAGGCAGAAGATTGATGAATTAAAGAAAGACTAGCAAGGGCTACGTAGCCATATGCTAACTCAAGAAGAAGGGGTGGCGATGGGCGGTCAAATTATTACATAGCCAGATTTAGCACACTCTGTTTCAAGTGTGTTATCAGGCCCACTGTCCTTTACACATCAGTGGGCATCAGAGATAGTGGGGGGTGGACCAAGAGAGCATTGATCCTGATGTCCTCTTACCCACTCCTACTCTGGGGCATCATATGGACGAGTGGGGAGACAGGACTCACTTGTGAGAACAACCCCACAGCCCTAAGAACGCTATGTCCACATGCTGGCCCAGGGTGCTGTAGTTCCTAAACTCCCAATCCCATACCAGAGCCATCTGCCTCCGCCCACTTCTACCTCAAGATGCCAAGCGCACCGTCGCCCTCAGCCGGGAGGGGCTTGTGGTTTGAATGCAGTTTGTCAGTTAAGAAGCCTGATGTTCTGGGACGACCTTTCAGTTGAACTTCTACAGAGCACACACATTTTATCCTTTCTGACTTTCACACCGGAAGCCTTTATCCATCTGTTTTATACCACACAGGGATAAAACCAGGACTTACAACTAAGACTAAAAAAGCTAAGCTCCAACTTTTAGTTTTGGGCTTTTTTCCCCCCTTTGATATGGGGCCATGTACTCCTGGCCTCAAACTCACCACATATCCAGAAATGAGAGTGGCCTCCCCCTTCCTCTACCTCCAGGGACTCTGGGACTACAGGCATATATGTTTCTACACCTAGCCCAAGCTCCCAATTTAATCTTCTTTACTGACCGATGGAAGCTGCCTACTTTTCACTATTTCCTCTCTCCTCTTCCCACTTCTCTATCCTCTATCCTCTACTTTACGTGCCAAAAGATCAGTGGAATTCAAGAAACTGATGCCCAGAGGGCGGGGCTTGGGCTAAATGACACTGTGTTCATCTCTTGGAGTGTCATTGTCTTTTCACTCCTCATGCTCATCACTCCCAGTCATGCTCATCCTCACAGACTGTCTCTCTGGATGCAATTACTCGAGTCTTTCTCCAAGTACCATGACAGCCCCTTTTGAAATCCTATTCATTAAAACAAGCCTCCATTCCTCTCTCGGAGAGCCACTTCCTCCTGGTTGGACCTGACACTCTTATCTCTTCTCTCCCTTTATCTAACCCAGAGAAGTTTCTTCCCTTTATCTTCCAACTTGATGCTTTCAAATTTTTTTCTTGGATTTGTAGATTATTTTTAGAGCATAGATTGTATTTATCATACTTTTTTTTTTTTGTAGGAATGAATACAGTGTGTGATAAGCCTATTCTCTCTTATATTGTGAAGTGGAGTCTTTGTATTTTGACGGCAATTATAACTTACATCGATTATTTTAAAACTGTAAAGCGGGTTGTTCATTATGTAGAAGGTATTAGACACATGCCTAAGAAGTATCGCCCACTTTAAGTGAAAATTCTGCTAGGCTTAACTTCCTGTCTAACGAAGCACCCTGTCATTCATTCTAACAGCAAACTGCTCGGCCACCTGCTTTAATGGAGGGACCTGTTTTTACCCAGGAAAATGTATTTGCCCTCCAGGACTTGAGGGAGAGCAGTGTGAACTCAGTAAGTACAGACCTCCATATTCTTTTTAGCTTGGGGGTGGGGAAACTGAAACTTGTCTGTCTTGTACTTCCTTTTGCTACCGACCAGTCCAAAGCCTAGTCAGACCAGGGACCTCCTGTGAGGTCTTAAGCCAGTGGTTTCTTTTTACTGGATTTGACTGCAGCCGGCTTTGTCTGAAGGCTAAGCTGAGAACTTACCCAGGAGGCTCAGGACAAATGCTCTCAGAGATTTGTTTACCCACAAACACAGAGGGGTTGTTGGTTCTTCTGCCAACCAATCTGAACCTACTGACCTATCTAAGAGGAAAAGATAGACACCCTCCCCAAAGCAGGGGTGGGGGGACAGTACATAGCAACTAAAACACACGGCACCCGGATTGACTCCCAGGGTTATATTACATAAAAGGAGCGGACACACAAAAAGGGTTTACCCATGAGTCCATAGTTTTCAAGCTCAAGAATACAATGTAACTGATTGAGAATGGAAAGTGGAATTGCTCGTTGTGGACCAAAAGGAATTTAGAGGGAGATGGTGATGCCTGTGAGATCTATAGCAGTGTTATCCGAGTGCCGTTAGAAAACATGCAGAGCTGTGAGCTTAAAATTGACACCCACTCTGCCCGTGCTATACATGGCTGGCTGTCATGTTTCAATACAAAAAGCCAAAGAATGGGATTGTACCACAACCTAGAGCTCTGCAAACCACTCAGATCTCTCTTTGAAACTGAGAAATGAACCAATTCAGTCTAAGCATCACTGTGACCCAGAAGACAATTAGCACGGAAGCTCACAGAGGCACGAGCCATACAGCAGTTGAGCCATTGAGCCATCGAGCCATCCGGTGTGCCTGCTGAGGGGTCTGCTTCTGCCTTTCCCATGTGTGTCCTGTTGAGTGGGGTCCTCCCCAGCTCTCCTTACAGTCTCTAAAGCACTGCTGTGCTTGCTTGGTACAGCCATTGTTTCCAAAGCTGAGGTAGATTCAAAATTGAATACTGCTAAGTTCCTATTTTAACTTTCAACCTCTAATTTATTTGTGGGTTTTTGTACTTTAATGAGTAGTAGATGAAGTAACCATTTTTATAGAGTTCAAATGAAATAGCCCCGATGTTTCCATAGAACGTGTAATTAATCGTCAGGATGTGGTTTCTGCTCTTATTAATTACTCTTTCCTGGCGACAACGTCTCGAGTTGGCTCAGGTTTCTCCCGATGCTCAGCCCCAGACACTGCACACTTAGTTTGTCTATGAGTCTTTGCTCATGGTCTCGTTTCATGTGAGGGTGCCCTTTTATGCCTTTGTGTTTAGGAACCTTCCTCAGGCAGAGGTGCGCGCCTCTCTCTCTCTCTCTCTCTCTCTCTCTCTCTCCTCTCCTCCCTCTTTCATCTCCTCCCTTTTCATCTCTGTTCCTTTTTCTTCTCTCTTCCTGTCTGCTTCCCTTCCAGCTGTCTCTTTCTCCCTTCCCCCTCGATTTCCTGCTTTTTTTTTTTTTAATTCTAACTGGACCAAAAATGCAGGGTTTTGAAAAACTCATCATAAAATTTCAGGGTTTTATAAATTCATCATAGATCCAACCACAAGTTTTATTCAAATTCCTTTAGGGGACTTCCTGTTTCAATGAAAAGAAACACCATGGGGTGTGGGGGAGGTGGAAACAGGTGTGGAGTTGAAGTTTCTCTAAGTGTGTTCGGACAAAATGCAGAATCGAACTATTTATTCTTATTTTTTAGCGAATCTATAATAAGCATACTGTCAGACAGCATTTTAAAGTGTATCTCCCTGCATATCCACAAGTTATGCCATGTCCTCTATCTGATTTCAGAATGCTTTATCGCCCCCACCCCCCAAGCAAACAGACACACAAGCGAACAAGCCAACATGTATACCTGTGATTGTCAGAAGTGTCCCCAAGTCCCCTCAGAACCCCAGGGCCTGTCAACACCCGTCTACTTCCTTTCTCTTTAGCTTTGCCTGTCCTGAGCCTCTCATAGAAATGGAGTCATACGAGATGCAGCGTTTTGAGCCCAGTCTTTCATTTAAGGTCACTGTTTTCAAGGGTCACACATGGAACAGACTATGGCAGCCCTACACTCGTTTTCATTGCGAGTACCATCCAGTTGTGTGGATAGACTCCATTTGTTTACTCATTACCAGATGAGAACAACACAATTGTAAATATTTGTGAGCAAGTTTCTACGCAGACTGGTTTGCATTTGTGTGTGTGTGTGTGTGTGTGTGTGTGTGTGTATGTGTATACATGTGCATGTGTGTGTCTGTTTATGTATATCTGTGTGTCTTTGTGTGTATCTGTGCTTGTGTCTGTGTGTGTGTGTCTGTGTGTGTGTCTGCGTGTACCTGTATGTGTGTGTATGGGAATATGCCACAGCATATATGTGCAGATCAGAGGACAACTCTCGAGAGTCCGTTCTCTACTTCTGCCTTCTGGCTCCTGGGGTCTGGACTCTAATCTTCCAGGTTGATTGTTGGTGCATTCCCTGCTGAGCCATCTCAATGACCCAAGTTTGCTTAGAAGGAGAATTGCTGGCCCATAAGGGGATGTGTTTTTTGAGATTGTTTCTCCTTTCTCAGCTCCTCACTCTGACCACACTCAATAATCTTTGTTAAGGAAATGTGTCTTCTGTCGTCTGTCTTCTTCTGCCTGTCTGTCCAATTTCCATTTCTCTGGCTACTACCAGTGATAATGCCTTCTCAAGCCATGTTGATACTACCCTATGAGATACCGTCACTGGGTCAGTCAGAGCACCCTTAGAGCCGTCTGGATGCCAAATATGCATACATCTTACTATGTAAGGCTAATAGGTCTCCTAAGAATCTTCCATAGAACTTCAGCTAAAAAGGCCACAAAAATTATTCGTGTCATTTTATAAATAAGTTTAAAAATAACTTAGCAGGACCTCGTCATAAAGGTTCTCTGCAGAAAATAACTTGGACTGTTGAAGAAAATAATCAAAACACATTTATTGTTGTAAGGCTCAGACACCGTGGTTGTTAGCCCTTGAACACCCTGTATTTTTTTCATCCTTTTGTCTGTGAAACAGAGTCACAAAATGAAGCTATCCCACCGTCTCATGGGTGGGGGACATTTGATGACCTCACTGTGTATGCCTTTTGGTCTGGCATTGTTCTCACAAGGACTCCTCCATGGGTTATACTACAACACTATTTAAACAGTGAAGTCTCTTGTCCTTAGACAACACTTCATCTCTACAAATAGGTTAACCCTTGGGGTTTCAGTATACCCATTTCCAACCAATATAATGTGGTTGTCAAGTGCTTTTCTGCAAAAGTAGTCAATTTGAAAACACTTTGGATGTTCCAAATACTAAAACAATCAGATGGCAAGGTCTGATTCTACAGTCTTTGAACTATCTATGACCTGTCAGTCCCTTGAATTCCTGAGAGGTAAGAGCCCAGAAGGGCCTTCCTCCCTCCCTTCCTCCCTCCCTCTGTCCTTCCCAGCTGATAAGAACTGAAGAGTTTTTATTTCCCTCTTACTAAGAACATAAACATTCCAATAGAATCAGGGAGAAGACTCTACCAGTCATTCTGCATTGTTTCTGACCACCAAGTTCACTCCCCCACCCCCACCCCACCATCCCACCATTCCACCATCCTATCATTCCATTATCCCACTACCCCACCATCCCACCAACCCACCAACCCACCATCCCACCATCCCGCCACCCCACCATCCCACCACCCCGCCATCCCATCACCCCACCACCCTGCTACCCCGCCACCCCGCCACCCCCGCCACCCCGCCACCCTCCACCCTGCCAGCCCGCCACCCCGCCACCATGCCGCCCACCGCCCTGCCACCCCACTTTATCCACCCTGCCAGCCCGCCACCCCGCCGCCTGCCACCCCCGCCACCCTGCCGCCCTGCCACCCCGCTGCCCCACTAACCCGCCACCCCGCTGCCCCCGCTTAACCCGCCACCCCTGCTGCCCCGCTAACCCGCCACCCCGCTGTCCCCACTAACCCACCACCCCCCTGCCCCACTAACCCACCACCCTGCTGCCCCACTAACCCACCACCCCGGCTGCCTCACTAACCCACCACCCTGCTGCCCCACTAACCCACCACCCTGCCAGCCCACCAGCCCACCACCCCGCCAGCCCACCAGCCCACCACCCTGCCAGCCCGCCAGCCCACCACCCCCCGCCAGCCCACCAGTCCACCACCCTGCCAGCCCACCAGCCCGCCACCCCAACAGCCCACCAGCCCACCACCCTGCCAGCCCACCAGCCCGCCACCCCAACAGCCCACCAGTCCACCACCCTGCCAGCCCACCAGCCCGCCACCCCAACAGCCCACCAGCCCGTCACCCCGCCAACCTGCTACCCCACCATCCTGCCGCCCCGTTACCGTTAGCCAAACATCCTGCAGCCCCACCACCCCGCCACCCCGCTACCCCGCCATCCGGCCACCCCGCCGCCCCACCAGCCCAACACCCAACCAGTCCACCACCCCACCCAACAAGGAGCCCGCCAGACTACCACTCTGCAATTCCACCATCCCGCCACCCCGCTACCCCGCCATCCTGCCACCCCGCCGCCCCAACACCCCACCCAAAAAGTAGCACACCACTCGTTAACTTGTTCACATGGAAGGGACGTGTGTCTTCCTTTGCCCCTAATGATCATTCCCCATGGAGTTGGCATGATCAGCCCCGAAGCACTGGTGAGAATTCTGTGTCATGATCCAGTTTTGTGGCTATTATTATTATTATTATTATTATTATTATTATCATCATCATCATCATCATCATCATCAGATGGTTCTTTGGAAATTTGGAGTTAGAGCCTTTTCTCTTAATTAAGAGTGGGCTCATCATTAAGCAGGAGAGAGTGTTCTTTAGAAAACAGGACAATTAGTGGTCAATAAAACAGGTGGTCTTTGGGCCTCAGACTGTAGCTTGGTTGGTACAAGAATACTTGTCAAATACACACAAACCCGTTTGATCCCCAGAGCGGAATAAAACTGTTTATAATGGCATGCACTTAGGACCCTGCCCTGGGAAGGTGGAGATAAGAAGATCAAAAAGGAGTTCAAGGGCATCCTCGGCTACACAGTGAACTGGAGGCCAGCCTGGGCTACATGAGACTCTGTCTTGAGAAGGAGAGGCGGGGAGCTTTAGGGGAAAAAAAGCCAAAGTCTAGCGTATTGCAGATTTTCAAGGTTTACTGTCTCTGTGACTAAATGTGCTTTGTCCAACTATAAATGAATAAAGTTTGGAGGAAGGGGTAAAATACAAAGTAAAAACTTAAGTGTCTGTAGTAGCAAAACACTTTTCATACGAAGTTCAACTCTTTGGTTAAAAACAGTGCATATTAGTAAATAATATAATAGTTTGCTTCATCCAAACCTTTCTTTGGCCATAAAGAAAAGAGCTCAGGAGTGAAAGGTAAGTTTGTTAATGGCAAAGATTTCATTATATAATAATAATAATAATAATAATAATAATAATATAATGATAAGGAAATGAAGAAGAGCAGAATCCCAAACTGGTACCTGAACCCTAGTGGTCGCTGGCTTCTCCTGGAGGTCATCGCTCACTAGGCAGGATGTGGCTTAGGCTTTGGGGTAACAGCACCTTATCAGTGACTTCTAAAAAGTCATCCTTCGAATCGGAAAATCTAGATTGCAGAGGAAAATAAATATGGAAGGTGCTAGGCTAAGCTACCATCAGGTGTAGCTACAGACACACTCACTTCCAGAAGAAGTGATATGCAGGAACCAGAGGTTATAGAAAACTTCAGGTAGTTGAAGTCAGCCATACACTATGATGTAGAACACTGTATAAAACTACAGGCATTTATGAGACAGATTACTTTCAGTTCATTCATTGTGGAAAAAGAACATTATATGTTATATGCTATATCTTATGTTATATACTGTAATATCACATATATAATTGGCTTGTCTCCAAAACAAAAACAATATAAAAGCCAGTATAGTGATGTGCTTGTAAAAAGATAAAGAGGAGAAGGAGTATGATTTTGGTGGAAGTGTGGTGAGATGTGGGGGAAGGGGGTGCCTCAGCGGGCCCATGTTGAGGCATTCCTTCCCCCTGAGGGACCAGCAAAGCGGAGGGGAGTCAAGAGGGTAGTAGAGGCACAGAAAAGCAGAGAGAGAGAGAGGGAGGCAGAAAGAGAGAGAGAGAGGGAGGGAGGGAGGGAGGGAGGGAGGGACGTAGAGGCCAGCCATGAGCACGTGGAAAGAAAAGGGGGAAGGCAATGGGGGGAGAAGGGAACAGAGATGGAGCAAGAGAGCCCGGAGGGGCCAAGCAGCCCCCTTTATAATGAGTCAGGCACTCCTGGCCGTTGCCAGGTAACTGTGGGGCGGAGCTTAGACAGAACGCTATCACATAGACCTAAAATAAACGGCAATGACTGACATGTCGGCAATGACTGATATTTCAAAGCAGTTCTCCTCTCAAAGCTTTGTTATTCCTTTGAAGGATGCGATGACTGTCAGTAAAGTCTGGGCTCCTCCCATCCTTAGCTACTTCTCTCTCTCTCTCTCTTGCAGGCAAGTGCCCCCAACCCTGCCGAAACGGAGGTAAATGCATTGGTAAAAGCAAGTGTAAGTGTCCGAAAGGTTACCAAGGAGACCTGTGCTCTAAGCGTAAGTACCACACAGTGGCAGTATAGGTGCAGGGTAGCTGAATTAAGTGTCCTCTCTGGATATAGTGTCCACGCCCCCTGCGTGGTGTCTGCGCATCAGAGCTGACCTTCTGCCCTGAGACATACGCTTCGGTCGCTTAGCCCACCGGTGTTGTGAGAATCCCTGAACATAGAATATTTATGCACACAGCCAGATTCTTTCATTGCTTGTCTTGTTTCGTTTGTTTGTTTTTAATCTACTAGGGCTTTTCTTGAAAGGAATAATCTTCCAGGATGCAGCAGTGTCGAGATCTCACTGAGGGTCTTTGTGTAGGAGACGCTTGAGGCTCAGTGTAAAGATTCTTCCTAAGGATTTTTTTTTTTTTTTCAACTTTGAAGCTTTCGGCCGGAAAGTGACTTAGGAAAAAAAAAATAGTGAGGGGAGCCAAAACTAACGCAATCTAAAGGGAAAGCAGCTACAAGCTATCTTTTTAAGAAGAAACAGAAAAGCCGAGGAAACACAGCTTTGCTCTGCTCTCATTCTAGCTGTCTGCGAGCCTGGCTGCGGTGCCCATGGAACCTGCCACGAACCCAACAAATGCCAGTGTCGAGAGGGCTGGCATGGGAGACACTGCAATAAAAGTGAGTAGTGGAGCTGGCTCCGGGGAGCCCGGGGAGCCCTGGGGAGCCCTGGGGAGCCCTGGGAGCCCTGGGAGCCCTGGGGAGCCCTGGGAGCCCTGGGAGCCCTGGGGAGCCAGGTAACCTTACTTCAGCCCTGCTCACTGAGTCATTAGTGACACTTCCTCTCCCGGTGGCCTCTGTTCATCTCTTCTATCAACATCAAAGCCAACCTAACTTCAGAATAGCAGAAGGCCTGAAAAATGCCACCAGTTTTGTAAAACATCTCCAGAAACAGTCTCTAGGTTAAATTAATAATTTAATTATTAATTTACTTCAGTAATTTGGTGTGCTGAGGGAGGAAACTGATTAACTAAAGTTGGTCTTCTTTCCTTCTTTTTCTTCCTTCCTCCCTCCCTCCCCTCTCCCCCTTTCTCTGTCTCTTTCAATCATGTTTCTGGGAACCCAACCTAAGGCACAAGCCTTGCTAGACAAGTGTCCTGGTGGAGCGCTATACTCTGTCCTTAAGATTTTAAGTGAACACCAGCGTCTACTGACCTCTTGCTTCAAAAATCAAGCTTTATCAACTCATATGTAATGAGCAATATGTTTTTTGAGAGCTTTCAGTGGCACTGGATGTAATTTAGATGAGTCGCTTTGAAGGAAAGAACAGGCCCATGGAAACCCTTCCTGGGAAAATATTCTGACGTGACCGTGTCTTTCAGATTTACTGACTATCCCAAATAAACTAGCGATATAGATAAACTGCAAGAATACTGTATACACAAAATGAAGCCCGATAAATTGAGCCATTCAGCATCGATGGTGTACCCCTCTATGCCCAATGCAAGCATTAGAACCACATGAGCAAGGAGGAAGGAAAGACCCTGCCTTGTAGGGAACACAATCTAGGAGGCAGAGTGGGAATGACTGACAGGCATATGAAATGACAGAGATGGCTGTCACCTAGAGCAGCTTCCTGTGCCTGTGTCCACTGTTTACCTTGATTTAAGGAAAAGGAGGTGTTGTTCAAGGAACACTTTAGAAACAGATGATCCCAATCTTGCCGTACCTCCAAAACAAGATACGTATTTGAATAAATAACTTACATATCCAATATCTTTCTAGACCAGTTGTCAGAGGGCAGTGCAATGCAGCCCGGCGAGCATGCCCAGTGAGCTGGGCACAAAGGTACTGTCACCCATCCAAAATGAAAGCAAGTCAGAGCCTTCCCGTCTTCGTAGTGAGGAGCCCACAACGTTGCACTCCACAGTAGACCATACTGGTTCACCTGCCGTCAGTAGTTCCTCTGTCAGAGAGAGCATTGCACCCAAGAAGATGGCCTGGTACTGGTTCAGTTGCAAACCTATTCTGGGGTGGCCACCCATCTGTTTTGTACATTAGCTAAGAGAATTAAGCTGAAAGAATGGGGTTTATTTTGACTAGGGGAGGTGACAGGGAATGTCTGAGTCACAGAGTTCTGGTAAAGAGCAGATTCCCAGTGGGGTGGCATGTTGGGAGGTCCTAGGCACCCAGGCATCATAAAGGAGAGGAGGCTCTCGCACCCCAGCAGGGAGGTTGGGCTTCATGGGTGGCGAGCCAAGCAGTACGGGAGCATGTTGACTCCAGTGCACTGTTGGCTCGCGTTTTGACCGTTCTGTGAGCTCGTAGCCACCACACTGACAATTCAGTATGAAACACACCCAGCAGCTGGGCTCTCTGCTCTCAGTAGTTGTTTGACAGCATGCTTGCATTTAAAAACCACAAGGAACACACGAAACGTTGGATTTGATCGACTCTGATGCACAGGAAGAGGGAGACAAGATTTTTTTTTTTTAAAGATGTAATTGCTGTCTTGGATCCTTTGTAGGAAAGCAAAAGATGAGTTGGTGTCTTCCCTCCCCCCCCCCAGCACCTCCAGAAGTTCCCAAATGGAAAAGAAGGAGGCTTCATAAACAGATGGATAAATAAATTAATTAATTAAAAAGAAAGGAGTTTCATACATAGAGCTGGAGATGGGCAGATGACTGCTTAGCGCAAAACTCACAAGTCCTACTGATAGGCATCAGTTCAAATCATAGCTCTTGTCTACCATGCTGGGCAGAGGTCCTGATACCAGCAGGACTCGTGTGTTGTCTGAGTGTGATGAACTTGGTCCTGGGATGGATAGGAAGACTGGAAGCTGCTGTGTTGAACTGCTTCCACCTAAGTGAGGCTGGTTGGGTAACACAGTGAGAGGAATCAGTGATCAAATTCTCAGTAGAACCTTGGAGACCTGAACATGGGACCAGCCCTTCTGTTCAGCCATCCTGTAGTGGGGCTAGAGGCATAGCTCACCTGGTAGAGCATGTGCCAGCGTGCCCAGAGAACGCAGTTTGAGTCCCAGCACCAAATAAACCTGGTCTGGTGGTGCACTCCTGCCACCCCCAGGTCTCAGAGGGCGGAGGAAGGAACACCAGGAGTTTGAAGTCAGCCCAGGCTACAAGAAACTCTGTGTGTGTGTGTGTGTGTGTGTGTGTGTGTGTGTGTGTGTGTGTGTGTGTGTGTGTGTGTGTGTGTGTGTGTGTGTGTGTGTGTGTGTGTGTGTGTGTGTGTATGAGAGAGACAGACACACACAAACACAGACAGACAGACAGAGACAGAGACAGAGACAGAGAGATTTCCTACACAGCCAAAATATGTAGTGAGATAGTAAGGCCGGTTTTGGTGAGCAGACCTCGAACCTGTCACCTGCTGTTACTCAGGTAGAGCTCTGTGTGGTCACTTTGGTCTCACTCAGGGTTAAAGAGGAAACTAGTTTTATTTGAATGGTTAATGAAAAAATCTGAAGAGCCTGTTTTTGTAGTTTCTTTTCTTCTAAGCTGTGAATAATTTTGCAGGGTACGGAGCCAGCCTCATGCATGCCCCGAGGCCAGCAGGCGCCGGGCTGGAGCGGCACACGCCTTCACTTAAAAAGGCTGAGGGGCGGAGGGATCCACCTGAATCCAATTACATCTGGTGAACTCCACCATCTGAAACGGTTCGAGTTACGCCGAGTTCACAGCCTTTGTTAACCTTTCGTGTGTTGGATGTTCAAATGATGTTCATTACACTTTAGAGTACTGGCCTGAATTTTATTAGCTTCATTATGAATCACTGGGCTGATATTTACTTTCCCTTTTAGGTTTCCTAAGCATGTCTAGCATGATGGTATAGATTTTCTTCCTTCAGTCCTTTGGGACAGATCTTTCATGTCAGTTGATCGGGTTAAAAAATAAAAATCTGTCTCTTCAGTATGTAGTTGACAGATACTTGCAAAATCACGACACATTTGTGGTATTGGAATGGGGAGCCCTAGAGAGGCGAAACTGGGCGAAGATACATAAATCACAAGGTTTTGGATAAAGCAGATAACAGTGTTTAAGCTACAGTATTTCACATTCTGTTGTCAAATATTTGGACACTTGTCTAATTAGTATTTCAATTGCCCCCCCCCATCTTGAATACGTACAATCTATTTCGCCCTTACTGTTACTCTAGACAGTTCAGTTTTGAGGGGGGAACAGAGTTAAAGGGAAAACATCACACTTGTGTTAGTGGCATTTAAACAATATAATATATTGTAAACATGACAAAGTAAGGAATATAATGTATGGAGTCTTTGCCTTGGATGGAAGCAATATAATATATTGTAAACAAAACACAGCTCTTACATAGTAAACATTTTATACTGTTTGTATGTATCAAATAAAGGTGCTGCTTTCTCTCTCTGAGTGCTGGGTCTTTGTATGACTGCTCGATGACAGAAATAAAGATGACTGCTGATTGGTGGTCCAGCCCTCCGACCCCTCAGCTCTCCCTCCCTCCCTCCTCTGTGCCCCCTCCCCACCAGCTTTCTAATTGTACCCCAGCCCTGCTATAGGACACTGCTGTCACTGCCTGCAAGACTCCCAGTTAGGTCACATCTCAGCTTGCCCTATCTTTCCAGGCATCTGCTCTGACTAGGATGGACTGGCACGGAATGGAATAGCAGAGACCAGTTGAGGTTTAGGGGAAGGGAAATGCATGGCTCTACAGTCTGATAAAGCCTCAAGTCATAGCAGAAGGCAGAAGGGCAAACAAGAAGGAAGACACAAGAGCAGAGGGAGCTGAACTTGTGTTTGCAGCAACCAAATGCTGGGGTAACTAACCCACTGGGCAAGGACATTCACTAATGACTGATGGAGGCAGAAGCCTCATGATGTCATCATGGCTTACTAAGCGCCCCTGCTAACAGGTGCCTTGGGAATTACACTTCCCACATTAGAGCTCTGGAGGGGCAGGGGCGCTTGAAGCCATACTGATATCCTACTAGTGGAAGGCCTACTAAGACTGGTTGAATGTATCGGAATTTCCCAAATATAAAGTATCACTGTTGGTTATTTAACCTATTGACCCCACGTGCAGTAGGTGCTACTACCCTATAAAGCAAATATTACTGTCTCCTTTATTGTAGGTAGGAAGCCAAAGTATGGAGACAGTAAAACATTTACTCTAGGACACAGATGATAGAGTTTTAGCCATGCCGCCTGGCTCCAAGGAGATGACACTATGTCGCTTGATCAGTTGTATGATACAGGAGGTGAAATATGGGAAAAGAAGTAAGACTACATGCAAAATTACAGGCTGAAGCCATCTACACCAACGATCCCTCACCCTATTTAATTGTGGGCTCCACTGGAAATTCCTGAGGACAGTGGCTGGGGATGTGGCCCTGTTGGTAGACTGCCTGGGTTCGATCGTCAGTACCACATAAAGCAGACATCTCTAATCTCAGTACTCAGGAGCTGAGGCAGGGGATTCAGAAGCTCAAAGCCAACCTCTGGTACATAGTGAAAGTTTTCTTAAAAGTTCTTTTATTTTTTATTTATTTGTCTGATTATATGTGTGGGTACCCTGGGAGGCCAGAGTAGGGTGTCAGATCCCCTAGAGCTGCATTTACAGGTTGCTGTGAGCTACCCGACATGAGTACTGAATTCCAGTCTTTTACAATCACAACTGAGCCAACTCTCTACCCCACACACTGAGTTTGAAGCTGGCCTCTGTCTCAAAAAGAGGAGGAAGAGGAAAAGGAGACTAGCATGCTAATATGTGCACCATAAAAGCCAGAAATGTTTACAAGGCAGAGAAAAGTGTAAGTATAAACTGTAATATTCGATATCTAATTCATATACACCCAATGTTACACACACACACACACACACACACACACACACACACACACACACACACGTCCCAAAGGACACATCACGTGTAAGTGGAGAAATATAGTCTGAAATGACTATGATTTAGGGTCAGTGACTCAAAAGAGATTCAGACCTAAGCAGGAGGAGAAGTGAGGAGGGTTCCAGAGTTGCTTGGTTTAAAATTCCATCGGGTTGCCTCGTTAGAGATGCCTGGTAGGCACTTCAAACGCAGCGGGGTGCTCAAGGCCAACAACTGGCTCATTATTAGCCATATTATAACAAAAGAATGCTAATTACATATCAGCCATTTCTGATATAACGTACCTGAAAGCTTTATCTAGCTAGGTGTGGTTTTGTTCACTTCCGTTTTTTAGATTCTGTACATAACTGGCATTCTTTGCTAGTGACCTAATTACCTACACATGGCCTTTATTATTTGGTTGAGCATTGAGGGTTCCTAGCTATTGGGTATTATTATGAATCTTTATCTAAAAATGTGTGCTTGGTTACTTTGTTAATTTATGTGGAGCCACAACAGTGGAATCCAGCTTTAAAACAAAGACTGAAAATCGAGAATTTATAGGATCTGAAATGATTTTTGTTATTTATTTGAAGTTACCCATAAGGGAAATAGGAAGGTGTAGAAGGAGGAAGAGGAGAAAGAGGAGGAAGAGGAGAAGATAATTGCATAAAATACCTTTATACATATTTTAAGAGTATATGTATAAAGGCCCAGCCAGCAAAGGCGCTTGCTGACTGACAGCCTAAGTTCAGTCCTCAGAAGCCAGATGGTAGGAGAGAATTGTGCCAGTTTGAATAAGAATGGGCCCCCAGGGGCTGATATGTTTGAATGTTTGGTCCTCAGTTGGTGGAACTGTTTGGGAAGGATTAGGAGGTGTGGCCTTTCTTGAAGGAGGTGTGTCACTGGGCAGTTTTTGAAGTTTTAAAAGCGTATGCTAGTCTTAGTCTCTTTCTCACTCATTCATGTGTGTATGTGGGGTGGGGGTGGGGACTGGGGATATGTATAAACTCTCAGCTATTAGTCCAGCACTGTGCTGGCCTGCTGGCCTGCTTTCACATTCCCTGCCATTATGGTCATGGACTCACCCTCTGAACTGTAAGCAAGCCCCCAAAAAACTCTTTCTTCTGTAAGTTGTCTTGGTCACGGTATTTCATCACACCAATAGGACAGTGGCTAAGATAAGAACTGATCCTGTAAGTTGTTCTCGGAACACCATATTTTTGCTAATGGCATGAGCCCCTCTCTCTTGGGGATTTGTTCTAATGCTTTGTCTTATTCCCACTCCCAAAAGCAGCGCTTCCAGACCTGAGGGTCCCTGCACCCAGCTGGCTTTGATTGATGGTAAAGAATTGGGGTAGGACTTTTAGATTGTGTGGCGGGCAAGAGACCTAGAGAGAAAGGAGAGACAGAGGATAGCCATGATGGGGAAGCAGAAAGATGAAACATAAAGATCTGAGGGCATGTGGTAGCAGGGATGAAATACAGATTTTAAAAGATAATAACTCAGGAATAGTGGAGGGGAGCGTTTGTTAGCTGTGAGAGAATTTTGAAATGCCCAGACATTGAACTGGTCAAGGCATATCAAAATTAACTGGTTGCACACACTTGAGCATGCGTGCATGTGTGTGTGTGTGTGGCCATGCATGTGTGTGTGCGCTTGCTTGTATGCTTGCCAGTGTGTATCTTAATTCGCAAATCCAGAGAGCTCTTGGGTAGGTGCACATGCAATCCGCTGGGAGTCAAAGTGGCTTAAATAATTCACTGCTACACCTCTCCACACAAAATAAGTAAGTATAAAAATAGTGAGAAGTTACTAAGGGGGCAAAAATGTCTGAACAGGTCTGGAAAAATGTGCACTGTTTGGCTTGGTGAGATGAAATATGTAGGGAAAAATGGGGAAATAAAAATGAAGTTTAGACAAAAACAAAAACAAAAAGTTGAGGAGTGAAGTTAGTCAGTGGTCAAACGGTGTGTCCAAACCCTTGTCTCTGTGCTCTACTTCAGCCACATGCAAGAGAAAGTCATTGCTGGTTAGGCTACAAGTCTCAAAGGGTATAAATACAAGGTAAAATGGTTGCTCAGATGTTAAACCACAGAAAGGATCTCCATAAAGGAAGAAAGATTAAGACCGGGGCTGGAGAGAAGGCTTAGTATTAAGAGAACTTGCGGCTCTTGCAGAGCACCAGAGTTGAGTTCCCAGACCCACATCAGGCAGTCCACAACCACCTGACGGCTCTAGGGGGTCCAACAAGCTCTTCTGGCTTCCAAGGTCATCAGACGGGCATGCGGTACACAGACATACCTATGCGTAGGCAGACGTTCATACACCTGTAACAAATAAGTGAATATCGTAGCAATGAAAGGAGAAAGGGGAGAGGGGAAAGGAAAGCGGATATGGTGAGAAAGTTGCTTTTTGCCATCCTTCAAAGAAAACACATTTTCTTCCACATTCACTTGCAGAGGAACTATATGAAGAAGGGAGAAAGGAAAACTCGGTCTGGATCCTGCTTCTAGTCACTATCTGTGGTGGTTTGAAAATGCTTGCCCCACGGTGGGGCACTGTTTGGAGGTTTGTCCTTTGTTGGGTAGGTGTGTCACTGTGGGCGTGGGCTTTAAGACCCTCATCCTAGCTGCCTGGAAGTCAGTCTTCCACTAGCAGCCTTCAGGTGAAGATGTAGAACTCTCAGCTCCTCCTGCACCATGCCTGCCTGGATGCTGCCATGCTCCCGCCTTGATGATAATGGACTGAATCTCTAAACCTATAAGCCAACTCTCATTAAATGTTGTCCTGATAAGAGGTGACTTGATCATGGTGTCTGTCCATAGCAGTAAAATCCTAAGACACCATCCCAAGACTATTTGTTTCTGCCACACTCTTCAGTAAAGTTCAGCCAACCTACCCCAAGAGATTAAGCATCTTGATTTTTTAACACATTTCTTGAAATTCTTACCATCACTCCAAGTGCTTTCTTACCTGGTTCTTCTCAATCTGGGAATGAGCCATTTTCCCATCTCAAGTCACACTATAATCACTATGATCCTTGTGGCAGATTCATCCCAGGTATGTGGGGCCTTCAGTCTGCTCTAAATGGGAGGGGAGAGAGATTTGTCTCCTGTGGGCTCTCACGATGCTAGTGGCTCAGCCCAGGCCTTTCACACGCTATTCAAATTCTCGACCACTGAACTACATCCCCAGCCCTTCCTACAGGTCCTCAGACAAAGGCCAGAAGGCCATGTATTCCATGACACGCTGAATAACACGCACAGAGCAGTGACAGGGCTCTGTCTTTGTATATTCTTCCAGAAATCACGAGTATTCACAGTAAAGTACAATTTAAGAAAAGCATTTCTACCTAGAATGGTACCAAGGGAAGGGAGTACACTGGGATGAACAATTCCTCAATAGGGTAATGAAGAGATGTCGCCATCTCAAAAGATTTTTTTTTTCTGAAAGCAATAAAGAAGAAGGAAAAAGCAAATGCCTCTCCAAAGACGCCTGCCTTTGGAGTTCTGTTGTAATAATTCCTAGGCAGTTTGGGCAACTGTGCAAATACAAAAACTTTAATAAGCACGTAGAATAAATGTGCTCCACACGGCTCAAGATTAAGAAATAGAAACCACGTACAGGAAACTGACAGCAGAAAACAAAACACTCAGGTGCTCTGTGAGCACCTCAGCTCTCCATTTTCAGAAATACTAGTGTACTCTCCAAATGTAAATTGATTTTTTTACCTATTTACTGATTTATAATTGATATGTATATAAAAAATTACAAACGAGAAACATTTTAATAAGCACCGGATTCTCAGTATTTCCCCTGAGCAACAGGTCTGTCTTCCTAAACATGTCCAGCTATTAAAGTGACCTGACAGTTCTTGAAAGTTGTAACCACCTAGATGTCCACAGGTGACAGGAAAAGCTACATAGATGTCAAAAACGTCCATAAAATCCACCAGAGGGGCACTGAAATGGACGACAGTTCAGAGTGAATACTCAGCTCTCTGCTTCACTGGACATGACAATGAACAGCTTTATAGTATATATGTGTGTGTGTTTGTATGTATGTATTATGTATGTATGTATGTATGTATGTATGTATGTGTGCATGTGTATGTGTATATGTGTGTGTATGTGTGTATATGTATGTGTTTGTATATATGTGTGTGTATGTGTGTATGTATGTGTGTGTATATATGCATTTGTATGTGTATGTCTGTATTTGTATGTATGTGCATATATGTGTGTGTTTGTATTATGTGTGTATATGTATGTGTTTGTATGTATATGTGTGTTTGTGTGTATGTATGTGAATGTATGTGTGCATGTGTGTGTTTGGATATTTGTGTGTTTATATGTATGTGTATATATGTGTGTATGTGTGTGTTTGTGTGTATGTATGTGAATGTATGTGTGCATGTGTGTGTTTGGATATTTGTATGTGTGTGTTTATATATATGTGTATATATGTGTGTATGTGTGTGTTTGTGTGTATGTATGTGTGTATGTGTGTGTGTATATGTGTGTGTATATGTGTGTGTGTGTGTGTTGTGTATACACATAAAACTTTTCTCTATGTTTAGACTTGACTTCCAACCCTAGGAACTCACATTATGTGCACTCAAAAAAATGTTTTTATGATTTGTCAGTCTAGAACACCTCTGGTCCCGAGTGCTTTGGTCCTTCCATTGTGCCTGTCCTGGCACATTTACAGTCTCTGCCCTGGCACGAGCCAGATGGCTCTGCCTTCAGTTCATGGTGGACAGGCCTTGAGAACCAGTTAAGTTGGTGACAATTGCAAACTACTTCTGAATTAATATTGCAAATACAAAACCCGGAAGGCCCAGAGGGGACAAGTTAAGGGGACCAAATTAATTTGCTTTAGGTTTTAGTCCAGTGAAAGTCTTTGAACTTAGGTTCCTGATTAAGGAAGAAAAAGAAAATGGGTAGTTTTGAATTTACAGCTCATGAGGGAAGGATACTTTACATAATTCTGTGGACAATCCATTATAACCAAAAAGATCACTTTGGATCATTCCAATTTCTGGCTTCTGTTCTTTATTAGGAGACAGAAACATGGAAACCTGGCTGAGCCAGGATCATATGCCTTTGACAGACAATGAGTTCATCCCAGCTACGGAATCCTAATTCAATGAAGAGCCACATTTTTCCAGAAACCCCACAACAAATGTCCCCAAAGCCCCAATTTGTCTTGCCTTGAATTAAGAAAACACCCAAAAGTTAAAAAAAACAAAACAAAACAAAAAACTTTCCCTGCTCTTTAAACCTGAGTAGTTGTTAAGAGTTTGAACTTGAAACTAAGACGGGGCGTGCTTTTGGAAGAAGCAAATGCTGTCTCTTCGGACACAAAGCCATCACGGTCTTTGGCCTCTTTAATGGGGAACCCTGGGCTTATGTTGAAGGAGCCGAACTATAGGTTTTCTACTAGAGCTCCAAAGATTGTTTGTTTGTTTGTTTGTTTGTTTTCCCTCACTTAGAGAGTCTGCCCTGGCTTGTTTATTTGGATTGCATACTGTCCTAAACCAAAACCAGACTGCCTTACAATTGTGTGAACAGCTTCAATATCACAAGCCGAAGCAAGCCCTAGGCAGCAGCCATCCTGGCTCCACATGTAAGCCACCCTTGAAATCACAATGGGAACACAGGCTATCCCGTGACAACCTACCTCCATGTAAGTGACTTTCAAACATACCAGGGGAAGTAATTGTGGCAGTTGTGCCTTGAAAGAAAACAGGGACCTTTGAAACAGACTATCAGGTTGAAATTGAAACAAGTTGGAGTTTCCCCGGCTTTTGCCAAGTATCTGTTGATTTTTTTTATACGGATGTCAGCCAGAGATTGACAACGTAGCTTCGTGCATGACTAAGATTCCTGGCAAAATGGAGTCAGAGAAGAAAGGCTTTCAGCTTGCCTGTGTTACTCTACCACGAATGTAACATCACCAACCTTAAAGAGAGGCTATGGAAATGTGGATTTGCACTGCTCTGTGAGGGGACTAAGGACCTTCAAAGACAGACCAGGGGAGCAGGAGGGCAGGGGTGGGTGGGAGGGCTAAATAGCATTTGTGAATGCTAATGAAGCAATACAGAAGCAGGAGACGCTGTGTGGAGATACCAAAATTCTGTCCTTTGGGATGCTAATTTCTCAAACATTCATAGGAATTAGATGGACATAGGTTCTGGAGTCAAACATGTATAGCAGACCAGGGCCAATACGGGCTGAGGGTGTCCATGCAGTAGCACCTCTCAGAGTCCAAATAGCACCAGTTTGCTGTGTATCCACACAAAGGATCAGCAGGCTGGGTTCGTAACCTATTTGAACAAAGATAGCGTTTTCTCCATGAAAGCATCTTCCAGGTACAAAATCCTGTCCAACACACCCCTAGTTTGAAGTCCCTAAAGTTGAGTCATCCCTAGACTTTTTTCCTCTCCTGTTTTTATTCTTGTACTGTCTGTTTGAAGCTAATTCAAAGAGAACTGAACCTTGTAATTTACAACACAAAGGGCTTGTGGTTTGAATTGTAAATCAGTTGGTTTTAGGCAATTTGCCTATTTTTCCCCTACATATATGTATTTCAAGAGAAATTGACCTGTTTATTTTAGATTTGTAAAGATATAAGGACACTGGAGAAGTAATTCTTATAAGGACTTCTTTCGTTTTCCCAGACAGGGTCTCACTGTGTAACTGGCAGGGTCTCACTGTATAATTGACTAACCTGGAGATTTTTATGTAGTCTGGGCTGTCCTGGGACTCATAGAAATCCCCCTGTTTCTGCCTCCCAAGTCTAAAGGAGTTAGGCCCTCACATCCTCTTGTAAGTATTTTTAAACTTAGGTTAAAAAATTTTAATTTATGAAATCCATTTTATCAACACAAGAGTAAAAAGATCCTTATAACATGTTCATTTTCAGGGTGTATGGCTTAGTTAGTCACCATGTCTATCACAGAGACAAATACCAGAAGGAGGAGGAGGGGGAAGAAAGGGAGAGGAGGAGGGAGAGGGGAAGAGGGGAAGGAGAGGAGGGGGAAGAGGAGAAAGAAGAAAAGGAGGAGGAGGAGGAGGAGGAGGAGGAGGAGGAGGAGGAGGAGGAGGAGGAGGAGGAGGAGGAGGAGGAGGAGGAGGGAGGAGGAGGAGGAGGAGGAAAGGAAGGCCCAGAATATTTTAGGCTCATGTTTTGGAGCCTTTGGTCATAAGCTAGCTCCATTGCCATGGGGCAGAGGTAAAGCTGAAATGTCACAGAGAAAAGGGATCACTGAGAAAAAGAACCTCCTTTCTTAGGAAGGGAAGATGCAGGGGTTGGAAGGAAGGGAGGAGGGAAAGGGGTGGGGGAGGGAGGAGGAGGAGGGAGGGAGGAGAGAGGGAGAGAGAGAGAGAGAGAGAGAGAGAGAGAGAGAGAGAGAGAGAAGAATCCTTGTGACAAAGATCTACAGTTAAAGGCATGCCTCTATGTGATTTAGTTCCTTAATTCCGAAATCTCCTAATGGTCCGCTGAACCATTATTGAAGTCCCCTCATGATCACCATTTAGGGACCAAACCTTCAATACATAAGCTCTTAAGCAGACATTTCATGTCCAGACCCCAGCAGTACAGAAACACCCAGCCTGTAAGGAACCCCACAGACTGCCAACAAAACACTTCCTTAACCCATCTCCGGAATGCACTTCCAGTGAGTCTATTAGTTCCCCACCTCTGTAGTGTTTAGGTTTTCAAGTATCATTCAACTCTGAATTGAAAATGGCCATGGCAGGCAGAGAACAAAAGGTAACCATGCTAAAAAATAATAAAGTGGACAGTGTGCCAGGAGAAATGAAAGACGGGGAATGAAGAGCTGACTTTCAATCTTTTTTTTTTTTTTTTTTATTCCCTTTCCCGGTTTCCCGGCAAACATCCCCCTAATCCCTCTCCCTCCCCTTCTTTATGGGTGTTCCCCTCCCCATCCTCCCCCCCTTGCCGCCCTCCCCCCAACAATCTAGTTCACTGGGGGTTCAGTCTTAGCAGGACCCAGGGCTTCCCCTTCCACTGGTGCTCTTACTAGGATATTCATTGCTACCTATGAGGTCAGAGTCCAGGGTCAGTCCATGTATAGTCTTCAGGTAGTGGCTTAGTCCCTGGAAGCTCTGGTTGGTTGGCATTGTTGTTCATATGGGGACTTGAGCCCCTTCAAACTCTTCCAGTTCTTTCTCTGATTCCTTCAACGGAGGTCCCATTCTCAGTTCAGTGGTTTGCTGCTGGCATTCGCCTCTGTATTTGCTGTATTCTGGCTGTGTCTCTCAGGAGAGATCTACATCCGGCTCCTGTCGGCCTGCACTTCTTTGCTTCATCCATCTTGTCTAATTGGATGGCTGTATATGTACGGGCCACCTGTGGGGTAGGCTCTGAATGGGTGTTCCTTCTGTGTCTGTTTTAATCTTTGCCTCTCTCTTCCCTGCCAAGGGTATTCTTGTTCCCCTTTTAAAGAAGGAGTGAAGCATTCGCATTTTGATCATCCGTCTTGAGTTTCATTTGTTCTAGGCATCTAGGGTAATTCAAGCATTTGGGCTAATAGCCACTTATCAATGAGTGCATACCATGTATGTTTTTCTATGATTGGGTTACCTCACTCAGGATGATATTTTCCAGTTACAACCATTTGCCTCTGAATTTCATAAAGTCATTGTTTTTGATAGCTGAGTAATATTCCATTGTGTAGATGTACCACATTTCTGTATCCATTCCTCTGTTGAAGGGCATCTGGGTTCTTTCCAGCTTCTGGCTATTATAAATAAGGCTGCTATGAACATAGTGGAGACACGTGTCTTTTTTTTATATGTTGGGACATCTTTTGGGTATATGCCCAAGAGAGGTATAGCTGGATCCTCAGGCAGTTCAATGTCCAATTTTCTGAGGAACCTCAGACTGATTTCCAGAATGGTTGTACCAGTCTGCAATCCCACCAACAATGGAGGAGTGTTCCTCTTTCTCCGATCCTCGCCAGCATCTGCTGTCACCTGAGTTTTTGATCTTAGCCATTCTCACTGGTGAGAGGTGAAATCTCAGGGTTGTTTTGATTTGCTTTTCCCTTATGACTAAAGATGTTGAACATTTCTTTAGGTGTTTCTCAGCCATTCGGCATTCCTCAGCTGTGAATTCTTTGGTTAGCTCTGAACCCCATTTTTTAATAGGGTTATTTGTCTTCCTGCGGTCTAACTTCTTGAGTTCTTTGTATATTTTGGATATAAGGCCTCTATCTGTTGTAGGATTGGTAAAGATCTTTTCCCAATCTGTTGGTTGCCGTTTTGTCCTAACCACAGTGTCCTTTGCCTTACAGAAGCTTTGCAGTTTTATGAGATCCCATTTGTCGATTCTTGATCTTAGAGCATAAGCCATTGGTGTTTTGTTCTGGAAATTTTTCCAGTGCCCATGTGTTCCAGATGCTTCCCTAGTTTTCTTCTATTAGTTTGAGTGTATCTGGTTTGATGTGGGAGGTCCTTGATCCACTTGGACTTAAGCTTTGTACAGGGTGATAAGCATGGATCGATCTGCATTCTTCTACATGCTGACCTCCAGTTGAACCAGCACCATTTGCTGAAAATGCTATCTTTTTTTCCATTGGATGGTTTTGGCTCCTTTGTCAAAATCAAGTGCCCATAGGTGTGTGGGTTCATTTCTGGGTCTTCAATACTGTTCCATTGGTCTATCTGTCTGTACCAATACCATGCAGTTTTTATCACTATTGCTCTGTAATACTGCTTGAGTTCAGGAATAGTGATTCCCCCTGAAGTCCTTTTATTGTTGAGGATAGTTTTAGCTATCCTGGATTTTTTGTTATTCCAGATGAATTTGCAAATTGTTCTGTCTAACTCTTTGAAGAATTGGATTGGTATTTTGATGGGGATTGCATTGAATCTGTAGATCGCTTTTGGTAGAATGGCCATTTTTACTATATTAATCCTGCCAATCCATGAGCATGGGAGATCTTTCCATCTTTTGAAGTCTTCTTCAATTTCTTTCTTCAGAGTCTTGAAGTTCTTTTTGTACAGATCTTTTACTTGCTTGGTTAAAGTCACACCGAGGTACTTTATATTATTTGGGTCTATTATGAAGGGTGGCGTTTCCCTAATTTCTTTCTCGCTTGTTTCTCTTTTTTGTGTAGAGGAAGGCTACTGATTTATTTGAGTTAATTTTATACCCAGCCACTTTGCTGAAGTTGTTTATCAGCTTTAGTAGTTCTCTGGTGGAACTTTTGGGATCACTTAAATATACTATCATATCATCTGCAAATAGTGATATTTTGACTTCTTCTTTTCTGATCTGTATACCCTTGATCTCCTTTTGTGGTCTGACTGCTCTGGCTAGAACTTCAAGAACTATATTGAATAAGTAGGGAGAGAGTGGGCAGCCTTGTCTAGTCCCTGATTTTAGTGGGATTGCTTCAAGTTTCTCTCCATTTAGTTTAATGTTAGCAACTGGTTTGCTGTATATAGCTTTTTACTATGTTTAGGTATGGGCCTTGAATTCCTATTCTTTCCAGGACTTTTATCATGAAGGGTGTTGAATTTTGTCAAATGCTTTCTCAGCATCTAATGAAATGATCATGTGGTTTTGTTCTTTCAGTTTGTTTATATAATGGATCACGTTGATGGTTTTCCAGATATTAAACCATCCCTGCATGCCTGGGATGAAGCCTACTTGATCATGGTGGATGATTGTTTTGATGTGCTCTTGGATTCGGTTTGCCAGAATTTTGTTGAGTATTTTTGTGTTGATATTCATAAGGGAAATTGGTCTGAAGTTCTCTTTCTTTGTTGGGTCTTTGTGTGGTTTAGTTATAAGAGTAATTGTGGCTTCATAGAAGGAATTCGGTAGTGCTCCATCTGTTTCAATTTTGTGGAATAGTTTGAATAATATTGGTATGAGGTCTTCTATGAAGGTCTGATAGAATTCTGCACTAAACCCGTCTGGACCTGGGCTCTTTTTGGTTGGGAGACCTTTAATGTCTGCTTCTATTTCCTTAGGAGTTATGGGGTTGTTTAACTGGTTTATCTGTTCCTGATTTAACTTCGGTACCTGGTATCTGTCTAGGAAATTGTCCATTTCCTGCAGATTTTCAAGTTTTGTTGAATATAGGCTTTTATAGTAAGATCTGATGATTTCTTGAATTTCCTCTGAATCTGTAGTTATGTCTCCCTTTTCATTTCTGATTTTGTTAATTTGGACACACTCTCTGTGTCCTCTCGTTAGTCTGGCTAAGGGTTTATCTATCTTGTTGATTTTCTCAAAGAACCAACTTTTGATTCTGTTGATTCTTTCTATGGTCTTCTTTTTGTTTCTACTTGGTTGATTTCAGCTCTGAGTTTGATTATTTCCTGCCTTCTACTCCTCCTGGGTGTATTTGCTTCTTTTTGTTCTAGAGCTTTTAGGTGTGCTGTCAAGCTGCTGACATATCCTCTTTCCTGTTTCTTTCTGCAGGCACTCAGCACTATGAGTTTTCCTCTTAGCACAGCTTTCATTGTGTCCCATAAGTTTGGGTATGTTGTACCTTCATTTTCATTAAATTCTAAAAAGTCTTTAATTTCTTTCTTTATTTCTTCCTTGACCAGGTTATCATTGAGTAGAGCATTGTTCAATTTCCATGTATATGTGGGCATTCTTCCCTTATTGTTATTGAAGGCCAGCTTTAGGCCGTGGTGGTCTGATAGCACGCATGGGATTATTTCTATCTTTCTGTACCTGTTGAGGCCCGTTTTTTGATCAATTATATGGCCAATTTTGGAGAAAGTACCATGAGGAGCTGAGAAGAAGGTATATCCTTTTGCTTTAGGATAGAATGTTCTATAAATATCTGTTAAGTCCATTTGGCTCATGACTTCTCTTAGTCTGTCTACGTCTCTGTTTAATTTCTGTTTCCATGATCTGTCCATTGACGAGAGTGGGGTGTTGAAATCTCCTACTATTATTGTGTGGGGTGCAATGTGTGTTTTGAGCTTTAGTAAGGTTTCTTTTACGTATGTAGGTGCCCTTGTATTTGGGGCATAGATATTTAGGGTTGAGAGTTCATCTTGGTGGATTTTTCCTTTGATGAATATGAAGTGTCCTTCCTTATCTTTTTTGATGACTTTTAGTTGAAAATTGATTTTATTTGATATTAGAATGGCTACTCCAGCTTGCTTCTTCCGACCATTTGCTTGGAAAGTTGTTTTCCAGCCTTTCACTCTGAGGTAGTGTCTGTCTTTGTCTCTGAGGTGTGTTTCCTGTAGGCAGCAGAATGCAGGGTCCTCGTTATATCCAGTTTGTTAATCTATGTCTTTTTATTGGGGAGTTGAGGCCATTGATGTTGAGAGATATTAAGGAATAGTGATTATTGCTTCCTGTTATATTCATATTTGGATATGAGGTTATGTTTGTGTGCTTTTCTTCTCTTTGTTTTGTTGCCAAGACGATTAGTTTCTTGCTTCTTCTAGGGTATAGCTTGCCTCCTTATGTTGGGCTTTACCATTTATTATCCTTTGTAGTGCTGGATTTGTAGAAAGATATTGTGTAAATTTGGTTTTGTCATGGAATATCTTGGTTTCTCCATCTATGTTAATTGAGAGTTTTGCAGGATACAGTAACCTGGGCTGGCATTTGTGTTCTCTTAGGGTCTGTCCAGGATCTTCTGGCTTTCATAGTTTCTGGCGAAAAGTCTGGTGTGATTCTGATAGGTCTGCCTTTATATGTTACTTGACCTTTTTCCCTTACTGCTTTTAATATTCTTTCTTTATTTTGTGCATTTGGTGTTTTGACTATTATGTGACGGGAGGAGTTTCTTTTCTGGTCCAATCTATTTGGAGTTCTGTAGGCTTCTTGTATGCTTATGGGTATCTCTTTCTTTAGGTTAGGGAAGTTTTCTTCTATGATTTTGTTGAAGATATTTACTGGTCCTTTGAGCTGGGAGTCTTCACTCTCTTCTATACCTATTATCCTTAGGTTTGATCTTCTCATTGAGTCCTGGATTTCCTGTATGTTTTGGACCAGTAGCTTTTTCCTCTTTACATTATCTTTGACAGTTGAGTCGATGATTTCTACGGAATCTTCTGCTCCTGAGATTCTCTCTTCCATCTCTTGTATTCTGTTGGTGAAGCTCATATCTACAGCTCCTTGTCTCTTCTTTTGGTTTTCTATATCCAGGGTTGTTTCCATGTGTTCTTTCTTGATTGCTTCTATTTCCATTTTTAATTCCTTCAACTGTTTGATTGTGTTTTCCTGGAATTCTTTCAGGGATTTTTGTGACTCCTCTACTTGTTTATTTATGTTTTCCTGGAATTCTTTCAGGGATTTTTGCGATTCCTCTCTGTAGGCTTCTACTTGTTCTCTAAGGGAGTTCTTCACGTCTTTCTTGAAGTCCTCCAGCATCATGATCAAATATGATTTTGAAACTAGATCTTGCTTTTCTTGTGTGTTTGGATATTCCGTGTTTGCTTTGGTGGGAGAATTGGGCTCCGATGATGCCATGTAGTCTTGGTTTCTGTTGCTTGGGTTCCTGCGCTTGCCTCTCGCCATCAGATTATCTCTAGTGTTACTTTGTTCTGCTATTTCTGACAGTGGCTAGACTTTCCTATAAGCCTGTGTGTCAGGAGTGCTGTAGACCTGTTTTCCTGTTTTCTTTCAGCCAGTTATGGGGACAGAGTGTTCTGCTTTCTGGCGTGTAGTTTTTCCTCTCTACAGGTCTTCAGCTATTCCTGCGGGCCTGTGTCTTGAGTTCACCAGGCAGGTCACTTGCAGCAGAAAAGTTGGTCTTACCTGTGGTCCCGAGGCTCAAGTTCGCTCTCGGGGTGCTGCCTACGACCTCTCCGCGGCGGCAGGAACCAGGAAGATCTGCACCGCCCTTTCTGGGAGCTTCAGTGCACCAGGGTTCCAGATGCCTTTGGTGTTTTCCTCTGGCGTCCGAGATGTGTGTGCAGAGTGCAGTCTCTTCTGGTTTCCCAGGCGTGTCTGCCTCTCTGAAGGTTTAGCTCTCCCTCCCACGGGATTTGGGTGCAGAGAACTGTTTATCCGGTCGGTCCCTTCAGGTTCCGGTGGTGTCTCAGACGCAGCGGACCCGCTGCTCCTGGGCCCTCATCTATGGGAACCCAGAGGCCATATACAGTTTCCTCTTGGGCCAGGGATGTGGGCAGGGGTGGGCAGTGTTGGTGGTCTCTTCTGCTCTGCAGCCTCAGGAGTGCCCACCTGACCAGGCGGTGAGGTCTCTCTCCCACGGGGTTTGGGAGCAGAGAGCTGCTGCGGGCAGGGATCCACAGGTTTGGGACTCCCGCTAAATACCAACTTTCAATCTTAAATTCTCTCACAGTTGGGTCTTATTTGGGAGTCTCAAAGTGATGCAGCTTAAGCTAGATATGGCCATCTTGTCTCCCTGGCTGGGCTTCTTCTGTATCCCTGATGGTTGTCTCCCAAGCACTGAAGAGTTTGGCCATGTGAGCACTCAAGATGATGGAGGTGGAGATGATGAGGTGATGGAGGTTGGAGATGATAAGGTGATGGAGGTGATGGAGGTGATGGAGGTGATGGAGATGGAAGTGATGGAGGTGATGGAGGTGATGGAGGTGATGGAGGTGGTAGAGGTGATGGAGATGATGGAGGTTATGGAGGTGATGGAGGTGATGGAGGTGATGGAGGTGATGGAGGTGATGAAGGTGATGAAGGTGATGGAGATGGAGGTGATGGAGGTGGAAGAAGTAACCTTTCCTTCATACTGTTTCCAACCCTGCACTGCCCTTGCATGCCCATGTCCTCAGAGTTGGATCTTCTGAATATCATTACTCTTCTTTGGGGACCAGACAGGGAGCTTCTAATTAGTGCCAGAGCTTGATGTGTGACAAGGAAAAACAGGATTTAGCTCTCACTCTTGCTCCATCCTGGTGTCATTTTTAGCAGTGGCAGTGGGTTCTACAGCAAGTTACCACAAAGTCAGAGTTCCAGTACAGACATTTCTCCTCATAGCTTTGGAGGACAGAAGTACAGATTTAGTGTCACTGCCCAGAAATTGAGGTGTTGTTACATCTCTCTGAAGGGTCTGTGGGGAGAATGTGTTCTTTCCCTCCTTCAGTTCCTGGCAGCCACCAACAGTCCTTGGCTTGTGAACACATCTTTCTCTATTCTGCGTTCATGTGTGCTCTTCTTTTGTGTTCCCATGTTCAATCCCCATTGACTTTTGTCCCCTCTTAATAATATTAGTGGTGGCAGTTGGGGCCCACTTCAAATTCAAAGATAGGCTCAAAGGTCATTAGTTATGTCTTTTTCATAGGTCCACAGTCTCCAGTTCCAAGAATCACAATATGAACAAATCTTTGGAACCACCACTTAGTCCACTACAGCCCTAATCCATCAGGAAGCAGAAATCTGTTCTGTGTTCACTGTGAGGTCTCAGGCAGGATTTCTGTCACCAAGAAGCCATCAGCCTTTAGAGGCAGATAAAACAAGATAGAACTCATAGCAAGAAGTCAATTGCTAGGATAATAAAAAGATACACCACTTTAGAAAACATCGTGACAGTTTATCAAACAAGGTAGATGTGGACTGACCTTACAGCCTGGCAATTCTGCTCCTGGGAAGCTGAACTCATGTTTGTGGGGAGTGGAGGAAGACCTGAGCTAGTGAAGTCCTGAGGGAATGTGTATTGTTGATGTGGGCGCAGCTGTGTCAAGGATGTAATCTCAGACCCATGGGAAATGCCAAAGGCTTCCCAAGGTGAGACTCAAGTCTCAGCAAAGCCTTCCTTTGGTTCATGTGTGGCTGTTGGGAGTCTGTAGATAGTGTCCACCAGGGATGTTTAAGGCCTGCAGACTGCCCCCTACAGAGAGACAGCCCCCTGCAGAGAGACTGCCCCCTGCAGAGACTGCCCCCTACAGAGAGACTGCCCTCTGCAGAGAGACCCCCTACAGAGAGACCACCCCCTACAGAGAGACCACCCCCCTGCAGAGAGACCACCCCCCCTGCAGAGAGACCACCCCCCCTGCAGAGAGACCACCCTCTACAGAGAGACCGCCCCCTGCAGAGAGACTGCCCCCTGCAGAGAGACTGCCCCCAGAGAGACCACCCCTGCAGAGAGACCACCTCTACAGAGACCGCCCCCTGCAGAGAGACTGCCCCCTGCAGAGAGACTGCCCCCTGCAGAGAGACTGCCCCCACAGAGAGACTGCCCCCCGAAGAGACTGCCCCCCTACAGAGAGACCGCCCCCTGCAGAGAGACTGCCCCCTATAGAGACTGTCCCCTACAGAGAGGCTGCCCCCTACAGAGAGACCGCCCCCTGCAGAGAGACCGCCCCCCTACAGAGAGACTGCCCCCTACAGAGAGACTGCCCCCTATAGAGAGACTGCTCCCTATAGAGACTGTCCCCTGCAGAGACTGACCCCTGCAGAGACTGCTCCTACTGAGATCAGATAACCCTGGGTGTCCTTGTTTTTCTGTGTGAATTAATCAAACCTCCAGGCTCAAATGGATGCAATAAACAGTCTGAGCTTCCAGGGTGCTGCAGCCTCTCCACTAGAGAGTCAGTCCACCAATCCCAGCTTTCTCTGTGTAAGTGTGCTTATCTTTTCATTCCCTTGTTGGTCCCAATCAGATCATAAGCCTCAGAGGACTCAGCATCAGTTCATAGAAAAACTTGCCCATCAATACTCACAGCAATACTGTTATACTAGCCAAAAAGTGGCCTCAACCCATGGCCATCGGCCTTTCTGTGGCACTTTGGGTCAGTCTCAAGGTATCTCCTATGGGTATCCTCTCAGGAGAGTTGGTAGGCCTTTCGAAGGTGTATAATTTACCACAGGCAGTTGACTGAAAACTTTCCAGAGCTTGACTTTTCGATGGACCAATCTAGCAAGTATTTGAATGTTCCGAACAAGACTTTAAAAACAATATTTTTGTGTTTAACAAATCATCTTTTTCTGCTCTCTCTCTCTCTCTCTCTCTCACACACACACACACACACACACACACACACACACACACAGAGAGAGAGAGAGAGAGAGAGAGAGAGAGAGAGAGAGAGAGACTAGACAGTGATCACATGTGTGATCATATACAGTTGAGACCTCAAAGAAAGGGCTAGTGTGGTGATTGACTCATTGAAAACAAAATACTGTGTTCCTGCAGAAGACGGCCCTCGACACGTGTGCCTTCTCTGGGTGGCCTTTTCATGGAGATAATTACTAAACACAAACAGAAATGCTATAGTCCTATTTTGTCTGCTAAGGTAACAGTGGAATGGCACCAGAGACAAACTCTGGGACTTTACTTTCAGAGAACTACTAGCAATATGTTCTAAATCCCTGACAGGCCATAAGGCAGACTTCAGTAACAATATTCCTGCCACTAAACTGCAGTATATCAGGGCTACAGAGTTATCTTTGATCACATGTAGTAGGGTGTGATGGTTTGCATATGCTTGGCCCAGGGAGTGGCACTATTAGAAGGTGTGGCCTTGTTGGAGGGAGTGTGTCACTGTGGGGTGGGCTTGGAGACCCTCCTCCTAGCTGCCTGAGGATGCTCAGTCTGTTCCTGGCTTCCTTCAGGTGAAGATGTAGAACTCTCAGCTCTTCCAGCACCATGCCTGCCTGGATGCTGCCATGTTCTCGCCTTGATGATAATGGACTGGACCTCTGACCCTGTAAGTCAGCCCCAATTATAAGAGTTGCCTTGGTCATGGTGTCTGTTCACAGCAATAAACCCTAACTAAGACATAGGGGAAGTCAGTTTGTAACACATGTTCCATTGATAAACTCCCCCAGCCCCCCCCCAAATAGAGTTAACTCCTTTATAAGATTGATTTATAAGAACAGCATGGTCTGTGGACGTCTGGGACACAGGATGCAATGTCCACCCATAATTGTGGTGATGATGGCTGCCATGCCTTAAATTTAAAGAAAAACCCACGGGAAGATAAATGGCCAATAGCCATTCGAAAGAGCATTTAATGTCTTCAGCTAGTGTTCGTCAAAGACAGATTCAACCACAACGAGATCCGTTTCACTCTCGTCTGTCATTCTGGCAGCATGAAACAAGATCTCCCCCCTGTGCTGCTAATGTGAGTACAGAATCGACACAGCAAGTTAGAAGAGGAATCTCACATACTCAGTACACAGCAATGCTAGGAAAATACCATACAGAGATGGGCCGTACAATGCTTCCGGGATCATAAAGTCGGAAAGTGGAAACTTCGTCTAAAAATAACCGTCCATTTGAACAACACTGGACATATAAATGAGATGTGTGTACGTGAGAGAATACTAGGCAGCGGTCAATGATGGACCACAGCTATGGAAACACAGCCCCTTAGGAACTCGGCACTACGTACCATACAGAGAAGCCCATGCAGTTGCTCTCCATTCTTAAAAGAGGCAAAATTACACCCTGCTCCATTTGGAGACACATAAAAAGCAACATAAAGGCACTCAACAGTGGGGTCAGGAGGCACACAACGTGGCTTCCAGCAAATCACTAATGGCCTCTTCCTTGTCTGAATATTTTCAAGTCTGGAGGTATCAGAAATCAAGTAATTCTAAAACGTGTTTCGCCATAAGTAAATGATGGTAGGAGATGAAGAGATCAGAGGCAAGAGGTGGAAGAAAACGCTTCATTAAAGAAGGTGAGAGGCCCTAGAAGCGGGGTGCTGGGCTTTCTGGGTAGTGATGGGGAAGAGGTAGTTCTGAAGCCCAGAGGCACAAGTCTGAGGGACAAGTGGAGAAACCGTAGAAGACCCAGTGTGGCTGGGATGGGCAGAGCAAGTGGGAGGGATGAATAGAAGAAGCCTCGGAGGAAGGGCTAGGTCTCGTCTCAAAGGCCATCACAAGGGATTTAGGCTTGCACTCTTAAGTGCAGGGAGTGGAATGAAGAGCAAGAATTTGACATATGTTTAAGGGATTGAGATGCTCAAACCACAGAGAAATAAGTCACAGCATCTCCTGCACTCGGCCATAGTAGGCTCTTAGAAAGTACTTGGAGAACAAGTGACTACAACAGGCAATTGTGGAATCATTACCAGTTGTGATCTCTGAGAACACCTACGAGACACCGTGCAAACGAGGTGAAAACCTCCAGCTAAAACTGTAGTTGTAATGTATGACTCTAGTTTTGGGCAGATGGGAAGCTCAACAAATTTAGAGAGATGATAGATTATATAATAAAGTCATCTAATTATAGAGGAGATTCATAGTATACAAATAATGGATAAATAATTGCAAGACAGATGCTAGATAATAGAAAAATAAATCAAACCATAAAGAAATATCACCATACACAGCAATGTTTTTAGGTTGCAAAGTTACAAGTGTATTTGATTGTGTGTGTGTGTGTGTGTGCATGTGTGTGTGTGTGTGTGTGTGCGTGTGTGTGTGTGTGTGTGTGTGTGTGTTGTTTTTTTGTGCATGTCTACGTTTTCTGTAAAAACAACATATCACTTTTATATGGGAAGTACAAAACAGGAAGTACAATTTCCCTAAAAAGTCTTCCTAACCACATTGTATTCTTCAAATTTTCTATGACAAACATAAGGAACTAAGTTATTTCTTTTTTAAATTTTATTATTTTACTTATTTACATTTCAAATGTTATCCCCTTCCCAGTTTCCCTTCCACAAACCCTCTATCTCCTCCCTCCTTCTCCCTGCTTCTATGAGGGTGCTCCTCCATCTGCCCACCCATTCCCACCTCACCACCCTAGCATTCCCTTATGATGGGTCATCGAGCCTCCACAGGGCCAAGGGGCTCCACTCCCACTGATGCCAAATAAGGCCAACTTCTGTTACATATGCAGCTGGAGTCATGAATCCCCCATGTGTACTCTTTGGTTGGTGGTTTAGTCCCTGGGAGCACTGGGTGGTCTGGTTAGTTGATATTGTTCTTCCCATGGGGTTGCAAACGCTTCAGCTCCTTCAGGCCTTGCCCTAACTTCTCCACTGGGGTCCCCGCGCTCATTCCCATGGTTGGCTGCAAGCATCTGGATCTATATTGGTCAGGCCCTGGCAGAGTCTCCCAGGAGACAGCTATATCAGCCTCCTGTCAGCATGCACCTCTTGGCATTCAGCAATAGTAACTAGGTTTGGTGTTTGCATATGGGATGAATCCTTAGGTGGGGCAGTCTCTGAATGGCCTTTCCTTCAGGAGCTAAGTTATTTCATCACAATTAACTCTCTTTCTGGGTTCCAGGGGATGTGGATAGCATTCACCGTTCACTGGCTGTATTCGTAGCGAGTGGCCTGCAGCCCGTCAGTATGGCTGACACCCAGTAGTTTAATAAACCCACTGGAGTCTCTACAGAAGAATTTCTAATGGTATCATGGAAACAATTTGGATGGTGGAAAACAAATAATTAAAAAGTCATTACATTATCTACCCAGGCAGGAGGAGAATTGCCTAATTTAACCACAAAAAGTTGCTACAAAAGACGGAGATAATTACAGTGTAAATGGATCCTCAAAACGAGAGAATCATTTGATTTTAATGATACCTTGAGAGAAAATGAGGAGTGCACGCAGGCTATGTTTGCCAGAATCGTGTAAAATAGCTCATTAGCACCCTTACTGCTTAGATGCCCAGTCCTCCTGGGCGATTCTTGTTAATTTCATTTGGTTGTCTGGGCCTGATGTCCTCAATTGCCTGAGGCCCGCTTGGTCATGACAAAACATAGGTTTCCCAAGAGACACACTTCCTTTTAAGTTTCTACAGGACTCAATTTGTAGCAGGATTTCCTCCATCAATAGCCAAGAACATCTTGCATTGCCAGAAACAAAACAAAACAGAAAAACAAAACAAAAAAAGGTGACAGGGCAGGTGGATCGATGGACAAAAACCAAGCAGAAGTTCTTTAGGGTACCAAAAGTAAGATTTCCACAAAACCTCTGACAGTCTCTCAGAAAACACCCCCATCCTCCCCCTGCACCCCACAGAGCCCACCCTTTTCTAAGGACCTGAGGAGACCTTGTATAATTCAATCTTTCAATACGAGTGTCTGATTTAAGCAAGAAAAGCTGCAGAGGTGACGAGTGCTCATTTAGTCCTGTCACATTCCAACTTTGTAGATGAAGTCCCCGAATCAAGAATCAAATAAAAAGAGCTGGAAGCTGGAGAGACGGTCCAGCCATGAAGAGAGCATACCCATCTCCAGAGAAGCACACAGTTTCCATTCCCAACACCCATGCCAGGCAGTTCACAGCCCCCCGGAACTCCAGTTACGAGGGGAATCCCACATCTTTAGCCTTAGCACCTGCTCACACATGAACAAAGAAAGAAGGGCTGGAGAGATGGCTCATCCACTAAAGGCTAGGCTTCCAACCAAGCACGTAAAGAAACACATCTTTGAGGAGGCCAGGAGGGTCATCTGTGAACATTCTCTGGGATGCACGACTGTAGAAAGTACTGAGGCCCACAAGGAAGAAGCGTCTCGTTCTGCCCTGAACAGCAAAGATGGTTAAGCCTGCCTTCTGCAGAAAAGATTTCCAAAAGAAGATGGGTGGAGAACAGGTGACCAGGGCAACCATGATGGCATTCCACAAACACATTTCACAGAGAAGCTCAAGCCTAAAGCAGTTTCCCCCAACCATGAACATCGTGCATGTTACCCATGAACTTCATGCATGGCATTCCTTTGAGGTTGACCTCCTAAGGTCATTTTTTACATAATTAAAATTAAAAATAAACCTTTAATAAAGAGGAAAGATCCTGCTCTGTATACCCTGGATTCTTCCATCCACAACATTTTTTTAAAAAATGTGTTCATCATCCATGACCTTGGCTTTGGGAAAAGGACTGATTTACTTATTTTATTCTTTATTTACTTATTTTATTCTTCTCTCATACATTACAACCCGGCCTCAGTTTCCCCTCCCTCTGCTGACTTGTTAGGTCTTTATTTGAGTTTCTTAGCAAAAAGTAGAATTATTCCACAATATTTTTTTTTTTTTAAGATTTCTTACTGTTGTGGTTCACTGAAAGAGACTGTAATAAGCTTTTATATGAAATTCACTGTTTTGAAACGGGGTAAAGGCTCCTTCTTGTAGAGATGAAAGTTGAGTCTTTGGATATTATGATCACAGAAAAGAAATCCAGGAATCACCCACCCTGACCACAACATTCCTCGTGGGAGTTTCTGAGGAAGCCAAAGTCCTAAGAAATACTAGACGAGCTCTCCAAACTCCCACCTTACTCCCTGATATTCTAGTACAGATCTTGTTTGGCCTTGGAAACTCACACAGGATTCCCCATCTCCTCTCCCAGTTCCTTCCGAAATGTAAAAGTGGTTCAAACGTGATCACAAAGGAGAAAGAAATGAAGGCAAAGAGAAGTAGAGAGGGAGAGGCCAAGAGAAACAGAGGATTATAAATTCCACAGAGCAACTCTCCTCTAGTTTAACCTTCTACCTGCCGGATCAAAAGCATTAGGAAAGGTTGGGGATTTAGCTCAGTGGTAGAGCGCTTGCCTAGGAAGCACAAGGCCCTGGGTTCGGTCCCCAGCTCCAAAAAAAAGAACCAAAAAAAAACAAAACAAAAAAAAAAAGCATTAGGAAATAACTCGTTGATGTAATAAAGGAAAAGAACCCTACATGTTTACAGAGAGTATAAGTTAAATTTTCATTGGTGAATGGAAGCCTTCTTCCACATGACTGTTTGGGATCCGGGTACTTTCTCCGGGCTCCGCCTTTAGAATTCAGTTTTTACAAATTCATTCTTCATAGGGAGTATGTGTGGATGTTGACCCAAAATGCATCTGTGATAAAGGCCATGTGATCAGGATGGGCTCCTTGGAAAGCTGCGGCCTTCTGAAAGGTCCTTAGGTTTGTGGAGGTGTGCTCTGTCCGGTAAATCATTCTGTGGGGCTCCCTGGCCGTTTTCACAGGATGTAGTTATAAACACCCCAACTTCTGGGAACTAACTGCCTTTGAGTAAGTGGGGGGTTTTCTGACAGAAGAAGCTGGAAGAGAGGTTGTGAAAAGCAGGTAGTGATACTATGTCCTCTGAACAAAGCGTTCTCCAGCCCTGCCTGGGAGTTAGTGAACTCAGAACACACTCCCTCCTTACCCTACCTCCCCACAGCAGCAGAGCACATAGGGTCTCTAACGTAACAAGCACCCTTAAGGTAAAAACGAAGGCTGAGTTGCATTTCCAGTGATCCTCCCTGACTGAAAATTATAAATCAGCGCCTAACCTTGTTACTCATTGAATCTGCCATTGTCCTCAACCAGGGCGAAATAAAACCTGTATGGCAAATATTTATCTGGGAATATTATAAAAGGGGGGTCAGAGACTTCTCCTTACTGGCCTGAAGCATATGTGTTTCTTGATCAGCAAGAAAAGTTGCAGGCCTGAGTTCAGTCTCCTACAACGAAATCAAAGTAGTGTCTGTCTGTTTGCTTATTAAGCAGATATCAAATCTCTAGGATGCTGGGGCAGAAGAATTACTGTAAGTTTGAGTTTTAGGCCTGAGCTACAGTTTGAGGTTCAGACTGAGATCTAAGAAAGAAAAAGAAAGAAAGAAAGAAAGAAAGAAAGAAAGAAAGAAAGAAAGAAAGAAAGAAAGAAAGAAAGAAAGCAAGCAAGCAAGCAAGCAAGCAAACACACGGAAACATGAGAGGTTCTGAGGGACACAGCTACAATATGAAACCTCTCTGATTAGTTGGTGTCTGGCAAGAAACGTGAGGTTTCCTCATACAAATTAGGATATAGAAATAAAGATATGTTTGTGGGTGGATGTGGACCCGTGACTCCTGGGAGTGGTGGCCAACTCCTGTGGGAAGAAAATAAGACGAGGGTTGAAAAATTAAGGTTGTGCTCAAACAATGACAAGAAGATAGAAGAAGGGACGTTATTCAGCTCGGAGTGGATCTGCTCGTGGAGCTAGAAGACCCTTTAACACAGCTCCTAGTGTTGTGAGGAACCATAAGATGATTTCGGTCGCTGCTTCCTAACTGTAATTTGGCAGCTGCTATGAATCACAATGTAAATGTCTGATTTACAAGGTATCTGATATGTGACCCCTGTGAAAGGGTAGTTTGACTCCCAGATGGGTCATGACGGGCTGAAAACAGCTGGTCTGGAGGAACTGGGCACATAGCATGTACATCTAATTCTAAGGAGGGATTCATTAGATTGGGGTTTGTGATCAGAGCTGATGAGCAGGACCATCAGTAGCCAGAAAGCCAGAGAAATCAGCAACTCTCAGTCAAAGAACCTGGAGGGAAACCTTAGGATGGGGAAGATCAAAGATGGAAGCCCAGTTCAAGGCCGGTGACCCCAAATGCCACAGAGAGTCACTCCTGGGGTCCAGGTTCAAAGTCAAAATACCCTGAATGGCATCTCTGGTATCAGTGGCCCTAACAGTGTTGCCTCAGGGGGAATCCAGCTCATCTGGGAGCTCTTCCTTCCTTTGGCTTGTAGCTTGACTTGACCCTTCAGTCCTGGGATGGGGCTACCCATGTTGACAGCCGGGCTTCCCTTCTGCTAATCTGCACTAGAAATGCCTTTACAAACACGCATGTATCTTACCAGTTCCCTAGTTCTCTCTCTCTCTCAGCCCAGGTAAGCTGATGAACTACCATGACAATAAAAACATGCGAAGAGTGGGGGAAGGGGAATAAATTATAACCCACCACCCACGGAAGAAGGAAGCCACAGTCTACTCGGAGTTGCTTTATAAGCTAACAGATTGACAGTGTGATGATGGCCGTGACATTTACAAAGATTGGATTACCTTCCCTCCAACTTAATTATGGTCACAAAGTAACAGCAATGGAGGGGAGAAGCCAGGCAAGCACACATCTAGTAAGTGACCCCTGGTGGTGAGTTGTATCACAAATTAGAATCTGGTGGCATCTGAGAGCCTGGGAGGGGAGAGATACGTCTTGCCTCTGGGCTCACTCAATTAAAAAAAACAAAAACAAAAAACAACATTGCTCAAACTCCACTCAGGAGGAAATAGCTTGTGTGTGTCTGTGACGACTTCAGCCAAGTGCCTGGAACAGCTTTAGAGGGGGGAAGATCTTCGTCTCGGTTTCAGAAGAGTGCTGCGTATGATGATCTGGATCCAGCCGGCCTGGTGTGAGTCAGAGCGCCGTGGTGAAGAGCTCCACAGAGTGGAGTTGCCCTGCTTGTGGCAGCCATGAAGTGGAGGGCTACAAACAAAAACAGACAAGAAATGAAGAATGGCTTTCCAGGGCATCCTCCTATTGCCTCTAATCGGGCCCACCTCATTCTCTGCCACCTTCCAGGACTGCCTCCACACTGATTCCATCAGGAAAGACTAACCCCCTGACTAGGCCAAAGTGCCCGGGATCCACTCACTTCCTGTTGCAGTTGGAATATGAAATGTTCCCATAAGCTGTGTTTGAATACTTGGCCTCTGGCTGGGCACACTGTTTGAGATGCAGCCTTGCTGGGAGAAGTGTGTCACTGGAGCTGGGGCATGAGGCTTTATAACCTGGTCTTACTTCCTGTCAACGCTGTTTCGTGACTGCTAACGCATTGTGACCAGCTGGTCACCCTGTCACCACCACACATTTCCAAAAATGATGGGTCACGGCGTCTCATTCAACTGTGGGCCGTATACGTCCTTCCTTTTTTAAGTTGCTTCTTGTCGGGTGTTCTGTCACAGTAAAAGCTGAACTAGTATACACTTCCCCAAAGCTCACCAGCTGACAGCCAAGTCTTTGTCATGGGCTTTGAGGGACAGTTTGGGTTCATACTGTCACGGTGGAGAAGCTCATATTGAGGGATACTGCTCTGAAGCTCTAACCAGTGAACGTTTCAAGTGGGAAGGCCAAGGAGAGACTCACGTTGCCTGTCATAGGTGGATGAGGTGAAGCAGGATTCTCGGCTGGACCTTTGGTGGACATGGGCTTTAATGGGACAGCGGACAGAACACAGGGGGCCTGAAGTCTTCCCCCGATTGCCCGAAGCGTGGCTGTCAGCATCCTGAGTCTGGAGGCTGCAGTGTGAGACCGTGTGAGAGAATGTAGGCTGTAGGCCTTGGATTCAGGAAGAGGTGGCATCTGCCAGGCCCCAAGGGAACTGGATATCCCCAAATTCTAATGGTTAGAAGAAAGCCAGCACTCCTCAGGAACTGGTGAAGATGGTTCCCCTCCACCAAAAGGGGCCATTTCCCTTCTGGCTGGCAGAAGAGACAGATAGCTAGGGTGCCAATTAGCATCCCTGAAGGCATGCTGGCCTCCGGGGTCCCTCAGTATCGGAGAGCACCAGTTACACATTTCAGAGTCTACATTAGCATCATTAGCACACTGGCTCTTGGCGCCTCCTCTCCTACCCTAAACTCTCTCCAGCTCACAGGCTTCCTTATAACGCTGCCATTTTGATGCTTGCTTTTTTTTTTTTTTTTTTTTGTCTTCCTTTCTCAGTCCCCCCCCCCCTCTTACCCCCCCACTTCCCTACCCCCACTTCCCTACCCCCCCTGCTCCAACCTCCCTTCCATGCTCTCCTCCCTCTGCTCCTGCCTGTCCAGGCTGCTTGCTACTTTGTCTCTTCCAAATGACTCTACCTCTCTCCTCCTCTCCTCTCCTCTCCTCTCCTCTCCTCTCCTCTCCCTCCTCCCTCTCCTCTCCTCTCTCCTCTTCTCTCTCTCTCTCTCACTTTCTCTTACACACACACACACACACACACACACACACACACACAGCCCCCCCCCCCATAAAACCCTTCACCTTAACCATTCCATGGAAGTGTCAAGCCATCAGTTTACATGACACTGGGCCCGCAACTTGCCACGGAGGGCCCTCCAAACAGTTGTGTTGCAGCGACCACTTCCCTGTAAGCTTGCTTTTTGTTTGTAAAACATTTTAAGTACATTTTAAACCGAAGGACTGATATGTTGTGCAGTGAAAACAGAATCCAAGGGAGTAGACTCTCCTGGGAATGTCAGGGTGTCACTTGCTCTCTCCAGCGAGAGGGAAAGAATGTATCAGGTGGGGAGCTCTTCTGGCTTTCTCAGAGCAGCTGGGCCTTTGTACTGGACTCTAGGGTTTTTGGATTTTTCCCCCCCTCAACAATGGAGTGCCAGAGCAGAGATGTGCATTTGTTATTGAGGATGGCTTCTCTAAGGCTTGGGTTTTTAATCCCGTGCTTAACAGAACTTAAGCTATAAAAATGCCAAGCACCTGTCTGCTGGGTTTCCTTCCCAGGGGACCACAGTAACTGCCATGTTGTTCCCAGCTGACATCTGTAAACTATGTGTGTTCGGTGGCATTTTGTCCAGAAGCCAGTATTTCTGAAGGACAGGGACAGATGGCTGGAGCTAGGATCCCAAAGGAAAGCAATTTATTTCACAAACAGACACACTTACCACGATGGAGAGGACTAGTTGTCTTTCCGGAGCCCACAGCCCTCTTTGGCAGTGGTGTTGGGGTGGAGACTTTGAGAAGTGACTAGGTCATGTCACCTGGGCCCTGTGAAGAGGATCTGGACCCTTACAAAAGAGACTGTACAGAGCTCTCCTCCTCCCATGCTCCCCATGAGGACAAACCATGATCTGACTGCCTGTAAGTCCCACAGTCAGCCCTTGTAAACTTTATGAAATGGGAAGCCATGACAAAACGGTTATCCCGAGACAGTCACTGAATGATGTGCTGTGACCCAAAGGAAGGCACTTTTAAGGCAGAAAATTTCAGTTGAACTATTACATCCTCTCAGAAGCATAAAGTCACAATTTACTACTTGGTAAATATTTTAAGGAAGAGTATGCCCTGCTCTTGGAAGTCTCCTTGCTCCATCTAACCCTCAGCCAAGCCTGCCATCCACCTGACTTTAAACAATGCTTAGCTTTGCCAAAAGATGTTCCACTTTTTCCTCTCTCTGTGTTTGTCGTGCTGGGGACCAAGCTTCGGTCTTTGCACATGCTTGACAAGTATGTTACATTAAGCCCACCCTGGTCAACGTTTGATCAATACTATTTCATGTAGAAGCATGTGCTCACAGGATCGTGAGGCCCTCGGGTGGCCTCTGTGGGCTGTCACCTGGCTCGGCTTCCCTGCAGTGCTAAGTCACTTGCAGGGGTGGTGAGCAAGTGGACCTGGCAGGGAGTCCATGCGCAGACACAGAAGGAGCTGCTGAGTAAGGTTGCCAGCAGGGGGCACCCGGTGATTCCACCCACTGCATTTGTTAGATCAGACGGACCGTGGAGACCTTGTGTGTCTTATGTCGACCCTGTGTGAGTGTTGTTTGAAATAGAAACACGAGTGGAGTTGTGGTGCCGTGAGATTTAGCCACAGATCTAAATACAATTTTGAACTTATGTATTTCTTAGAAGTCCAGACTTCGAGTCTCTCATAGGCCCTGAGTCTTTCATAGGCTCCAGACCCGTGGTATTAACAGTGGCACAGTTTGGGGGTTGCCCACTTACATCGGTCGATCCCACTCTCGGGGTAGGCTATCAGATGGAACTACTCTTGTGCTTGCATAACACTAATCTCCACAGAGTTCAAGAAGGAACAGATGTATTCGGAGCAAGCCAGCTGAAGCATCCCTCCTTCCTTCTGCAGTTTGATCGCCTAGAGATGGGATTAGCCCGTGATTGTCGACCACCTCTGACAATCCTGAAGGCCACTGGTGGCCACTCTTCACTGATCCTCTCCGCATACTGTGTCCTTCTTGTTTATCTCTGTCCCTTCCTATCTTTTTTTCTCTCATGCTTTTATTGCTCGTAAGGGTTCCAGTTACGCCTCATTGGCAGTCATATGCAGAACAGAGGGAAAGGAAAATGAGGTGACACCAAGCAAAAGGCAGGATGGGAAGAGGACAGAGGACTTGCGTAATGATGTCACAGGCCTTTGACCAAAGAAAACAATGAATACACTAATTTTTGTTTGTTTTTAAAGAGACTTTGTGGAAGTTGCTAGGGGAAAAAATGACTAAGTAAGAGGTTCTGGTTTTGTTTGTTTGTTTGTTTATCAGCAAGGAGGAATGACATCATCCAAACTCCAGAATGTGAAATCTGCGTTTGCAGAACTCAGGTTTCAGTAGACCCAGCACTGCCTGTGATGTTTCAGCTTGTTGATGTGATGTGAATTATAATCTCCATAGAAACACCTCTTGCAGCATGTCTGGGACTGAATTAATTGACATGAGGAGAAGATTTGCCCTAAATCTCCCATGGACTGGGGTCCTGGGCTCACTCAGAAAGGAGAAGTTCTCTGAGCACCAACGTTCATCCCTCTGTGCTTCCTGATGGGACACATGTGACCAGCCACCTGGGTCTCCAATGGCCGACTTCCTCATCATGGTGGACTGTACCCACACACTGTAAGCCAAGTAAGTCCTTCCTTCCCTGAGTCAGTTTGTCAGGTGTCCCATCACAGCGGCTAGAAATACTACATCTTCCTTGTACAGGTTAGCAGGCACTCCACAGGTTTTTTCCTGTCAAAGTCCATATGCTTGGTCACCGCAAGGAAGCCATATCCTCTGTCCTCTGATCCTATCTTCCTTCCCCTCAGGTCCCGTTGAAGTGGCAAGCCCCAGCAAGTCGAGAAACGGAGTGCAGTGTTATTTGCAAAAGCGGGCATCTGCATCCATTGGTCTGGCCTTCAGAAGACACAACACAAAAGAAGCTTCATCTTTACCACCTTAGATCAAGGGCAGCATTTGGTGTGGGTTTCCCCAGTTTACCTGTGTAGAAAGTGTCGAAACCTCTCTGGGGAATCCAACCTTTTTGTCTTTTTGTGGTTTGTTTGATATTCATTACCCTCTCATCCTCAATGACCCCTTTCCCTCCCTCCCAGACTCCACCCTCACACTCCTCAGTCCCACTCAAATCCTGAAGGTTCTTAAGGGCCTGCCATCATCCCCTCGCCAGCCCACCTGGCGTCTCCAAAGACAAAGGGTAAGGGTATGGCTCCATGCTGTGAGCCATAGCACCAGGCTCTCATAGCGAGGGGCATAGCCTCCTCTCACATTCCCACTTTCTGCTCCGTTCACGAATTTCTACTCCCCTGGCTTCGAGAAAGCTTCTGGGCATGGTTTTTCCTGCATCTCCCATTGCGTTTCAAGAGAAACAACATCCAGAAGTTTGAAAGGCTTTAAAAGGATATTCCATCTGATCCTGTGCCTGCCGAATTCATGCTCCGATTTACCTTTGGGCCCTTGCCTAACCCCGCTAATTCAGCTCTTCTTTTCTGTGTCCATAAATTATATTTAGATTTTTTTCCCCTCTTCCCCCAACTTGTTTAGTTTCCAGGATAGAGGAAATTTCGTCTCAGGCTCTAATTACAACTCCAGCCTAATCTGTCATTTGTTTCCAAGATGTCTGAAGAGGTGTCTGTCTCAGTTTCTACCCCCCGACCCCCAAACTAGCCTCTTGGAACGTAAGCAGCAATTTCCACAAGCTTCTGCCATTAGCAATATTTCACGACGGAGCCTGAATATATGCTCCTAAACAGCTACACAGCAGCAGAAAGGTACAGAAGTTTAAGCAGATGATAGCCTGGCTGAGGAGGACACACAGCCATCCTTCCCCAAAGTGACCCCGATGGGGTAGCTCAGGCAGCATACGGATGTGAGTCCACTCCCCAGAAGTTGGGTACAAAGCTAGGAGTGGTGGTGACTGACCACATGGACTCCTCCTCCAGGGAGACAGGGAAAGACCCCTCACCCTCCTGGCCAGAGAGCCTAGTCCAACAAGTCTCAGATAAACCACTTAGATTGGGACTGGGAAAAATAAGGTAACTGCTGGCAAGAGGGTTCACCAGGTAACAACCCTTGCCTTCAAGACTGAGGAGCTGAGTTTGATCCCTGGAACCCACATCAAAGTGGAAGGGGAGTGCGAACTACAGAACATCATCCTTTGACTGCCACATACACACCATAACACATGAACATGCATCACACACACACACACACACACACACACACACACACAAAATCAATCAATACACAAATATAGTTTTGAAAATAAAAATTATAAAAGAGATGAGGTGGATAGCTCCCATGGAAGGATACCCAGTTTGATCTCTGGCACCCAACACGCATGCACGCACACACACACATCCACATACATGTACATGCACACACACATACACACATACATGCACATGCACACATGCACACGTGCACACACACGTATTTCGCCTGGCATTGGGCTTTGAAGCATCTCGCCTTCAGCTATTATAAGATGGCAGCTGCTTAAGCGATGCTTTAAGTTTGTTTTAAAGAAAGAGTGGCCTACTGTTTTTCTCCCTCAATCCTCACTGCTTAGCCAGTCATGTGTAGAGGAGCCAGGAAACCCTGGCTGTGGAGGGGAAGATCTGTCTGGCTTTCCTAACGGTTTGCCCAGTTACCGGAGCCTCACAGCACATGCCAACAGCCACACCACCGAAGAACCAGCCAGAAAAGGCCATGAAAGGAGAAAGCGGCACATGAAAGCAATTCTGCTCCAGTAAACCATTTCATGGCCTTCAGGGAGAGGCAAACAGCTCTAAATACAACCTGAAAAGTGCCCAGCAAGAAATGAGCTGCCCAGTGAGGGCTCTACCCACGGAGCTGCTGAGTTACCTGAGCTGGGGGGTGGGGGATAAACACTTGTCCTGCACAGTGTAGCTTGTGTAGATGCATTGTGTATCTACTGAGGTTGCTACACGCCAAGAGAGATTTACTTTAACTTCAGAAACCATCTTCCTTGCACACACACACACACACACACACAGAGAGAGAGAGAGAGAGAGAGAGAGAGAGAGAGAGAGAGAGAGAGAGAGAGAGAGAGAGAGAGAGAGAGAGAGAGAGAGAGAGAGAGAGAGAGAGAGAGAGAGAGATTGAGTGTAGGGATGGGAAAATGTCTGTAAGAATCATAACATGTAAGAGAAAGTCCCAAGAGGTTTCAAGAGGTTTGCTGTGTTTAGAATCAGTTTTATCAACCCAGCTTCTGAGATATTTCACAGAGCACCCACGTGCAGGATACAAAGACAGAGAGCTGAGCTCTAATGGGCACCAGAGAGCAGCAAGCTCTTTTTCCACCGTGCGCTCTTAAAGGGTTGGTAGTCACTCAGACACGGGGGAGTAACTGTGCATGCACTCAGGCTTCTTACCCAGGGCTTCAGAAAACGCTCGGTGTGAATAACAGTATAAAAAGTGGCCCTGGGGACAAACATTATCTTAATTAACTGGGCAAGAGTAGTCCCAGCTCAGTTTGTCCCAGTCACAGTTGGTAGAAAGAAAATATGGCTGCAAAAATGTAAAATATTTAGCCCAGGGTGGTGGCTCAAAGCTCTTTCCTCGAAAGAACAAAGACCTGAGTTCGAACCCCAGAACTCATGCTTTGAAAGTCCAGCACAGTGATGTGCATGATGTGCATATGCAATGTCAGCACTACTGAGGCAGGGGCGGGATTCTCAGGCACCCGCCCCCCCCCATCAGTCATAAGAAAAAAAAAACCTGACTTTTAAAAAAGGCATTGCCTGAGGAATGACAGCCAAAGTTTTCCTCTGGCTTCCACATGTGAGAATACACATGTGCTGCATCTTCTCACATATGTGTACCCACCAATATGGAGGTGCATGTATACACACGCACACACTATAAGATATCGGTGAGTTTATGCAGCATTAGGGGGTGGATCGAACAGTGCGTAGAGTGAGTTTCCAAGGTGACCATTGGTTACTGCTACCCACTCAACCCAAATGTTAAACAAGGATGCCATCCCTTCTTTTAGACAATAGCATTTGTTACCCAGGAGCCTCCACATTTTGGGGCTAAGTTCAGGGGTCAATCCGACAGATAATTTTCTTTCTTGGAACATGATCTCCAAGTGTCCCTTCCTCCAATCTAACTGATTGACACTCTGCTAACAGAATAGCCACAGACTGGAATAGAAATAGAAATAGAAATAGAAATCTCACAACCGAGGATGAAGATCAAATACGGGAAGGCAGATGGCAAATGGAGTTTGCCTTGTACCGCCTTATCAGTAGGTGGAGTGTCTTAACTTTCATTTACTATTTGTGTGCACTGGCTGGGGTTCTTGTGGAAGTCAGATGACAACTTGAGGGAATTAGTCCTTTTCTACCAAGTGGGTCCCAAAGAGCAAACTCAGGGTGGCAGGCTTGGTGGCAGGCACCTTTACCCGCTGTGCCATCTCACCAGCTCCAAATGTTTTCAAGTTGATTTTTGTTTGTTTGTGTGTTTGCTTGTTTGTTTTCAAGAATGGATCAGATGAGATTAGGTGCATTCAGAGAGGTGGGAGAAATGGGGTGGGGCTTTAATTAGGGAAAGGAAATAAATACAGAAAGGGGATAAAATGACAGCAAGGAGGTCTAAAACAGCCAGAAGGAATCAAACAATTATCTACCAAATACTTATAATATATGTAAGCCTGTGTAGATACATACATATACACATACACATGCACACACACATACATATACACACATAAAATTTAAGGGATATTTTCCCCTCTGGGCTGACAATGTCTCCCCACAAGAACTAATCAAAACCTCATACCAGGCATGAAAAGCCCTCTTTTGAATTGTTGGTCAAGGTTATCCAAGCAACTTCCAAAACATCGCAGGCTATTTATGTTGACTTGGTTGCCTCCCAAAGGTAGAAGGTAAGTCCCTTATGTTTAAGACACTATACACTTCAGAGACAAGACCTGAAGACCCTGACCTGGAAGCCTCCTCCCTAAGCCTAGCTTTCGTGGTGCCAGAAGGTACCACACAAGCTTCCAATGGAGGGAAATGACCCACAGAGGCTAGCATAGCCCGGTAACCCTAGAGTGCAGTAATAGCACACACACCTTGGTAGTAGCCAACAGCTCTCTAGTTGGATTTAAGGCCAGCTCAAAAGGGCCTTACCTTTTGAGCATACCTAGTATTTGAAGCCTAGCCAGCTACTCGGGTCTAGTGAAGTCACAAATCTTTAGCTATTTTACTAGGCCAGCATAACCCCTGAGTTATACATTCTCGTTCCTTGTCAAAGAACTTCTCTTTGCAACACATAGAGACCACAGTAGAAAACCACAGATAATCAAAACACAGAGCTGTGGAACTTGTCCCAAATGAGACAACTACAGCACAACTCCTGCAGCTAAGGCTCCAGGATCATTGCAGAGGAAGGGATGGAAAATGATAGGTATTCTCCACCCATGAAACGAGCCAATTCAAGTCAAATTAAAGCATTTAAAGGCAGGTTTATTGGGGAGGGAGCTCAGGCTGGGGGAGTTCACTGGTCCCAAAGAACTAGAGGAGGGAAGTTGCCACGGGGAGGGAGACAGAGGGGAAGGTGAAGAAAAAGAACATGCACATAAAGGGAGAGAAAAAATTGTAGAGAAGGAGAGAGAGAGACAGAGACAGAGAGACGGAGAGAGAAAAGAGAGAGACCAAATGTCTGGATTACATAGGGAAGAGTTTCTGGGAGAGGGGAATCCTAGCCCCTGGGCTGGAGAGTTTAGCATAGAAGGCAGAGTATTCCAGCCATAACCTGTAACAGGCCGAGACTGAGGAATGCTGGGGGAACCTGGAGGCCAGGTCCACTTTGATATGTTAAATTTGCACCTCAGCTCCTTGTCCTGGGTCTTATTCCCAATATTGCAGTCTTTTGTTGATAACAAATGAATGAGGGATGATGTAATTATCTGTGATTACTTCCTGCTGATACTGGGGTATTGGTTTTGGGAGGGGAGAGAAAGCTGGAATGTTGTCCAAGTCTGGGAAGAGCAGGCTGTTTTAGCTGCTCTCTATGTTGTGGGCCGTCTGGGGCTAGCCCCTTCAGGAGCTGTCCTGGATGCAGAGGTTGAAGGACCACCTGGATCCAGCAAGGATGCTGGGACATGTATATGTTAGGGGCAAAAGATAAAGTTAAGGAGTTTAGGGTGAAACGCTTTCTTGGGTGTACATTTGAAACTTTTAGGCTCATGGTCTTGGAAGTTTGGAGGGCAGGCCCCAGGACCAGGAAGGGGGGATAGATTCCACCCTCAGAAACAGGCAGGCGAGGAGAGAAACAGGCTGTTGATTGACAGTAATTACCTGGAGTCCATTTGACCTGTGAGAGGTAGATCCAAGAGTATTCCCTGAAGCTTACATGGATCTTTTCACATTTACAAAAAGAGATACATTTAAGCCACTACACTGCAATCTGTAGTGAAATCTGCATTGTACAAGGGCAGTAGACTCGTGCCCTCGAATCACGGTAGAAGCTTGGGAAACCATTTAAAATCTTGAGCTTGTGACTAAACTAGTTGATCCAGAGTGGAACGTTTGATCAGAGTTAGACTCATAGTTTATCAGAACTCCATTGATCAATGCCAAAGCTCGGAACGGTCTTCATACAACAGTCGCACAGCAAGGGGAGGAATTCTGGGGCGTTCCTCATTCCTTCCATGTACCTCAAGTCACTTTATCACCATATTAGTTTTTCTCATCCTCCAAAGGTCCTGAGTTCAATTCCCAGCAACCACATGGTGGCTCACAACCATCTGTAATGGGATCCGATGCCCTCTTCTGGTGTGTCTGAAGACAGCGACAGTGTACTTATAAATAAAGTAAAATAAATTTATAAAAAATACCCCACATTCTTGCACCCTCAAACACATGCTTAGATACTTTGGTACCCTCAGAACTTACATGAACTTTAAACTTTATGGGTTTTCCTCTCCAATTATTCACCATGAGACACGGTGGGTGATTACTGGGAGCAGACACTGGGAGCTGAGTTCCTTTAGATGAAGGAATAGTAAAAAGATACTTCTTGCCCTAGTCTAGTCTTCAAGCTCCTCAGAGACACGAGAAGCATTTGAAAGCTTAGAGATCGAGCCTCCTGGCCTCTCAATACTGTATCTCCCAACACACATGAATGGCGCCCGAGACAAAACCCTGACTACTCCAGGGCGTGTGGAGTCAGAACTTTTGGGAATATGGGAAAAACCCATCTGGGCCACAGAACGCAAAGCTAAGTGTGTCCAGAAGAGGCCCTCTATATATAAGAAAGAGAAGCTCCTGGGGTTGGGGATTTGGCTCAGTGGTAGAGTGCTTGCCTAGGAAGCGCAAGGCCCTGGGTTCGGTCCCCAGCTCCGAAAAAAAAAAAAAAAAAGAAAAAAAAAAAGAAAGAGAAGCTCCTAAAGTGAATGCAGCCAGCAGGACCAGGCCAGCCTCAACACTGCCTTAGCTGTAGGGAAAGCAAACGTTTCTAACTGCAGCTGACCCACCCTCTGCCTTCAGGAGTTGCCTCAGTCATGGCTTCCTTGCTGTTTTGGTCCTACCACATTCCCCTTTTTCCTTTTCATACACTTACAGCAGTAGTTTGCTTTTATTTCACTTAAAAATGCATTTATGCTCTTATTTTCATTCTTCTGATATTTGTCTATTTTTGTTTATATATTTATTCTTTTTTAAATATATATTTAATTATATTATATATTATACATTATACTATATATTATATATCAATTATACATTATATATTATATAATTGTTAATATTATATATAAATATATAATATATAAATGCTATATATAATGTGCATGTAATGTATTGTTTATCATATTATATATTATATGCTATATATTATATTGTATATTGTATATACTGTATATTATAATATGTGTTTGTATATTATATTATAACATATATTATTATATATGGATATATAGATACATAATATGGTATATAATATATATCATATGTGTAATTAAATATATATTATATGAGTATTTTGCCTACATTCTTGAATGCGCACTGCCTGAGGGCCTGGTGCCCGCAGAGGCCAGAAGAGGGTATCAGATCCCCTGCCACTGGAGTCACAGATTGTCGTGAGCCATTACTGGGTGCTGAGAACTGAGCCGAGGTCCTGTACAGGAACATTCGGTGCTCCTACCTGCTGATCCGCCTCTCCAGGATCTACACACTTATTTTCACAGGGCATCCTTTCCCTCTTGGTTTTTCCCTCCCTCCTCAATCATCTTCTCCATTCCTCTCTTTCCTGTCTTGTCTTATTCTCGCTTCGTCTGCTTTCCCCTTTCTTTGGCTTCTTCTTCATTTGCCCATCCACCATTTCTAACTTGCTTGTCCAGAACATTTATGATACCGTACTCTAGATCATTTTTGTGTTTTTCATGACATGTTGGTTAGATTTCATTGGCTTGTGTCTACTCAGGTTGGTAGTGTCAGGCTCCAAAGGAAACACAGTTCCCTCCCTCCCCCCACAATCTGGTGGTTAGACAAAGGCCAGCATTGCTCAGGAACTTGTGGAGCTGGTTTCCCTCTAACAAAAGGAATCATCCCCCTTATCAGTGTCACAGGACTAGTGGTTGTCTGGAATGCTTATTAGCAAACCAAAGTGCACTCTGACCTCCAGGTTCCCTCAGTATCACAAGTACCTGTTAACATGTTTCAGATGCGTGCTGGCATCTAGCCCTTCTCCCTCCCCCTCCCTAACCTTAAACCTCCAGCTCATGGCTTCCCTCCCCATAGCTACTTACTCTCCTTATAACCCTACTATTTTGGACTATGTTCCCTCACTCAGTCTCCCTCCTCCCCCTTTCTCTGTTCTCTCATGTTCTCCCTCTCCTGATCTCTTTTCTCTGCTCCTGCTTCTCTCTTACCCACGTCCAGTCTGGTAGCCATGTTCATTGCTTTCTCTTTCTGCTCTGGACTCTTCAATGCCTCTGGCTGTCCTCTCTCATATCTACACTAGAAAGCTTCCTCTCATCCATGTTATGGAGAGGGTGTGTCATCAGTTTATATGGGCACTGTTGCTGTTACCATAGTTTCTTTGATCTTCACTGAGTGGTACAGAGATTGAATGCGTAAGAGCAGCCTTCCCTCTAAGAAGATCCACAGATAAAACAGGAGAGATCAATAAATCAGCACCTGCACAAATTGGAACACAGAAACATGAAAAGACAAAGCCATAAGAAGTCCTCCCAAGGTTTTAATTCCTCAATTACCAAATCCAAAGACACTGAGAAGTTTGAAATGCCAAATGAGAAAGTCTATCTGTAAGCACAATTAACAACTTCACCTAGACAAGGAGCCCTTCTCCTCACTGTTGAACTACGGCTGCTGATAGACTCTGCGAGAGGGGCTCCTTTGTCTTCAGCTAAATACCTACCATGAGCCCACCAGGCTCTGGGGGATACTTTCAATCCCGGGGCCACACAGACAGCCCTAGAAAACCCAGAGGACACCAATCAAACAGGAAATCAACATGGGAATGAGGGAGGGAAGACGGGAGTGAGCCGAGTAAGGCACCCTAATGTATTACACATGAGCAAAGTTATCAAAGAACAAGTTCAATTAATAAAAAACGATTGATGACGTCAGAGAGAAAGCAGGTGAATGAATGAAGTAAGGAAATAAGTTGAGGGTATCACCAGGACAGTGAGCAATGGGGAAGAGGCAGACCTCAACAGAGAAGACAAATCCAGAAAAGACAAAGTGAGATTTGGGGGAAAAGAAGAACCAAAGTGTTGGAAATGAAAAAATTACACTCAAACGGATGCAAGCAAAAATAATGAAATCCTTACCAACAGACCAAATATAAAAATGAATACAGGCGTGGGAATCTGAGGAACTTCTACATTTGGACACTACTAAAGAAAAAAGAAACTCAATAAGACTGAGAGGAAAAAACAACCTCAAGAAACTGTGGGGATAGAAGGTGCCTATAATAAAAAGGAAGGAATCTAAGGGCATAGAGAAATCTATTCAATGAAATTAAAGAAATGTTCTTTTATCTGGGAAATTTCTACCCAAACATAGGAAGCACTTAGGACCCCAAACACACATGATAAGAATCTCTTCATTATAACATTATAACCAAAACGTTAAGGTCATGAAACAAAGAAACAATATTAAAAGATGCATGAGGAAAAACATAAACAAATAACAAACACATAGAAAGGCCACTTCAGGAGAATAACTTCCAACTCTTGGCAGAAACCTTAAAAGTCAGGAGAAGGCCTAAGGGTGTGTCTCAAGCCCTGAAAATAAATAAATGCTAACCAAGAAACTTTAGTAACTTCACGTTTACAATTGAGGGATAAACAAAAGAATCTCAAGACAAATACCAACACAATCCCTAATTGAGCCGATGAATGCTACAAAAGATAGGTATGGGAATCTACCCAGAGGGAGCAGACAGACTGAGGATCAAAGGTGAACCGTGTAAGAACCAAGGAGGACCAAACTCAATAAACCAGCAAGTCCCTAAGGCAAAGAGGGGTCCAAAAGAAATGCAAATGAAATAGAAATCGTAACCAGTCACAAAAATAAGAAACAGAATGATGGGAATTAGTTAACACCTCTTAAAAACAACTACAAATGTTGATGGACTAAATTCTCTAATAAAGTGATACAAGCCGGTTGGATTGAAAAATGAGATAGTGCTCTTTCTTGCCCATGATAAATACGCTCGTCGGCACTGACACTCACAGTCTGAAAACACTGAGATGCAAATGCTATAGTTAGCAAGGTTAAGCAAATGCCAGCTATGGCTATGCTTCTAGCTACTGAAGTGGCTGTCAAGTTAAAATCAGACAGAAGAAACATCAGGGCGGGGGAAATGACTCATTAGTAGCACTTGCTGCTCCTCCAGATGACCTGGGTTCAGTGCCTCAGATCCATATCAGGTGGCTCAAAATGGCCTGTGACTCCAGCTCCAGGAGCTCTGACACCCCCTCTTCTGACTCCTCCGGGGTACTGCACTCAAATGCCCCGAACCACACACAGACACACATACGCACAGAATTTAAAAATAAAACTAAGATCCTTTCTAAACTGGGAAGACAGAATAAAGTCGGTGATTGTTTTTAAAAGGAAAAACCCACTAAGGATAGGTAACAACTGAAACGTAATGCATCAAATATTGACACCCCAGATTTCCTGAAATAAACACTGCTGGACAGATCAGTCGAGACTGGACAGTAATGGGTGAGGCCCATACTCATTTTTCATCAGTAGATAGATCATTTAATCGCAGACAGAGAAAATCAATCAGCAAAAAGACTTTAGAGTTAAATTGCACTGTAGATCAACTGAACTTGATAGGAGTCAATAGGATTCTCCATCACAGAGTCACGGAAGACACCTTCTCCTCAACGGCCCCGACCTTCTGCTGAAGTGGATGAGAGGTGAGATACGTAGACTACTTTTAAAATACAGAAAATAATTTTCTGTATTTTTACTTGACTCCATATAGTGGAACAACACGAGACACCAGTAGAGGAGGAGTTGCATTCATTAAGTCCATGGGGATTAAGGCAAGTGCTCTCAAATACTAAACCTGGCATTGAAGCACCTGAGGAAAACTTGAATCCCCAGAGTCAAATGGAAAAAGAAGGGTAACTTAGAACTTTGGGGAAACACCAAAGACAATTTTACAGAGGAGACTATAGCTTTGAGTGTTTATATTAATTGTCAAAGAGCTTACAGAAAAAGAACAAATGTAAACAATAGAATAAAATAAAGGGGGTAAGGAAGGTGAAGGAGGACACCACACCAATCTGTTTCCATGCATCTCCATGGAGAACACACCACACACACACACACACACACACACACACACACACACACACATACACACACACATACACACATACACACCCAGACATATACACACATACACACATATACACACACACACACACCCAGACATATACACACATACATACACACCCAGACATATACACACATACACACACATGTACACACACAAATGTACATCCCATACACATATGTACCTATGAATTCTATGCATGAAAGCCTGAACCCATATACCCTACACACCCATAAATACCTATGCACACCATGTATACACACAATACTAATGCACACACAAACATACTCGTCCTCTACACACAGAGACCAACGTGCACACACACACTACACACCACACACATACACGGGCATATGTGCTCACAAAAATTTAGAAATAATCATGACTGGGAAATTTACTTTTGCACATTTACTCTTTGAAAATGTTTATACGTTAAATAATATATTTTGCCCACGTGGGGGTTGGGTTTCTTCATTTTCGTGGGATAAAACAGTGTGAGACCAGCAAGGAGATTTGCCAGTCAGAAAGAGGAGGTTCAAAGTAATGAAATAAAAGATTAAAAAGGAGATATCCAAGACACCAAAAAGTTCCAGGGGATCATGAAGAAACACCTTGGAAAACACACAAAAAAAAATTAGATAAATTCCTAGACCCAGAGACCTAACACAATTAAGTCAGGAGAATACAAACAATCTGGGCAGATCTCAGTAATGAGATGGACTCAGTAGTAAGAAGAATCCTATGGAGACTGGCAAGGTGGCTCAACATTGAAGGTGCTGGCTGCCAAGCCTAGTGACCTGAGTTCAATCCCCAGAAACTACACGAAGGAAAGAGGAAGCCAACTTGTACAAATTGTCCTCTGACTTCCACATGCATGTCTTAGCATGCATGTGCCTTACTCCCCTCAGATAGATGATAGATAGATAGATAGATAGATAGATAGATAGATAGATAGATAGACAGATAGACAGATAGATGATAGGTGAATGATTGATAGATGGTAAGTATAAATATAGATAGATGATAGATTATAGATAGAAGATAGAGCAGATAGATGATAGATGATTGATTGACAGATGATATGTATTGATATAGACAGAGGATAGATAGATGATAGAGAGACAGACAGACACTTGTGGGGAGATCTAAAATGTCTTTGGGGTGTGTGTGTGTGTGTGTGTGTGTGTGTGTGTGTGTGTGTGTGTGTGCATGTTTTGTCTCTGCACCACATGATCATGGCACTGACAGAGGCCAGATGCTCTGGAACTAGAGTGAAAGCTCTTGTTTGGCAGCCCTGTGGCTGCTGGGAACCAAACCCAGGTCCTCCATAAGACAATGAGTGCTCTTAACTACGGAGCCTCCTATCCAGCTCCAGTGTTAAAGATCATTTTTATGTATAAATCTCCCACGAAATGGCAGAATAACTCAGCAGATAAAGGGACCTGCTATCACGCCTGATGGTCAGAGATCTACCACCAGCATATGGAAGAAGAGAGCAAATGTCAACAAATTCTCCTCTGACCTCTATCCATAGAATGCAGTGGCATACATGTGTGTGTATGTACGTACATGTGCACATGCACGTGTGCGCGAGTGCACACACACACACAGACTAAATAATATGTGATCAAAAAAAGTGTCCTAATAAAGAAAAAACCAAGACCTGACAGATTTACATCTAAATTCTACCAGACCTTTAAAGAAGAACTAACAACTAATACTTCTCTAATTATTCTATAAGATAGACAGGGACTCCTGCACACCCAGGCACATATGGGCAGCACCAAATGGACCTAGTGAGTTATCAACGAGAGAGAGAGAGAGAGAGAGAGAGAGAGAGAGAGAGAGAAAGGTAGAGAAGTTGGGGGGAAGCAGGTTGGGGTAAAAAAGAGTGGCATTGGTGAGGGGAGAAATGTGGTAGATATAATCATATTTGATTGCAAACATATATGAAATACTCAAAGTATAATCTTTGACATTTTAAAAATAGGAAGGGATGGGGTTGGGGATTTAGCTCAGGGGGAGAGCGCTTGCCTAGGAAGCGCAAGGCCCTGGGTTCGGTCCCCAGCTCCAAAAAAAAGAACCAAAAAAAAAAAAAAAAAAAAAAAAAAAGGATGGTACCAAACCAACTCTGACGTCAGTACTGCTTTGCATAAAACCAAAATAGAATAGAAGGAACATGTATCAATTTAATAAAAGTTATGCATAACACACCTATGCCCGAAATTATACCAGGGAGAAAGTAAAAATGTTTCCTTTAAAGTCAGGAATGAAACAGAGTGTCCACTGTCTGCACTCTTAACCAGCCTAGGACTTGACAAATTAGCTAGAGCAATAAGGCAAGAGAAAGAAATAAAGGTGATAAAAATGTGTGAGTTGAGGAGTCACTTGGCTGTTCTGTGCTCCCTGGAGCTGCAGGGCTTGACCAGCAGCACCTTGCCAGCACGTGCATGGATGTGTTACATGTGATGGAGGTACTTCTCAGGCAACTGCATTCTGCGTGTCAAGTCCATGCATCCATTCAGATGAATACGAGCAAAGTGGACAGGGTCCCAGGCAGCTTTAACAACCAGTTTCAAACCTATGCTCCCTGCTGTGCTGTGCTGTTCCCGGGGATGGGCAAGTCAGGTGATTCTATTCTCTGATTGGCTAAGGCTGATAGCATCATATCAAATAACTCCTGACCAGGGCAGACTGGGGGAACATTTTCATAATAAACAGTGTGAAAACGCCCCCAAATAAAGTATTTATTGTCATCACAGAATGGTAGAATAATTTGCATGCCCATGGAGGAAGCCACGGGTGGAGACATGATTCTCCCTAGCCTGTCTCAGCAGTCAGCTAGATAGAAAGCTACCATACAGAAGGAAACAGAAATGTTAAACTGCAACTTGGTGTCATGGCTTCTACTAACCATGGATCTAGCCTGTCAGCACAGTCTGTCCTCCTAGCTCACCCTCGCTGTAATCTCTTGGTTCTGCAGCCAGTTTCTGTTGAACAGGTGAGCTGCTGATCCTGGAGCTTCTCCCCCTCCAGTTGTCATCCCTGATACTGATTTCCTTCCGTGCTGAACTTGTCCTGAGATGGCTCCACTCGTCTCCCGTGCTACCTCCTGCTCACAATCTCTGGAAACTTTGAAGAAGTCTAGAAGTTGCTCCTGCCAGACAGTGTTTGTGTCTGTGTGATTTTGTGACTCACAGCGTGGCTTGCTTTATCTTGGGGGTAGCTGTTGGGAAGTCATGAGCCACAAAAATCCCATTTTCCCAATTAGTGTATTTCACGGCCTCTCTGAGCTGTCATCACAAGGAAGACACAGAGAGGAGTCTTCCATCCTTTATAATCTACCTTGAAGTTAAAGGGAGTTCTAGCCACGAACCAGGAAGTGGCTTCGCACAGCTCGCAGGCTGACGACTGCTGCGTGGAGATGCCCACGTGGCATTGATGAATCTTTAGTCCGGCATTTCCTGCAAGTCGCTTACACTTGATTACCGGATTTTACAGGCTGAGCTTGTCAGCTCACAGAAAACAGCGTTCTGGGCTCTAGAGAGCTTTGCCTCATGTCGGTCCAACTTCCCCTTTACTATTTACTTTTATGCCTTCTCCCAGCCCCTTCACTTTTGTACTTGATGGCTTTCCAGACTTCATGTTGAGCCAAAAGAATTAACAGATAACCCAAGGCAACGACTTCATTGCTACAGACTCCGAGTCCCACCATCACACTGAAGAATGCAGGATTGTAAGGCCTCTCCTTTCGAGATTCCATCCAAGAAAATGTGAGATCCAGCGGTTGTTAACCGTCAGGAAGCTGACGGGGCCAGGGCTTTCGGCAGTGACTGCTCCTTGGCATAGTTTTGCTACCTAGGGAAAGGGGAGCTCCACACTCTCCTGCTGGAGTGAAGGGAAGCTTTCTTAAACACTTTGACATGAGGCTTGGCTTGTCCTCTCAACCAGTTCAGCCCGTGTGGCTCAGACAACACCTCCTTTCTTTCGCTTTACGTAACTTGTTTAAGATTTGTAAATTTCCTGGACCAAAATTTTGTGGCCTGTCTGAACTCCTTTTCTTCCACTAAACTTCCATCTTCTCTTTCTCCGGAGTGAGACCCGGCAGGCGAAGATGGTGGCTCTTCAGTGGTAGAAGTCCCTCTAACATCCCCAGGGGATGATTTGAAGCAAAGACCAATCCGTGCATTAAGGGCAGCTTAATGACTTCATTGTGCTTAGGATAAGGTGTCGGGCCCCTCAGCACGGCTTCTCTGTGTAGGATGCCGCCAGAGAGACTGGGAAAAGAGCCTCCAAGTTTACACCCCTTCCCTGCCACAGGTCAAAGTGGCGTTACCACTGTTGGGTGTGCAATTTTGACCTAAAGTCAAGAACAGGGCCTTGGGAAGAGGGGGCTAAAGAAGGGAAGAGATGAGAGAGCGAACATGGGGGAAAGGGAAGAAATATTTTCTGAGTCATACAGTGTATTGGCATGTGGCTTTATGAGATGATTTCCATCTGAACTTGAAGGTTGGCCTTTATAAGTTGAATCTGTTCCTAATGAATGTATCTCTCTGTGTCTCTGTCTGTCTATCTCTGTCTGTCTGTCTCTGTCTCCGCCTCTCTCTGTCTCTTTCTCCGTCTCTCTCCCTCTCCCTCTCTCTCTCCCCCTCTCTGTCTCTGTCTCTGCGTGTGTCTGTGTGCGTGTGTGTGTGTGTACATGTGTGCATGTCTGTGTGTGTGTGCATGTGCGTGTGTGTGTGTGTGCAGGCAGACATGTGCACGTGCATGTGAGCGAGTGTGGGAGTGCCTGTGTGTTTGGTGTATGGAGGCCAAGAGATCATCCTCAAAAGCATCACCTCCCTCCTTTGACAGAGAGTCCAGGCCTGGAGCTCACCAATTAAGCTAACCTGCTTGGTCAGTGAGCTCCAGCGATCCTCCTGTCCCAGCCTCCCTGGTGCTGTGATTCTTAGCCCAGCATTAATTAATGGTTACTGGGGATTGAACTCAGGTCCTCAGAGTTGTGTCAAATATTATTGAATGAGCTATATCTCCTGCCTGGGCTCTACCTCTTCCTAGCTATGATGAATCGGGCAAGCTACCAAATCATTTTCTGCCTCAGTTTCCTTCCCTTGCATGGCTTATGTATGGATTAAATGAGATACGTAGCAAGCACTTTACTAAGTGGGCTCTCCCCAGACCCAGCAAACACACCCTCAAATTCACATTCACTGTCTAACAGAGCTCAGCTGTGCTCCCCAACCCCCAATTCTATAGCTAGCTCTTCAATCTACTGATCATTCCCTTTGGTGTTCAGAAGGCTTTTTTTTTTTTTTTTTTTTTAATTAACTTGAGTATTTCTTATTTACATTTCGGGGTTTCCAACATCCCGCTAACCCCTCCCACTCCCCTTCTTTATGGGTGTTCCCCTCCCCCATCCTCCCCCATTGCCGCCCCCCCCAACAGTCTAGTTCACTGGGGTTCAGTCTTAGCAGGACCCAGGGCTTCCCTTCCACTGGTGCTCTTACTAGGATATTCATTGCTACCTATGAGGTCAGAGTCCAGGGTCAGTCCATGTATAGTCTTTAGGTAGTGGCTTAGTCCCTGGAAGCTCTGGTTGCTTGGCATTGTTGTACATATGGGGTCTCAAGCCCCTTCAAGCTCTTCCAGTTCTTTCTCTGATTCCTTCAACGGGGGTCCTATTCTCAGTTCAGTGGTTTGCTGCTGGCATTCGCCTCTGTATTTGCTGTATTCTGGCTGTGTCTCTCAGGAGCGATCTACATCCGGCTCCTGTCGGCCTGCACTTCTTTGCTTCATCCATCTTGTCTAATTGGATGGCTGTATATGTATGGGCCACATGTGGGGCAGGCTCTGAATGGGTGTTCCTTCTGTGTCTGTTTTAATCTTTGCCTCTCTATTGCCTGCCAAGGGTATTCTTGTTCCCCTTTTAAAGAAGGAGTGACGCATTCACATTTTGATCATCCGTCTTGAGTTTCATGTGTTCTAGGCATCTAGGGTAATTCAAGCATTTGGGCTAATAGCCACTTATCAATGAGTGCATACCATGTGTGTTTTTCTGTGATTGGGTTACCTCACTCAGGATGATATTTTCCAGTTCTAACCATTTGCCTACGAATTTCATAAAGTCATTGTTTTTGATAGCTGAGTAATATTCCATTGTGTAGATGTACCACATTTTCTGTATCCATTCCTCTGTTGAAGGGCATCTGGGTTCTTTCCAACTTCTGGCTATTATAAATAAGGCTGCTATGAACATAGTGGAGCACGTGTCTTTTTTATATGTTGGGACATCTTTTGGGTATATGCCCAAGAGAGGTATAGCTGGATCCTCAGGCAGTTCAATGTCCAATTTTCTGAGGAACCTCCAGACTGATTTCCAGAATGGTTGTACCAGTCTGCAATCCCACCAACAATGGAGGAGTGTTCCTCTTTCTCCGCATCCTCGCCAGCATCTGCTGTCACCTGAGTTTTTGATCTTAGCCATTCTCACTGGTGAGAGGTGAAATCTCAGGGTTGTTTTATTTGCATTTCCTTATGACTAAAGATGTTGAACATTTCTTTAGGTGTTTCTCAGCCATTCGCATTCCTCAGCTGTGAATTCTTTGTTTAGCTCTGAACCCCATTTTAAATAGGGTTATTTGTCTCCCCTCGGTCTAACTTCTTGAGTTCTTTGTATATTTTGGATATAAGGCCTCTATCTGTTGTAGGATTGGTAAAGATCTTTTCCCAATCTGTTGGTTGCCGTTTTGTCCTAACCACAGTGTCCTTTGCCTTACAGAAGCTTTGCAGTTTTATGAGATCCCATTTGTCGATTCTTGATCTTAGAGCATAAGCCATTGGTGTTTTGTTCAGGAAATTTTTCCAGTGCCCATGTGTTCCAGATGCTTCCCTAGTTTTTTCTTCTATTAGTTTGAGTGTATCTGGTTTGATGTGGAGGTCCTTGATCCACTTGGACTTAAGCTTTGTACAGGGTGATAAGCATGGATCGATCTGCATTCTTCTACATGCTGACCTCCAGTTGAACCAGCACCATTTGCTGAAAATGCTATCTTTTTCCATTTGATGGTTTTGGCTCCTTTGTCAAAAATCAAGTGCCCATAGGTGTGTGTGGGTTCATTTCTGGGTCCAGAAGGCTTTTTAATTAATTTCATCTGTCAATTTTTGGGATTACATCATATATATATATATATATATATATATATATATATATATATATATCCATTTCAGATGAGAGGTCCTTGTCTAGGCTTGCATCATGAGTGTTCTGCCTGTATTTTCCTCTAGTATGTACAAGGGCTAGAAAGAAGACCATAAAGAAATGAAAGATCTTACAGGAATTGGATAAATGAGAGAGAAATGATTAAATGATTCAGGGACATGCGACATTGGAGCAGAGGGCGACTATTTGTGGAGAAAGGAAGAAAAACAGCAAAGTATGGGCAGGGTAGAGGAGGAGAGCAGCAGGAGACGGAAGTAAATAACAAAGTATGTTGACACATGCTTACGGAAATGCCAATGAAGCCCATTGCTTTGCAAGCTAACTAATTAATAATAATAATAATAAAGCAAACAAAGAACCCTTTGTTTGCAACACAACTAATTTGGGAAAGATCACTCTCTATGAGAATGAGTAGAGTCGTGTAAGAGCGAATCTGGGAGGACCAGACAAGAAGCCATGCCAATAAACCAGACAAGAGCTAGAGGTGTTTACAACAGAGTGTGTCAGCCCCTGGCACCCACCAAGCACAGCAGACAGGAGATTGGGAGATCTCACGTGTCAGATCCCACCTTAGAGCTAGGGATCCCTGTATCCTACCAGAGTACCTCATGAACAGAAAGTGCCCAATGTGTACTTGGAGAGCCTCCGTCTCTCCAGCCAAACCAAGTCAGTGAAGTGATCTGACACTGTGGTGGAATCCCGGACAGTTTCCTTGGGTTTGGAAACAATGTACACTTCAGATCACATGCAAGCTGTTAGCAGTGGGAGATGTTTCAACGGCACGGATTACAGTGTTGCTATTTACACTGCTCCAACCACAGGACTACATTTTTCTCTGCTAACATGGGATTCCAAGTGCTTTATAGCAAGCTCGAGAGTTTGCTTACTGAAAGCTGGCATGCATAGGGAGTCATAAACTTCTTTTCAATTTCCTGCAGAGACTCCATGAACCCTTTCCCAGAAAGCAAAGCTGGAATTGTAAGTAAGTGTTTGTATCGTCAAACTTGTGAGTAAATCTGCAGGTGAAGAAATGGAGATTTTCAATAGGAGTTTGTTCCATTAATGGCCACTGAAAAATGTATCTGTTGAATTGTTCAAATCCCTAAATTCTGCTTAATTTAGACAAGGATTTTTACTTTTTTTTTAAGGAAAAAAAATATCATTATCTTTGATTCTTAAAGATAATGTCAACATTGGATTTGATTTTTTAATTTATTTTCCTTTTATTAAAAATATTTTTTTCTCACATGCTATATTCTGATTGTAGTTTCCCCACCTTTCCCTCCTTTCCCACCTCCCCTCCCATGCAGATCCACACCTTTCTGTCTCTCACTAGAAAACAAACTGGCATCTATAGACTACTATTAAAATAAAATAAGATAAAACAAAAACTAACATATCAGAATTAGACAAAACAAACAGAACAGAGGCCGAGAGAAGACACAGGACACAGGAACTCATTCATCTACACACTCAGGAGTCCCATAAAAACACTAAACTAAACTCTATACATATATGTCTTTTATCTGTAAATATATAAGTTATATATTAAATATATTTAAAATTAAAATAAAACCAATAAGATTCTTTTAAAAGAAAAGAAATAAAGAGCTCTGACATGGAAAGGACCCCCCAAAGATGCCCTGGAGATCTCTCTATCTGCCATTGACTGCCGGGCCTGTGGCCTATCCTTGAGTTCAATCTATCGGCCATCTACTGCTGAGCTGTGGCCTGTCCTTGAGAGTAATTTCATTCCCCAGTGAGACTTCCTTGAGTGAAATTAATATTTCATTTATGAGTGGTTATCTATCAGAGATAGCTTCTGGGCTAGAGCTAGCGACACATGTTCACATCTTTTAGCTTGAGGACCCTAACTGGTGCAGACCCACACAGGCCCTGTGCACGCTGCCAGAGTCTCAGCGAGTTTATACCTATCTAGGTCCTGTTGGTTTAGAAGGCCTTGTTCTCTTAGTATCCTCCATGCCCTCTGGCTCTTTCTCTCAGGCTCCTCTTCCACAGGGGTCCCTGAGTCCTGAAGGGTGAGATTTGATGGAGACATTCCATTTAGGTCCCTGTCTTAGTTAGGGTTTTATTGCTGTGAACAGACACCATGACTAAGGCAACTTTTATAAGGACATTTAATTGGGGCTGGCTTACAGGTTCAGAGGTTCAGTTCATTATCATCAAGTCAAGAAGCATGGCAGCATCCAGGCAGGCCTGGTGCAGGAGGAGCTGAGAGTTCTACATCTTGTTCAGAAGTCAAACAGGAGAAAATTATTGTCTTTGAGATGGCTTAGGAGGAGAGTCACAAAGCCCATCCCCACAGTGACACACTTCCTCCAACAAGGACACACCCACTCTAACAAGGACACACCCATTCCAACAAGGCCACACCTACTCCAACAAGGCCACACCTCCTATGAGTGCCACTCCCTGAGCCAAGCATATTCAAACCACCACAATGTCTTTCCAAGGTCTCTTTCTCCCTGTATAAGGCCTGGGTGACAGTCTCGGTATTTGTTCCCATTTGCTGCAGGAGGATCTGCAGCCATCTGATGATGGCTAAGCAAGGTACTATGAGCAGAGCAGAAGTCGTTAGGAGGCATTTGATTGCTACTTTTTATTTTTTTAATTGGAAGTCCCTGAGCTCTCTAGACTCAGTCTCAGGCTCTTGGTCACCCACGCAGGGTCAGTTATGGGCCCCATCTCATGGAGTGGGCCTTCCTAAAGAGGGAAACAAGAGCAACCATCTTAAAACCCAACGTCTCATATTAATCTGTTGATTTGTCTCTTCTTGCCAGAGGAGACTTAAGAATAGAAAGAGAGTCTGCTCGTTCATTCGGCCACATTCACAGAAGCACAGCGTCTCGTCATTTCACAGTGGTTAAGCAAGGAGCAAATATAATGCATCTGTGTATGCGGAGACCAGAGGTTTGCTTCACCCTCCTCAGCTTATGCTGTGGCTTGTGTTGTTTTTGATACAGCATCATGGGGTCTCCTACTTGTCCTGCAGCTTCACGTTAGGCTAAGGCACTATGTCCCAGGGATTGACCTGTGCCTGCCTCTCTACCCCTGAGATTATAAATGGGTGTCCTTGCCCCTCACCTGGCTTTTATATATGGAGTCAGAGGCTCAAACTCAGGTTTTCATGCTTGTGCGGTGTGGAGGTCTTGGTTGTCCACCAGACTGGATCTGGAATCAACTAAGCAACAAGCCTCTGGACACAGCTGTGAGGAATATGCTCAATCAGGTTAACTGACGAGAGATGACCCACCCTAAATGTTGGCAGCATTTAGTGGTGGCGTGGATATAAGGGGGTCTGAAGGAAAAGTCCTTGTCTTTCACCTGCTTGGCCTTTCATCTTGCTGACAAGTTCCTCTCAGCATCAGGTAGGGATTGCTAAGTCGGCTACCAGGTGAAGACAGTTATTATTGGAAAATTATATTGGACTATATAGTGTAAGCCAGTCTAATAAATTCCATTTGTAATATACACATATCCCATCCATTCTATGAATGCAGCAGGTTAATACACACACACACGTGCACACACATACACATGTGCACACACATACTCATGTGCACACACATACACACACAAGCACATACACACACTCATATGCACACACACATGCACACACACACACACACACACACACACACACACACACACACATCCCTGTGAAAATTCACATCAGTCAAGGAAAAAGAAAAAAGGTGCCCATCCGTTTCTGGCTAATGCTGGCCCACACAGAAATTCTTTGCAGCTCACGTAGACCTGGCGTTATATACAACACTTCACATGCACTGTCTCCCCTCTTTCCTCTAGGTCTCAGCCCCAGGTTATACTCTGAGCAGTTAAACATGTCTTCCAGAGACATGAACCACAAGCTTGGCTATTTTGAACAAATGGAAGCTCTACAGAGCAGAGATAGCATCCCCGTTATCTCTAAGGCAGACTGGCATGAGATTTACCCCTCAAAGGTACCGCCATAATTACTCTGTAAGTAGACCAGTGTTTCTCTCTTGGGGTAGCTGTTATCCAGAGGCATCCTGCCTGCCTGTTCTTCGGTACTGGAATTGGCTCTAACTCCCAATCTTGGTGGATGAATCCAACAGAGGTACACTGTCAGTAAACCTCAACTTCAATCGTGCTGGCCGAAGGAGCAAAGCTTTCCTTCCTACACGTCTGGTTAGTATGATATGAACTACCACAGTTCTACTAGAGGCTGTGCTCCTTTGGCTAAGCCTCACTTTGTGAACTTAACATTTTTGAAGCTAGTTTGGCAGATCCTTGTCTCTTCTATTGAAAATAGACCCGTTTCTCATACAAAGATCCTGATTACAGTTTCCCCTCCTCTACTCCTACCAGCCTCCCTTCCCTCTACTTTCCCTCCCTTCCAGATCCACTCCCTTTCTGTCTCTCACTGAAAAGAACAGGCTTCAAGCCAACAAGAGGACAAGAGTTCCAAGAGCAGGCAAAAGAGTCAGAGACCCACTGGTTCTCACAGTTAGGACTCTCATAAAAATGCTAAGTTAATATTTCCGTGCACACGCACACGCATACACACACGCACACGCACAGGACCTGGTACAGACTCGTGCACACCCTGTGCTGGCTGCTTCTGTCCCTGTGAGCTCATGTGTGCTTAGTTGCCTCAGGGGGTCTTGTTCTGCTCTCTTACCCCCTCTGACTCTTACACTCTTCCAGCCTCCTTTTCCATAAGGTTTCCTCAGCTCTGAGGGGAGGGGTTTGATGGAAACCTTCCATTTAGGGTCTGTGTCTGTGTCTGTGTCTGTGTCTGTGTCTGTGTCTGTGTCTGTGTCTGTGTCTGTGTCTGTGTCTGTGTCTGTGTCTGTGTCTGTGTCTGTGTCTGTGTCTGTCTCTCTCTCTCTCTCTCTCTCTCTCTCTCTCTCTCTCTAATGTCTGGCTGTGGGTCTCTGCATCTGGTCCCATTTACTATGGGAGGAAACCTCTCTGGTGATGATAAGGAACATTTCTGTGAATACAGCAGATTATCATTAGGAATCAATTTTACTGATTTTTGTTTGAAGTTCCATAGTGTTTGGTTTTACCCTAGATCTCTGGGCTATATAGTCTCTCTGGTTCTTGGTCAGCCAAGCAGTGTTGGGTATGGGTCCCTTCTCAGGGAGTGGGCCTTTGTCAAATCAGACATTGGTTGACTACTCCCACATGTCCTGGGCCACTGTCCTGGCCGATTTTGCAAGCCGGAAGTAGACCCTTTCTCTCATCTCTTTAACATTCTCAGTTTCGTCGTTATCACTGTTCCTGTAGAGAATTCTAACATAGAAAACTAATAAACATAGCAAGCAAGCACTTTACCAAGTGGGCTCTCCTGAGGCCCAGCAAACACACCCTCAAGTTCACATTCACCGTCTGACTAACAAAACTCAGCCGTGCCTGGGTAACCCAGACAAGGGGTGGGGTGGGCTCCCATTTTCAGATGGAATGGGTGTCTGTCATTTCTTTGAATTCCTTTAGGCCACCCACGGGCACTAAGTGTGCGGAGCAATGAGACCATTTTCAAAAGGTGCTTCCGGAGAGGTTTAAGAGACAATAAGAAAATAATTTGTTAGTTCGTAAGTCAGCTGACAGGGCTTTTGATCATTCGAACAAGACAGTTCTGCCTGCGGGGTAGGGAGGAGGGGGTTCAGATTTTTGTTGTTGTTGTTCCAGAGACTAACACCAGCAGATAGAAATCAAAGGAGGTGTTCTTTCAATAAAGGAAATTCCAGAAGAGAGGCCGGGGTTTAATTAAAATTGAAGCCTTTGTTTCGGAGAGGGGGGCTTTTCTTTCTTTTGCAAGAGGAAGGATACTGAAGTATACAGCAGCGTGCCCTGGCTGGTGAGCTACAGGTCTCCAGCAAGTGAGGATCTGTCTGCGCCGTGGAGCACCTCAGCGAAGGCTTGGAGGGCGTTGTGCCTGGAGTCCCATCTGACTTAACTCTCAGCACACATCCTCTTCACAATATAATGAGTGTTATTACTTCCTCGTGTGGCCTGTGGGCTTTGTTAATTAAAGAATGGAAAGGTACGGGGGTTCCAACCTTTTGCTTTTAATTAATCAAAAGATGTGGTTTCCATCTTCATGTGGCCGGGCAGCAAAGTATTTAGTCTGCCTTCCAAGTCTGAGAAGAGTCTGGCGAAAAAGCTCAGCTGCTGCTTTGAGGTTGTGGACCTGGCAGAACACAGGGACCGGCTGTCCTTTCCTTTTGAGATGTTCAATCAGTGATACTGGCCAGACAGATGCCTACTATAGTATCTGGAGAAAAAAAATATTAAAAGTTGTCCCATGTCATCATGTCAGCATAAATCTGCTTCTTAAAGGAGACAAATACCCAGGTTCTTGGTTATTCATCCAAGGACTAGACATTCAGTCCCAGGAGAGAAGCAGCTTGTAGCACCAGAGTCTGTGCTCTTTGTCCTGTTGGACTGTCTTCCTGCCTGTCAGACTTACGGAAACATCTAGTGTCAGGTCATTTCTCCATGTTCAAATAGTCTCTGTACTTAAAATAGAAATATCTTAACCAGGAGGAAAACACGGCGGTGCTTCAGCAAGGGAGCCATTGAGGGCTGAGTAGGTGCTGGCATCCGGCCTTCTAAAGGGAAGGTGGAAACAGTCAGGGTAAAGGTTGGCAAATGGAGTATAGCTGGTGTGCCAGTCCTGTGCTTTTAATGCTGAGGGATGCCAAGAGCTCTCTTCGAGGAGGTGCCTGGGAACAGTGTCAGTCCTACAGGAAAGAGAATTGTCACCACTTAGTGACGTCACCCCTATGGAGTCCATAGTAGAACAAAGTTCCCACCATTGGGAAAACTGACCACTAAGCTACCAAAAGAGGTGAAGCGGCCCAAAGTCAAACCAGTCTCCTCTCTTAATAAAAGACCGAGTCGTTATAGGATGATGATGCTTGCAAGACAACCTCTGAGGAGGGTGTGGGAGGAGGCAGAATGGAGGCCCCTGTCACTCCTTCTTCCGGCCTCCCATCAAAGCAAATCAAGAGGCGCCAACCACGTTCCTGTGGCCTCAACACATCGTCTGGCTCCCATGAAGGCAGAGCTTTTTCTCTCCATAGCCAAGAGTCTGCCTGAAGCAGCTGGACTTGTTTACAGAGAGCCTCTGGAAGGGGCTGGAAGGAAATAGGTGCAGAGAGAAGACGCCCCTTCAGTAGGCCCCGTTGGAAGCCAGTGCCCTTTGGAAGAGCATCTGTGAGAGTAATGGCTTAAAGCATGAGAGTAAGGATCGAACAAGCAACGTCTCTCAAAATACACTTGGAGTATATTAAAGTAAAACAAGTGCGAGTTCTACTAACCTATGGGATTCTTGACGTGTCCGTTAAATAGGGGATGCTGAGGCTGAGGATGCAGCTCGCTTGGTAAAATGCTTCCCACACAAGCACAGCAGCCTGAGTCCCATCCCCAAGACACTCGTGAAAGAGCACAGTGTGGAGATGCCCACTCGTAATTCCGCACCGGGCAGACAGAGAGAGGTGGTTTCCTGTGGTTTGCCATCCAATGTCCCAGAAAGACACCCTTTTGGGAAAAAAGAAAGAGAGAGAGATAAATAGCTACAGAAGCTAATGTCTCCCACATGAAAATATGATAATGTGTGTTGTTGTAAAATTATAAAAAATGGTGTCTTTTACCCTCACTATATCTGGTACCACAGTGCCCCAAGATATCTGGCAGATATCTTAATCTCAGTCAGCAAAGCCTCTCACCCCATATCTGCTCCATCCCATATCACACTGCTGATGGCCTCTCTCTGAGCCTGGCAACAATCTCTCTACCCATCCAGTTCCCGAGGCAGGCTGCCACCATGCCAGACATATACATCCCAACTCCATGGCAGCCCAGTGTCTCTGCCACCACACACGCTCTTAAACTCTAATCGTCACAAGAAAGAACACACAGCACAGTAACCTCTGACCCAATTGACAAGATATAACTGCCCACCTAGACACACAAAGCCCTGTGTACATCCATCCCTTAAGAACACTCATAACAACCTGTAAAGGTACAGCATGGAATCTTAACATCCGCCTCCATGTTCTCTTGGTGGCTTTTCAGTCTCCTCAATCTCCTCCCATTCCAGTCTCCTCTTCCCTCAAACTTTTCTCCCGCCCATCCTTCCTTCTCATCCAATGACAGACCCCGTTCTGTCTTGTACCTGCCTCACCTGTATGACATCATCCTGCAAATGTGCCCATGTGAACATGAACCTGCAAAACACACACACACACACACACACACACACACATGCACACACACATAATATAAATAAAAAACAAAAGATACTACATTTAAAGCAGAGGCAAGTTTAACATTTTTTAAAAGAACGTTTGTTAAAGATATATAAAAACTATTGGTCTTTTTGTCTTTGCTATTGTTTGAAAATGTTATACATTTATTTAATACATGTGATTAAATCTACTCTCTTCTAATTCCCTCCCCTCCAATTCTTCACCTATAACCTCACAAATCCACATGCTCTTTCTGTGTGTGTGTATATTTGTTTATTTTTTAACTTTTTATTGATTTTTTTCTTGCGAATTTCACACCATGCACCCCAATCCCATCCCCTCATATCCACCCTCTGCCCTTGCAACCTCCCTCTGAAAAGAAAACAAAACAAAAACAAAAAAGCCCTCATGGTGAATGCTACAGTGCGTCACAGTGTGTCACACTGTATACCTTTTGTCCACACACCTTTATTTTATGCAAATGTTCATTGCTGTGAGTCATTGATCTGGTTTTGTGATCTCTGGCTTCTGCTTCACTGTCAATACCGGATGGTCACCTGTTGTTGACCCATGTCATGGAGATCCTGCAGCTTTGGATCTTTAGGATGAGTCCCTTTCTGAGCTCCAGCAGATGGGTAGTTGTTGGGGTGGGCCTTGGGATACAGAGACGACTTATCCCAGCATCTGTCCAACACTGCCCCGGATAACTCACCCTATGCTGCAGACAGCAGGGGCAGGGGCAGCTCTCCAGGCTGCAGGTAGCAAGAAATGAGGTAGGTAGGGCATTTGATCCATGCTACCTCAGGGTAGTCAAGAGGTGGGTCCAGTCGTCCCACACTCATATCCTGGGGTGGGGAGGGGAGGGGGCTCACCTGTCCCCCCCAACACCAAGGTCGCCTCTACTGTGCAGCCCACCATGTGCTCTCTTTTTCAAAGCCCATTGAGTCTGCTGGTGTTTCCAGTACATGCATGGTGGTAGGATCATCAGAATGTGGGTAGCCTCTCAGTGCCTGCATCCCTGAAGAAAACTAAGTCTTCCTCTCCCAGAGCCATTGATTGCCAATTGCTTCTGGGCCCCTCCCAACAACTGTGCTGGGAGTTTTGTCTGGCTTGAGTCTTGTGTATGCAGTCACAGCTGCCATGAACTCAGATGTGCAACTTCCCTGCTGTGTCTGGAAAACACTACCTTCCTGTAGCCATCCCCTACATCTGGCCCTTCTAATCTTTCTGCCTCTGCTTCCATAATACTTCCTGAGTCTTGGGGGGTAAAGAAGTGTGATAGAGCTGTTGCATTTTGAGTGAGCATTCCATAGTCTTTTACTCTCTGTATGTTGACCAATGGTGGGTCTCTGGATTAACCACTATCTGTTAGGAAAGAAGCTTCCCTAAGGCGAATTGAGAGGCACATTAATCTATGTGCACAAAGGACTTAGGCACAGTCTATTACTATGACCATTTAGCAGAGTAATGGTGGTAGGTTCTCCCCTAAGGCCCTTAACTATCCATGGGTTCTTGGCCCAGCTAATGATCTCAGGCATGAATGCTATCTTGTAGAGCATCCCTTAAATCCAACCTGAAGTGGTTGGTGATTTCCAGAACACTCATGTCACTATTGCACTGTTGGGTACGTCTTGCCAAGGGAGTTGTCATTGTAGCTTATGATCCTATTGGTCTTAATTTGGATAGGAGTTTTAAACTTTAGAGTGCTCACCACTTCTACATATAGATGAAGTTCCATGTAGGATAAGGGGATTCTGGAAAGCAACCTCGGTTCAAGCTCAGTGTTTGGTGTTTGGACCAATAAGGCAGAAATTGATGTCACTGCATATGCACAGCCAGGAGGACTTTGGTCCCTTCTGTTATCTGAGCCACGACAGTATCTCAAGATGTCTGAAACAACTGTACATTTGTATCAGTCTCTATGACCACAGTAGGTTTCAGTGGTCAGAAATTTCACCTCCCCTGTGTTTGAACTTTTGTTTTTGTTCATTTAGCTGTTTTCAGAATGGTAGTTTTGGTTTTTTGGGGGGGCTTTTTTGTTTGTTTGTTTTTGTTTTTAGAACAGTTTTAGGTTCAAGGCACAGTTGAGAGGTAAACATTACACATTCACTTATGGCTTCCCCATTATCAACACCGTCCACTAGGAGAATACATTTGATACATCTGATGAACCCACATCCCATGGACGCATCCTCATTCCCTCCCCATATATCCCTCAGTCCACCATCTAATTAGGATCCGCTCTTGGTGCTCTATAGCAGATGGTTTGGACCAATACATGCATCCCTCATTGTAGGACTCTATGGAGTTATTTTCCTAACCTGAAAATCCTCGGTGCAACCCCTGCCTTCTTCTACCTACTGGCAACTATTGAACATTCTATCATCTCTGTATTGTAACTGTTGCCTTTGCCATGATGATCTTTATTTCCTGGCTGTGCAGGTATTCCCACAAAATCCAGAATGCCCTTTCCCACCCCAAGGTGTACGGTCAGCCGCGTGATTAGCTCTGGCCAGAAGAATCCGGGCAGCCGTGGGCTTGCAGCCGTCCTGAGCCCAGACCTTCAGATGCCTTATGTGCTTTCAATCTCTCAGTATGTTTCCCTTTCCTTGGGGAAAGTGTGTTCACACCGGTCCACTTGTCAAAGGAGAAGTGAAACAAAGCTGTCCAGAAAACTGCTTATGGATCTACAAAACCATAGCAAAGGCAAACTCCGCCAGGCGGGCTCAGCCTGCATGAGACAACCAAGGCACCATGAAGACCAGCCACATCCTTCCAGCTGACCTGCAGAGAGAAACGCGGTTGTGTGCCCTGAGATTTTTGTGGGCTTTTAAGTGTAGCATTGGCTGACGGGTGCACTGAATTTGTAAGTTAAACAAGTGTTCAATCTCAGTTAGTCCCCGTGCAGTCGAGTTAGAAGTTCATAATTCTCAGTGTTTTCCCATGCAAATGTGTGAACCTCATCCAAGCAGAGTCAGACCATTCAGTCAGGAGTGTTCAGGCGCTGGGCCAATTTGTGTAAAAAATGTTTCAATTGCATTCATTGTGGGTACCCAAATATCAATAAGCTGCGTTGTCCATGTGTAAATACAAAATCTAGGGAGTCTACGGTGTCACGGTAGTAACTTTCTCAGCTTGGCAGGTCACTCGAGCAGCCCCTGTGTGAGCAGAAGGCGATGTAAGATGGCTTCCCTATTTGTAAGAAAGAGAAGCCTGTTTGCAGAAACCCGAAAGGATGGGGGTTAGGGTTTTCAGTTTTCCCCTGGTCCTGGGAAGAAGCTCAGGTGCATGGTGTCAGTGAGTAACGTGAAAGATGAATGAATGACCTTAAACATGAGCAGTGAGTAGAACTGCATCCGTACTCTGCCTGGATTTCCCCTGACCATCATTCCCTCTGTGATGCCCACTCCCTCTTTTCTTATTTATTTATTTTTTCCTGGCTTCAATGCTGCTCATGAGTTCTGACTCTTCTCTTTCCAAACTCCCTGAAATGGTATTGTTTGCCCACTGCCATGCACCCGCACACAATGCACACACATTCTAAATCGTGTGAAGTCCTCAGACAGTGCCTCTGCGGGGTTGATTTTTCTTTTCTTCCTTCCTTCCTTCCTTCCTTCCTTCCTTCCTTCCTTCCTTCCTTCCCTCCTTTCTCTCTTTCATCTTTTCTCCTTGCTCCAATGCCCCACCACGTTGGGGATTTAACCCGGGACCTCTCTCACAGGCTAAGCAAGCACTCTAACACTGAGCCCTCAGCCTTGTGGCAGAATTTCTGACTGAGATGAGCTAGAGGCAATGACTAGCATGAAGTGGGCACTCCTCCTGGAGGTGTGGGCAGACTGAGTAGAGTTTTGACTTGGAACGCTGGCTTATTAGGAGAGGACTGGGGGGATGGGGGAATTAGTGGGGCAATCCAGTCATTCTTTGGCATCCTCCCTTCTGAATTGGGAAGGATAAGACCGTACCATATTTGGGCCCCAGAGAATGAAGGAACTCACTACAGAACAAATGAATACCTAAGCGTAGGGGCATGCTGAGGCAAACTTGGAGGCAAACAGAATGAAACACCAATAATCAATAGAACTGAAGCATTTATCTGCATCCAAGTACAAACTCAGCCCACCCTTCACAATCTCCTGTTTCCCGGACATTTCTCTGAACTAAGTTCCTCCATTGCCAGATAGAAGAGGTTCAGCCCACAGCCAATGGGCATGCAGATCTGAGCACTATTACCAAGCTGAAGAAGTGCCCGTCCCCATGCTCCAAGGTGACAAAAGCAGCAGCACATCTACCTCCAGGACATGGAATATCTAAATGTAAGTCGTGGGACAACTCTTATACAAGAATGGGCGATACGCACCATGTACTAAACGGTTCATAGTGATAGAGCAGTGGACTCTGTGATGTTAGCCAAGCAAATTTAAAAAGTGACCTTCAGGGGTTGGGGATTTAGCTCAGTGGTAGAGCGCTTGCCTAGGAAGCGCAAGGCCCTGGGTTCGGTCCCCAGCTCCGAAAAAAGAACCAAAAAAAAAAAAAAAAAAAAAAAGTGACCTTCAGGGAGGAGAACCTAGACGCTGACACCCACACAACACACCCACTTGGAAATGGGAGTGCACACTTGAAACCCCGGTGCTTGTAGGACTGAGACCGAGTCACTGAGTTCAAGGCTAGCCTAGGCTACAGAGTGAGACTCAGTGGCTCGGCTATGAACCAACCTGAGGTGTAACTACTTTAACTTCAGCTGCCTGAAAAAAACAATTCTTTTTCTCTGGATCTCCTAAAATACCTGAAATCCTAGAAGGTAGCAAAGTCATATTACTGGAGGCTGAGAAAGATGTAAAAACAAAACAGGGTAAATAGCAAGATGCCAACAAAAAAATGCTCACGAAAGCCCTGCTGGTCATAGAATAGATTGAAATGTTCTTATACAATAGAGACTGGAGGCCCCAGAGAAGGGGGATTCCCCAGGGGATAGCACCGTCTAGAGGTGAAGGGGAGGGCAGAAGGGTGAAGAACTCTCGGTGGGGGGGGGGAACATTTGGGACATAAAATAACTAGAACAAGAAAAGTTTGTTAAATCGTAGTGCTTAATTATTTTTAGATAAGAAAGTTCATTAAACAAACTACAGAAAAACTGTGGCTGTTACAGCTCAGACAGAGTAGACAAACAAAAATGTCACCCTGGATGCTAAGACCTCATCAGCTCTTCTTTCTGAATCTGACCCAGTTCTTCCCAGGCCCACAGATGCTGATTCTCCCTGCCCAAGACACTCAGCTTTTTTTCTGTCCAAGGAAGATCCTTTTTGGTTTAAAAAAAAAAAAAAGCCCCAACCCCACAAAGAGATTCTTCCACACTGACTTTACGTGAGTTACCTACAGTGTGGCCTGCTTTAAATATCATTGTATGCCCAGCACCGGCAAGATGGTCCAGGCTTTCCTATAGAGCAGTCGACAGATGCTTCCCTCCATGTTTCAATTTGGTCTGAAAACAAGGTTCTTAAAGCCTAAGAGTGGTTCTCAACCTTCCTGATGCTACTGTTATGAATCATAATGCAAATGTCTGACATGCAGGATATCTGATATGCGACCAACAAAGGGATCATGACTGACATGCTGAGAACCACTGCCTTAGCATCGAGGCCCTTACCCATTGAGATAACTCAGTGGGTAAAAGCACTTGTCATATTAACCCGATGACCTGAGGCCAATCCTTAGAGCCCATGGTAGAAGGAGAGAACCCCTGACTTTCCTTCCCTACTACACACAGGCACACACACACACACACACACACACACACACACACACACACACACACGATCAAGTACATTTTGAAAAGTAACATCAAGATCTCCAAAACAAATACTTAAACCAAAAGAAATGCATAGGCTAAACAGCTTAAATCCAAGTATAGAGCGGGAGCACCCACCCCCTCGGGATCCTACGACCAATTCAATCAAATAGAAATAAATAAATAAATAACCCACTAACCTACGGAGAGTTAAACATCTGCCTCAGACTTTCACTGCATCCAGTCAGATAAAACTTTAGGACAAGCAGAAATATGTGAAATGTATCTACGGTGTGTGTGTGTGTGTGTGTGTGTGTGTGTGTGTGTGTGTGTGTTTAGCATTCTGAGGTGAACGATTACTTCCAAACACTGGTGCTAGGTAGAGGGGACAGGTGGAGACCTCTGTCTGATCCTTCCCCTCAAAGCTTGGAGAACCCTGTGGAAGAGGGGGAGGAGCCACTGTTGGAGCCAGAGGAGTAAAGGACACCATGAGAACATGGCCCATAGAATCAACTAAGCAGGGCTCATAGGAGCTCACAGACACTGAAGAGACAATCACAGAGCCTGCGTGGGTCTGAGCTGGGTTCTCTGCAAAGACATTGTGGTTGTTAGCGTGCTGTTTCGTGGAGAGTCCTGACAGAGGGAGTAGAGTCTGTCTCTGACTCTTAACTAGTCTTACTGTATTGTGCTATGTGTGCCATGTTTGGTTGATGCCCCTGAGAGGCCTGCTCTTTTCTCAAGAGAAACAGAGGAGGCATGGATCTTGAGAAGAGAGGAGGTAGGACAGGGACTGGGAGGAGCGGGGAGGGGAGGCTGTGGTTGGGGTGCATTGTACGAGAGAAGAATTAAAAATAAAAACCAGAGGGGACAGAGGAAAACATGCCCCTGGGACATCACTTACATAAGTTTGTCGTGTAAAATGAGCACCAATCCATCCCAACTGGACACTCCAAGAACCTCAGACTAAGAGTCTATCGTATGGGAGACCAGATGTTTAGTGCCCTCAGTCAGGTGATAAAAACAAGCACAAATTCACGACAGAAGAACCTCAGTGGAGTTCATCCTATAAAACCAGGGCAGCTTCCAGTAAGAACAGAACAAAACAAACAAGTGAACGGGGCCAAAGAAACCACAGACCACGGATCGGAACCTTAGTGACTCCAGATACAGCCATCCAGAGGACCGCAACATCAAATGAGCGTATTTAACGGCCTTTTGTAAACAGAAGGCTCTGGAAAGAATGGTCCCAAGAGAAACAAAAGAGAACCTTCTGCAGATGGAAAGTTCAGTAGTTGAAATTAATTCAATAAAGCAACCCAACGCCTACAATACATAACCACAGTTCGAGGGGTGGGGGTGGGGTGGGGGAGTAATGACTCGGGAACAAAAACTGAGGAAATTATCTAAAATTCAATCTGAAGACGAAATGAGAAGGGAGAGTAAGGTACACAGAGATGGAGCCTTCCAGCATCGTGGGGGAAGATGCTAGACCTTGGTGCTATTATTATAAAGATAGGAGGACAACACCCGACAGATGCCCAAGCCTGGGAGGTCTTGAAGGATGACTCCACAGTGACTCACCCTTTTAAAGAGGTGTGGCAGGGCAACAGCTGAGGAGGAGGAATTTAAAGACCTTGCTTGGGTTAAGAAAGGTATTTCACTGAGGGTTTCAGCTCTTTGATTCAGATTTTATTGAGATTTTCAAAGGGAATTTAAAATTGAGAAGGAAACAACCACATCACAAGTATGAAGTGATCCCCCGCCCTTGAATGGAAGCCTCTGATTTATTTTATTTATTATCGGAGGGTGGCATGCCTGTCATTATATGCTTGTGGAGTTCAAACGACAACTAGGCTCGTGATTTTTCTTCTTCACAATTCTTTTAATTGACTGATTGATGATTGACTGGTTTACTTTACATCTCAATTGAAGTTTCTCCTCCCAGTTACCTCCTCCCCTCCTCCACCATCCACTCCTCCTCCTCCTCTTCCTCTTCCTCTTCCTCCTCTTCCTCCTCCTCCTCCTCCTCCTCCTCCTCCTCCTCCTCCCCTCCTCCTCCTCCTCTTAGAAAAGGGGAGGCCTCCTGTGGAAACCGACCAGCCTTGGCATATCAAGCGACAGTAAGACGCATCTTCTACTTAGGTTAGACAAGGCAGCCCAGTTAGGGGAAAAGAATCCCAAAGGCAAGCAAAGAATCAGAGACAAACCCTGCTCCCCCTGTTAGGAGTCCCACACAAAGACCCAGTTTCACATCTGTCACATGTGTCCAGAGGACCTAGGTCCATCCCATGCATGCTCTCTGGTGGTAGTTCACATCTCCCCAGGCCCCTCACCTCCTCACACCCCTCCCCGACCCCCCAACTCCTTCCCCATAAGTCCTCTTTAATTTTCATATCTTTTTGTTTTAAAGTAGACATAAACTTTAACCCAGGTTGACCTGAATGTAGTCCAGGCTGATCCTCCTATCTCAGCCTCCAAAATGCTGGGATTGCAGGCACTTGGCCACTTCCAGCTTCACAATTAAATTTCTGGATATTATTGACCACATAGGATTTGAGGTTCTCCAAAGCAAGGAGATCGTTTGAAGTGCTATGGAGTGTACAGACTTTTCATCTTACCGGAGGAAGGAACAAAGGAAGATGGATTAAAATAAATAAGCAAGAATTAAAAATAAGTGTGTTAAAAGTAGAGCTGGTTGAAAGAGCAACAAAGCATTGGGAACTGCAATTTAGTCTAAGTGGACTAACTCATCAGATCAAAGGCAGAGATTGGTCTGCATGCATGTGTAAATGTGTGCACAAGTGTGTGCATGTGTGTGCGTGTGTGTGTGCCTGTGCATGTGTGTGTGCGTGTGTGTGCCTGTGTGTGTGTGTGCGTGTGTGTGCGTGCGTATGCATGTGTGCGTGCGTGTGTGTGTGTGCGTGTGTGTGTGTGTGTGTGTTGGAAGAGATATGTCTTCTCTTCATAGTAGAAGACAGTCTGCTCCTTACTCTGCATGCACAGTGAAAAGGTTCCTTAGTCTTCCAGTGCATCAGTTTTGTCTTATGAAGGCATGAAGGTGCCATAGCGTGAGTGTGCTCTGTCTTCACGGCTACCGCCTTGTGTCCACAGACCTGCCTCCATCCCTCAGAGGAATGTCTGTCAGGCATTCCTCAGACACAGCCCCGTAGAGCAGCAGCAGTCTGTCTTCTCAAAGATGGAGGGATCCTTGCTCAGACTCTTCCAGCAGTCTTCTCAGCAGTTTTCCGTGGCGATGACTTTCCCTTGTTCCTGTCCAGACACCCCCTAGTGTAGATAACGCGTGCTCGTGGCCTACTGACATGGTGCCTGCACCTGGATAGAGCCATGCGAGGACACAGAGACACACGTGGTAAGTAAATGCTCACAGAGACAGAGGGAAGGAGAGAGAGAGGGAGGAGAGAGGGGGGCTCAGAAACAAAGGAAAAGTAAAGAAATGGCATCAGTGTGACCACACCGCAATGCCTGCTGGGAGTGACAAGGGGATGTCTCCCACAGAGCTGTCAAGACTACCACTCACAGCTCCTTGAAAGGGTCTGGCCTGAAGAAAGCACTTCTTGAAGTTTATTCTTCCTTTCTTTTTCTGGGGCACGCTCCCTTTTCCTCTGATTTAAGTCTGGGCGTTTTCCTTCCCTCCTTTTATTAACTTAAAGCAGTGAAACCACAGAGTGTAGCTGGCCGCCGAGAAAGTCTTGACCTGGAGCTGACAAACCATAATTACCCCTGAGAACTACTGGTCTAATGTCTCAACTCCACACAGAGCGGTCCAGCCTGAGGAATAGTTGAATAGGATTGGAGATCTACCCAGTAGCTGTCTCCACACCACTGACAATCACTTATCCTGAATAGTCAATCTGGTGTATCATCACAAATTACACTTAAATTACTATCATCATCATCATCATCATCATCATCATCATTATTATTATTATTATTGCTTTGTTGTATAGATACACTGAGCACACAGAGATATTTTTGAAATGTCAGATTAGAACTCTCTCATTCATATGCACACACATAATTTTCTAGAGAGACTAGCACACTTAACCCCAAGCACACTATATGCTACAGAGTGTCATACTATAGCATAGTAGAGAATTCTCTTATTTCCCTTAGGGAAGCTGGTTTTCTTAAAATGATAATAGCAGTTAAAAGTTACTGAAGCTCACAGAAGCCAAACACGCTGCTTTGTGCTTTCCACTGATTAAATTAGTCTAATTTGATTTAAACGGATTTAATTGGGATGAAGAAACCGAGATACCAAGATTAAGTAACTTATTTGTGATCACAAGAGTCAAACAACCTCACACTGAGGAACCTTCTCTCAAGCACGTACTAAGGAACATTTTGCTTCCGAACTCTTTTGAACTGAGCGGTGGTGTCTCCAAGCCCAGAACTCAGTCTCTGCTTCCCTCGTCTGCTCCCTGTACCTGGGACATATTTAGCATCCACCGTTACCAATGGATCTCCGCTTTTCTTTCTTCCTTCTCTGCTGACTCCAGCTCAATTCGCCTCTCTAAAGGAAGACACACTCATAAGCACATGCATGCCACACTGTGTCCAGTGTGAACCGAAGCTTTGGTCCACTGACCGTCAGACCTTCTCTCCTGATCAACCTTCGTAGCATGCGTTGGATGACGTCTTTGGAGTGATGATGAAGGGACTCAGCTCTCCAGAGATAGAAAGAAAGATATATTCATCCCATCCTTTGAAACTAGAAATGAGCGTGACGCTTGGCTCCACTAACTTCAGTCACACTAGAATGTCCATCTCTGACACACTTCAACACCCTGGCATTACCCGTGCCATCTCTTTTTTCAAAATGGCATGGCCTTCCTTTCCTTCCTGGTACAACATTGGAATTTGTCAGGAGTGTAGAAAAGATAGATGTAAATACTGTATTCCACGAGGAGCAGAGGTAAGAAACAATGTCCACAGCCCCATTGGAGACCCGTCCCTCTTAGGCACTGAGAACCACCCATGTCGCCGATCAAATTCTCCTGCCTGGTCCTGTGTTTCTGAAGCTAAGCATCAAATTTTCTAAACATTATCTTCCAATACAGGGTATTAATTTTTTTCCTATTCAAAGCTAAATTGCCCCATGGAAGGCAAATGGAGTGGTTTGGGTAAGAACGAAGTCAGCACATGTCTCTAGAAGAGAAAATCTAGACAAGGTGCGGTGGAGAAAACCGACTACCACACTTCACTTTGGGGATGAGACTAAAGAGTAGGAAGGTCCACGTGGGCTTCTGAGGTAGGACAAACTCTAGTGAGACGGTACAGAGAGACACTGAACCATACAATGCTGCTCACTCTGACTGCTCAGGGAACACTTGTTGCAGTACAAATAAAAGAGTGACGAACCAGTGGTTGTGCTAGCTCTGGCTCACCAGTTCTGGCTCCGGCGGGCCAATGGAACTAGTGCTAATTTATCTCAGATTAGCATCTCTCCTCGCAGCATCCTGGTTCCAGCTACCCGGCAAAATCATGGTTCTAGAAGTCCAGCAGAGGCTGGCCTAGCTCAGCTCCCTGCCAGGGACTGTGCCCATACTCCCAGCACCTGTCCCCTGGTATAAACTCCCAACTGCTCGGGAAAATCAAGACTCAGCAAACTGTGACCCAACAATCAGATTTATGTGTTAAATTCTCAATCTACAATACATCCACAGAATAAACTCACTGCCAATTAATAAAGATAGAGACTGCCCACCCAGACAAGATAAAATGGACCTAGACCACATGGATCGGATCCTCCTCCTCTGTGTCCATCTTTCCCCTCACTCCTCCTCCTCTCTCCTTCCTCCCTAGACTTTTCCCCGCCCATCCTTCCTTCTCATCCAATGATAGGCTTCGCCTTATCCTGGATCCACCCTGCTGCATAATGACCTCATCCTACAAATACTCAGCACGATAAATATGGCTGGTTATTGGTTCGCTATTAGAACATTCTTTAAGATGACTATGAAGGAATATTGATGCCTGCCAAGTAAAAAGAAGGGACAGAAGCCAACAAGCTTCCCAGGGACAGATCACTTATGGGCCACATGAGTAACAGTAAAAATAACCCATTTTTAACTCTTTGAAATTTTATTTTCCACTTCATTACTTGACACTTATTCCCTCCTCTCTATCTTCTCTACACCTCTCTTCTCCTTTATATTTTAAAACGTGTGATTGACAGGCAGAAGCCATGTCCATTTCTAAGGTGCACAGTGTGATTTGATGCACGCATGCACTATATATATATTCTGATTATCAGTCAAAATGTCAGACCTATCATAGCCCACTGTCATTGTTTGTGTATGGACTGTGGTGAGAGCTCTTAAAATCTGCTCCTTCAACAAATTTCACAGCAACAATATGGTATCATCATCACATGAGAAGACAGTACTTAGACATCCCATTCGCCCCCTCATACGCATGCATTCCACCCTGGAACCTCCTTCTGAGCTCTCTGAGGGAAGAGCTCTATATTTTAGGTCTTGTTTTAGTGATTGTTGTTTTGGTTTTGTGCTTTGTGTTCCTGTTTGTTTGTTTGTCTGTCTGTCTGTTTTACCCAGAGCCTCACACGGGCTAGGCACTCTGCAACTGAGCCTCAGACCGTGAACCCTGTCTTCTTAGTTCTGATGAGCCCTATCTCTTGCACCCTGCTCAGAACACAGTAAAAACAGACAATTTTTTTTTATTAACTTGAGTATTTCTTATATACATTTCGAGTGTTATTCCCTTTCCCGGTTTCCGGGCAAACAACCCCCCCCTCCCCTTCCTTATGGGTGTTCCCCTCCCCATCCTCCCCCCCTTGCCGCCCTCCCCCCAACAATCTAGTCCACTGGGGTTCAGTCTTAGCAGGACCCAGGGCTTCCCCCTTCCACTGGTGCTCTTACTAGGATATTCATTGCTACCTATGAGGGTCAGAGTCCAGGGTCAGTCCATGTATAGTCTTTTTAGGTAGTGGCTTAGTCCCTGGAAGCTCTGGTTGCTTGGCATTGTTGTACATATGGGGTCTCGAGCCCTTCAAGCTCTTCCAGTTCTTTCTCTGATTCCTTCAACGGGGTCCTATTCTCAGTTCAGTGGTTCAAAAGTATCAAGCATCGAGAGAACTTGAATAAAACATTTAAATCCTTACAAAGGAAGACACAAACTGAGGGGGCGAGTTGGGGGCGGGGGAGCACAATCCCTGTGTTCTTAAAGGCACTGCTATGTTCTTAAAAAGCACTGTTTCCTACAGTACTGTGGTGGTTTGTATATGCTTGGCCCAGGGAGTGGCACTATTAGGAGGTGTGGCCCTGTTGGAGTAGGTGTGTCAATGTGGGCGTGGGCTTTAGGACCCTCATCCTAGCTGCCTGGAAGCCAGTATTCTAGCAGCCTTCACATGAAGAATGTAGAACTCTCAGCTCCTCCTGCACCATGCCTGCCTGGATGCTGCCCTGCTCCCACCTTGGTGATAATGGACAGAACCTCTGAACCTGTAAGTCAACCCCAATTAAATGTTGTCCTTATAAGACTTGCCTTGGTCATGGTGTCTGTTCACAGCAGTAAAACCTGAGACAAGCACAATGGTTACAGCCATGTAGTCTACATGACAGGCAGTGGACTGCCAGCAAGTGTATCAGAAAACTGTCCTTGACAGAGAAGCCAGATACCTTGAGGACTGAGCTTTCTGAAGCTGAGAGGAAAGAATGGAGGAAAAGAGTGCATAGTGACAGGTCCCTCATCACGTAGCAGGTCAGATATTGAGGTAGTCTTCTGTGACTAGTCTTTAGTCCCTGGAGTCCCTAAAAAGTGTAGCCTCAGTCATTGCAACTCAAAGGGCTTCGGATCATTCCTTATTTGATGTAGGCTGGAACAACATCAAATAGCTGTGATAGAGTGCATCTAAAGGGTTTAATCTAACTGGGGCTCTTCATATTTCTGAGGAAGGACAGAATGAGAAGCAGGCTTCCTCCACTGTTATTGTGGTTGCTCAGACGTTTTCCATTTACTACATGAATTTTAATCTGAGTCTATCGTATGAAACTAAACCCAGGTTGGAAACACATGGTCTGACCAATGTTTTCTGTTCTAGAAAAGGCTTATTCCAAGGCACTGAAGAAACAAGTAAACACACTGTTGTTTGTCACTAAAAGAAACTCAGACATAATAGACCCTAACACGTTTTTAAACACACATTAACATTGTTTGACAGACTTCTCCCAGTCCAAGGGGAGCAACTGCAAATACAGATGAATAAGGTGTATTTAGTCCTCTTCTGTTGAGTTTAGATTTTCTCTAGAAGGCTATGAAAATTCTGTTTGTTCTGCTTTCAGATGGAGGCTGAGAACCAAAGAGATGATGAGGGAAAGCATATTAATAATAAGAGTGTTTCATTGGTACAGGAGACAATTTCCTGAACAGAGCATCAATGGCTCAGGCTCTAAGAGTTGATAAATGGGATCTCACAGCATTTTCAACAAATGGTGCTGGTTCAACTGGAGGTCAGCATGTAGAAGAATGGAAATTGATCCATTCTTACCTCCTTGTACAAATCTCAAGTCCAAGTGGATCAAGGACCTCCACATAATATTTGAGGTACGCTCAAAATATTAGAAGAAAAGGTGGGGAAGAATTTCGAACACATGGGCAGAGGAGAAATTTTCCTGAATAGAATATCAATGGCTTACGCTCTAAGATCAACAGCCAACAAATGGGACCTCATAAAACTGCAAAGCTTCTGTAAGGCAAAGGACACTGTGGTTAGGACAAAACAGAAACCAACAGATTAGGAAAAGATCTTTACCAATCCTACAACCAATAGAGGGCTAATATCCAATATATACAAAGAACTCAAGAAGGTAGACTCCAGACAATCAAATAACCCCATTTAAAAATACAGAGCTAAACAAAATTTTCTCAACTGATGAATACTGAATGGCTAAGAAGCACCTAAAGATATGTTCAACATCCTTAGTCATCAGGGAAATGCAAATCAAAACAACCCTGAGATTCCACCTCACACCAGTCAGAATAGCTAAGATAAAAAACTCAGGTGACAGCAAATGCTGGTGAGGATGTGGAGAAAGAGGAACACTCCCCCATTGTTGGTGGGCTTGCAAGCTGGTACAACCACTCTGGAAATCAGTCTGTCAGTTCCTCAGAAAATTGGACATAGTACTACCTGAGGAACCAGCTATACTTCTCCTGGGCATACACCCAAAAGATACTCCAACATATAACAAGGACACGTGCTCCACTATGTTCATAGCAGCCTTATTTATAATATTCAGAAGCTGGAAGGAGCCTAGATGTCCTTCAACAGAGGAATGGATACAGAAAATGTGGTACATCTACACAATGGAATATTACTCAGCTATTAAAAACAATGACTTCATAAAATTCTTAGGCAAATGGATAGAATTAGAAAATATCATCCTGAGTGTGGTAACTCAGTCACAAAAGAACACATATGGCATGCACTCACTGATAAGTGGATATTAGCCCAAGAGCTTGGAACACCCAAGATACAGATCACATGAAGCTCAAGAAGAAGGAAGACCAAAGCATGGATGCTTCAGTCCTTCTTAGAAGAGGGAACAAAATACTCACAGAAGGAAATATGGAGACAAAGTGTGGAGCAGAGACTGAGGGAAAAGCCATCCAGAGACTGCCCCACCTAAGGATCCATCTCACATAAAGACACCAAACCCAGACACTATTGCGGATGCTAAGAAGTGCTTGCTGACAGGAGTCTGATATAACTGTCTTCTGAGAGGCTCAGCCAGAGTCTGACAAATACAGAGGCAGATGCTCAGTGCCAACCATTGGACTGAGCTCGGGGTCTCCAATGGAAGAGTTAGAGAAAGGACTGAGGTATCTGAAGGGATTTGCTACCCATAGGAAGAACAACAATATCAACCAACCAGACCCCACAGAGCTCCCAGGGACTAAACCACCAACCAAAGAGTACACATGGAGGGACCTATGACTCCAGCTGCGTATGTTACAGAGGATGGCCTTATGGGTCATCAATGGGAGGAGAGGCCCTTGGTCCTGAGAAGGCTCGATGTCCCAGTGTAGGAAAATGTCAGGGTGGGGAGTTGGAAGTGGGTGAGTGGGGAGCACCCTTATAGAAGCAGGGGAAGGGGGGTTCGAATAGAGGAGCTCCAGAGGGGAAACCCAGAAAGGGGATAACATTTTAAATGTAAACAAATAAATAAAATATCCAATAAAAATAAAGACAAAAAGCTTGGGTAACCAAAGGACACTGTCCATAGGAAAAGTGGCAGCCTACAGACTGGGAAAGAATCCTCACTAACTCTCCATCTGACTGAGCACTAATATTTAAGATTTATAAGAACTCAAGAAGTTGGACACCAGCAACCCAAATAACCTAATTAAAAAATACAATATAAAGCCAAGCAGACTTCTCAGCAGAGGAATCGCAAACGGCGGAGAAGCACTTAAAGAAACGTTCGAAGTCCTTAGTCCTCGGGGAAATGCAAATCAAAACAACCCTAAGATTCCACCTCACACCAGTCAGAGTGGCTAAGATCAAAACCTCAAGAGCTAGCACACGCTGGAGAGGATGTGGAGCAAGGGGGAAATGCAAACTGGTACAACCCCTTTGGAAATCAATTTGATGGCTTCTCAGGAAACTGAGAAGACCTCAAGAGACACCTATACCACTCCTGTGCATACACCCAAAAGATGCCCCACTCTACCACAACGACTCTTGCTCAACTCTATTCATAGCAGCTTTATTCATAATAGCCAGAAACTGGAAACAACCTAGATGTCCTTCAACTGAAGAAAGGGTAAAGAAAATGTGGTTTACCTACACAATGGAATACAATTCAGCTGTTAAAACAAAGACATCATAAATTTTGCAGGCAAAGTAATGGAACTTGAGAATATCATCCCGAGTGAAGTAACCCGGTCCCCAAAGGACATGCCTGGTAGGTACTCACTGATAAGTGGATATTAGTCATAAAATACAAGATACCCATGCTGCACTCCACAGACCTAAAGAAGCTAAACAAGAAGGAAGGCACAAGCCAGGATGCTTGAATCTCACTTAGAAGAAGGAATAAGATAGTCATGAGAAGACAGATGAAGGGAAGGAACTGGCTGGGAGAGAAGATGGGGAGAGGAAGGGGGAGGGCATGGGGAAGGACAGGAGAGAAGTCTAGATGGCCATGAAAGTGAATCAAAATCTGCAACCGATGGGGGTGAGGAGATGGGAGTACTCTCCAGGACCAGACAGAGACCAGGGATAAGGGAGGTGCCCAGGAACCAATGAGGGTAAACTTAGCTGTGACTCACAGCATTAGGGATATGGAAACTGAAGGGGCCACCTCCTGTAGCCAGGCAGGAACCCCATGAGCAATAGGGACACCAACTCACCCACAAAACTTTCCACCCAAAATTTATCCTGTCTACAAGAAATGCAAGGATAGGGGATGGAACAGAGACTGAGGGAATGGCCAACCAATAACCAGCCCAACGTGAGACCCATCCCATGGGCAAGCACCAATTTCTGACAGCAATGATACTCTGTTGTGCTTGTAGGTAGGAGTCTAGCCCGCTGTCCTGAGAGGCTCCGCCCAACAGCGGACTCAAACAGATACAGATACTTGCAGCCAAATAGTAGGTGGAGCTAGGGGATGCTTATGGAAGAGTTGGGAGAAAGATTGCAGGCCCCGAAGGCGATAGGAACTCTACAGGAAGACCAACAGACTCAACTAACCTGAACCCTTGGGACTCTCAGAGACTGAACCACCAACCAAAGAGCATACACAGGCTAAACATAGGCTTCTAAGCACATAAGCAGCAGATGTGCAGCTTGGTCTTCATGTGGGTCCCAAACAACTGGGGTGGGGCTGTCCCAAAAGCTGTTGCCTGTCAGTGGGTTATGTTCTTCTGGCTGGGCTGCCTTGTCTAGCCTCAGTGGGAAAGGATGTGTCTAGCCCCTCAGAGACTTGATGAGCCAGGGTTGGGGGGATAGCCAGGGGGAGTCCACCTTTTCAGGGGAGGAGAGGGAGGATGGGAGGAGGATTGTGGCATGGGTGACAGGGGCAGTGAGAGGGATGTAAAGTGAATAAGTAATTAATAAAATAATAATAATAATAATAATAATAAATAATGGTGTTATCTATTGTTTGTGAATTCATATGCAGCTGGTGTTTGTTAGGACCTGGGCAAAATATTAAGGCCTAAATGGAATGTTAAGGCCTAGATGCAATGTTAAGGCCTAGGTGAAATGTTAAGGCCTAAATGGAATGTTAAGGCCTAGATGCAATGTTAAGGCCTAGATGCAATGTTAAGGCCTAGATGCAATGTTAAGGCCTAGGTAGCTGTTACCTGGCTAGCCTACCATTGTAAGGAAAGTTTCTCATGCGTTTCTGCTGTTCCTAGGCAACTTTCTAATGCCAAGATTGATTACATAGTCTATTATATTTTGTGCCCTTAGAAACCAATCATGATAGGAGTCAGCAGAACTGTTTGTGGATTTGGGACTTAAACACCATCATAACTCAGGGACGCAGTTCAGATTCTGAATCTGGACTGGCCCTAGTTGACCACCCCCAGGCGTATGCTCAATAAACCTTCCCCGCCTGACTGGGATTGGTGTTCATGTGGTTGTGAGGCTATTCCAGGACCCTGAAAGTGTTCTTTCTTTCTTAACGATTTGGGATATTTTAGTCAGTAATCTATCTGGGCATAGATTTTTTTTTCCTAATGGGAGAATTTTAAATATAATTTCTGTAATATATAGAACCATGCAAATATCCTATCTACAAGTAATGTTTGTTTTTAATTGAGTTATTTCAATTTCATCTAAGGTGTCTGTCAGTATAATATTGACTGTAACAGCTACATGTTACTGTTTTAGACTGTAGGGTCCCTAATGATGCCCTGTTTTTACTCTTGCTATTGGTAATTTGCACATTATCTTTTTAAAACACATTTTCAAATACATTTAATTTTAAACTTATTTACAGCCTTTTTTTGTTATCTTGCCAATGTTTTAGTAAGTATTCGATTTTTTATAGTAGTTCTTTCCATTCCCTGTTATGTCTTGCCTTCCCCTTCATCGATCTTTAAGAACACTTGATTTATTATAATGTATTAAAAAATATGTTCTTACTGGGTGCTGTGATGCACACCTTTAATCCCAGCACTCAAGAGACACAGGCCAGAGGCTCTCTGTGAAGCAAATCTGGTTTCTACAGTGAGTTCCAGGCCAGCCAAGGATGCGTAAAGAGACCTTGTCTCAAAAGCAGCTTCTCCTCTTCCTGTGACTCCTTCTTTGAAATGCATTGGTTAATTTCCAAATACTTGATGATTTTTCTAGATGTGTTTCCTGTCTTGTCTCAAGAACACACTCTGTACAAATTCTGTCTTTTTAAATATTGCTTTTGCCTGACTTAGCCCAGTCTCAGGATAGTCGAAAATAACTAGTGCTTAAAAAACCAACAATTCAACAGTAAGCATCGTGCGGTTGCTGGGTAAGGTGCTGCACAGCGCCTGGGAACATCACTACTGACAGAGCTGTTCGTGTTTTCCTTGCACTTTCTAACTTTTTGTCTGTTTATCTCTTAACTAAGAGTATCTGATGCAGGAGGCAGAGGCAGGTGGATCACTGTGAGTTAGAGGCAAGTCTGTCTACATAGCAAGTTCCAGACCTACCTAGAGAGACCCTATCTCAAGAAAAAAAAAAGTATGTTCTACTCCAACCATTTAAGGTTGTGCATTGTGAACTGTGTGTCTGTCCGTTTTGTTCACACACTTTGAAGCAGAACACACTTAGAATTATTGTCTCTTCTATTTTTTTCCCTTCCTTTCATTGTAAAATATTCTCATTCACTGGACTATACTTCTTGCTCAAACTTCCTAGTTCAAACCCAAATAACCTGCCATTGATTATAGACATATCGCTCATCCATCCTCAAGGTGACTTTTGCTTCTGTAATATTTGATCTAATGCTAAGCCAATATGTTGAGTTTCAATTCAAACACTGTATTTTTCAATTAAAAAACTATATTCTGGTGGGTTTTTCTGTTTTTGTTTTTGTTTTTGCTGGTAGTGGGTGTGTTGTTTTGCTTTTCTTTTTTTTTCCTGAAATATCCTATCTTTAAAAACAACAGAAAAATGAACAGTAGGAGACAGAGTCTTTCCTACAGGAGAGCACGCCAGTTGGTTATTCAATACTAATTGGTAAGCACTGAAAATGTACAAATAAGTAACATTATATAGACTGAGCAGATTGTATTTGATATGTAGGTAAGTCTGTGTGTGTGTGTGTGTGTTTGTATGTGTGAGTGTGTGTGTCTCTGTGTGAGTGTGTGTATATGTGTGTGTATGTGTGTGAGTGTGTATGTATGTGTGAGTGTGTGTGAGTGTGAGTGTATGTGTGCATGTGTGCATGTTTGTGTATGAGAGTGTATGTGTATGTGTTTGTGTGTGAGTGTGTGTATGTGTGAGTGTGTATATGTGTCTGTGAGAGTGTGTGTGTGTATGTGTGTGGATGTGGATGAGTGTGTGTATGTTGTATGTGTGTGAATATCTGTGTATATGTGTAGGAGAATGTGTGCATGTATGTGTATATGTGTATATGTGTGTGAGTATGTATACGTGTGTGAGTGTATGTATGTGTGAGTGTGTGTGTGCATGTGAGTATGTATATATGAGTGTGTGTATGTGTGTGTGAGAGTGTGTGAATGTGTATATGTGTCTGTGAGAGTGTGTGCATGTATATGTGTATGTGTGTGAGTGTATATGTGTGTAAGTTTATGTGTGTGTGTCTGTGAATGTGAGTGTGTGTATGTGTGTGTGAGTGTGTATACATGTTTGTGAGTGTGTGTGTATGTGTTGAGTGTGTGTGATTGTATGTGTGTGAGTGTATGTGAGTGTGTGTGAGTGTGTGTGTGTGTGTGTGTGTGTGTGTGTGTGTGTGATGAATTTGAAGAAGAATACATAGAGGATTTGGAAGGAGGCTGGGAAAGGGAATATGATGTAATTATAATCTCAAAATCTAAAAGAAATACTTTTAAACAAATCCAGCTCTTCTCTCTGGATTTTTGTTCCTCATGATGTCCTTGCACAAACAGCAGTTTTCACTAAGTCATACAGAAATTCTCCTCTGTTGTTTCCAAAGCAGGAACATCCACAGCGACTGAGTTCTTAACTATTGTTTTAGACCAATTCCCACCCCTGAAAACACAAACCATTTGCAGCTCCTATTTGGGCAAGAGAGCAAAGAAATAAAATACAGTCACAAGAGGGTTGAAGGGCTAGCAAGTTCATATTAAGAAAAATTAAGGTTTTGAGAGATATTACTTTAAGCATGAACAAAAGGCAGTACAATAATTGTTTTAAACTAATTATTCAGAGGATCCTCTCAGCCTCCCACTCGTTTATTCCTGGGAGCAATCCCACCCACGCTTCCCAGTGCCTGCTGAGTCATTATCTTTCTGCAATATTCTAATTAACTCTATTCACATAAGTTAACTGGCAGATGGCACTAATGTGCTCTTTAATCTAGGGAAAAAATGGTTTCTACAAATTTCAAACTAGGTTCTAAATTATTTTTTTCTCTCCAGCTAGGATTTTGGTGACAAACTACAATAAAATCCTCTAATTTTTCTTATTTATTTACTTATTTGTGTGTGTGTGTGTGTGTGTGTGTGTGTGTGTGTGTGTGTGTGTGTGTGTGAGTGTGACAAGTGAGGCAGGTATGTGGAGGTCAGGTGACAACATGCAGGGCAGGGTCTCTGATGCCATCGTTTGGGTCCTAGAGATTCAACTCAGGTTGTCAGACTTAGCCGAAGTACCATAATCCACTGAACCATCTTGCTAGTCCTGTTGTCACCTAATCTGCGGAGTCAGGCCATGGCCTTGGTGGGGGTGGAAAGACATGGGTCCCACCCCTAGGACAGGCACAACAGGGCATGGGGTCTCCAAGAGTGCCATAGCTGCTGTGCACATAAGGCTTATTGGTACAATCATGTATATATTTTACCTTCAAGGAATGATCTCCCTGTTGACCTTAATGACTCCATGATAATCAGAGGCACCATGAGTCCAGGAGACAAACTCAGCAAATGTCTCAGCAAAAGTTAAAGGCTAGGATCTTCAGGACAACCCTTAAGGCCGTAGAAAAGAACTCTAAAAACATGGGGTTAATAAATACATAATTTCCAAAATATAAGGATGCAATATGAATTATATGAGGGGCTTCATGAATCTAAAGGAACAAAAGCAGCTACGTAATGAGCCAATTTGTCAGAAAGATACTAAGGAAGGAGACAAAGAGATTTAGGGAGTGGCTACTTGGTTGTTGTTGTTGTTGTTGTTGTTGTTGTTGTTGTTTATGCTTACAAAGGCAGACGGATTCCTGAGTTTGGGGCCAGCCTGGGATGGAGCAAAGTTAGGCCCGGGTGTGGTAGAAATGGTCATTTCAGGCCGGGGTCCCACCCAGCTCGTTTATCATCTCTGTTTAACAGAGGCAGGCAGATCTCTGAATTCTTTCACAGTGTTAAAAGAAAATGTGTGCTTGCTGTCTCCTGAGAATTAAGGGGCTGGGATCCTGGGATGCTGAGTCAGGATAATCAAAAGGGAACCTGGAGTAAATGACTAGATTGATATGTAAAAACCAGCTTATGATCTGCAGGAGACGAGCTATCCAGAGAAATTTATAGAATAGCAGGAGAGAACTGTTTGGAGATCCATGAGCAGAACATAGATGAGAAAGAGATCTAGAGATCTTAGAGAAGGCAGAACAGAGAGAACAATATGAAAGCTGTCTCGAGCAGAACAGGCCACCAGCTCGGACCCACGATTTGACTTTGAGTCGTTTGTTTTCACAGCTCCCAGACACCCTTTCTCTCAGAACCCTCTCCAAGCTGAGCTGGTCCTTGGCACCAATCTTTTCCCAAGGTGTATTAGTCTGCTAAAGCTATCATCTTACATGCCAGAGCCAGCGTAACTCAAACAGTGGAAATTGCTCTTCCGACAGGACACCAGGAGGACAAGTTCCAAGGTCTGGCTATGTGGTTTGAGATGAGGGCCCTCATCTTGTCCGATGGACAGCCATCTTCTCCTCATGTGACCCTTTCTTAGTGTGTGTACATGGAGAAAGAGTACTAGATGAACACCATTTCCTATGCAGAATACTAATCCTTTGGGCTCAGGCCTGACCCTACGACCTCAGTGAACCTTAGTTACTTCCTGAAATGCTCCCACTTTCAAATTCAACCTCACTGAAGACAAGAGGGCTTCAGCCTGAAAATTTAAGAAAGTACAAAATTGGGGTTGGGGATTTAGCTCAGTGGTAGAGCCCTTGCCTAGGAAGTGCAAGGCCCTGGGTTCGGTCCCCATCTCAAAAAAAAAAAACCAAAAAAAAAAAAAAAGAAAGAACAAAATTATCTTTAGCAAAAAAAGTATTCAATCCCAGTGCTGTGTGGTCTTTGACGTCATTGGTTTTTAACGCATCTCTTTATAACTTCTGACTTCTGCACAGACTCCCACCCAATACCCATACACACAGTTTTACAGAACACATCCAGCGTTTCGGATAAAAATGTTCCAGAGCACGAGCTAACCGCAGCACAATATGGGAAATGTCAGCCTGTGGCCTGCGGTTTATGCTTTCTTCTCAGGAACATAGATTTATGGTGTTTTAGAGTAACAGCGGTCCAAGGACTGCGAAACACGATTTCAACAGAACTTTTTTTTTTTTTTGGTTTTGCCCTAAAATATAGTATATTAGTATATTCAGCTGTGTCCAGGGGAAACTAAATTACTAACCAGCTCCTAAAACTTGAATAATCCTCCTCCTAAAAGATACGGCCTAGCCAAGTGTTCTTGGAATACCTTCAGTGTCAGTTCAAACCAATTTGGTCAAAAACCTCAGAAGTAGCCATATTTTAAAAGATGTGTTCAGTGGCATCAACTCCATCTTGCCCCGGCTCCCTCGTCTCCTCATGTCAAGGGTTAAGAGAGCCAGTGTAATGGCTAGGAGTGTTGGCCTCGGTGACAGATGTGGACAGAATTCCTGTCACTCACTGGCAAGTTGCATGTGATTGTTTTTGTCACCTTGACACATGTTAGAGTCCTTTGGCAAGAGGGCACCTTAATTGAGAAAAGGCCTCCATCAGATTGCTGGTAGGCAAGGCTATGGAGTATTTTCTTGGTTAACGATGGATGTGGGAGGACCCAGCCCTCTGTGATTACAGATGCCACCTCTGGGGACTTGGTCCTCAGTTGTTTAAAAAGCAAGCTGAGCTATAGCAAGCCAGTGAGCAGCAGTCCACTTCGGTCTCTTCCTCAGTTCTGTCTCCCGGTTCCTGCCGTGAGTTCCTGCCCTAACTTCCATTCATAATGAACTCTAAGCTATATGCTGATAGAAACCCTCCTCTCTCCCCCAGGTTGCTTTTGGTCTTTTTTTAAAATCATAGCAACAGGGAGTAGAACTAGGACACTGCTTAATACCTCAGCTTCCTCATTCATGAGCCAAGAATTTATTGAACAGTAAATTGTCCCTCAGCCACTCTGCTAAGCACCTATAAAAAGGATATGTGAAGTCTCTCAACCCGCCACCCCCACCCCCAGAGCTCAAAGCAGGGTCACGAAGACCTATTTCAGGACATGATTTTACAGGGGTGAGCTACGTGACGCTCAGACCTGACTGCACCGTCGAATCCCTGTGAATCTCTCTTTAAAAAAAAAAAAAAAAAAAAACAACTCATGCCCGAGCTGAAATACAGCATTTATTTATCAACTATGCTTCAAAGAAAACAGTTTTATTTCTTGTTAAGGGGCTTGGTAGAGTGCTTGCTAGCCTGCACGAAGACCAGGGTTACCAAGCCCTCAGGAAATAAAGACAGGTGGATAAGGACTTCATTCTCCAGGGCACAGTAAGTAGGAAGCCTGGGCTACAGGAGAACCTATCAAAAACAAGTTAATTGTTAAGAAGATAGGATTCCTGGCAAGTCCTTTTAATGATAATAATAATAACCACCAAACCCAAAAGACAAAACAAACCAAAAGGCCTGAGAAAACTTCTGGAAGTGACAAGATAGGCTTACAGCCTCGATTTTCTGAATGTTCACATGTCTGAATTCATTAACTAGTAAGCTAGTTTTTGTATACTCTACTAACTACATCACACTAATGAGAATATAATAGTAGTGATAATTATTAATAATAATAACAATAATTATAATGGTATAATCAAATTGCCCCCTACAATCCAATGCAGAATTTTTAGGGTTGAGACCCAGGCCCAAGGTGTCTCTTTACCCCTCACCCCAAGAGTTTCTGTGCATAGAGTTGTCAAGCAACTGATCAGATGAAATCACATGGAGCCAAGACACAAAGGATGGATTATATTTCTAAAGGTCTAGACAAATTCACCATGTGACGGGAAAACAAAACTGAAGCTAACAGGGAAACAATCAAAGAAAGGAGAGAAGCAGTGGGAGATGGGAGCAGGGAAGGGGGCATAGGTTAAGTAGGACTCTCAGGTTCTAAAGAGTATCCTATAGAGTCAGTCTTAAGACAGGCCAGAAAGCAATGGCTGTGACCTAGGCACTATGGCCTACACTAGGGTAGATATAGGGGAGGTGAGAAACCACAGATCTGATGCAGTGAAAAACCGCATTGGATGGTACTGGATGGTGCTGGATGGTGCTGGATGGTGCTGCATGATGCTAGATGGTGCTGGGTGGTGCTGGATGGTGCTGGATGGTGCTGGGTGGTGCTGGGTGGTGCTGGATGGTGCTGGGTGGTGCTCGGTGGTGCTGTGTGGTACTGCATGGCATTGGATGGAGTTGGATGGCATTGGATTGCGTTGGATAGTATTGAATAGGTTTGGATGGCATTGGATGGTGCTGGATAACATGGTTGGTATTGGATGGAGTTGGTTGGCATTGAATGGCTTGGTTGGCATTGGGTGTCTTTGGATGGTACTGGATGGCTATGGTTGGTCTTGGATGGCATTGGATGAGGTTGGTTAGCATTAAATGTCATTGGGGGGCATACTGGGTAGCATTGTGTGGTGTTGGATAGCATTGTGTGGTGTTGGATAGCATTGGGTGGTACTGGATAGCATTGGGTAGGGTTGGATGGCACTAGATGGTGCTAGATGGCATTGTTTGGCCATGGAAGGCATCAGATGGTACTGGTTGGCATTGAATAGTGTTGGTTGGCATTGAATGGGATTTGTTGGCATTAGGTGGAGTTGGATGGTGTTGGATGACATATTAGGGATAAGGCACAGGAAAGTGGTGGGTGAAGACAGCATCAGACAGTGTGGACTGAGCAAACAGCAGACTCAGGCAGCTGTTAATTGAGATGCGAAATCTGTGAAGTGTTAGGGTTGGTGAATGCCCTCTCCTCATAGGATGGGAATGTGATCAACAAGCACGTTCTTATTCATAGCAAGTGTCGATGAGTAATTAAGCCTTCGTGCTTTTGTGTATTAACAGTCATTTATGGGGAGTATGATGTGCTAGGCTTTGCGGTAGGTATTCTGAATCCAAACATGAAGTAATTTGACCCAAAAGATTTACAGGGACAGAATGAAGCCCAAGTGGGAACTTGTAAGACCTCAGAACAAAGCTGCCTTTTGGGGAGATTTGCTTGGAGGCAGAGGATCCTGCTCTAATTAAGTAACTATTCTCTTACTGGCTGTGTGGTCTCGGGTACATTAAACTTGCTGGATCACAGGATTGTAATTAATCTATCAAGGAATATGATTACTCTGTAATTATTAATTTCTTCTCTCCTTACAACTTATAAAATATGAACTGCCCAAGTATAAAACCCAGGCCTTGTTTGTCCATAGAGGAAGAAATGAAACTTCATCTTGACTCCCCTGACACTCTGTGCAGATCAAAAGCATAGTGCTTCTGAGATGGACTGCAGGCTCCCACCTCCCCAACCTGGTCCTTCCTGTGGATATTGTTTCTTTTCTTGTTGCTATGACAATCCACTGGACAAAAAGAGCTTAAAGAAGACAGGGGTTATTTTGTTCAGTTTGAGTACATACAGCACATCATGATAGAGGAGTCTTGAGGTACCTGGTCACGTTGCATCCACAGTCACAAAGCTAAGAGAAATAAATGGCCGTGTCTGGCTTGACCTCTCCATTTTATTCAGCCAAGAACCCAGACACGGACACGGGATGGAGCTACCATTTTTAGGGTGGGGTTTTCCATCTCAACCAACCCAATCTAGAACCTCCCTTACAGACATGCCCAGAGGTATGACTCTATGGTGATTCTAGACCCTGTGAAGTTGACAATCAATGGTTACTATCACAGTCAGGGTCCTTCTCAAGGGTCACACATACTAAGCTCTCCTCAGGCAAAGCCTGCTGACATTTCTGGAGCTAAAGCGTATGCAGCCTTATACATTTTCAGTTAGAAAAGTATCTCTTGCCAGATCCCTGGCATATGAAGACTCAGCCATGAGCTGAAGGTGTGGCATTCATTACATAAGGCAGCATGAACATGGGGGACCCCACAAAAGCCTAAAGGTAATCTGAACATCTAAATAGACTCACCTGGTTTCTCCTTTTTTGCCATGCGCTCCTGTAGTTTTGAGCAAATGTCAAGACAAAAAATCATGGTAGAGGCATGTCATGAAATAGGCTTCTTCACCTCAGGATGGCTAAGAGGCAGAAAAAGGTCTGGGTTCCAACACCCACTTCAAGGACATTCCTCTTAATGAACTAACTTCTTTTCAGTAGGTCTCACTTCCCATTAGCACTATGGACTGGGGCCCAAACCTTCAATATAGAGACATTGAGAGACACATCCAAACTGTAGCAGTTGATCAAGAACCACAACAAGGTCATGAATATGCCTTGGAGGGTCAGAGTAGGTCACAGCCAACATGATGTTTTGGCTGCAAGAGGATCCCCTGAAAACATCTCCAATAGTGAGAAGGCACATGTTCAGGAGAGAAGCAATACATGTTTTCAAGGGAAAACTCACGTATACATGTATGGTGACTATGTGGGGACAGCCACAGAATGGTGACACAACAGTCACTCATAAACAAGCAGCACGAATAGGCTGAAGTGTGGGGGTACAACCACAAGCCAATACAGATGGGGCTGTCCTGACCCTAAGAGGAGGAAGTGAGGAGACACAGAGCTCCACTCCACCCTGCCACCCACATTTGGCTTCCCTTGCTTCTAGCACTGGGTTTAAACAGCAAAAGGAGGTTGTGGTGAGCAGCCAAGCTCATGGAAATAAGATTCGTTATGAGATAAGGGTTGATCAATTGCAGGCCCCAAGAAAGCAGGCCACACAAGCAGGGATGCCCTCAGTTCCCGCCGAATACAGTTCTCCACCTTCATCTTTGTCCTCTGATGTTCTCCTCGTGACCTGTTCCTCGGGGTCACCTGAAGTTTTCTCCTAGGACTTGGGCCAGATGCTCACTCTGCATGGCATGGCTCTCTCAACACTTGTCACAGAAGATACTCTTAAATGTTTTTGTCATTAAAAAACAACAACAACAACAACATAGGGTCATTTGTACATCTTCCCAAAATTCAGTTGTTGTTTTTAATCACACATAATCCACGACCCAGGTATACTTTTGTCAACATTTTCATGTATTTCTGTCAGGTCTTTGGTTTCAGACAAGTAAGAGTACATTTCATATATAAACATGCAATTTGCAATTTGTTCTCCCCGGCTAATAGTCCTTCATAAACTTTCCCCGATATCATAAGAGTTCAACATTTCCCTTGTGCTGCTTCAGAGGACTCTGTCCTCTACTCATGTCCCACGAAGTTCCGCGTGGAGATGAAGCAAACTTAAGAGGAAAGAAGAATAATACAACCAGACTCTGAGCTCCTCCGGCTCAGGTTGTAGAGCAGTGGTTCTCAACCTTCCCAATCTGTGACAATTTAATGCAGCTCCTCATGTCATGGTGAGCCCTCAACCATAAAATTATTTCTGTTGCTACATAATGTAAAATATGTATTTTCTGATGGACTCAGGCAATTCCTGTGAAAGGGTTACTTGACCCACAGGTTGAAACTGCTGCTATCGAGACTATGTTTCCAGGTCTGCCTCGGCTTCTAGTTTTGAGCCATTTTGACACATGCAAGAATCAATCAGGATAGTGTCAATGTTAAGGAACTTCAGGACCACAGTGTGAGAACCATAGTGCAGCTCTGTCCATGCTGTGATAGTCACCCAGGGAGACTGGACACTCTCTCCCTGGTCTTCAGAGTAAGCTGACTAATAGTAGAGGTAATTCATGGATCCCTTCTATGGTTTTGCTGTGTATTATGTTGCTATCTTTGTTGCTTTATATTAAAAGTTTGTATGAGTTAAGCCTGCAACTGTTTATATACAATTTATTAACCAAGAGTGGTTTTTGTACTTTTAAAATGTCATAGGGATGGGGAAGAGGAGAGGAAGAAGGAAAGGAGGAGGAGGAGGAGGAGGAGGAGGAGGAGGATGGGGAGGTGAAGGATGATGGGGAGGAGGAGGGAAGGGGAGGAAGAGGGGTGGGAGGAATTGAAGGAGTAGAGGCAGGAGGAGGTGAAGAATGAAGATAGGAGGAGAGGGGGATGAAGGAGGAAGAAGAGGAGGGGGAAGAAGAGGAGGGGGAAGAAGAGGAGGGGGAGGAGGGAAAAGGAGAAGGGAGGAGGGGGAAGGAGGAAGAGGAAGTGAAGGAGTAGAGGGAGAAGGAGGTGAAAGATGATGAGAAGAGGGAGAGGGAATGAAGGAAGAAGAGGAGGAAGAAGAAGAGGAGGAGGAGGGAGAAGGGAGGAGGAAGTGAAGGAGTAGAGGGAGGAGGTGAAGGATGATGGGAAGGAGGGGGGATGGAGGAGGAGAAGAGGAGGGGAGAAGAGGAGAGGGGAGAAGTGGAGGGGGAGGGGAATAGGCAGGGGGAGCAGAGGAGGGAAAGCAGAGGGAAGGGAATGGGGAGAGGGAAGAAGAGGGTTGTCTGACATCTGCAAAGCCTAAGACAGGTCTTATCTGGGCAGTTTGAAGGGAGGCACATATGAGTGGATGCATGAAGGGCAGAAGTTAATACCGGGTATTGCTCCCCAGGATCTGCCCATCTTGTTTTAGGATAGGACTTCTCATTAGCCCAAAACTGACCAGGAAATCCCAGGTACCTCCCACACCCCGCCTCTCCAGCACTGGATTTGCAAGTGTGCACCAGCACACCCAGCTTTAATGTGGGTTCTGGGGTTAAAGCACTTGCTTGTGCCAGCAAACCCTTGACCAGTTGAGCAGCTCCCTATCCCTTCTCACTCATTCCATTTCAAAAAATATGTTCTGCTCCTCTAGTTAGAATAAGCCCCAAGTCTTAGTGGCTTTGCACATGCAGGGTTTTGGTTTGCTTTGGTTTTTCTTACTGTGTTACAATTCTGGGTAGGTAGTCCTGGTTGACAGGAGGTTTTCCTCCACACAGTGCCTCAGAGAAGCAGGCTTCTTAGATCTTGAGGTCCCCCACCCTCTCCCGGAGCACTGAAGTGTACTCTGTCTCTGTTAGAATCTCAGAGGGAAGCACACCACCAGGGAAGAAACGCATCTGCTTCTCGGAACTCCAGCCCACAAGTGGAACACATTGACTCACTTCCGGTCACCAAGAGGCAATTGCATGGCCACACACAGGGCAAAGGAGCCAAGAACTGTAGCCTCTGTCTTGGTGGCTTCTCTGTGATACTTGTCTCTCAATGCTGCACATCATCATGGGTCTCCTCTATAGGACAGAAAGAATATCTTTTGGGGAGGAAAAACAGACCTTTTGGCTAAGGCTAGGGCATGTGTGTGTACATATATATACATATATATATGTATATATATATGTATATATACATATATATATGTATACATATATACATATATGTGTGTGTGTGTGTGTTCATATGGGGAATGTCTGGAGACATTATTAATTTTTTAAGTGACCGTGTTGTTAACGTCAAGAGAAGAAAAGGGAAAGGGCTAACTTGCAAGGATTCAGTCTATAAAGAGCTTTTACAGAAGCAATTATTACTGTTGTGCTGGGAAGAAGGCTGAAACATCACTCGTAAGGGAAAGACAGCATCAGACAAAAATCTGTCAAGAAAACCCATGGAGCCAGAAGATGCCCGCACAATCTCTGTGGTCTCCCAAGCCTTCAGACAAGGTCCCCTCCACAGTCCGCCCAAATGAGAGCTTACTCTTCCTAAATTATGGGAGAGGATGTAAGAGATCCCCTGCCAAATTACTTGACACAACCGTCACGTCCCCTCAGCCTGCACACTTCTCGCATACAAGCTGCAATTATGAAAAGCTTTCGACCATGGCTTGGGAGAGGCCACCGTGCCTTGCCTAGTCAGTGTCTTCCAGACTAAACGAGACATGCTGGTGACGAAGCAGATGAAAGCGGAGACCCCATGAATTCCCAAAGCATCTTAACACCATCGAGCATGTGCCCCTCTCCATTGCTGGAGCTTGGCACGGGAATAATTTTATGGTTGAGGGGTTACCATGATATAAAGCTGGATTAAAGGGTCACAGCACTTCAGCTGCACTGGGATGGGGACTATGGAGCTGGAAATCTTTTCAGTGCGCTACCAGTGAAGGGAAATAGCATGGGTATGTTTATAAAAACACACTAGCCTTATTCAGTGTATGCACACACACCACAGTCTGTGCGGAAGTCAAAATACAATTTGCAGAGGTCTATTCTCTCTCTCTACCATGTGGGTCCCAGGGATCAAACCCAGGTCACTGGTAATAGTGGCAAATTCCTTTCCCTGCCGAGCCACCTGGCCAGCCTACAGTTGAGGCCGTTTCCAATGTATAAAGTATATGTTAGATGTGTTCAGGATAATCACACACGGTGCCTTCTCACGTGCCCATGGGTGCAAAAGTCAGTTTATGGCGACTGATGCCAAGAAGCAGAAGCCCGGGTGTCTTTACCTGTGGGGAATATTACACAGTGACAGAGTCAGTCTTCTCCTGAGGGCCTTGAATTCAAAACACCAAAGATCTGGTGGTATAAAAGACAGGAAAGGAAACTGAGTCCCGAAGAGAATGAAATGAAGGACGAGGTGCCCTGGGTCTCAGCAAAGCTTAACTAAGAAGTTTTGGTTTAGAACTATCAATAGGTCTATCATCCTGAAAAGTCTCAAAAAGGTTGAACAATATTCTACAGGGAAGAAAAAAAAAAACTGTGGGTTCTCGTGTGTCTTAAAAATACAAAGCAACCCTCCGGATATAAATTTTAGCATCATTGTGACATCTTCTTATTCTTTGAATCGTTGCTAAGATCAGTTTTTCAGACCTACCACCCCCTCGCCATCATTCCCTATCTGTAACCCCTAGCCTTGGATCCTTGGGAAAACTCATAATTGTCATCTGGGTACTGATGTTCATTTTATTTTAATTATCCGAAGATAACACTATGGTGAAGTTTGTCCTGGGTAATCTGGTAACCGACTGCCTTCACTAGACATAATCTAAAGACACCAATAATCCCTAAGTCACCACACGGACCATGAACAAAGTTGCAGTATGAATCAGTTGTCTTGGCAACTCTTCCTTTGTCCTCTGTCCTCTCCTTGTGTTTTGTCACTTCTCAGGACATTCTGTTCCCTTGCATTACCATGCCTGACCCAGACATGTCCTAGCCAAGTACCCTGCACCCATTGCCCCGTCCAGTGTGTCAGTGAGATAAACCAGTTGATAGGAGACTGCAGATGAATGTGCTTCTATGGTGAGCTGTCTTTTTCAAAGGTTTCCACTTCAGGGGGAGCAGCCCTTGAGGGAGGTTGATGATTGCTGAGGAAGGGAGAGTCAGTCTCCCTCTGGGATGTGGCTGCTGGTAGGTGTCCATGTCCTGGTGTACTTCCTCACATCTATGTGCCTATGGGCAGCGCTAATTGGACTCAGGGAGTTATTAACGAAATAATCAAAAAAATGGAAGTCATGATGTTTGGGAAGGAGATAGAGTGGGGGCACTAGGATGAGTGGGAGGGGGTAAGAGTAAATCGTTTGACTGAAATTCATTGTCTAAATGTACATCAGATCAAAGAACTTTTTTAAATGCTTAAGGCTTCCATGTATAAAAATGTGACTGAGTCAGAAGAATCCATCTGGATTAGTAGGACTGATGGTCAGTTTGCCATTCATAAGCATGGTGGGTGGGTTTCTGTTTGCCCAGCACAGAAAGATGAGACAGAACTCTTAACTGAAAGCATGAGTGTCTGCTAGGCATAGATCTCTAGTCTTGGGGTAGGGGGATCTCATGTGGCTATGATGTTTGCTGAAGAGGAGAGAAAGAGAAGAGACCATCCAAATATCACAGGGGCAGGCTCTCCACAACTTGAAACTTGGTGTCCTGTCATTGTTCTTGAGTTTCTATCTGGCGGAAAACACTGCTATTCTCCGTGTTACAAAACAGATGGAAGTATAATTTATGAATCAGTTTATGAACTGGCTTAGTAATCCTCACGCTTCATACTGTCATGTTTCCCTGGTCTCCAGTACTTTTCCTTCTAGCACATTTGTCAGAAGGCACTGAGTGCTGAGACAGAAGGGAGTTGGGCATTATGAAGTATGGGGAAGCTCTTCTTAATGCCCCAGAATGTTGTTTGTGGTTCTTTACTGTGCCAGATCCTTCTCTGGGGACTAAGAATCCAGTCAACAGCATGGCAGAAAGGTCGATATCTATGATGGAGAAAAGCGATAATCAGAAGTAAGCAAACAGATACGGGAGAAACTTGTTTTGGAGAAGCAGTTTGAAGAAAATTAATTAAGGCAGTTCATAAGATGGTCCAATTACCATGCCTTACTTCTTCAGCAGGGCCTTTTACTGAAGGTGGAACTGGTTTATCAGAAGTCACAGGAAATTTGACCCAAGAAGAAAGACAGAAAGAGCAGATGTCCTGAACTGGGAACAAGTTTGAGGTGCACTCCATGTGGGAAGGAGGCACATAGGGTGATTTTACCACCCATTTTGTACATTCCTCTGCCCTGCTTCCCATCCTCCTCCTGATGCTGCTGCTGCTGCTGCTGCTGCTGATGATGATGATGATGATGATGATGATGATGATGATGACGACGATGATGATGATGACCATGACGATGATCCCCCTCAGCCACAGACCAGCATATTGGCATCATTTTGTTTAGTATGTCAAATAAAACCCTGTCTAGCTTCAGCGCAGAAGATTTATTTACTAGAACTCTGGTAAATTCTGTTCCTTCATTCATGTTCCTAAGAAGAACCAGCAGAGTAATTCCAACTGGACACCAGCCTTGAAGCCTGAGGTAAAGAAGACAAACACAAGGCAGCAATAGTGGTGGGTGGGGGTGCTTCAGATTTCCTGTTTTTTCCTGTTTGTAGGAGATGTCAGGATGATTCTCGGGTAAACCTGACAGTACAGCCACAATGAAGGAACAGTATACTTGTGGCTTTCTGAAATTTCACCCCAAACTCTAGATGAAGCAATAAATTAATTGTGTCATTAAATAATCTTCACTCATGCTCTGGATCTGTGATTTCTTGCCTCTAGTTCTGAAATGTTTTAAGCCTTTGCAAATCAGATTCTTTTCATAATTCATGTGGTCGTGATGTGAAAGCACTCCTGCCCTGTCATAAGCTGTGTCGATATCTATCCAGTTGTAGGGACACTAATAAGCTTAATGGAAGATAACAGTACCTACCAGAGACATTACAAAATCTACAGTGCTTCCATTTTAGCTGTATAAAATCAGGCATTACAAATTCTAAAAAAATAAAATAAAATCTGACCCAAAGTTTGCAAGAGCAGATTGCCACCTGTACATACCTGGGGATCTCTGACCATCTGCCTAGCCTACTGCAGAGTGAGCTCCAGGCCTTGAGAGACCCCGTGTCACTAAACTAAAGGTGGATAGCTTCCTGAGGAACCATACTAAGGGTGTCTCATGGCCTCCACACTCCAGAACATGTGTGTACATATTACATATACTCAAACACAGGAACACACAGAGAAAGACACACACCTTGTCTCTCAAATGAATGTCCTTCATTTTCCATAACTACAAAAGTCACATGTACCCTGCCAGGTCTTTTTGCAAATCAAAGTGCTCCTTGTGGGAACCTGGGTACTTAAAGAACCCCAGAGAGCCAAAAAGGAAAGTTTCTATCCTGTGAAGTTTCTGGGCATCCAGAAAGAGGAAAAGTACAATTTGGGATGGATGAACAGAGCCACAGGTCACTGACAGTCTTGCCTTCTTTCCTAAGCCTGGATTGACTTCATCATTGGGGAGTGGCTCCAGAATTTAGACAACAAGTTTTAAAAACAGTTATTGAAGTCATGTTTCTACTCTAAGGTTGGCTGCCACTTGGGGAAATAAAAACATCCTCCTCCCTCTTAGAAGATAAGCAATCCTTAGCTAAGCTGAGTGTGATGGCCTCTGTGATGCCCAGAACTATGTGGCAGCATCCCAGGAACCCTTGCAGATAAGCAACCTCTGGAGAGAGGGGAAAGGTGAGAGAGGGGAGGAGAGAGAGAAGAGAGCTAGCAGCAACTGTAAGATGTAGATGAAGCTTCACGAAGGAAATCAAAGGTAGAAGATTAGCACGTAGTTTCTACTACCCCGCTTGAAGCTCTGGGTGGACTGTGTTACCAGTCCCTGCCCTGGTTCCCTTGGATCCACAGATGAAAGCCATACACATGAGCTTATTTTTATATGCATTTTAGTTCAATGACTGGGTACTTGTAAGCCTCCTGTGGTTAATATGCCCTCCCAACTCAAGCCCTCTAAATCTGCCCTCAGCTTAGTTGCTCAGTTACCTTTAGTCCTAGCTCAATATCTCTAAATCTGCCCTAAACTTAGTTGTGTTTCTAATCTCCCACCTGCTACCCTAGGCCCAGTCAGGGAAGTGGCCAATGACCACTCTACTCAAGATCTCACATGGCTGACAACTCTCTCTCCTTCCAAAGCATGGTGAATTCCCTTTCCTCTTCTGGATCTTCTAGTCTGCCTGTGGGAACCTAGAAGTCCCTCATTTTCTACCCAGCCATTGGCTGCTAGCATCTTTATTGATTGATCAATAACCAATTAGGGAACAGGACCTTCAGCGTTCACACTCAGATTCTTGATCAAAGCATCAGACCCACCCCCTACATAGAAGTGTTCCTCCTCCTGGTCACACCCATGAGCAAGTCTCATAGGTAAATGAGGTTATAGAGAAGTGGGCTGGTGGAGTAAACTGGGTCACAGCCCCAGTGACAACAATAAAACCCAGCAAGGGAATAGCTCTCATACCTGACTATGGCTAATATGACCTGAGGGAAGAATATGTTAAATTGCTTTGCCATTAATAAAACTACAGAGCAGAAAGGCCAGCTGCACCAAAAATTAATTAATAAGTTAATTAGTAAAGAAATAATTCTACCCACCCCCTGATATAAATCCCATCAAACTGCATAGCACGTCTATACTTTCCAATGTCCATGTGCAGTCATTCCGGCTTTCAGCCAAAACTTGGTTCTGAATATATTACCATGAAGCTGGACTAGTCCTACTTGATGGAACATATGTATCTAATACAAACTCTAGAGAGAAAGGACAAGATGAAAAAGGAGAGGTCCTTCAAATTAGGACCATTTTCTTCATGAGATGCTGTTTCTCAAACTAATGGCTGCTGATGTAGAGACACCACATTCTCCTCTCAGGATATTTGAGTTTCATAACCTCAGAAGGAGGAGTAAGGATAAATGGGACATGGATAGGTGTGTGTGTGTGTGTGTGTGTGTGTGTGTGTGTGTGTGTGTGTGTGTGTGTGTTAAACTACAGTATATATAGCTGTCTGTGAAAACAGGTATAAAGCCATGGAGTGGGTCACAGATGAAAGCTTCAAGCCTAGAATTTGACATTAGATCAGACAGACTGGAAGAAGAAATGCCAACCAGTTTTACAAGAAATGAAGAAAGAATTTTGGAAGATTTCTCTCCAACTTCTTCCAAATTCAGTGACAGGACCAAGTATAGAATCTCACTTTGTAAAGTTCTTTTTTTTTAAATCACATATTTGCATATCAGAAGCACTGGAAAAGACCAACGACACTGGTGTGTTGCCCTGTGAGAAAAGCTGCTAGAATGGATGTCTGGGGGCTGTAGGGTAAGCAGCATGAGACTCTGGTTGGTCATGTTGGTCATGTGTAAAAAGGATGGCTCTAAGGAAGAGCCCACTAAGAAGACTCTAGTCCCAGACTTCTCCCAGAACCCCAGGCCTGTCTATAAAAGGGCTTCTGGCCAAGACAAATAAATCAAAGTTCCAAGATTGTAGGACAGACTTTCATAGCCCAGAATGCAAAAGTTAGCATAACAAAAATTTTACCAGCATAAATAAGATACACTCTACACATGTACCCATGTGTACACACATACACGGTTATAACAAAAGCACCTCATTGCTTCCAGAATTTTATCATCACCCAAATACCATGAACAATACCAATCTTGGTTGCCCGTGGGGTGCTTTCATTTCTCAACCATGGTCCTTTAATTTCAACCACTTAAAAATCACCTGTCTGGACAGGTAGGTTTGGTGGCACATGCTTGTAATTTCAGTACTTCAAAGGTAGAAGCAGGAGGATCAGGAATACACAATCAACCTCACCACATAGAATGGGATGCCACACAAGGCTACATGAGACACTGTCTCAAAAGGAAAACACCTATCATCACTTGACTTCAACATGCTAGTCGGACTGAAATTGTTATACCCTAAACACCACGTAGAGAAACCCCATCCATCTGTGGTGTCAAGTCTAAAAGAAACTCAGGACAAATGGCCAGCTATGGTGGCTATCAGCCTACCAAAATGTCGCCAGACTATGTTCACTCAGTACCTATGGCTCCTCTCAGCTCTTCTCAGCTGCTCCCTATCCTGAACTTCTCCAACTCATGGGCTTCTCCTTCCCCAGCTTCTCATTCATACACAACCCTGTCATTTCAGCCATGTGCCCTTTTGGCTGCCTCTCTTGCCCCTCTCTCTTGATCCTCCTTTTGTCTTCCTCTCATGGTCCTCCTCTCTCACTCTCCTCCTCTCCTCTCATGGCCTGGTTCAATCTACTGGCCACGTTTAATCTACAACTTTCTCCCCCTGCTCCAGACTCTTCCGGATGCCTCTGGTTGTACTCTTCCTCGCATCTACAATGAAATACTTCCCCTCGCCCACACCTTGGAGTGCTCATGCCATGTCTTTACTTTATACATGTGTCTCCCTATGAAGACAGTTACACAGAGAAGAGAAGGGCTGATGGTTTAGACCTTCCTCTCATCTGGAAATTCAGATTTTAGAGAAAGGCCTAGATAAAGTTCATCCTAGAACTCAGTGTATCCATTGAAGAAAATCCTTTCTTCAAAGTAAGTATGTTCTTTTGCTTATTTAAATCTTGGCCAATTCCATTTGGAATTACTAAGACCTCCACATGGAATCAGAGGGTCTTCCCAACAGCATCCAAAGCCAGCTGTGCCCAGGAAGATGGACAGCAAAACCCTCTGCAGAGACCATGTGTCAGAGATATCCAGCAAAGACCCACACCTGCTTACACTGCTTCTGGCTGCCCCCCACCCTGGGGCAACCTGGATTAGATGGCTTTCAGGATGCCTCCTTGCCTAGAATGCCAGAAAAGTCCAGATGAAACCAGGACTTGTCTCCAATCAGTCTACTGCCTTAAGGCCTAAGTCTATACCCAACACTCTACCACAGCCATTGCAGATCATTTGTTCCTGAGTAAAATCAGGAATGAAGGGCAAATGATACAATACAATGTCCCTCCTGGGAAAACACTGAGTGACTCAGAAGTCAGTAGAGGGTAGCGTTTTAGTTGGACTTTTAAAAATATTTTTAATTATATGTTATTATATTGTTATAAGTCATTATAATTTGTATTATAAATTATTATAGCCAGGGATTCGGTGGCCCTGGTTTCCAGCCCAAAACAAAACATTCATTCTACTATCTTTTCCTTTATACACGAGCTGGGCTATCTTGAGGTAAGTATGCCAAGCTTGGCAGGTTCTCACTCTTTGCCTGGTTTATTGATCAGCTCACATGTTTGCAGATCCTGGTACTGCTGCAAATCCAGGGTTTCTCATCACAGAGCCCTCTGACAAACTGGCGTGATAAAATTATGCTGTTATTAAAGAGGATTCACGAGGTAAGTGAGGTATTTAAGAGCCGCCCTCTTCTGAGCAAGCTGTCATAGGTCAATCTATATTAAGTCTCGGGCGCACAGTAAACTACAGTGCACAACAGAATGGCCTTATTCGTACTCGTGGGCAGGTCTTATGCAGTCTCTGAAGGACTGCCTTCCAGCGCCATCCAACGCACCCCAGAGCTCTCAGCTAAGGGCTCATATTCACCACACACAAAGCCAATCCCAGTCACCCCCTCTCTTGGCAGCCATGGCTCCAGTCAGCTATAAAGGCTCCCAGAGGCCTTTTGTCAATTGTCCCCTGAAGAGAATCTAAACATCCCCATGCTGCCATTCAGTGGACATCCTGTTTACATGGTGAATGAGGATCTTGCTTGCTTTCCCCCTTCTCTCTTTCAAGCCTGTAATTATGTTTACCCAAGGCCAGCAGTGGGTGCCAGGAGGGCTCTGAGTTGATTTCCCTGGCTAACAGTGCAGACGACTGGCGGCAGCCCCACTGACCCTTGAATCCAGGCAGCGAGCCAGCCTTGCACACACACCAACCCTCTCTTCACAAAGAAGCCATTCTCACCGAGCTGTTTTCTCTGCGGGCATGCTGGGATGCTCTGGGTAATTGTCTACCAAATGTCCAAATATGTCAGTGCTATATACTTTCTGGTCAACCAGATGATAGAGGAGAGAGAAGAGAAAAGTTCTGGGCTCTATGGTAGGCCTCCCACACACAGTGCGGCCGTATTGGAGCCATCTCGCTCCAGTATGCTGTTTGAGCAAATGCCAGCTCTTCCCAGAGAGTTACGCATCATTACCTGGTTTTCCTAAGAGAGGAAATGTGGCACGTTAGTGTTCTGGTAGAGTCTTGTATAGTTCTGGAATCTAAGCTTAATCCTTCTTTTTGGAGAGAGATGAATTTTAGAATCCTTACATTCCTTTATAGAAATACAAATATATTGCTCTGAACCAACGAATCAGGAGAATCTCCATCCTTTCCCCACACACTCTAACGTATTTTCAAACAACACATTTAACACAATACACATTTCTTCCTCTTAGATGCCAAAACCTATCTATGGTTATTGAACTTAGAGATCACAACCTGTGTCCCAAGACAGTTCCATCTGCCCATCCTCAATATGCCAATTAAAAGAGCTAAATGAAATGGGAGAATTGTTCAATGAGGTCACATTGAGAAGAGGAAGCCAGAGAACGCCCCACCCCCAGTCCCTCTTTGAGGTCCTGAAGTGATATCGAAGATTAACTAAGGGGCCGGGAGTAACTCATCTAAGAAGGTCTGGTCAAAGTGCCTTTTCACCCACCATCCACCCATGCTTGTGCGGGCTTCAGTCATCCTGTGAAGTGGTCTGGCAAGTGACTGCAAATGTGTGGAATCTCTCTGCAAGAGACAAGTGCCTGCTCTGCCTGGCGACTGTTCCTTCTCCAACACAAGATACACAGGGAAATTCCAATTTCTTTGGGGTTCGTTGTTTCAATAGTCTTTGAAACAAACTGCTTCTTTAGAATATTTTTATTTGTGCTTAGCCAGTTACATACTGATGATGGCTGACAAAATGCTTTTTTAAAACATGTGAGGATTTTGGAAATAAATAGTGGATAGGTTGTTCAGAAAGATGAAGTTTGGAATCTAGCAAAGTATTAGCATGGAGATGAATTCTCCTTAGTTTGGTTGATATGGTAGGTTGGTTGTTTGGTTGTTTGGTTGTTTGGTTGAACTGGCTTAGTTGGTTGCTTTGAGGATTTGACTTGTTGGATTAGTTTAGTTGGTTGGTTGATTTGGTTTAGCTACTGGCTAGTTAAGTGGTTTAGTTGTTGGTTGGTTGGTTGTTGGCTGGGTTGGTTTCATTTGTTGGGCTGGATTGGGTATGTTTAGTTAATGGATGTTTGGATTGATTTAGATTGGTTGTCGGAGTTGGGCTTGTTGTTTGGTTGGTGGGTGGGAGGGTTGGACTAGCTTAGTTGGTTGACTGGTTAGTTGGTGTCATTTGTTTGGTCTTGGTGATTAGGCTTGTTTTAGTTGCTTGCTTGCTTGCTTGTTTTGGTTCTTGGTTAGATTGGTTTGGTTGGCTGGTTATGTTGGGTTCAGTTAATAATGAGTTTGTTTGGTTGCTTGTTTGGTTGCTTGTTTTGGGTTAGTTGGTTTGTTTGTCAATTGGTTCATTGGTTAGTTGGTTAGACTGGTTTAATTAGTTTGTTGCTTGGTTAATTAGTGGGACTAGTTGCTTGTTTGGCTGATTTGGTTTTATGTTTTCCTTGAGGATTGGTCACTGTCATAATGTGATACCTTATGTGTAGAAAAATTCTGAGGGAAAGTCTGATACCTTTTTTAGTGAGGGTATACCGGAAAGGCACAAGTGTCAACTGCACTGCTGCTGAGGGAGGAAGGACCCAGAGTACAAGAGGTCCAAACACAAGGCTCCCCACATTCTGTACACACACACACACACACACACACACACACACACACACACACACCACTGAACCCAAAGCATCAAAGACAAAGTTTATATATCAGGTTATTTATATAGTAATTGTCTACCATGACAAAAGCATCATACTCTTCAGAGGACTAGAGTATAGCACAGAGGCCATATGAACAGAGCGGTCCAAACAAGGTCATAGTAAACATGTGACCTTGCTCAGCACAGGCCATCTTCTGAGGATCCCATGATCTCAACCTTTGTCCCTCTGTCCCCTCTGATAGATGGTACTTATTGCTAACTTCCTCCCAAGGAAGCTTTAAGATTGCTTCCAATGATCCCAGTCCTCTTTATCTATTCCCCATGTAATCCTACCACTACCACTGACACCCTGAGTATGGGCTGAATTTAGTGACTAGATTCTAACAGGCAGAATAGATAGAATGAGAGGTGTCACTTCCAAGATTATAAAGGTTATATAAATATCACATTCTCTCTGTGCCCTAGTTTGCCCTCTATTGCTATGGTAAACACAGTGATTAAAAGCACCCTGGAGATGAAAGGGTTAAAGGGTTTACTTCCCTTACAACTCTCAGGTCACCTCCCAACACTGAGAGAGTCAGGGAGGAACCTGGAGGTAGAGAATGAAGCAGAAACCCCACCCCCACCCCACCCGGTCCAACACTGCTTACTGGCTTGTTCCTCCTTGTTTGCCCTGGAGTAGCACCAATCATAATGGGCTGGGCCCTTCTACATTAATCATTAATAAAGAAAATTCCCGACAGGCTTGCTGGTGGGCCCATCTTACAGAGGCATTTTCTCAATTGAGGTTCACTCCTCTCAGATGACTCCGGTCTGTGTCAAGTTAATTCAAAACAACAACAACAAAAAACCTCACTTCCTCTTCCTCTCTCTGTCTCTGTCTCTCTGTCTCTGTCTCTCTGCCTCTGTCTCTTTCTGTCTCTGTCTTTCTCTGTCTCTCTGTCTCTGTCTCTCTGTCTTTCTGTACCTGCGCATGTTCCCTTTTCCCTTCATTCCTCTCCCTCCTCACTCTGGGGAAAACAGGGTGCCTGTCATACTGTGGAGAGTCCTGTGGAGAATTCACAGGTCAACAGGCAGCCTTTTCCAGCCAGGGAGGATGTGTCCAAATGGACTTGCAGGGGAGCCTGGAGCAGTTCTCTGGTAGAGCAGAGAGGTGACACCCCCCCCCACCCAGGGTGACATCTTGCTTACAGGTTTGTGAAGGGTGACAAATCAGAGGCTCTCGGCTAACCCACTGCACACAAATAGATTCCCAATCCACAGGGGCTATAAAACAACGTTTGTTACTTTAAGCCATTAAACTCATGGCTAATTTATTAAATGGCAATAAATAACACATGGAATAGGGGCAGAGTCTAAAGGAGAAGCTATGAGAGGATACCAAGGTAGCCTATCACTGCCTCTAATTCTTGTAGACTCCGGCTGTGACCTTCAAAAATTAATTAATTAATAAGGAAAGTTAAACCTGCTTAACATTTCCTAACAGGACATTTGCAATTTGATTGTAAGTTATCAAGCTGTTGGAATTTCGCTTTAGGGAAAGGTTGGACTTGCAGAAAGTAACCTAATGAGGAGGTGTGTAGTAGAGGCTGCAACAATGCAGAATGGAGTCAAATATGGCCATGGTCCTCAAGGAAGAAAGAGTGACCTACAATCAATAATACTATAATGTGTTCAGTGGGGTGTGAGAACAACTTGTGCTATACCCTGTGGAGAGAACTCGACTGGATAACAGTTTGTGCTACACACAAGGACATGTTACCCATAATGCATCATTGTGACTCTGGGAGTCAGTCCACAGGGAAGACACGCACTGTAAGCTAGTCAACTGTGGACTTTATTAAAGAAAAGAAACTAAGAAAGGACTAATGTGGACCAACATGACAACTCCTAAAGGAAGACTGTGGTTTGATTGGCTCATGGAATCCTCAGGCGGGCCCCAAGCACAGCAAGAGAATGTTTATTGCGAAACAGCAAAACTAGGCCTCACAGCACTGTGGGATCCAGGCTCAAAATGTACTCCTTGCTGTGGTTAAGAACTGTGGCAAACTGAATAATGGCTCCCACACCCACATCCTCATTCCTAGAATTTGTAGTGTAGCCTTGTTTAGAGACAAAGATGATGAGAAGAAGGAGGTAAAGCCAGGGAGGTGATCCTGGATTGCCTGGATGGACCTGGCATCATTACAAGGTTTGGAGGGGAGAGGTGGGGGGTGCCGGGTGGGGGAGACCTGGAAGATGTAGTCCCTCAGGGGCTGAGGTGAGGGGAAGCAGAGACTGGAGTGATTATTACTTTAAGGACTGAGAAGTGAGGGTCACAAGACCAGGTAGACAAGCAGTTCCTAGCAGCCCTAAAGGAAAAGAGGACAGATTGTCCCCTTGGAATCTCCAGGAGGAACCAGCCCTGAGGAAACGTTAACATTCACCCTGTGAAACCCGGCTCATCAGCACGCTGACCTCCAGAAGAATAATAGGATTAATTAGTGTTGTTTCTGCCTCTAATGTGGCAAGAACTGCAATGTTGCAGGAGCCTCAGGAAGCTAAGGGAAACCATCAGGAAGCAGTCAGAGAAAAGCATGAAGGGGAATTGCTGGAGCTTAAGCAAAACTACAGAAAACAATGGCAAAGCAGTTAAAATCTCCAGTTCCTGGACAATCCAGTTAAAATCTCCATTCCAGGGAACCCACACTTAAATTGTCTCTGTTGCTGGGGCTGAAGACCGCAAGCTACAACTGTTCTTACCCAAGCCATTATCTTCCAATCTCAAGAGCATTTCCTTTAATAAGGGGATTAGAGACATGAGAAGAATTCAAGGTGTTTGCACCCCGCTGTTCCTCGGGGCCAACACTTTTTACACAGGAAGATTTCCACTCAAAATGAACCTTGTCTTTCCCTACAATATTCACTATGACTTTCGGACAGTGCCTACATAGGCAAGTAGGTAAATTATTTAAAAGGAGGCCTTTACCTCTGCTTCACTCTATAGCACAAGGAAACATGATACTTTGTAACTATGCAAATGCTCCAGATTTATACAGATTAAAAAAGAAACACCCTTAAAGTAAAAATTTAAGCAACAGAGTTAAAAGTATAAGTTTACAGCTAATATAAATTAATAAATAATGTGGTCTATGTGTTAATGTTTGCTGATTCACATTATGGAATGTGGAGAGTTCAACCCAACTGCACAACTGTGACTAAAGGTGATCATAAAAAGTGAAACTTCAGAGACAAATAATTCTTTCAAAGAACAACCTGAGCTGGCAACGATGGACGCTGTAGTATCCGGAACTCACGGGGAGTGGTAAGCTGAAGCAGGAAGGTCCCTTTCTCTCAGATCTCAGTTGTAGAGTCAGACAAATCCCTCAGCATAGCTGTGTTGGATGAACTCTGTGCTCATGTGTACCACATCTATATCCTGCCTTCCCCATAGTCACCCACACTAATGTGTGTGTGTGTGTTTTCATGTGTATACTAATATATATATGTATATAAATGTGTGCCAATACATACTCTAAGATAGGCTTTGCTCTGGAGGGCAAAGGCCCCAAACTAAGATACCAGCCGAGATAAGGGCAGACAGGGGTGGGTAATGGAGAGGAAAACCTAATGACCCAGTTGTATGAAGAGGAAATTATGAGGCCCCTCATTTCGTGTGTTATTGGGTTTCAAATGTGACATGTCCCCCACAAGCTATGGGTTTGAACTGTTAGGAGTACTATTTTGGGAAGTGGGTGGGACCTGTAGGAGCTGGGACCTACTCAGAGGAAGTGGGTATCTGGGGATGAACTGGATGGGTTATAGCCCAAGTGCCTTCTGCTTTCTGGCAGTTCACAGATGCAAGCAGCTCCCTCACACTCCCACGGGGCAAACAACCCCCTCTGATGTGCCTCCCCCACCATGATGGCCTGCATTCTTTTAAACCAAAAACCAGAGTGACTTGCTTCTTTCGGGAACTTTTTCACAACGAAGAAAAGTTAGTAATACATATGCTAAATTAATAATAATACCAAATAGTCACACTCCCCTCAGAGGCCCTAAAGGACATCCCATCCCTCATCTCTTTCACCTTTTGGTGGCTCCAGGTCTTCTCCAGCCTGGTATGCATCACCCCTGCCCTTTTCAAGTAACTACCCTCTCCATCTCTACCTGTGTCTCTTCCAAGGACACTTTGCATTAGGTTTAAGGCCACATGGACCATCCAGAATGATCTTATCTTTGGTCCTTACTTATGCCTGCAAAGATCTTTTTTAAAAAGATGAATTCACAAGCTTTGGGATTTAGACCTATCTGTTGGGAGGCCACCCCTTTAAATTATTATAATATTGTTAAAAGTTATAGTTCGAGAGAGTCGAGTTGGTGGCCCAAATGGTAACATGCCTTCTGTATAAGCATGATGACCCAAATTTGAATCCCTAGCACCCACATAAAAGCTGGGAATGTTGTGTGTCTGTAAACAGTGCACTGGGACTGGGAAACCAGGAGGAAACAGGATCTATGGAGGTCATTAGTGAGTCAGCCTTTACTAATCCATGAGGCCCGGGTCCACTGAAAGACACTTCCATTCAAACAAGGTAAGGGATCTGCAAGATGTCTCAGTGGGTAAAGATGCTTGCCACCAAGCCTGACAACCTGAGTTCAATCCCCATGACCCACACTGTAGGAAAGAATTGATGTCCACGATTTGTCCTCCACCTGCCCCCACAATGTGCATTTGAAGATAAATATATGATATAAAAATAATTATGCTATATGTGAACAATGGAGAAAGACACAACGCTGACTTCTGGCCTCCACATACAGACACATTTATAAATGCCTATATTATATATATTATACATTTATAATTATAATTATATATATTTATATATGGGGTCGGTGTTTATATGTATATATGTATGTATATATGTATTCATATGCAATCATAAGTATATATGAAAAATAATACACACTACTGTATTTTGCATGGTAGCAGCCAAAATAGCACAGCCTTCTCCCTACCTGCTAATCAGATACACATTCTCTGCTCTTAGATGCCAGTAACTGAGGCACAGCAGCACCAATGGCTACGGCTTATGGAGCAGCCCCATTATTCTAATGGAACCGATAGCAGTAGCCTTGTGGTTCAAGCTTCACCAGCTGTGTAACCCCAGCAGTGATTACAGCAAGGATGCATAGGATCCATAGGTGTCCTAGGAGCTCTCTAAGTCTGGGTAGAACACTTTCCTTTTTGTTGCCCCCAAACATATTTATAATCATCTTCTTGTAGCAAGTCCCTAAGGACTGAATGACTCAAAATGATTTCTGTTTTCCAAGCTGGACACTGACTGTATACTTCTCACCCTGTTATGCTCTTCCTGGAATGCTGCTTGCCTTCCAATAGCATTTTAAGCATATGACAATCCCCAGGCTTTGAACACATAAGATGATCACCACTTTCCCTTGCAGGCTCGGTGATAATTGATCTGGGTATAAAACCCTGGGAACCCCGTTCTTGTGGATGTCTGACTGCCCTGAATCCTAGCATCAGTTGCAGCTGCTGAGAGGTAGGAATAACAACTTACCCTTGCTCCACTCAAGGTCATTTATCCTCTCCAGAGTCACTTATATTTCCCTTTTTCTTTTGAGGTTAAGTTTACCTATACTGTGTCTGTTTATTTCTTATGTCTACTTGAATGACATTCTAGAAGCCCTTTGAGTCTAATACCATTATCTATATTTCTTTATCATTTACCACAAATTCTTGAAGAATTCTTCTTCACCGTCTATACTTTCTCATTCTGAGACTCCCATGTTGTAAGGCTTCTATTTCTACAACCAATACCTATTAACCATTTTTTGTTTTAAACCTAATTATTCCCCTTACCAACCCTTAGTTATGGCTAAAGGGCTGGAGACATCCAGCTTACTGACTAATCCAACCAAGATCTGCAACCTGCTGTTCAGTCCTTCCGTTGAATTCGTCAATTCACATACTGATTCATTACCTAATGTTTCTACGGGACCTTTTCTTATGAATGCTATTTTTTTTTATTTTTTCTCTTTTCTTTCTATGAAGATATTTGTTGTGTTTATTATTTATTCTTCTGCTTACCCCCACTGAGTCCATAGTAACTAGATTCACATTTACTCACGCTTCCCTTATCTGCAGATATAACGTCTGTTATGCTATGTCCATGCTGGGACATAGTCAGTGGGTCTCCACATCATCAGAAAAAGACTCCTTGATGCAATATTTACTTTGGTCTGCCCCTATTTCTCCATGCTTTCCTCTATCTGGAATCCTCTAACTTTCTTTTAAACCATTCTTTAATTTAGTACCTGCAGCTCCGGGTAGGTTAGCCCTCACCACATAACAACTTGTCCTCAGTGGAAGCAAGTGTGTGTTGTGTGTGTGTGTGTGTGTGTGTGTGTGTGTGTGTGTGTGTGTATGTGTGTGTGTGTATGTATGTGTATGTGTAGATAGATGTGCTAAGGTGACAAGCTAATGATAATATAATTGTTCATAGCTAAGAAAAAAAAGGAAAAAACCTATTTCATATACAAAAGAGGAGACACAGTTCACTATCAGAAGGGCATGTGTTCAATATTGTCAGAAAATGGTTGCCAGAGCCAGCCAGCCAGCCAGCCAGCCCTATGACCCTTGAAGTATCAAGACTTTATACTTCCAAATTTGTCTTACTGGTGTGAAGCCTCAATTAGGAAATTAGGGCATTAACCTTGTCACGGTGATCTCAACAGTGTATCAAGACACAAGAGCTAATCCAGGTAAAGGGGCACAGGAAGATGATAATAGCCTCCCTAAGCATGCAAGTCACCTCACTTAGGTTGCCGAGCCCGGGGCCAATGTAACAGTGTGCGGTTATGATCCCTGATGTTAAATCACAAAGACATGGACGCTCAGTGGGAAGTACAATGGGTGTCTAAAGACTTCAAGATAAACTCAGTCAGGACAAACAGAGCACATGTTTGCTTCCAAAAGGAGAAGCAATCAAAGGACGACCGGGACTGGATTTCCTTTGATGTTTTCAGCATTTGTCTCTGGAACCAGGGTCGCTTCTTTGTCAACTTGGCCAAGCCTTGGAGAAGGGTAGAGTTGCCAAGCAGGACTCTGACTCCATAAAAGTCTGTTTATGTCTGCATGACAAACAGCGCTTTTGTGTACCGAGGAGGAAATGCCAGGCTAACAAGGGAGGACCACGAATCCACAACATTTTAATTTCTAGTTTGGAGAGAAGTTAGCCTCCCATTCATGTTGTTGTATTACAGATTTTTGTGACGACTTTAAAGTTCGCCATGGTAGTTACGGTAATTTCATTACCCACCACATCTTCATCTTTTAATTTCTTTCCTATTTATAATTATACAACGGTAATTAAAAGGTATTACCGCTACATGCTATCCTAGCTAAAACTCTGGCCTGCCAGGTTTATAATGTTCAAGACATTGCTCTGTCTTTATTTCTTTTCTCCATTTTTGGAGGAAGAGTGGGGGATGGTGGGGAGACAGTGGAGACTCCGGTCATTATAACCTCAAATCCTTTCATCAACCTCTCTTTGTTCCTTTAAAAAAAAAATAGGATTTTTCCAAGTAGCTCCCCCGCCCCCCACCCAACACACACACCAAATGAACTGTTTTGATGTAAGAGTTTCCATTTCAGCCTCTCTTACCACATCTGAAGTGAAGCTCACTCAGACTCACCAAGAGCAGGCAAGACCTTCAAGTGTTGCTGAAACTTGAATCTAATTCCATCTTCTGGTGCTCATGCCAATGGCCTCAGCCTCCATTGCCCCAAAGATCTGGAGGCTGAGCGTCACCACCAAGGCGCTTCTTGGCTGTCGTTTTCAGCACAGAGAAGGTACTTGTGAGTAAAGTCCGCTCCTCAGTGAATTACCGCTCGTAAATCTAAGAGAATGACTTGGAACTAAAGACGCTAGCACTCAGGCTGAACCTCGGCTGAAAGAGGTACCGTGGACCGATAATTATCCCCATTTTTTAATATCTTCAAAGAAAGTCGAGACCGCGGAGCCAAGCGGAGCTGTTGCCCTGAAGGAGTTCGCACGCTAGCTGGAGGAAGGACACACATGTGTTTGGTTTCTGCCAATCTCCTGCCATCTTTCCACTCAAGAACTGATGGGCTTGCTCGCCAAGTCCACGCAAACCTGATATTAATCATCTACGTAAGGACCAAACCCAGGGCCGCACAACCAGCAGGATTACGGCGAGTCCGTCACGGCTATAACAGGACTCCGTTTCCCAGCTCACCTTTGCATCCCAAAGATTCCACACATGACCTTTCCCATCAGTGTCCTTTACAGGGTCATCTCAGCCCATCTGAACCTGAAGTCTCAAGAAGCAGAGGATCACATCCCTCTTATAAGGGCCTTAGTTACTTCGGACCTTACCCTCTGTGAGGTCTCGGGACTCAGGAAAGGTTCCCCTCCACAAAGTACTTCCTCTGTGGCAAGGAATAAAAACTGGTTCTAGACTCCTCACCGAATGACAAGAGCTTTTGTTTTCTGCTCCCAGGCCAGTGCCCCGCAACCTTAGACCTACTTTGGAATAACCCAATGAAACAAATGACTGTCCACGCAGATTCCAACGCTGAACCCCTAAACCCCAAGTGGATTTCTTTGGAGTTAGAGCCTTTGAAGAGGTAACTCAAGTCAGAAGCCTGCCCAGGGCCCTAATCCAACTGGTCTGGTGTCTTCATAATAAGAGATACCAGAGATCTCTCCCTGAAGACAAGGAAAAGCCCGTGTGAGGTGTCCAAATGCTAAGACAGGAAAGAGGATCCCCACCAGAAACCAGCCCCCCTGCCCACTGCCAGCACTAGAGCTAGGATAAAAATACTACTACCATTTCATCTGCCCAGGGACTTTTTAAATGGGGGCTTGACCAAACATTGAGCTCTAGAAAACTCAATATCCAGGCCATTCCCCATACCAGCTACCAGAATCTCTAAATGAAAGGACCCATGCACCATGAGATGCTCTCCTCTGGACCCCAGATTAGGCACAGACCACACCCAAACACCGATTTCCAGACATAAACCAAACACAAAGAGATCCTTTATTAAGCAAGGCAAAGGGACAAGGTGGCTGAATCTAAATTGGGCGGAAACCACAGCAAATCACTTTGCAGAGAGTTCATTCAAGAGGGAGAAAGGAAGGTCTGTGTGAGAATGAGCAGGGTGGGTTGGTAGGTTCTGAGTGGGTATTTTAATTAGGTGGCTAAATGGGAATTTCTTCTTATTGCTGGACGTTGATTTTTGATAGTTGGACCTTGGTGACCACCCTCAGGAATGAGTCAGGGAGAAGAAAGTGGCCAAATACACGAGTAGACGGTGGCAGCTAGCCTTAGGAATGTAATCTAACAGTCAGCAAGGGAGAGGGGATGGGAGAGGGCAAGACCTGCTGGTGCTGTTTGCCATGCTCAGGCTTGCTAGAGCGCTTCACTAAAAGTGGAAATTGTAAGCCTCCCAAGATAAGGCCCATGTGTAGCCATGTCATCCGAGAGAAGGAGTTACTGTCAACTTCGAGACACGGTCTTATTTCTCTTTTGAGCTTACTTAACCCATGTTTCCCTTGATGAGATGAGGGTTTTATCAAGTTATATTTGCTACATACATTCTGTCTCAGTTTACTGCCTATTTTTCTAGTTTTGTCTCATATATACACATGCATAGAGAGACGTTTGTATGTATACACATCTATGAGTGACATAAAGGTATGCAGGTGTGTGGATATACAAACACACATAAACACGCATATACAGGCACACATAAACACGCATATACAAGCACACATAAACATACAGATTGAGGCACACATAAACACGCATATACAGGTACACATAAACATGCATATACAGGCACACATAAACACACATATACAGGCACACATAAACATACAGATACAGGCACACATAAACACACATATACAAGCACACATAAACATACAGATACAGGCACACATAAACACGCATATACAGGCACACATAAACACACATATACAAGCACACATCATAGATGTCCTCCCTTTTCAAATATGATGGAGAAGTGAGCAGAACTGCAGACTGACAGAAACAGGCACAGCTAACTTTCTGACTGGCCTAGGAACACTCTCGTCGCTTAAATCCTGAGTGACCGTAGGAGTTCATTCACGGAAGCTTTAACTGACCCTTTGTTCTTCTCAGCATTGACATTACGCTGAATACAACACCGGATGCCGAGGAGGGACTCAATACCCACTCAGAACCTACCCAGTCCCTGCCTCAGTGGAGTAAGCAGCATCTGGATAGAGATTGACAGGCACACTGAGATGTGTACCCTGGGAGAAGGGAACTCCAACCAAACGCTTCAACGTACCTGACAGACTCAGAAATCATGGCAAGCTTTCTGAGAACACACCAAAGGCGTCCTTTACTTATATGGGATTCTTTAGTTTGTGTTTGTTGTTATGTTTGTCTGGGGGCTGTAGAGATGGCTCAGTGCTTAAGAGTACTGGGTCCATGGGCTGGAGAGATGGCTCAGTGGTTAAGAGCACTGACTGCTCTTCTGGAGGTCCTGAGTTCAAATCCCAGCAACCACATGGTGGCTCACAGCCATCTGTAATGAGATCTGATGCCCTCTTCTGGTGTGTCTGAAGACAGCTACAGTGTACTTATATATAATAAATAAATAAATCTTTAAAAAAAAAAAAGAGTACTGGGTCCTCTTTTTTTTTTTTTCCATCTTTATTAACTTGAGTATTTCTTATTTACATTTCGATTGTTATTCCCTTTCCCGGTTTCCAGGCCAACATCCCCCTAACCCCTCCCTCTCCACTTCTATATGGGTGTTCCCCTCCCCATCCTCTCCCCATTACTGCCCTCCCCCCAACAACCATGTTCACTGGGGGTTCAGTCTTGGCAGGACCCAGGGCTTCCCCTTCCACTGGTGCTCTTACTAGGATATTCATTGCTACCTATGAGGTTGGAGCCCAGGGTCAGTCTATGTATAGTCTTTGGGTAGTGGCTTAGTCCCTGGAAGCTCTGGTTGGTTGGCATTGTTGTACATATGGGGTCTTAAGCCCCTTCAAGCTCTTCCAGTTCTTTCTCTGATTCCTTCAACGAGGGTCCCGTTCTCAGTTCAGTGGTTTGCTGCTGGCATTCGCCTATGTATTTGCCATATTCTGTCTGTGTCTCTCAGGAGAGATCTACATCCGGCTCCTGTCGGCCTGCACTTCTTTGCTTCATCCATCTTGTCTAATTGGGTGGCTGTATATGTGTGGGCCACATGTGGGGCAGGCTCTGAATGGGTGTTCCTTCTGCCTCTGTTCTAAACTTTGCCTCCCTATCCCCTCCTAAGGGTATTCTTGTTCCCCTTTTAAAGAAGGAGTGAAGCATTCACATTTTGATCATCCGTCTTGAGTATCATATGTTCCATGCATCTAGGATAATTTGAGCATTTGGGATAAAAGCCACTTATCAATGAGTGCATACCATGTGTGTTTTTCTGTGATTGGGTTACCTCACTCAGGATGATATTTTCCAGTTCCATCCATTTGCCTATGAATTTCATAAAGTCATTGTTTTTAATAGCAGGGTGTAGATGTATAGATTTACCACATTTTCTGTATCCATTCCTCTGTTGAAAGGCATCTGGGTTCTTTCCAGCTTCTGGCTATTATAAATAAGGCTGCTATGAACATAGTGGAGCATGGTGTTTGTTATATATTGGAGCATCTTTTGGGTATATGCCCAAGAGAGGTATAGCTAAGTCCTCAGGTAGTTCAATGTCCAATTGGAAAGCAGGGGCAGGTAGGTATCTGTGAGTTGGAGACCCAAATGATGTACATAACAACTTCCAGGCCATTAACCTGTGTGTGTGTGTGTGTGTGTGTGTGTGTGTGTGTGTGTGTGTGTGTGTGTGTGTAATTGCTTTACCACAAAACAGTCTGAAGGCCATTCTATGGTGAGGGGCATTGCTGCTATAGGTTGAATGATTCTGCTTCCAGAGTCCTGTGCTGAGAGCACTCGCCCTGAGACAAGGCTATTAGGGAGTGAGTTCTTTGAGCCCCTGCATCCTGAGTGAGGTCACAGCCACACGTACCTGGGTGAACCAGAGTGTAGGCCTCCCCAACCTTCTAATACTAACCAGAAGGTAGACCTTCACCATCTACTAGGCATAGAAGTTTATTATTCTCAGCCCCTGACAAATAAAAAGATCCTATTTTTGCCTTGATCTTAGATTTCCCAGCCTGTGGAACTATGGGAAATAAACCAGTGTTGTTTACGAGCTGCCCAGTTTACGTTATCCTGGTGTAGCAGGTTGCGTGCGTTTAGGCACTGACAAACAGAGTCAGAGAGCAGTGAGGTAAATTTGGAAACGTGGTTTGATGTGCAGCCACCACTCCAGTGAGCAGAATTATCCCAGTGGGCCCAGCCTTTAAGTTGTATGCCTGGACAGTCGGTGGAGTCCGCCCAATCTGCCTTACCAAGGTAGGGTCCGGCCCCTTTGGCATTGGAAGTTAACATACTCTGAGCTCTGGGGGTAACAGTGTGATCAGTCACGGGTATAGGGTGAGTGTTCATCCGGATTTGCTCTTTCCTGACTCCAGAGGAGCCAGAGTGCTCCTCACTGGAAACCAGTGCTGTGTAAAGTCTAAGAGACCCTGATGTGTATTCCACCTGCTGTTGGCCGCACCTCTGGAAGCCGTTGCCTCCTCTGAATGATTCCAGCTGGTAGACCTTTTGTGCTGACTTTTATGAGCTGCGAGGACGGATACATAAGGTGTAGGTCAGCCTTTTAGAGAATGTAGAAGTCTTGCCCTCCAACTCAACACACGCTTCTCTTTTCCTTCTGGAATTAATATGGATAGGGGCTGCTGAAACGTCTAATGAAATGCTCGTCTACAATCCCGGCTGTACGCATACACTCTCTGTGGGAGGAGGGGCGACAGTGATATTTATGTTTTCCTGTCTCTCGTCTGAACTCATAAGCAATTTTCAGAATAAAATCCTCACATGTTTTTCCCATCAATTCAAGAATTTAAATATATACTGTAGGCAGAGGTTTCGCTCTCTTTAAACCCCTATCCTTTACCTCAACGTTGTGCCCACTACAAGTTAGTATCATAAATCCCAATATAAAATTCCCTACTGCTTAACTTGCTCATAAATGCAAGCACATAACCATGCTATACAATTCCTGACCGGAACATAAATTCCTCTCATCCGGTGGCGCTATAAGAAGGGCCTGGTGCATTCACCTGACTGCTTTCTAATATATTAACCCAAAACAGATGAAATAAAGAAGAAATTTCAATATAATCTAAAGGTAGGTTCAAAAGGATGACCAGAGCCGTCCGGAATGCTTCACAACTGCCAATCTCAAACACAAGGCACTGGAGAATCTCAGTGGCATTTTTAACTTTCCTGTCTTTTCAACCCTAACTTGTCTTCAGTGGGGAGTTCACTGTTCTCAGACACTGGTGGGTAAGAGAACCATTCACTTCTTCTAAGTCCATGTCAACAGCCTCCGACTCCTTTTTCTTTGCCCTCCCCAGCCTACACCCTGTCCGTTCAACATTTGGGTGGTGCTCTCTCACATATCACCATGCACCATGAGCTTGGGGAGCTAGGAAGTCTCTGGCTGAGTTCTCAAGATGGGCTTTTTACTCTAGACTTCAAATAACTCTGCAGATAACCGCCTTGAAGAAGTTGGGTAAGGTGCAATCATTTCTGTAGGCATGTAAACAAAGCCTCCAGTACAATGTGACAACGTGTATCGGAAATCCTTACAGTAATGAATCTTTTTGGCCCACCCTAGGAAATAGTTGTGCTAACAAAGAAACATACAGGCACAAGGACAGTCATCAGAGCGTTGTCTAACAAGAAAAACTTAAAAGCAACCTATGTGTCCAGAAATAGGATCCTCATTGAATAATCTGATTTATCCATGATGAGAAATTTTAGATATAAAAATAAATGTGGATATCACAGGCCTTGACAAGAATGGATGTTTACCATACATTCATCTATATACATGATTTTTGACATTTCTCCTCTGAAATTCATTCAGTGGACCACACGTACTGGAGTTCAATTGCACACATTAGGCAATTTTCACGCTAAAATACCATTATGTTCTCCCCTCCAATTATAGTCAAGTAAAAATCAACAAGAATTTCCCATGAAGGCTTGAGCTTTTGAAAACCTCCCCCATGTTGGGTTCATTATAGCATGCTATTTCGGGGTAAATATGACATACATCCGTCTTCCATTTTGAAATATTTTTCATTTTTGAAAAATAGGTCTTGTTTGTGGAGGCTTTTAGGAATCCAGGCATAAAGAAGGACACACACATCAAGGACATCTATTTCCACAGAGTGTCAGAAAATATTTCATTATAGTAGTGGCTTCTCTTGAATGGGAGCCAAAGCCAGAACTGGGATTGGGTAAAAAGAAAATGTCTTAGAAGCAAGATTCTCTGAAACAGATTTAGCATGCATTTCTGTGAAAGAACTCAACACACATTTCCACTCTAATTAAAAACATAATTGGCAACATGTATCTTTCTGCTATGAGTATTTTGGTAAAAGAGATGCAAAGACTAGCAATGACATCTATCTCTTAAAAAATAACAACAACAACAACAAAAAAAAACCCTAATTATCCACCTTAGGCAAAAACCTGGAAAAAATCTTAAAATTGCACAAAAAGTAATTTTTAATACTAACTGTTGACATGGAGTCTCCATTTCAGTGATTTACTATAAATGGTGCTACAAGTGGAACCCAAAGCAGAGCTTCTACTGAGGCCACCACTGTAACTTAAATTATGAGGCCCGACAAGATGACCACTCCCTTGCAATTCTCTGTGTGTCTGGAATGAGGCCCAGACATCAGGAAGTGTTGAAAGCCTCCTAGAAGCTCTACTGTGTAACCAGGGTTTAAAGTTCTGTACCTTTAATAGTCCCTGGTGGAATCGTAGTCTGAAAACTGAATGTATGACATGTTACAGGATGGTTTTTTTTGGGGGGGGGTTCTTTTTTTCGGAGCTGGAGACCGAACCCAGGGCCTTGCGCTTCCTAGGCAAGCGCTCTACCACTGAGCTAAATCCTCAACCCCTACAGGATGGTTTTGTTTAGTTGTTTGGTCAGTTTGGGGTGAAGACCAAACCCAGGGTCTTGTGCCTGCTGAATGCGTGCTTTACCAGAATTATATCCACTCTGGAACCATCGATGGCTAAATGGGATCAAAATCTGTATTTATTCAAACCCTTGCTTTGCAGAGGAAGACATCAAGACTAAGACTAACAACTCTCGTTGCCTTCCTTAGGTGAAAGGTCACAACCAGCCTTTCTTGGGGGTAGTCGTGGTCGCCTTACGTGTTTCTTCGATTTCAACCACCCTTCCCCTGATGAAAACACAATTCCACACTCACTACCTCCCTCTCTTGTGAGTGAGGAATATGAATCCTGCAGACAGATCAAGACAAAAGTCACCATTTCTTCTGCACCGAGCACCACTTTCCACCAAAACACTCCAAGATAGGTACTGTTCTATGTCAATTCTAGGCAAGCAAACTCAGACTCCAAGGGGGCACACATCTTGCCCAAGGTCAGACAACTGGTGTGCAAACAGGGGTGTGAATTCAGGTCTACCCACCTTCAGAAACATCAGCAGAGAATGGCAAAGACATTTAGTATACTCACACTCCACACCCGACTTTCACTAATTTAGACATGAAATCTCAAAGAGCCCACTCAACCCCATCCCTCACCTTAGACACCGTCTTAATTTGCTTTTTATGGCTGGTATAAAACACTGACCAAAACCAATTTGGCTTACAGTTCCCTATTACAACCCATCATCTAGGGAAGTCAGAGCAGGAACACAAACAGGAACCCAGAGGCAGGAACTGAGTTGGAGACCATGGATGAATGCTGCTTACCTACTTGCTCCCCATTGCTTGTTCAGTTTTACTTCCTTAGACACCCTCAGGAGCACCAGCCCAGGGGTGACACTACCCACAGTAGACTGGGCACTCCCGTATCAATCATTAAGCAAGAAAACGTCCTACAGGGTTGCCTACAGGCAATTTGGTAGGGACAGTCCCTCAGTTGAGTTCCCCCTTCACAGATGGCTCTAGTTTGTGTCAATCTGCCAAAACTATAATGGTCACAGACACTGCCAAGATTGCAAGAAGGGAAGAATGGCAATTTGGTGGGAAGGAAAGTCCTTGATACTAGGGACAAAATTTTTGTTGCAGAAATGCCTCAAGCAATCACATAGATCTTCACTTATAGGGCAAAGCTTGCTGACATGACATTTTCCATGGGAACAGGCATGACCATCACCCCTAAGTGCAGCCCAGGGCTTCTTTTCCTTTCAATGAGCTTCTGGTCTCATCCTGTCAATTCACACATGCTCCTAAGTCTACATGGGGTTTCTCTCCCCTCCCCTCCCCCTCCATACGGCTACCATCTGCCAGGGCCTCCTCATTTCTGAAGACCAGATGATATCACACTCTTTTATGAATCTATAGCGTTCAATGGCGCTGCTCTGCAAACATACTGGGATGATGAAAATGTCCCCATCTCTGCTTGCCACCAAAATGAAGTTCCATGGAGTATGTGAGGCCTGCTTGCCTCAGAGCTGAGTCCTTCCCAGCATACAGCAGTCCTCTAAGGTTATGCAAGAAGTATACATATAGATGCATGTACTCTTCCCACATAGGTGGACAGAAGAAGCATGCACGTGCTCCACTGAAAAGAGAAAATGTCATTTCTAAATCGGCATGAGAACCTACCTTACAGATGTCAATGTTTTATTCTGAGAAAATAATTTTAGCAATGACTGGATGTAGAGCCGACGCCCCCTCTCTCCACTTCACCTCCCACCCTGAGTAGATCCTACATGTTAGCTAGAGCCAAAGGTGCAGAGATGGAAATAAAATATTCTGCATGGAAGAGGGATGCATGGTGGGTTTGAAGCGTTGCAGACAGTTCAGAAGGAGCGAGAGGAGAGCAAACCGTCAGTGAGATGTCAAACTACACTTGTATGCTGTCACCTGCCACTGAAACTCCAAAAGCAACTTTAAGAATAAACCTGCAAGGGCTGGAGAGATGGCTCAGTGGTTAAGAGCACTGACTGCTCTTCCAGAGGTCCTGAGTTCAATTCCCAGTAACCACATGGTGGCTTATAACTATCTATAATGAGGTCTGGTGCTCTCTTTTGGTGTGCAGGAATATATGCAGGGAGAACATTGTACACATAATAAGTAAATAAATCATCCTTTTTTGAAGGATAAATTTTCCCATTCTTCTCCTTTGGTATTGTGGGGAGTTTCAACTTCAGTGAGGCATGTCCTCATTTGAGTTTCTATTACTGTGATGAAACACCATGGCCAAAAGCAAATTGGTGAGGAAAGGGTTAATTTGACTTCTGCTTCCACATCCATGGTTCATTGCTGAAGGAAGTCAGGATAGGAACTCAGACAAGGCAGGATCCTGGAGGCAGGAGCTGATGCAGAGGCCATGGATGCTGCTCACTAGTTTACTCTCATGGATTCCTCAGCCTGCTTTCTTATAGAACTAAAGACCACCAGCCCAGGGATGGCACCACCCATCATAGGTGGGCCATCCCACATCATTCACTCAGAAAGTGTTCCGTAGGCTTGCCCACAGCCCAATCCTATGGAGGTCTTTTCTCAGTTGACTGTGCCTGTGTCAGAGCCTGTGTCAAGCTGACTGAAATCAGCAAGTACAGTTCACCCCTTGTCAGCCCGACACAAAACACAGAAAACATAGCTTCTCATTTTCAGTTAATTCCCAAGATCTCAGATTACTATCACAAATTAGAAGTCTCTACTAATTCAAACACTTTAAAAGTTCAGAGTCTAAGACCTTTTTTAAAATTTCAGAGTCTCTCAACTATGAGCTTCTATTTAAGAAAAAGCTTTCTTATTTTAAAAGACAATAGGACACAGTCACAATCAAACAAAAACCAAAATCAAACACCAATAGTATAAATAACTCAACGCCCAATGTCTGGGATTCACTCACCATCTTCTGGGCTCCTTCAGGGACTTGGGCCACTTCTCCAGCCCTGCCCTCGGCAGCACACACAGGTTCTAGGCTCCAGCCTGCTCCACTCCGAGGTTGCTGCTGTTCTTGGTGTGATCCCATGGGGACTGCTGCAACCGGACTACGCCTTCACTAACAACTCTCTTGGCTCTCTTCATGGTGCAAAGCCTCAACTTTTCTCCATGGCCCCTTCAATCCTGGGGCCTTCAACTGCTACTGAGGCTGCACCTTCATCAGTGACCTCTCCTGGACTCTCCCAGCAGCTCTCTCTGATCCTTTCATACGTTCAAAGCCAGTACCACCTGGAAGGCTCTCACACATGGCCAAGTTTGGCTACCAACATAAGGTATAGCCTTGGTCACCTCTGCACACCCTTGTATGTGCTGACTCTCAGGAAACGCTCCCCAGACTATTTCACCTCAGTGATGCTGGCTGTTTCTTAATTGCAGCTGATTCTTCAGCTCTTTCCTGTGAAAGTATTCTTCACACAAATGGTCCAGTAGGGTCTTTGTTTCCCTCTGAAACTTCACAAGCCAGGCCTCTCAACACTCTTACCTACCAAGCTCCTACAGAACAGCCCACAGACCTCTCAATGCTCAACGGCTTTTCCAGTCCAAAGTCTCAAAGTCTTTCCCCGATTCTCCCCCAAACTACACAGTCAGGTCTGTCACAGCAGTGCCCCACTATCATGGCATAACTTGTCCTGGTTTGGCTTTCTATCGCTATGATGAAACATAAGCAAAAAGAAATTGGTGAGGAAATGGTTCATTTGACTTATATTTTCACATCCATAGTCCATCACTGAAGGAAGTCAGGACAGGAACTCAAACAGAATAGGGACCTGGAGGCAGGCGCTGATGCAGACAGGCCATGGAGGGGTGCTGCTTACTGGCTTGCTCCCCGTGGCTTGCTCAGCCTGCTTTCTTATACAACCAAGGACCACCATCCCTGAAACTACCACCCACAATGGTCAGGCTCTCCCTCACCAATCACTAATTAAGAAAATGCCTTACAGGCTTGCCTATCACATAGTCTTTTGGAGGTATTTTCTTAATTGAGGTTCCTGCCTCTCCTATTGCTCTAGCCTGTGTCTGGTTGACATAAAATTAGCAAGCCCAGGGCATAAGTGAGAAGTGAAAACTGCACAATACTTAAGGTGAACAGAGTGGTATTCTATACATTCCATACACACCATGTCCTGATTACCACAAGGTAGCGTATCCTTACTTCACTTAACTGTGTGAGAACCCTTAGGACTGACTGTAGAAACAAATGTCAAGACTGCAATACCGTCCTGCTAACAAGAGTCACTGGCTACACAGCAAACCCCCAGAAATGATTCACCTGATAGCAATGGAGTCTGACCTTTAGCCCTCATCTTCGCATTTCATCCACACCTGGATGAACACTCTCTGGGTCTTCGTGATCAGCTTAGGATCTTAGTGCAAGTGGTTTATAAACACTTTATAAATGTAAAAGGAAGCTGTGTTTCATGCTGGAGTTGTAGAAGCAAAGTAGAAAAGGCCCATGAAGACAAAAAGGCAACACACCATGTGGTGTTTTGGTTTTTGTTTTATTTTGTCCTCTGAAAGGATTTATTGTTTGAAGTTGTGGGTCCTGCATTGTCCAAGGTCAAGGAACCAGCAGATTAAGTGCTCAGTGAAGCTTGATGCCTGCCTCCCTGGGAAAGGACTCCAAGTCTCTGCTGTGAGGGCACTGATCCCATTGGCCCAGTCCCTTTTTCATGTGCATAAATCCATGGCTACAACCTGCTGAGATCATTCAGTGTTGCATGCCCATGACTTCAGGGCTGGCCACTTGGTGTTGGATAACTAATTAGGGGTCTCCTCAATGGGGGAAGAATACTTCTCCTACTCTTAGTATCCCTTTCTTGCCTTTGTCTCAGTGTGTGTCCCAAGTTTTCCCCTTACACATTAGCAAGTCTGTTCAGGTCTTGTTTAGATAGCCATATTGTTGAGGTATGATGGGTTAGCTTTAACTGTCAGCTTGGCACAGGCTACAACCATATGAAAAGGGACTCTCATATGAGATTTCTGAGGTCAGATTATCCTGTAAGTATGTCCTTGGTATCACTCTGATAGCTAATTGAGGTAGGAGGGCTCAGCCCACTGTGGGCAGGCCTATTCCCTAGGTAGGTAGTCCTGGGTTGTATAAGAAAACTAGCTAAGCATGAACCAGTGAGCCACACAGCAGCATTACTGCATGGTTTTCACTTCAAGATTTTCAAGTTTCTCCTTGATCTCCCACCCTAGTTTCCTTTGGATGGATTGTGACCTGGAAATGTAAGACAAATAAATCCTTCCCTCCCTTTGCTTTTGGCCTGAGTGTTTTATCGGGCAACAGAAAGGAAACTAGGGCAGAGCTCTCTTTTTCTTCAGGTTAAAGACAGTTAAATATGTCCATTCCCAATGTATCTATGTACTTCATTGTCACAAGACAGCTCAGGCACAGAACATTGGTTTTTCACATAGACCAACATTACTGATGGCCACAGCTACTATTTGAAACATATAACCCAGAATATTCTGCTATGAATGCTTACCAGTTGGGGCTACAGAGATAGACAGAGCAGCCCAGATATGTCTGGCCATGCAGGACTGTGTTGTGAGACAAATTTTTTTCCTGGAAAGGCATCTACTCACCCAGACAGTGAGTTCACAGCAAACTAGAGTTCAGATACAACCAAAATCCAACTTGGTAAACTAATGAGTTTTACCAGGATTCCTTACAGGAGTATAGGTGAAAAGTTACTTACAAGAGCAAATATCACTCAAAGGCAACTGCATCAGCAAAGGCTACCCCAGCATGCATGACAGCTTACAAAAGCCAGGAATCCTGGAGCACACCGAACAACATGTAAGAAGTCCAATAGGCTGGAGAATGTCCCTTCCATGTGACTGGTCTAAGCCTCTTCCAGGAAGTTCAGCTGTTTTCTACATCTTCCAAGCAACTGGTCTGGCCTCAGTCTTCAGTGCATCTTAGCTCTTCCTGTATGAGAGGGATTCTGGCAAAAAGGGGCCTAAAGAATCTGTTCAGTTTCAGGGACTTCCTGAAGCTATTTTGAGTTGTTTACCTTCCTGTTTAAGGAACTTCCCTGAAGGATAGAATGTTTCAATCTGGACAAAACTGTTAAATAACCTTTCAGACATGCAAAAATGAGTTGACAAGCAAGGCTCCAAAAGATGAGATGAGATGTTTGACCAAAGAAGAAAAGATCTGGGTATGAGAAGAATGTAAGGGGATAGAGAAACTCTTCATGTGTTTGAAATGTTGAGCATAAAGGCAAAACAAAATTCTTCCCATGTGGCTCTGGAGGGCAGAGCTTGATCTATGAGTACCGAGTTCAAGGAAGCAAACCTGGATTGAAGTGAGGAAACTGCATATCCCAGCACCGTCATTTTCCAAAGTGACAGTCCTTCCCTGGAGGGAGCATTTTATCAATTGATAGTAGATTTGGGGATTTCTTGTAGAATCACAACCCGAGTGTTCACATGTTAAATACACATTTTTGTTATGTTTCTCTCCTATTACTTCTCCCTGTGTGTTAACAATACTCACTTTTCTTACATTAAGTATTAGTTATGTGAACCCTAGATTATATTTTGCAATGGAAAAGGGGTTGTGGAGCATTGAACTTGCTTGCAATGAGAGCCACTTGCCCAACAGAGAGGTGGCGAGCCAAACACTTTTCAACTCTGTCTTGCGGGTGTAGTCGTGGGGTTAGTCCCATCTCCCAGCCGATTTTGTATTAGCTTCCGATATTCAAATGCTAAACATCAGGCAGCTTTCACTGCTGATTTACGGAAGCTCCCCCTTTTAGAAAGGATGTGAGTATATTTCACTGGTGACCATAATGTCCCAGTTGCATTTCATCCACTTACACTACCTGCTGGGGGCATTAAGGGGTCACTGAGTGTGGTCCCTCCTCTCAAATAGAGCACCCCTGTGCTCACCCGCAGGGTGGCATCCCATACGGGCAGAGACCAGGTGTAGGTGATGCTGCAGCTGGTCCACGGTATGTGACCTCAGCGTCATCTGCTAAGAAGCAGCTTTTAGCTTTTTGGGGTTGTGGCTGTTTGGAGAATCTCGTAAAGCTACGTTACACTCTCCTTAAGGGAGGGGGGAATCATAGTCACACAAAATGTTGGCTCTTATTTTTATAGCTAAAGACCTCATACCTCATCATTCAAGTCAAAATTAAGATTCTAATTCTGATATGCCATTGTGCCTAGCTGGTCAAAGTATATTTCACCTTCAAATTACTTCTCCACATATACACAGAATGATTTTTAAACATTTATTTATTTATTATTTTTATTTATTATTTATTATTTATTTATCTATCATTTATTTATTTATCATTTATTTATTTACTCTTATTCTGTGTATTGATGTTGCCTGCATGAGCTTATGGACCACATGCAGTCAGAAGCCTAAGAAGACCAGTAGAAGGCATCAATTCCCCCCTAAAACTGGAGTTATAGGCATATGTGCCACGCGGGTGCTGAGAACTGTACCCAAGTCTTGTAAGAGCCACAAGCTCTCTCAACTACTAAGCTGTCTCTCCAGGAACCCCCTCCCCACAATTTTTTATAGACTCTCAGTAAGGAACAATGACATTCAGTGTCTACACTTGTGGACAATCAGGCAGCTACTGGAGTCTGGTTAAATCACACCTAAAATCTGCTGTTCTGGGGACCTGCCTGCTTCCCAGAGGCCTCCCACAGGACCACAAGCAATCAGTAAAATCCATCGTGAGACCAGATGCCCTCCCTCTCAAATGGTTCCCCAGGCTCATAATTAGATAATGGAGACAGAGATGTCAACTATGTTAGACTATCTGTTAGATATCAACAGACTTAGAGAAATGAAATATGACAGTTTATTTTCAGGAGAATGAGCACCTTGGAACTCATGCTTTATGGGGTCAATATTTCATTTTTATGTTTCTGTCTCGCCCTCACCTCTCCTGCAGAATTCTCAGCTGTCTCCAGGAGACTCAGGCATTAAAGTGTCTTAAGGCTGATGACACGGTTCAGAGGTAAGGAAGCTGCTGCCAAGCCTGACAACCCGAGTTCAGTCCCTGGGACCTACATAGTAGAAGGAGAGAACTGACTTCTGAAAATCTCCTCTGATCTCTATAGATGCAGTATATGTGTGCAAGAGTAGAGTGTTTAAAATATATCACAAAAAATTACCAACAAGCCTTTCATTTGGTACATATCCCTCCTGTGATTTAAGCCCATCAAACAGCAGCAGTCCCTGGATAAATTAGAATCCGACATAACAGAAACAAGATCTATAGAAGACTGCTAGGGAAACAGACTCCAAGGACTACAAAAGTCACACACTAATAGTAGGGAAGCCGTGCTTAAACCTTGGGCAGCGTTCAGTGCTGAGCAGAATATTAGCGTGAACTGGAAGGGAGATGCTATGGTTCTATGGACATTTTCTGAGAAAACAAGACAGTGTTTTCACAAAGAATCCTTCACAGAGCACTCTTATGACTTCAGAGAGCACTGGATAGAGAAAGGGACCCCAGGCTAATAAAGCTCACTCACACCATTTAAAGTAGCCTCCAAGAATCAGGAACAGAATCTTGGATGAAACCACCATGTTGTTGTGTTGCTGAACAGCCTGCCTGACTGTGAATGACTGAAAAGAGTTGGAAATCATAGGTGCAGAGTTCTCTCTCTCTCTCTCTCTCTCTCTCTCTCTCTCTCTCTCTCTCTCTCTCTCTCCCCGCCCCCCTGACGGCCCTCACTGAGATGAGGTCACTCAATACTCGGCACTCAGATCCACATGCTGCAGGCACGGTATTCTGGCCTATGCCTATGGGAAGGCACAGAGCCAAGCGCTTACTCAAGCCTGCACAATGATGGATGTTTATATAGTGAGAAGAGCACTGAGAAACGGGTCTTGGGGCAACCATGTGTTGTGCTTGCTACTGATGACTTCAATTATATAGGTTCTGTATTGTTGAAGTGCTGGATGCTTCCTTCCCCTGTAAATATGCCACAAAGTGTGACCATGGGCGGGTGGCATCATGCCACGTGCCCTAGATTTCGCTTGCCAGTATATACGCCAAGAGAACACAGAGAGGTGAGATCTTTGGCCTGAAGAAAATTAGGTGAAGCCGGGTGACACACACCTTTAAATCCCAGCATTCTGGGAAACAGAGGCTGATGGCTGTCTGCCTGGGAGGCCAACCTGGTCTACAGAGCAAGTTCCAGGACAGTCAGGGTGTGGCCCCCAGAGATTCATGTGCTTGAATGCTTGATCATAGGGGGTGGAAAAGGAGTGAAAAAAAGAAAATTAGCTGAAAGAGCCACGAAGCAGTGGGCAGTAGCCGGGACCTCCACCGCAGTGAACTGTCCATGGGTCAGGTTCTGAAAGCATCAATAAAGATAACGTTCCACTTTCCTATTGAAATTAAAAAACAGAAGCTCCTTCTTGTGAGTTCCTTCCAGACCAGAAAAACGAGTCTAAAACCAACATCAGGCCCTACCTGAGACTACAGTATCATGGCCCAAGTCCTAGGTCAAGAACACAGCAATGATACTGATGTCACAACTCCCTAGGAGAATCATAAGGTACTGGTCACTGGAACCCCCACACCCTCTTGTAGCCCTAGCCCTTGGATAGGACAGGTGGGCAAGTGCCACTGGGCAGTATATCTAAGAGGGAGCGGAGGAGGAAACCGTGGAGCCTAACACGGTGCCATCCAAATACCGTGGACATCCACTTCAAATTTTCCAGAAAGGGAAAGAGTGGACCCCACAACGTGAGATTTAAAGTCATACAGTTTCTGTTACCCTGGTCCTGGAACCCAAATCCCCTCCAAGTTGTGACCCGATTCGGGTCAATTCCATCAGTGTGAGTCCTTTCCCCGGTCCTGGGAACTCAGGTGTTTGGGGTGAGGAGGGGGCTGGGAACACCAGATGGAACAGGTCCACTACCTCAGGACCGGTCTTGCGGGGCCTTCAAGGTGGGGTAGCCACAGGATGTGCGTCACAATTTATCGTACGAGGTGGTTTAAATATGTCCCCAGAGACGCTAGTTCCAAGTACAGTTTCTAATCCTACCCCCTGACAAATGAGTGTTCCACATCACACGTCTGTTCAGTTTCCTACTTGACTTCATTTAGTGGAGGGAGTCGCCCAGCCTTTAAGTAAGCTCACCACCACCAACAGGAAGCAACTGGATCTAAACTCAGGCACGAGAGCCCAGAAAATTGTACCCTCCTCCCTCTGTGTTAGCCTGGGCGTATTGTGTTGCCATAACGCAGGACACTGCCTAGGGTTTTTGTTTTCATTTAGATACTATGCAAATAAAGAAAAATTTATCCTGCGTGCCAGCATAACTTCTTGGGAAGAACAAGAAAAGGGTATAGAATCCCCAGCGTGCCGAAACGACTCCGGGGCACGTGACCTCTGGGTCAGCACGGCCTAAAAGCTGAAAGAGATCATAAGGAGACCGAGCTTCTTTTCATCTTCAAAGCCCTCTGTAAGCCCTAAGTCGTCCATCCCACCACACTACTGTAATCATGCGATTTGGCAGAAGCAAAAGACCTTTCATCTTTGAATCACAAAGCACTCTATAAATGTCAATTAATCCTCCCGCTGCCCTGGGAAGGGACGGGTATCGGCTCACCTACTTTGTATGTGGAGAGGCTTTAGCGATCTCGTCCCATCCACACAGAAAACACTTGGTCTGGGGCGGGGGGCGGGGGCGGGGGGAGTCTGTCTCTCAGCTTGGACACTTGAGACAAAAAGTCAGAACTGTATTTAAGGCATCTCGCTGGTGGCTGGCACATGTATGTGCTTAGGTAAAGATTTTTTAAGTGAGTAGATAAATGGGGTTTCTACATTCTCAATGGCGTGATGAACAGGCTACCATCCTCAATTCAGAGTTCGAGTTTATTCTCTAGACTGGCTTTGGCGCATGCGTCTAATTCATTATTGTCCGACAAGCATGCTCCCCACGTTAGTGATGGTGAACAGGGATCACCGCTGGTACCCGAAGACTCTGAGTCATTCACTCGACACCGCAGGTGCAAAACACCACACGCCAGAACCTCGGGGTGCTAGCAAATGCTTAACAGCCTGGTAATTTAGAGCACCAAATCGTCATTTACATCACCCGTGTATAATAGCAAAATTCCTAAGACTGAAAAGGCCTGATCGCTTGTCTTCAGAGATGATAAAACTGGTGGATACTGCTCTCAAGGGTCCAGGCATAGGGCTGGGTAGGAGCATCTATGCATGGACCACAGAGACCACCTGCACCTAAGGCACGGTATCAAAAATATTCAAGGGGGCTGGAGAGATGGCTCAGAGGTTAAGAGCACTGACTGCTTTGCTCTTCCAGAGGTCCTGAGTTCAATTCCCAGCAACCACATGGTGGCTCACAGCCATCTGTGATGGGATACAAGGCCCTCTTCTGGTGTGTCTGAAGACAGGTAAAGTGCACTCACATACATGAAATATATAAATAAATCTTTTTAAAACACACACACACACACATATATATATATATTTGCCTCAGCAGTCCTCTCAGAGCCAGGCCAGCAGTGACCTGTTTCTCTGTTCTTCAAAACAAGCTAACAAAAAACAAAACAAAACACCTTGTTTTCCATATTGTGGAGTGATTTTTGGCCTAGTATTGGCTCTCAAAGGGGAAGAGTAGATAAAACTAATAAGGTGGTTTCCTGGGTGTTTTGGTTCTCGTTGGTTGTGGGTATTTATTACCATTTGTTCTGAGTTCTAGGCTGGACTGGGACTCACTGTGTAGATCACGTTGTACCTGAGCTCTCAAATGCTCCTGCCACAGTCACCCTAGGGCTGGGTTTATAACACATCCACTCGCATTAATAGTTTTAAAGCAAACTACCCAGAATCAGTTGTTCTTTCATTTTTCAAAAGCCACTTTTAGGACTGTAGAGAACTTGGTCACAGAATAGACAGCCCTTCTATATTGTCCCATCTCTACTCTCACTCACTCCTGACAAGTGTCCGCTGAAGTAAGATGCCAGCCAGGCACTGACAGAATCACCTGGGACTTCTTAACTCCCCAGATGTCACCTAGAGAAAAGCTCAAGTCACAGAAATCCGACCTCAGACCCAGCTGTGTCCACCTAAAACATTCTTGTCACGTTTTCTGGGCCAGTGCTGGCAGTACTGTTCAAGCAACCGTCAGCTGTTCTCTTGGGCTCACTTCCTCCTGTCCTGAGTTTAATTTAAGGAGGTGGAAGAGATGAGAATTATCCCATCAAGGTGGCCCTCATAGCAGAGGTCCCAGAGTGCCTGGAGGTTGGCATTGTGGGTGGACTCCGCTGTGAAAACTTTTTCCATTTTCTCAAACCACATAGGGTTGCTCAAGCCTCTCTGTCTTTCTCTTCCCCATCTCTCCCTCTTTCTCTGTCTCCTTTCCTATTCCCTCTCTCTCTCTCTCTCTCTCTCTCTCTCTCTCTCTCTCTCTCCCCCCCCCCTCGATTTTATGTTTGGTTGTTTTGTCTGCATCTATGTCTGTGTACCCTGTGTATACCTGGTGCCCAACGGAGACCAGAACAGGATATCGGATTTCTTGGGACTGGAGTTAGACAGTTGTGAGCCAACATGTGGTTCTGGGAATCGAACCAGGGTCCCCTGGAAGAGCGGCAAGTACTCTTAACCACTGATCCGTCTCTCCAGACCCAAAAGATGAATTTTTTAGTCAAGCTCTTTTTCTTCTAACCGCTTCTTCAGGTCAACATCATCTCCCTTTCTAAAATACCTACATGGCTGAAATCCCTTTATATCCATCACATGTTGTGAACACCCCATAGCTTCAGTAATAGTGTCAGGCCTTGGCAGTCTGATTTTTGTCACTACAGCAAAAAATCTTGAAGCTGGGTAACTCTAGAAAGAAAAAAGTATTAACTTGCAGTTTTAGAGTTTGAATGTCCAAAATTGATTGATATCATTGGTTCAGCCTCAAACCTCAGGGCGTGGTGTCCTAGATATGACATCATAAAAGGAATCACAGTAGAGCATGTATGAGTCAGAAATCACATCACAAGACAGAGAGCAGTTGCTCTCATAAGAACTTTAGCACCCCACAAGTACTTTCTGACTCTGTTCAAAGAGTTCACCCCCAATAACCAAGACAACCACCTCTCGTATCCCACAGTTGTATAGCTATTCTGGCTGGAATACACACACGCCTTTTAGTCCCAGGAGACAAAGGCAAGTGGTGACTGAGTTCAAGGCCAGCCTGGGACAGAGCAAGTTTCAGATAAAGACAAGCTTAGGTCCAGGTGTGGTGGTCAATACCTTTAATCCCAACCTTCAGGAGACAAGGCATGCGGGTCTCTGAGTTCTCCTAGTCAGTCAATTCAGTTGAGTCAGTGAGTTGAGAGGCGGTGTATTGGAGCTTGGGGTAGTTCAGTTTGTGGAGCTCAGAGGCAGTTTTTACAGGAACAGTTTTACAGACAGGTTGCAAGAAGAACAAGCTAGACACAGGTGAAGACAGAACGAGCCAGAGGAGGCGAGGAGCCAGAAGATTAGAACAGATTGGTAGAGTTAGTATGAGGCTAAGTAGAACAACTCAGTGAGAAGCTGAGAAAAGCCAGATTGAACCAGTCAGCTTGGGGAGGAGTTGGAGCCAGAACAGCTGAGTTGAACCAGCCAGCCAGAGTTCAGAAAGAGCTGGAAAGGGTGAGCTGATTCAGCAATAAGCCTCCAAGATGACAATTACATCTGGTGAATAAAAGTTACTTTTATACACACTGGAAACCAAGCCTCCAACACATGAGTCCACCGGAGACAAGTCACTCCCAAACCACAGCACACTGTAAACATCATTCGGCCAATGGTGGAAGAGGGTGTTCGTGTCCTTTTTTTTTTTTTCCTACTTTTATCACTGAAGTATTGATGCAGGGTGAGCTGATCTTCAAATTAAAGACTTGCTCCCATCCATGGGGGATGAATTACAGACAGCTTCCCGATGAACTTGAGCTTCTAGGGTTATAGTGACTCTGAGACCTTTAAAAAAAAGTTAGAAACCACCCAAGCAGCTCAAAATCTATTCATAAATCACCTGACAGTTCCAGAAGTACCCGTCCTTAGAACTCCGATTCAGTCTCCTGAAGAATTTGTCAGTGAGCAAACCGAGGCATCAAACAGGAAGGGTCGGCCTCCATAACATTGCAGACATGAGATCACCTGCCAGATTGATATCTGGAGCAGGAGAGTTTTCCTTTTCCCTCACAACTGTCTCTACTTTCTGATGAGAACACTCAAACTCAGGTTAATCCATTGGTCTCCCTCCCAAACCTTGCTGCTGCCCTCTAGCCCTGTCTCAGCCAATCAGGACTTTGCCTTCTCTATATTCTCTCCAGTGGGAGAAGGGAAATTTTAGGAACCTGCAGAACCCTGTGGGACCAGAGTGGGCAAATACCTCTGGGTGATTTCTGCTGTGATGATCTGCAGATATGACTAAGCCCATGGAACCAAACCTCTCACACTTGACAACCAGTCACAGCAGGAACTTGATGACCAGTTGTCCCAAGTCTTCAAAGCCTGAGACCCAGGTTCAGCAGTACGCTGAGAGGTTCGAGGAAATGGACTATCTCTCTCTCTCTCTCTCTCTCTCTCTCTCTCTCTCTCTCTCTCTCTCTCTCTCTCTCTCTCTGAGTCCCATCCCAACACCGCTATCCGCAGGTCAGTGCTTAACCCCTATCGATTCTGCATGTATTTTTATAAAAGCCATCCTCGTTTTGTCTTTCTCCTTGGTGACAGATTAGAATGCTATCACCATGACACCAGCCATGTATAAACCCAGAGTGCCACTGCTATCCCCAGCTTTTGCCCAATTTCTGCAACGGCTGGAGTCTTTGGTGAGATATCAGAAAACTATTTCTTGCTCACTGTGTCCTCTCTGAGAAGGTAGTCAGTGTTTAGTTAGTAAATTTCACTTGAGGGGTTGGGGATTTAGCTCAGTGGTAGAGCGCTTGCCTAGGAAGCGCAAGGCCCTGGGTTCGGTCCCCAGCTCCGAAAAAAAAGAAAAGAAAAAAAAACATTTCACTTGAATCTGTGATGATCCCAGTTCCCAAGTCACAGCTGACACGGCCTTGGAGTCCAGCATAGCCTTTTTTTTTTTTTTTTTTTTTTAACAGCACCTCGCTAGTGGAAGCTGATTCCCATTTCTGGAAACTTCTCCTTCCAGGGTTTCTTGCAAATATCCTATGTAGACGCCTTCCTGTCCTCCCCCCTTCTTCCTGGTGGCTGTTTACTGTAACCAGTCGTTCTAATGCAGAAACACACAAGTCAGCTTAAGGCTAAATTGAAAGGCTCGATTTCTGTGATCACGAGGTGTCGACACAGCCATGATAATTATGATTAATAGTTTATTAAAGGCAGTCACAGGCGATCTCAACACAGATTGCATTAAGGGGTATTTGGTGGTGGTGGTTTGTTTTGTTCCAGGCTGAGGATCAAACCCAGACCTTGCTTCATGCCCGATAAGCACTCAACCACCAAGCTACATCCTAGGGGCTTGAAGAGCACTGAAGAATTCAGTATGTTTGGTGGTTTATAATGAATAATATAATAAACAAAATGTTGGTTTTGAAAAGCCAAATGAGAAACTTCTCACTGGGTTCACTGGTTCCCTCAGACTCCACATCTCTGAAGCCTAAGAAATACATGCGGAAGGAAAGAAGCGACCCCTTTCCCTCAGATGGGTATAGGAAGCCCCAAGGGACCTTGCGACTAGAGTTACTCAGGCGTGTTCAAGCCCTCACATGTACCAGAAGAAAAGGAGCTGTTTATGTAGCTAACATTCGCTGAGTGCCTACTTTATACAAAGCTGGTTAAGACACTGTACGTTTGATTTATTAACCCTGCAGCAACTTCATAAGCTGGGTACTGATCTTACCTGCACTTTCACCGACGGGAAAACCCAGAACGTAGAGAAGTTGAATAATTTGGCAGGCTCACACGCAGCACGCAGAGAATCTCTCGCCTGTGACTAAAGCACAGCCCATCCTAATGGGAGCACTTCAAAGGCTGTCTCTGCCACCTTCATCCGGCATCAAATGCCAGGGTGGTCAGTTTGGTACCCAACCCCAGCTTCTTGCTATTATCTCTAGTTCTCCCAGCACTGACTGTGGCCCCCATACATTCCTCACAGTGTCAGCTCAGCATCAGGCCCATGAGGCTCCTGGTTAAATGTGCATTATAAGAAAGGAAACCTTTTAACCGCAGTGCATGGGGGAGGGGTGTGCTCATGCTGTCTTTGGCTATCCTTACTGACCTAGTCTCAACTTTATGGGTGATCAAATACTGTTTGGAAAGAATTCAAATGGATTAATTTTTTGTTTAGACCAAAATCAGGCCCACAAACCCATACAGGGGCTCTCCATCCCTCCTGGGACCTGCTATTTTGATAAAATTTTGAGGACATGAAGTTCCTACACTCTACTATGGAGGTAAGCATTGAGGTAAAACTGATGCCTTCTCAAACAAGAGGGGTGTCCCTGACTCGGTGCATGTGGCTGCTGACCTATTGTTTCTTTCCTCTGTCCTCTTTCTCTTGTTTAATAAGCATGGGAAGACACTGGAAAGACCTCCATTGTCTACCTGAACAATGGCAGTGATTATGGGACATATATCACTGGGGTGTGGTGTCAGGGACCGGATTGAGAAAGCACATGTTCACGTATGATTACAGCTGCTAACTTGAAGAGGCATTAAAGGCAGGAAATGAAACCGAGATGATATTGCTTTACCTTCGAGACCCTGGACCGTCTGTTTATACAGTCACCAGGAGGCAACCCTGTGGAAGGGTTCCAGCATTTGGCATCAACTAACCTGTGAGTCTATTTTCTTGTCTGGAATCTTCTCCTCGGGGGGCTGAGTGCTGTCTGATGCTAAATATTTCCAGTCAGGGAACTCCCAACCTCCCTTCAGAATGCTCCTGAGCAAATTCTAATTTCGCTGCTGCTGCTGCTTGTTTTGGGTGGTTCACACCTTTCAAATATTCCCTGTCTGCTCCTATGTTGCCTGAAGTCATTTCCGGGTCCCCACTCTGGGTTTTTGGTTACTTTAATCTCTCCTCATAAATCAGTCCCTCCGTTCTCTTCATCATTTTTATAGCTTTTCTCTGAACTCTCTCCAATTTGTCTACATATTTCTAGTCCTGGGTATCTAAGCAGAGTTTGCTGGCCTGAAAGCCATATTTGGACTTCCTCGATCCATCTCCTGCCCTGAATACTTCCAAGGGGCCTTTGGTATGGCTCTAAATGCCACCAATTTGTCTACCCCATCAGTGCACAATAAATGTTCCTAGAGCAACCTGAGAATGTCATAAGGCTGCCAATTGCAAGTCTATCTTACCAAGAGATTAATTTGCTTGGCGGGAGTGTGTGGGTTGTTTGTTTGTCTATGGTTTTTTGGTACACAGTAGGGGCCCACTACACATCTTAGTTCATTTTTATTGAATGGCATTAAAGGAAGAGGTTTGTCCCAGTTAGGTTTCTGTTGCTGGAAATAGAACACTGACCAACTTGGGGAGGAAAGTTTTCATTTGGCTTACAGGTTACGGTCCATCCCTGAGGGAGGGCAGGGCAGACTCCAAAGCAGAGACCACAGAGGAACACTGCTCACCAGACCATTAGACTGCTTCCTCTGGCTTGCTTGGTACCTCTCTTACATAGCCAGGACCACCTAGCTAGGGATGGCACCGCCCACAGTGATCTGGGTCCTCCTACATCAATCAGCGATTAAGTAAATTCCCCCAGAGATGTGACCACAGCCCAATCCAATGGGAAAAATTCCTTAATTGAGATTGTCCCTTTCCCAGATATGGTTGTGTCAAGTTGCAAAAATCGTGCCAGGCAAGCACACTCGAGAGAGGAAGACCGTTTCTAAGTTGACTGTTCAGGTCTAGCATACAGTCCTTGTGAAGCTCAGTGCCTATAGCTGGATACTGGTCTGCAAAATGTATTCAGCTGGTTACAAAATACTCACAAACCCCGGACTACTAAAAAAGAGCAAGAAGGAAGTACACACCATACCGGTAATAGCTGTGTAAATTTGCACAACCTTTCTAAAGGATACTTTGACAATTTGTATCCAAAATGTTTATAAAGTACATGCTCCTTGACCAATGAGCAACCAGAGACTACTTCCTAGGCTATTATAAATACCTTTAGAAAATAACTGGAAAAGGTATAAAGACGTGTGTTTACCAAGTTCTATTTATGGTAGTTGGACCAACGCTTTAAAATGTTAAGGCATGGTTGTAGATGTAGTTGAAGAGAAGGGTACACAGGTCGTATGTAGAGGTGCGATCCATGCAGTTTTTTGTAGTAGTGGAGAGGAATGGAATTGGAATTCACCCCAGAGTAATTGGTTAAGCAACAAAGATCTGGCTCCATGATTGTTCGCACGAACATGGCTGTGGTTCATGTAGTAGCTGAGAAAAGATTTGGAGTCACAGACTGAGCTTAGTTTTGTTTTGTTTGTTTGTTTGTTTTTTCTCTCCACCTCTGTTTTCACACATACATAAAAAAGTTATGGAAGTAAATACACTGAACACTCCCGGCGGTCGTCTCTGCTTCACCAAGGGAGGTGGGGTCACATTGCAGCCCATCATCTGCTCCCACTCAAGAAACAAGTCTACCTGCAAAGCTAACAACAAAAACATGCTTTTCTTTTACTCTAAATTATAAACTAATCAGAATTTGTGGGGCCTCTACCGTGTACTAGAGCACAGGAATAAGAATGGCTTCCCTCACCTGGGTTAAGAGTGTGGCTCCATTCAGTGTCCTCAAGCATTGAGCATCAGTAGTTCTGTGGCCATGACCGTGACAATGGAGGAGCCATGGGGAACTCCAGCCCAAACCAACGGGGAAATTCCACAGTTGAGATCCCCCTTTTTCAGATATGGTTGTGTCAAGTTGCAAAGACTGTCCCAGGTAACCACATGCATGGGGGCGGGGTGCTGTGTACATTTAGAAAAGAGTTGATACCTCATTCAGACCATGAAGGATGGTCTGATAAAGAAGAGAAGGAGAAATACAAGGCAACACAATGCCTGCTGCACATTCATCTAATGGGACTCTTACTTTGAAAATACCTCCTTCCCTATGTACCATGGCCTCTTGTCCCTCTATTGCACATGGTGCTGTAATAATCAACTACAGCACAGTTCCTAATATCTGTTTTCATCATCAATGATGCAGACGGTCAATGTATGCAACTAGCATTTGGTTAATTTTTCTAACAACATACTAACACTGTCAAAGCCAGAAAATCAAACAATTGATTTTCAATGTTCAATGAAATTAGAGTTAGGTGTAGGAGTGCATCCCTACAGTCTCCTCATTCAGGGGGGCTGAGGCAGGGAGGAGGGAGACAGAGAGGAGAGGAGGTGAGGGGATGGGAGAGAAGAGAAGGGAGTTGGTTCACCAGACTCCCAGTAGGAAATTGTCCCACTTAGACAATAAACACATGCCCACAATATTTCAGCTAGGCTCTGAAACAGACTCATAAAATCTCCGTCCCAGGACTGCACTCATACCCTCACATGGACCCCATCCCGCCGTTGTCGTCACACCCTGTTGAGCTGCCGCCTGTTTGCTGAGTGATGACAAGCTCTCTTCAGTGCCATTGTGAAACACTGCATCACAGTTGACGCCCCCACTCTCTTCCCAGATTCTTGGCCGTAAGACAGAGAACCATCCATTGAATTCCAGATGCCAGAAAGTACATGTCATCCAATACAAGAAGAAATCTTTGTTGAGAGGTGTTATTTCTTTCTCCCCAGGTGATCTGGGAAAGTAGGGAGAAGCTTGCTTGTGGATGTTCACTCATGCCATGTGGGATTCAGGTTCTTCAAGCTAAAACTTGGTAGACAATCTTTGGTTACCTTTGGAGAATTTGGAGCCTTCTCTCCAAAAGCAAAACTTCTAGTTTGTCAAAAGTAGACCCTTAAATCCCAAAGCAACCATGAAGGGTAAGAAGAGAAAAATCACAGGAACTCATTTTTGCACTTTCCTGAGAAAGGATTCAAGATGTGATATGCAGGTTAAGACGCTGATATCCACTTTTACACATACAAGAAGTGGAACCAGAAAAAAATAATCAAGATATACTGAAGTAGAAACTTACTTACGAGTTCTCTGGAAAGTCAGTTGTGCTAGATTGTGTTGGAGTAAATGCATAAAGGAACATTTCGCTTAAGCAGACACAGATGAAAGGCTAAGGCAGACTCATTTAGGAACATTTTGCAGACATGGGTGAAAGAAAGGATGTAATGCTAAAGCAAACACATGAAAGGACATGTGATGAAGGATTCTTCGTTAATGACATGTATATATTGGTCTGTCTTACATTGCATAGTTGAGCTTCACTTGTCGGGACTCCATAGAGAGAAACGTACCAAAAATCTTCTGGTGGTGTGCTGATGCTTCTTGCCACTTACTCAGACTCAAGCCAATTGGCAGAGGAATGTCATCTGAGACAGACTCACCTACTGAGGCGAGACCCATGGTGAGGCAAGACCTGTGCAGGACACATGATGGTTTGGAAGGACTATAAATAGGATCCAATGAACTGTGACTGAGGCTTGGTTGGGCTTGCTTATAGAGCTAGCTACAATGCTTGTTAGTCCTGAGCCTTCGCTGATCTTTGCTTTCATGAGAGAGGCACAACGTAGAACTGCTCCTGGCATTTCTGGTGATCCTGAGTCAGTGCTGATTCAGCTGAGACCTGGCTGTTCCTACTAGGTAATGCTGCCCCAACACTACTGAACTGGACTGCTGATATATCTGTAAAGTGTTTGCTGGGATTTGAACTCAGGATCTCTGGAAGAGCAGTCGGTGCCCTTAACCACTGAGCCATCTCTCCAGCCCGGGAATGTATTTATTGCAATGGAGCTGTAGATTCATCTTGATCAAAATGGTAGGTTTCGTGGCACACACATGGTACTACCTAAAAAGTGGTATCAGAAAGCTATACATAAAACTGGATCCTCATTATCTAATACAGTCATGTAAGTATTGTATTCCTTAACATAGGAAATATGCTGGGGAACTGTTATGTGATACAGAAGACCTTATCCCTAAATGTTAAAGCATCCGGAATATATTGTATAATTTTGTGTGTATCTGTGTGTGTGTGTGTGTGTGTGTGTGTGTGTGTCAGTGTGTGGGGGTGCAGGTCTGTGCACCCATGTGTGTCAGAAGTCAGTGTTGGGTGTTCTACTTTATTACTCTTCGCCTTATTCTTTGAGGCAATGGCTCCCACCCAAGCTGGAACTCACTGATTGGTTAGACTGTTTGACCAGCAAGCTTTGGGGGTCAACCTGCCTTTGCCCACCCCAGTGCTGAGGCTACAGATAAGCACCCCCATACCTACACTTTCACGTGGTGTCTGAGACTATAAACAGTGATCCTCATGCTTGTGCAACAAGCACTTTATCCATAAAATCATTTCTCCAGTCCCGTATTTCCTAATATTTTTCAAATTTTACACGAGCATATATTTATTTTACAATCAGAAGAAAATAATGCTGCAAAATAAATAACTTTTTTTAGTTTTTTAAGACATTTATTTCTATGGGTCCACTGTTGCTCTCTCTTCAGACACACCAGAAGACGGCTCCAGATCGCACTACAGATGGTTGTGAGCTACCATGTGTTTGCTGGGAATTGAACTCAGGACCTCTGGAAGAGCAGTCAGTGCTCTTAACCACTGAGCCATCTCTCCAGCCCCTAAATAACACTTTCTCAATCTGTTCCTTTTCCAGTATAACTGTACTAGTCAGAGCTCACCAAAGAGAAAAAGGGTGGGAGAAAAGGCTTGTGAAATCACAGAGTCCAAGTTCCACGGTCTGCCATCTGCAAGCTCTATATCCAAGAAAGCCTGTGGCATAGATCAGTCCACAGTTCAAGTCTCAGGGCCTGACGTTGTCCAAAAGCCCTCTCACAGACACACGTGATGGCCATGTTTTACCATCTACCATGTTTACGATATATCCCTTCGCCTAGTTGACAGCTAACATTATTTCATAGCTCTCATTGAGACCCACTTGGATTGTTGTCATAGTTTCCTGACTGATAGATAAGCCCTTCCCCTCTCCAGTGCCACCAAAGTCAGAGCTCTTCTGAAGGATAAGACAGAAGAGACATGTCACATGGTACCACTGACTCTTGGCTTTTCCTTCGACTCTGAGTCATCCCTGGTCCTCTGTGACTTTGGAAGAGCCAATGATTAGGAGAGACACCTGCCAAGCTGTCACTAGGGGGAAACCCCCAGTGGGACTCTAATTAAAATTGGGGAAACCATAGCATATTTGGAGGAGTAACTTGATGCAGAGGGTGCGGAGTAGGACATTTGTAACAAAGTGGTGTTTGTCTAACAAGCCTATAGGATTTTGTTGTACATTTACTCGGAGTAGACTAGGGTCAGTAACAATTCTAAGACGTTCTATCGCCATCAATCTGTAACCCTGCTTGCTTTAGCTTCCTCCTGGTCTGTCGTCATTTCAGACATTGCTTTCTCTTGAGATTCTTCCTTGATTCCAAGTGTCAATCATCTGCCCCTCTTCCAGCCCCTCATGGCATTTCAAGCACACTTGCTCTAAAACCTAGGCGCACTCCCTTCCGTCGCTCTCCTTCCGTGCCCTGACGCCCGTCGACAGCTCCCCCGGAGTGTGGCATGCCATTGTCCCTGAGTGCTGAGCCCTATGGCTGGCAAGTGGCAAGCACTTAGTAACTATTTCCAAACAAATAATTAAATAAATGAACAAATAGGAATTGGAACTACCAGTCAATCATCTGGAGACTGTGAGAGATTACGAAGGGCTAAGGGCTGTGTTGTCAAAGACATCCAGCAACCCCAGTGAATAAGCCATTAAAAGTCTTTTTATATGGCAAGTCACAGCGAGTCAGCCCATGACTCAATCACTAAATAAATTAATAAACTGTTGATCTAAAATCATGTCCAAGATAAAATGTCAAAACAAAGTAAAGCAGGAACATATGGTTATTTAATTCGCTAGGATTAAAGGTATACCAGGCAACAATACCATCACAACAACCAAATCTAAAAAACATCAGACTGGTACTCCCCAGGCCGTGTTAAATGATGGTTGTTACAAGAGCAGGTTCTAGAAGCATCTCATCCGGGCCCTAAAACAACTCCTCCCCCTCCCCCCACCGCCTCATCTAACTCAAGAGCAGAAACCAGTCCGCTGTTGTGCTTTTTGCTTCTCGCAAGCAAATTTAATCTTAATTCACACAGCTTCCTGAAGGAAATGGGTTTTGAAAACCAAGAGGCAGTTGTCCAAATGCAGGGCGTTTCAGAAGAGTAAACGATTTGAGCACGAGGACAGAAATCTGAAACACAAGGACCGGTCCTAGAACAATGGCGTGGGCTGCTCAGAGAAGGTGAAGGGAAGAAGCAGGCTATGAGGCCGGGAGGCAGGCAGGAAGCTCAACTGAGATAGAACGGCAGTGGGGGCCAAAGAGGAAGGGAAAGTATAGACGGTTTTTAAACAGGAAAATGATGCATTTGAGTTAGCCCTGAGAAGCCTCTCTCCAAGAGACAGGCTTGAAGGAAGGTAAACTGGAGCCGGGTCAGTGGCTGCCACAGTAGCTCTCAGCAGTGGCTCTCAGCCTTCCCGGCGCTGTGACCCTATCATACAGTTCCTCATGTTGCAGGGACTCCCCCAAGCAAAAAATTATTTTTGTTACAACTTCATAACTGTAATTTTGAGACGGTTATGAATCATGATGTAAATATCTGTGTTTTCCCATGGTTCTAAGTGACTCCTGTGAAAGGGTCATTCAACGACCCCAAGGGGTCAAGACCCACACGTTGAGAACCACTGATTTAGACACCCATTATCCTACAACACCTGTACCCTCAAAAACATCACAAAAGAAGTCTATCCCTACAAATTTAAAGAGTCAAGGAAAGTCAGCAGATGTGTCATGAAGATTCATATAGCCAGCTCCAGGCCTTTATATGAGATGATAACATATTTTTTTGCAAAACAACAACATTCTGTATCAGTTTGGTCTAGTTTGGTCCAAGCCACCAACCCTTCTCCTGGCCTGTGAAACCAAGCCCCAAATAACCGATTCCTAGACATTTGCCTTTTTCTGCCTTGTGTCCCTTGTTGTGGTCTAACAGCTCTCAAAACTCCTGGCAATTATCACACACACCCTGACCATACAGACGGACAAATAGACAGACAGATAGTGCCCCAGTTCTTTGCTCCTCTTTGCAACAAAGCCTTTCCAAAGACTCTTTGTCTCTGCCTGCCTCAAGTCCCTGTTCTTCTGTTCTATCTTGAATCCATCTACAGTGCCCATAAAGAAGTTTCTGTCAAGATCCCCATTGGCGTGATGAGTACAATGACTGACTCGTAGTTTTCATCGAGTGCACCACAACACCTGGCACACCTCCTGGGACAACTGTGTTTCTTCACGTGCCTTCCAAGATCCCCGCCTTTGGGTTCCTTTCCTTTGCTGGCTCCCTGTCGCCTGGGTAACCTATTAAATGCTCAGAGCCCACAGCTCAGTGCTTGACCGTTCCCCTTTCCCTCTACCTAAGGTCTTCTCAGCTTTGACACTCTTGATACTTTGAACCAGACAATTCTTTCTTGTACCCAGCTGTCCTACGCACTGTAGGTCTCACAGTGGTACCTCTAGCCTCTCACCACCACAGGCCAGTTTGCCCCGCTGAAATGACCAGAAAGGTCTCTAGACATTGCCTAAGAGCCCAAGAGGCATGCACTGCAAGTTAGGGACCAACGCTCACCATCTACAGGAAAGTCTCCCTTTGCTGTTTTAGATTTTTGTGCTCTCTTCCATCACCAGGTTCTAAGATAGTGTCTATTGGCTGGTGGTTCTGCAATCCGCATATCCAGAGCAGACTTCTCTCCAGAACTAAACAGAATCTCTAGTTTCCCATTCAGTTTGTCCAATATTTAATACGCACCCCAAACCCACCTCTCATGACTCCACCCTTCTAGCTGCTCAGACTAGGGTTTCCCTGTCATCTCTCACCGGTCTCCAGTTTTCACATTCTGCACCCTCCTACTAACTCGACTTTCAAATCACAGGGAGAATGCCGCTGCTTCTCACCAGTTCCACTGCTTCCGCTCTGCCCAAGACCCCACAAGCTCAGCCTCCTACCTGGCCTCTCTTCTTCTGTCTGATGTCCCCTCATGGTTGCTTGGGCTGATGGCTTTGGAGGCTCCAGCCATGGTGAGCCATTTCTACTGCTATGAGCAAGCTCTAGATAAAAGGGACACAAGAGGCAGTGACGCGCAGTGTCGCTTTGGAAGAGCCTGGTGGAGCAGAGCTATTTAGCTAACTTGAAGCTAGCTGGCTTGAAGAAGAGGAAAAATGAGAGAGGGAGAGAAGGGAAGAGAGGGAAATAGGGAGGGAGGGAGGGAGGGAGGGAGGGGGGAGGGAGGGAGGGAGGAGAAAGAGATAGAGGCTGGAGACAGAATATGTTCCAAAGACATGATTCAAGGATCTACCTTCTTCAGCTGTGTCCCACCTTCACAGCTTGCCACTGAATAACAAAACTATCAGTGGATTTATTCAGGGGCGAAGTCTTAGGATCAAATCCTTAGGATCAAATGGCTAACCCAAAGCCCCATGTTGAAACACTGTTGCATTTGAGAACCACGCCTCCAGCAAGTGGCCTTTGGGGAAATGCTTACCCAAACAATACCTGTATCTTTGCGTTGTCCTCTGAGAAAGTTCAGCCTCCATGCAGGTCCCAGTGTGAGCTGGCCCCTAATTCTTTTCTGACTTTATTAACTGCTCTTCTTAGTTTCCCTCCATGGGGATAAAGCCAAAGGGAACAGGCTGGGAAGGCAGACCCAGAGTCCATGTTGAAATGGTCTTAGCCAGTGCAGACACTGCGTAGACAGCTAGTCTGTAATCTCGAACTCAGAAGGATCTGTAGGCTGGAAGCAGCTGTTTGAAGTTGTCATAAAAACAGTATTTAAAACATGAGCCTAGCATAGGTCTCCAATGGAGCAGATATTGATCAGCGGACCATGAGTTGAGCTTCAGGATACACCGATATTAAATGAGGGGGAAGAAAAGGAGAAGCCACAGAAGATGATTGGAAGCAGAAGTCGATGATCTAAGAAAGTGCCGTGCCTCGCCGGCTACGTGAAAACTTCTCCGAGAAATACAGAATCAATCGTTTGCATACCCAAATGAAGCACACTATACAAATATGTCTTCCGCGGCCGGCCTACTCACCTGCTTTTACCACATGCGGTCTTACAATAACAATTCTTTTCTCCGTAGAATACCAGCTCTCTTGTTTGTGGAAATAGGGTTCTAGTTTCATTAGATAAACCAGGGGGCCCGGATAGGGTGTGGCAAGACCATATGGTGTGGAAATATTAAATAACAAGATGACTAATACCTGATATCTGCAAGTTGGAGCATTATCGGTGACTAATCTTGTCTCTACCAGAATGGGTGGCTAAGGACCAGTCTGAGGAGCAGAGGTTTTTCCTTAGCGTAAGCATCATCAGAGCAAAGACGCGTAATCACATGATGGCTAATAATCTAGTATTTTCCTTGTATTTGTTTATTTTTTTATTTACCCTTCCATTACCTTCTCTTATGCCTGCCCACTCCCTGTGGAGTCCCTCTGCCTCATCAAGCCTTACTCTTGGCATTAATTATCCATTCAGGTTCCATGGGTTTCCCAACGCTTAGAACCAGGTGGCTTGGCTAACATAGCTAGTTCTTCCAGTGATACCAACCCATGCCGGTCCAGCCATCATGGTATACGGATGGTTACTATAGCCAGTGACAAACGAACCACAAGTGTCGCTCGGGTCACCTTTTTAAGAAAAGGTGTGACTTCTTATAAACACTTACTCCCCCCACCGAACCACCACATAAAAGACTGAGACTACCTGGCCCTGTGATCGCCCTGTTAAGTGGGACCTCCTGGAGACTGTCACTGAAGAGGCCTCAAAGGCCAGGCTCCCTGTAAACAATTGAGCTCAACGAAGTAAAGATCACGCCAGGTGTGGTGGCTCACGGCTACAGTCACACACACACACACACACACACACACACACACACACACACGAGAGAGAGGGGATATAAATAAATATGAGACTTGAATGAAAAAGGGAAGGAAGGGAACAACAAGAGGAAGAAAAGGACGGGGGGAAGGAGAGAGAGGGGGAGGGAGGGAAAAGGAGGCACCACAGACTTCAAGTGCGTATGGCGTGCACCTTTGTGCTGCCTGCTTCTGATGTCCTTTGCCCACACTATTGTTCTGCACACCCCCTGTACAGACGCCCGAATGTACCGCATTTTACTACAACCGTGGAGCTAAGCTACCACTTGAGATTTGTAAAACACCCTAGATGAGTGGGATCCCAAACCCAGGCTGAGCGTTTCTTACTTCTTGATACAGAGTTGTATATTCTGTAAAAACCAGTCAGATCAGTCCGAAGTGCCTATGGAACTCACAGGAAGAAGCCACGCTTTGGCAAATAGATTGAGGTCAGAACAGGCAAAAGTCACACATCTGCTAATGCCACAACCTGGGAGAGTCGTTAAAGGCGGAAAAAGCGTGCAGAAGGAAGACTGATTGCCCCATCTCCTTGCTCAGTGACGTGTATGACTGTTAAGTGCACTTTAGCCACCATGCAAACAATGGCCTCCTTTTTTGTTTGGTTTCATTTCCCTTTGTGATATTTGCTAGGGTTGTTTTTGTTTGCTTATTTGATTTATTTTGTTTTTTTTTTTTTTAAAGCACAAGCTAGGCCAAACTTATATGTCACAGATGGGGGAAAGACTAGACATTTAAATCTACCTTAAATTCAAATAAATTAGCATTGTTGGTATTTATAACAAGCCAATAAATCCCTGTTGGACAAAAGCTTCCAGATTGAGAGCCATCATTGTGCCTACATTCGGCATGGTGAATTAGACTTCCCTTGGAATGCCATGTTTCTTCCTAGGAGATATATGGCAATAAAATACCAAGAGTCCTAGTTTTCCCCGACTCTAGAAAGCTTAGCACAGGACCTTGGACCTCAAACTGCTCAATAAACCGGTATTGAATTACTCTGAATTGGAAATAATGAGAGGAGATTGTGGGCACCAGAAGGAAGGCTGATTAGAACAATACACAGACTGCCCTCTTTAACAAAACTGCCCCACATGGATCTCATCTGTGGGGATATTGGTGTCCACCAGGGGCACACTCATCTACTGATGAGGTTGTCAAATTGTTGCTCTCAGTAAAGGGGAGGCTGAACTTGTCGCCTCCCACAGTTGTTACAGCTCCGAGGTCTCTGGAACATCAAGATATTCCACTTTGCTGCACTGCTGCACTTTGCCGGGGACAGACACCTTGTGGAGCCTCTGCTGACAGAGTTTTAAAAGAAAGTTATTTGAAACCATCCATCAAGACGTGAAAGTCTTTGCCTGGGAACTTTGTACCTGGGTACCTCTCTCCCAATAACCAAGTTCACATATGTTTGCAAATGAACAAAATGGGCACGTGGACGTAGGAGAAACAAAGGAACCATCCCTGTAACCTACAGGGCAGAGGGAAGCACCACACACTCAGCCAACGCACTGAGGCGTATGGCAAAGTTCACATGAAGCAACAGCGGCATCTAGTGGTCAGATTTATCAATCGCAAGTTCTCTAATGCGGGTAAAAGAGAATGGGAAAACTCGAAGGTTGTTTTCTCTCCTTTCAAGTAGATGTAACCTGATGGGAAGTTGATTGGGATAATGAGTGCAACAGATAATCATTAACATGACCCGTCTAGAATTACTAAACACCTCATTCCAGAATGTAGGCTAACTCTACCCTTATTCCCCTGATATTGGATAGACAACCACGATTCCTTTCCAGAATGCAGATCCATTTGGGGGTTGCTAGTGTGTACTGCATATGAAAACTACCACATAACATCTATGATGGCCAGTTGTTCATTTACTACACTGCATGAAACTTCAAAGCTCTCATGAAGAAGACACGCTCACTTCTAACCAAGAATGCAGGGGACGATGGGATAGACAGGAGGGCTTGCAGGTCGGCCGGCCAGACTGGCTAGGTTTAGTGAGAGATTCTGTCTCAAAGGAATAAGGTGTAGAGTGATAGGATATCTGACGTCCTCCCATGTGGGGCAAGTGGCCTATTCCACCAGACAGAAGAACTGGTATGGCCCGGGAATCTCGGAATTGAGAGGCAGCTCCCTGCCAATCTCTGCCTGTCCTGGAGCGCGGATCCACAACACCCATTGAGTAGACCGTGCGATCTGTCACGCAGCATAAAAGTCTGGAGTTCGCCATGCTAATGAGGTATCTAGATAGGTCCCGAGTGTTCAGCCAATGAGCTTTCCTTCCTGGGTGCTCCTTCCAGGGGGGTGGGGGGTATTTAATCCCTGGTTCACCCTGAGCAAGGTGTATGCATTTACATTGCCATCAAAAGTTTGGACAAGCAAGGATTGTCTCTTCTTTAAGAATCGCCCTGTGGTGGGGGTGGGGGGTGGGGGTTGTGGTAAAGATCCATGTCTAAATCTCCCAGAGGAGGCGTTCTCTCTCCCAGCCCCTTCATATACTCTGAACCAACCCGGTTCGGCCCCTGTCCCAGATTCAGCCCTTCTCTTCCTGCCTGGCCGGACACGTTGAGGGGAAGCGAAGACCTGGGACCCCCGTTCTCAACTCCCAGCGGTACCCCAGCAGCACCTGGGTACACGGGACACTGGGGACCACAGCAACCATCCCAGGTGCCGCTGTTTCCCACCATAGAAAAAAACTGACTGAGAACCCTGATCAAGGACTGCGTTCTGCCTCCCCTGAACAGCATGCTGGTGCTCTGGGCACCACAGCAGCGAGGCAGACGCACAGCCCCAGCACTCCCTCTGTCTCCAGTGTACCCATTTGTATTCCCACATCTGTAATTATGCTGATAGCTGGACATAGACATGCAGAACTATATACGGCTGTTCCCTGTTCCTGGAAAATCCTCTCAAGCACTTATGCAAAAGCCTCCATAACTAGATGTGTGGGGCATGAGTTAGACCTCTTAGGCCACTTCGTGTGACTTCTCTCACAAGAATATTACACACACACACACACACACACACACACACACACAGCATCCTTGAGATTCTTGATCTTCAGTGAGAACCACACAGTGGGCAAATTGGTCACTTTCAAACTCGGACCTCCAGAACCCCAAGATCACCTCAGAACAGCTTCTGGGTTATCATAGGCAAGAAAGAGAAGGAATGAGGAAGGGTCTGGCCTCCTATCCCCACCTACCCAGAGTAGCTCCGTTGCTGCCTGGGTAATGTAGTTTGAACACAGATCTGTTGTCAATCTGGAAGTCCAGCAATACACCCTAAGAAACACAGGGACTCACCATGGTGTAAAGACAGCCCTCGGATCACTAGAAGGGACCACTTGACAAATGGTGCGGGCGGCATGGGTAAACACTTGGGAAAAACAATGTTAAGATGACGCTTTAATGCACATCCTACCTAAAAGCGAATTCCAGAAAGATACAAGCATAGAAAAGGAAACCATACAAACATCAAAAGGAAAACAGAAGGTAGTAACACGTTAGTAACAAATTTGGTCCTAAGTCTTAACTGTCTACATGACTGGAGTGAGAGAGGCCTAGAAATTTGGTAAATTTTCTAGCTAGCTGTGTCTGGAGAGTCTTTGCAGACACCCTTGTTTGTAAGTTAACGCCCTAGGAAAAGGCAGCCTCGAATGCAAGCGCTACCCAACCAGTAGGTGGGGCTTAGACACTCGCCAGCTCCGCCCTTCTTCAACAAGGGAGTCTTTCCTGGTGCTGTTGTCTGAGGATGTTAGGCTGCCGCCTTGATGTTGATGCCCAAGAAGAACCGGATTGCCATCTACGAACTCCTTTTTAAGGAAGGGGTGATGGTTGCCAAAAAAGACGTCCACATGCCCAAACACCCCGAACTGGCAGACAAGAACGTGCCCAACCTTCACGTCATGAAGGCCATGCAGTCTCTCAAGTCTCGAGGCTATGTGAAGGAGCAGTTTGCTTGGAGACATTTCTACTGGTACCTCACAAATGAGGGCATCCAGTATCTCCGAGATTACCTGCACCTACCTCCGGAGATCGTGCCCGCCACCCTGCGCTGCAGCCGGACCGAGACGGGCAGGCCTCGACCCAAAGGTCCAGAGGGTGAGCGGCCTGCAAGATTCACAAGAGGGGAGGCAGACAGAGACACCTACAGAAGGAGCGCTGTGCCCCCTGGAGCTGACAAGAAAGCTGAGGCTGGGGCTGGCTCAGCAACAGAATTCCAGTTTAGAAGGAGTTTCGGTCGTGGACATGGTCAGCCGCCTCAGTGACGTTGGAGATTACGTTGCGTTGAATAAACTTTAAAGAAGAAAAAAAGATGTCAGGCTGCAGACTTTCCTGTCTCTGAAAAGAGATTTGTAACAGCAGCTCAAGAAGTTTCCAGACCTTCAGCCCCAGCCTGGGACTGCAAGCTCAGACCCTCTTAATCTAAGAAGGGGGTCTGCAGCCCGTGGCCTAAGGGTCCCTGCACTCAAGAGTAGCTGTGAATGCATCTCAACACATGGTTGAAATCCTGCTTGAAACATTGTTCGCTTTACTTGGGACTTTTTGTTGTTGTTTTTGGTTTTTGGTTTTTTGTTTTTCCTTTTTTGGTAACTTGATTGCAAGGTACTTAGTGTGAACTTGTAGATGGACAGTGCATTGTCAAAATCTCACTCAAAATACATGCATGCACGCTCTGGCTACTTCCACACAGGCACGGACTGTATCTTACGGGGGCTGCAGCTTCCAGTATGTTACGTTCCAGATGCTGACAGTGGATTGGACAGCACGAGATGTCACTGGTGCTCACAGTGACCTAGGGAGACAAGCACAGCCGTTATCGATAATGCTCTAACCTGCAGATGATAGGTATTTACAGCTGCTCAGAGGTCGGTTTCTGTTACATTTATTATTTATTTACTTATGTGGGGGTGGGCCGGGTGCCACAGCACACATGTGGACCTCAGAAGACAACTTACAGGAGTCAGCGGTGGATCCGGGAGATCCAGGTCAGCTCATACGAGTGCCAACAAGAACCGTAACACGGTGAGCTACCTCACCGGCCCTTGAGACAAGAAAGTACTCCTATTTGATTATTAAGGCTGCTGACACAGTTCAGCTCGCTGCATCCAGGGCTGAGAGATGGAAAAGCCAAACCTCCTATTTTTCCTGTCGATTAATTTCCACAATAAAACAAATGCAGTCCTTTCTCTGATCTTGCAATTCCCGGAATGACTTCTTAAAGCATCTCAAAGGCCCCTATGGAAGAATCAGGGGAAGGACTGAAAGAGCCGAAGGGGAGGGTGACCTGGAAGACCACCGGTCTCAACTAATCTGGACCCCAGGGAGCTCTCGGGGCCTGGGCCACCAACCATGCAGCACACACAGGCTGGTCCCAGGCCCCAGCAGAGGATACCTGGTCTGGCCTCAGTGGGAGAAGATGTGCCCCAGGGAAGGAGAATGCCGGGGTACGGAGCATCTCAGAGGCAAGAGGGGATGGGATGAGGAACTGGGGGGAGGCTAAGAAGGGGGCAACGGATGGACTGTAAATAAATAAAGTAATAAATTAAAATTTTTAAAAAAAATCTCTAAAGACTCCAGACCCCCTAACCTTCAGTTCCAAAGGATCAGACGCCCTCTTCTGGTCTCCTCAGGGAAACAGTACACAGACATACAAGCCAGCAGAACACCTATACATGGGGGGGGTTGTTGTTGTTGTTGTTGTTGTTGTTGTTGTTGTTTTAATAAAAAGGAGTTTGGAAGGTAGAGCTGCCAATTTCAGCTTTGTAGATGGCTGACAGAACTGATTCTGCCAATACGACTCACCTGTTGTTTTATTAGGAGCGCCGATGATAAATGTAATGTCTCTAAAGAAATGGCCTTAGTGCAGTTAAAAGACACATCTATGTCAAGAGATGGGTACGAAGCAGGAAGAGGCAAGTTAGGGGCTTTGTCTGTCGTCAACATACCTAGTCCGTTACTGGTGGTATCCAGGGACTTCAAAAACTAGTCCGAGGGGCTGGAGAGATGGCTCAGAGGTTAAGAGCACTGACTGCTCTTCCAGAGGTCCTGAGTTCAATTCCCAGCAACCACATGGTGGCTCACAACCATCTGTAAAGAGATTCGATGCCCTCTTCTGGTGTGTCTGAAGACAGTGACAGTGTGCTTATATATAATAAATGAATAAATCTTTAAAAAAAAAAAAACTAGTCTGAGGCAGGACCACACGAAGCTCAGGCTCAACCTCACTGCTATACAAAGCACACAGAGACTGGAGCCCCGAAGGTATGAAAGGTGGACAGCATCATCTGACTACGATTCCATAAGAGCCAAGGGATTAAGTCATCGCTGACTCCAAGAATTCCTTAAGATGGTTGATGTTAACTATGCCCACGCCGTTTGCTTTTCTGAGGAAAGATGACTAATTCAGGACCCAGTGTTGAAAAGATTTGTTTGTGACGTGCTGTCAAGCTGTTTACGGCTGGCATCAGAAACAAAACCTGTGGCAGAACGTGATGAGAACTGGTTTACAGATTTTTCATTTTTACTGGATGTGATGGTTTGAATATGCTCAGCCCAGGGAGTGGCACTATTTGGAGGTGTGACCCTGTTGGAGTAGGTGTGTCGCTGTGGGTGTGGGCTATAAGACCCTCACCCTAGCTGCCTGGAAGTCAGTACTCTGCTAGCAGCCTTCAGATGAAGATGTAGACCTCCCAGCTCTGCCTGCACCATGCCTGCCTGGATGCTGCCACACTCCCACCTTGATGATACTGTACTGAACCTCTGAACCTGTAAGCCAGCCCTAATTAAATATTGTCCTTATAAGAGTTGCCTTGGTCATGGTGTCTGCTGACAGCAGTAAAACCTTAACCAAGACATTGGATTTAAGTATCTACCTCAGTAGATAAGGTAAAAGCAGCTTATCAGTACAACCTCTCAAATCACACCAGAATTCCAACAGAAACTAAGATCACAGCATACTTGAACTGGGGCGATCTTACAGGTGCTAACATGCAGGCTAAGCATGTCTCCTGGGGCCCATGAGACGTCATCCTGCTTTTCTATTTGGTCAAGGAATCTGAAAACAGACTTCAGAATTTCCGGCGGGGGGGGGGTAACATTTTGGTATACTTGGGACTCAATTTTCAGTTGATGTAAATACCGTATCAGTGAGTTTTCTAATGGAGCAGAGAGCCTGCCCTCTGGTATTGACTTAAACATGTGATTGTGCCTCTAACTAGACTTCGCTGGGTCTGGCTTCCCAGAGACAATGATCCCTTGATTCACAAACACTCCTTTCTCGGGTCACTCTTTTTTAGAATCACCTATATTTGTTCCATTGCTTTTGCTTTATCAATGGTGGTAGTACTGTTTTCTTAAGATGTACGGATGGTGGCATGCCACATGGGGTACCTTTAAGCACACCCTCGTTTTCAGTTAATTGCCTAGATTGTAGGCAACTCAGCTTCTCTCAGACCTTGGCACCCTTTGGTCCAAGTAAGGTCTCATTAGCACCAGTGATTCAGACACTGGGTTTACAGTTTGGGGCTTACAAGTCCTTCTGTCCCCTTGGCATGGAAAAGATTTGCCTCAACTTCTCAAGAGACCTTTCTCATGTGCTCCCAGTGAATGTTCCAGTAACTCTGCTGAACCCCACAGGGCTTGAGAGGCTGGCCCCACTCAGTTCTCTTGCTACACTGTAGACACAGTATCGCTGATGTAGCTCTCTGGCTACATCAGAGACGCATGGAGCTTTCAGAGGAAGCTTTGTGGTCACTGAGGAAGGCAAAATGAAATTCACTCTAATTCCATTCTGCTCCCATATATGCTGCTGGGGCTCCTAACTTTTGTTGAGTTTGGGAGAAAAATAAAAATAAAAACTGTTCTCCTTTTTAGTCACTCTACACTTCTCAGCCAGGAAAGCAGCAGATGTCGGCAGACCAGATGGGGATGGGGGTGGGGCGTGGGTCATACTTGGCATTGTTTCCCACAAGGGGAGAAGAATCGAGGCCAACAGAGGGTCAAAGAGCCTAAAGGCACCATGCTTGCCCTAAAGCTGCCCCAATTCCCCCAACCTCACTTCTCCATATTTTCTGTTCTAAGGATGGCGAAGACACAGAGAAACAAGAGATCTCAGAAGACGTCTGTGTTACAGTAAACACTGTGGACTCACAGACATTGACATCCTCTGTGCCATTCTGATTGGTAGGCATCGTTAACTCCTCTGTGACCGGGAAGTTCTTTTCCATACCCGTGATAGAAATTACAACCAGACTGGCTATCACCAAGAAGTGGAAGATTAATTGATGTCATGAAAGGTGTTGGGACGAAATGGCATGGGTCAAGTCTAGTTCTGAGCCAAGGTGACTTGGAACGAGCCTGCGTTGTCTCTCAGCTCCACGATTCTCCAACAAGCTGTCCCCTTGTGATAAAAGGACAGTGGCCAGCATCACCTTTTAGTCTTCTTCCCTTCCAAATTCAAATCCAGCAGAACAAGAAAGTTCAAAGGAAGAGCCCAGGAACTGAGTTGCTTTGCTCATGCAGGAGCTAAAGATCAGTCACTGCAGCCAGGGTGGAGGAAGATGCTGAGTGTCTCTCAGCTTAGGCCTTGTACCCTCAGGACATCGATCTCACCAGTGTTTACAGACAGAGGGAGGTGGGGGCTAGCTCACCAGGCAAAACCAAGCCTTTGTTATGAAAGGAAGGTGGTGAATTCTAATCAATGATAGCATAGGACCACAACAGCCAACACGAACCTGAGGTTGTTATACAGATATGAACACTAAAATCCCCAAATGCTAAATGACTCGCCCTTGGTCATTGAGGAAGTGGCATAGTGACCCCAGTGATATGTGGGCCGAGACTACAAGAACGAGAGGTTGTTCCTCAGGTAAACTGGAGCAAGGAGGTGGTCTAGGCTCTATCAACAAGGAGGATGAAAATATTGAGGAGCTGGGAACTTAAAGTTCTATTTGACAGCCATAGTATAACTATGCAGTAAAACTATAGTTTGCATAGTAAATCTTTCCCAGAAGCCTGTGTGTTAAAATCTTGGTCTCCACCCTGGTACCCCTTGAGACGAGGTAGAAAAATTCAAATAACTAGTGAGAAGTCTCCAGGTCATTGGGTGTGCCCTTGAAGGAGCTGTAAACTTTTCCTGTTTTGGTGGCTTTGACCATGAGGTGGTTGACATTATTCTCACTACCACCACCATCCTACCACATACCCCAAAGAGCACAGGCCAATCAACCACCAATAGAAGGTTCTGGAAGCATGAGCCTAGAAATCTTTTTGATTATTTAAGGTATTTGTCACAATAACAAAACTAATTAATGTACCTACTTGTCAGGCAGCTAGCAAAGGAAGTTATCAGGCTTCGGTCAGACAGCACACTCTGTGATTCACCAGTCGGGTGGCAATGGCCAAGACTATAACCACTTTGTTACCTGGAATAGTGATCCCTGAGGGGCAAGTAATGCCTGACCCACAGAGGCCCAGCAAAAGCTCAGTAGTACTGCTCTGGAGATGCTAAATCAAGAATGCTGACAAATAGGAAAGGCCACAAGAAGACAGTAGAGAATCGTTCACGGCCAGGATCAACCTGATGAGTTTGCTTTTTAATCCTCCAGAAAGAATAATAGAAAGATGAGCCTGTTAACATTTTACTCTTCCAGGACCACTCTGGCAGCAATATGATAAAACATGGGTGAGCAACTCCCCCTCCACCACACACACACACCTGTTCACCCACAAACTAGGAAGAGTGCTTCCTCACTGAACACCAAGCCTGTAATACCTTCACCTTGGACCTCCGGCCCCTAGAACTCCAAAGCTATTTATTGATGAAGCCACCCAGTCTGTGGTCTCTTGCTATGACAGTGGAGCCGGGATACTCAGTATCCTATGTGGGAGCTGATGCTAGACTCTTATTGGCCAGACCCCATCGATCCCCAAGTACGGTGGGCACAGCCCACCTCTATCAGTGAGCCATCATCTATAAAACGTGTCCCATCCATAGCTTTAAAGCAGAGGCTCCTGGTCACAGATGTTGCTGACTTTAATGAACTATCTCATGTGGGAAACAGAAGCTTCCAATGCTATGATCCAAATGCTCACTGCTCCCTGCCCTCACCCCCTGTTTCAATGATCTCTACGGTCTCTAATTCTTATTTATGGAAGCCCAGTGACCTGGGTTCAATCCCCGGAAGCTGTGAGAAGCACACACATATGCATACGTGCTTACTGAAAAAGATCCACATCCAAACATGAATGAACCCTTGTATTTTTGAAAGTTTCTAAAACATGCCATTTTTCGAATTAGGAAAAGTGATGTCTTTGAGATGCTGCTTCAAAGGACTGCCATAGGTGGCAGCGAAGTAGGTTGGAAATTACATAAATTTATGCGGAGAGGCACAAGCTGGACTCGTGATCCTAGCTCTCCATTCATGCGGAGGTTTTTGAAAGATGAAGTAAATGTATATTATTGTTCTCTTCTAGTAAACAAAGTAAAGTAGTAGGTCTAAAAGTCAATCTATATGTACACCATATACATAGAATCTCTCCCTCCCTGGGTTCCTTCCTCTATTCAGGAACCTGCTCCTCTCCCCCATTCTGGGCAGGTAACAGGGTACCCTGTACTCAGTGGTGAGATCAGGAATGCACAGAACTTCACGGAGCCTAAATGAGTTTCCCTCATTCCTGTGATCAAGCGGGATATAGGAGAGAAGGTTGAGAACTGACTGAGAGGAAGGAAAGCTGGGTTTCCTGCACACTGTCAGACAGGAAACGACACCACACAGACAGTGAGAATCTTTATGCATATTATCTGTGATCAGTACAGTTCTCCAGAACAAGACAGATGAGAGAGAGAGAGAACATCGTTCCAAACAGTTACAGCCATAGGTCGACATTACAAACTAGGTTTAGATCTAGATCGGTTTTTTGGAGAGGACTGAGGTGTAGTTGACATCCAGAAAAGTGTGAAAAGGGTACAGGCAGACTCGGAAATAAGCTGCAACCATTAAGTTCTTCCGGTGTTCGCATACAGTCTCCGACACTTGGGGAAGACGGCCAGTCCATATCCGCCCCCTTTGTACATGCTGCGGGGTGGGGGAGGGGAGGCTATTACAGAGTTCTTGTTCTAAGTGGCAAGGCTAAGAAGTCCATCGGTTCACATTGTGATTGCCCGGCACGGTGCATGCGCATGGTCAGTACAGAGAGCTTTAACAGGGGTCTGTTGGGTTTCCTAAGTCAACTTGGTCATTTTTACCACCAAAAAAAAAAAATGTTTTTTCTCCCAGCTATTTGTACAACTGATACTCGTCCACACCCTGTGCTGTCTCACCCGGCTCTTTCTCAAGACATAGCGGGAAGAGATACTGAGAGAACAGTTGGTAGACAGCCCCACCTGATTTCCCATCTCCTCCCTCCAAACACCCAGACCCTCAGGGAGCCAGGGAGCTCTTGGGGAGAGAAACATTTTCTATTCAAGTCAGGCTTGGTGTGGGGGGGAGGGTAAGGGGGGAAGGTGGGGGGATTCGAATGATCAAGGAAAAAGAGGATAATGAGGTGGTCATTGTAAATGAAGTTTAGTGGATAAAAGAAATTCTTTTCTTGTGCTTAACTTTGGAAAACAGTGGGTCCCATCACCTGGGGGTGGCATTCAAAGTAAGGCCACCCACCCCCACCCACCTACCCACGGCCTTCCCTCCAGGCAGAGGAAGCTACCTGATAACTTCAGATCGAACTCCAGGACCAAACAAACTGTAACGACTTCTAGCTATTTCATCTTCCTGTCCTTTGGGGTAAAAATACCATGTGGGGGATAAAATGTGTCAATCCTGTAGCAGCTTTTCATTCAAAAGAGCCCACACAACTCTACTCTATGTGATTAAAAAATGAGTACTTCTCATTGTAAAAAACCTTCTGAAACCAGCCCTGGCTTCAGAAATAGCAAAGCAACTCACTCGAACCAACGCTGCCGGCTTCAACAGAGTTCCTGCCAGAACCGCCCAAGGCTTTGGGGAAGGAAGGTTAAGATGGCGCCGTATTGGGCTAATGACGGCGGAGACTGAGTGGAGAGCCCTTCATTTATCCAAAGGATAGATGCATGAAGCATGTTGAAAAGGAACTAATTTTTCAAGGTGAGGCAGTTTCACAGCTCCTTCTGTGAACACCACTCCAGGACTCTATACCATCTAGAGAAAGAGCCTTTGAGTCAGGAGGCTGTGTATTAAATGGCTTCCTAGTCTCGGCTCCCACAAGCTCTGAAGTCAGTACTCGTGGACAAAGAGCAGTAAGCCAGGTTATCGTACTAGAAGGAACAGAGTGAGGTCCTGTGACGCACTGGATTGTTTACCTCGAGTTACTGAAGTGCCGTTTCACCTGTGTGGTTCAGAGTTCCCGACTGCATAGTAAAGACAAGAGATGCTCTCTCCGATCTGCTGGGACCAGGGTAGGAGTGGAAAGATAGAACTAGGGGAAGAGGGCCTTCTCCAGAGAAAGGCAGTGTTCAAGTAACAAAGTAACAAAATACCACAACCCAAAACCACAAAATTCAAGTAACAGTCACTGTGCGGTGTCCTGGCTTTGAGCTGCGCGTCTGCAATGGAGTGAGAGCTGGTAGCTATCAGAACCACGTTCAGAGGATGCTCAAGTTCCACACAGAGCCCATCAAGTCCTTGCGAGAAGAAAATGAGCCTTGGGAAAGGTGGAAATCAGCAAACCGTTCAGAGTAGTTGTTTAATGCATAGCCCACGTGGATCTCTGCATACGGTCTTCGATTTGGTTATTAACTTCAATTTCAACTGATTTAAAGGTTTTCTTCTCACGGGTAGAAATAGAAAGTTACAGAAAGGCTATCTTGACATTTCTGCTATGCTTTAGCATATAAATAAAAAATAATCTGAAGACAAGTATTAAAGTATACAGGTGCGTGCGTGCACGCACGCACGCGCACACACACACACACACACACACACACACACACACACATATGCTTGCACATGCTCACACACGCACACACAGGCACTCTAGCTCATACACACACAAATCCCCTCCCGTCCCCAACAGAGCAGAAAGAGGAACATCAGAAGTTTTTTGCAACTAAGAAGCTTACTTTCTACGGTTTTAGTTCTAGCAAGCTGGTATTCGTTCATGCTTTAGTAAGTGACGTCCAGAGGACGGAAAGGCCAAGGAATGTGTTGTTTCAGGGATCCCAAAAAGGCTCTGAGAAGGCCAGAAAAGGACTTAACAGTCTACAGATTGTCTTTTCTAAAGAGCTCACAACGAAAATTGGGGAAAACTCCATACTTGAGAAGCACTAGATTTATTTAGTCACAAGAATCCACTTGACCAGTTACCCAGAAGGTGGGGAAAGGTCCCATCTGGTTCCCACCACGGAGCTTCCGGTTCCCGTTTGGATAGACTGTTGGTGCTCAGCTCTAAACCTCTCAGCTCGTTTTTTATTGGACAAATGAAACAGGAAGGGCCTGGCTAGCTTGCTTTGGCCGCCATGCCTCGCCTCGTGAGTCTAGCCGCTGAGCCAACCACTAGGAGGCGTCATCGCTTCTTGGTGCTGCTGCTCCCCATGCCTGACTTGCTGAAGCCCCTGCTCATCTGAGGGAAGTGCATGGTTGGGGTTCTTTCGGTAGGGCCATATAATCCCAAATTCCTGGCTGTGGCTGACTTTCGCAGCGGCTTGACACTGGGGAAGGGGCTGAAGATGGGGGGTTTTGAGTTGCTTCCCGGGAGAGATTTGCTGGCAGTCTGGTTTTCTCCAGGGGCATCGGCTAACTCTGGGGCATGCTGCTGCCCCTTGGACTCAGTTTCTGCCGTAGCATCCCTTTGGTTAAGTTCCAAGGCTTCTAATTTCACCTGAACTGCAGCCACATCAACGTCAGCATCCCCAAATACGGGCTCTGGAGACTGCCCTTCGATTGTCCTCGGAGTGGCGCTGTCACCGCTGCTGCCCTCACTCTGAGCTGTTACTGCACAACTGGAGGGAAACTCCTCAGCTGCCCCCAAGCTGCTGGCCTTACAGCCTTCATTCTGTTCTTCTATTAGCCCTACTGTGTCTCCACAGCCCAGATGGCTCTTGGTCCTTGGCATGTTCTTTTTGTGGACTCGGATGTGAGTCCTGCATGGAGAGTGGAGCTTTGTCTTAATGTCTTCGTAGGGGACAGGAGATATTTTTCCTCCCGCATGGCCAGGCATGTGGATGACTGCATTCTTGGCTGCTCTGTTTGTAATTTTCATCTTTTCCCTAGAAGAAGATGGTTGATCACCCAAGAACTATTTGCCTGAGATGGGAGGATGCTGGTCACTGGCCCTTTGTCTGCAAGAAAGGTTGAGAGCCTGTGTGAAACACATCATGCAAAACACATCTGTCTTCAGGACAATCTCACAGAGCATTCCTTCCCCAAATCTTTTCCCCAAAAGCTTTCGGATGCTGGCAGAGCCATGTGACTGAGACAGTAGAAACTGACAACCCCTAGTTTGCCTGGGATGCCCAGTCCCTCCTTCTTCAGATAAGAGAGCACCGAGGGCTGGGTATGTTACGGTTTAAATGGGTATATTTCCCCAAAGGGCTCCTGTATGGGAGGCTTGCTCCATAGCTGGTAGACCCAGTTGCTGATGACATCATCATGCCATTGACCTAACATCATGAGGTAATTGTTCCTCAAAGAATTTACAGTTGAATCAACTGTTTGGAGGTGGTTGAAGGTGACCCTGTAGAAGTGGGTCACAGGAGAGGGGGGAGCCATTGAAGGGTGTATCCTGTTCCCAGTCTCTTTCCCTGTGGCTCTGCTTCCTGGCTGCAGTGTCATGAGCAACTTTTCTCTGCCATGACCTCTTCCTATACCCTCGTCTTCACTACGTCAGGCCATGGAGATGGAGCCAACTGACCACAGCCTGAAACCTGGTGACCCTCAAACCAAAATCAGCCCCATCATCCTTCAAACTGTTCCTCTCAGTTATGGTCAGTCATGAAAAATCTAACAGAGACCTAAAACAGAACAGGGACTCTGCTGACCCCGTGCATTCCTAAAGAAAGCTCAGACTTCCTAATGATTTTTACAGAGTTTCTGTCTCTGAAAAGCCACCTTAGAGGTCAGACTATCTAGAAAAATCTTTGAAAAAAATTTAAAAACAATACAATAAATTGTAACGATGTGAGTTAACGAGTCATCGGACTCTGAGAGGCAGGAAAGCGGCACGCTGCACAGCTCGGAAGACCTTGTCAGAGGGAATACACCCAGTGGGTTCACGCTGTTCCCAGGCCTGGCCCTAAAATGAAACCTGCGCCCTCAGCACAGTGGGCTTTGGAAGCCAAAAGACAATTAGAGCAGCAGTGTCCTGGGGGCACTGATGGCCTGCTGGTCTCCTCCTCCTGAGGTTGTGACCAGATTCCTGTCTATGAAGTAGAATTTCACACCACGAGCCCCAGGAATGAGGGCAATGGCCAGAAGCACTGAGGAGACATCTCCCCACCTGAGCTAAGTTCCCTTTCTCCCTGAGGCCTGTGCCGTCTAGCCGACTTCCCTCCACCCTTCTCAACTCTAATCATTTATCTCCAGTCACACCTCAATCTCACTAAAAACCTTACCCACATCTCCACCTCACATGCTGCCGTCTTCCGCAGCAAATTTACTGTTCTTGGATGGACGTGCCCATTGCCTGATGGTTGCTCTCCCTCCACTGCCTGTCCTGAACCACCTTGCCACCACCAGCACACACACACACACACACACACACACACACACACGTATGCACATAAATGCATTCTCATTTTCTCTCTCTCTCTCTCTCTCTCTCTCTCTCTCTCTCTCTCTCTCTCTCTCTCTCTCTCTCTCTCTGGTAGATGCCTGCCTCTGTCCTACTTTCTCAGCTCCTTGTCCATCCTTAAATTGCCCAGCACATGTTTTACACGTATGCTGCTCGGCAGAGCAATGGCCACACTAACAACCATACATCCCAGCATTCCCATGCCTTTGCCACTTCCCAGAGAAGCTCCAACCCCAGATCAAAGTCCTACATTCTCTTCTCTGAATCCCAGCCCTTCAAGTTCATGACTTCTTGTTCCATTTGGGACCTTGATGTCACCAAACAATCTTTCCTCCTTTCCCCTCTTCTCTCAGACCCTTCGATGATTTATCCCAATCTTTATTATTGCCCTTACGTTTCTTATTCTCAACTCTTCCACCATAGTCCATGCAATAACCTTTCTCCTAATCTTCCCGAGAAAACAGAACCTCTCAGGTCTTAAAGACCTCGACTTCTGTCTTTCCTACCCTAGGAATCTGATACCTCAGGCTTTCCTTACCCTGGGAATCAGGTACCTCAAGTACTATTCATATCACCCCTTTCATTCTCAAAAGCTGAAGTCTTTTACTGTGCCTTAAAGGTAACTCGCTTATTTAATCTCATCTCCTCCCATCTCCTCTAAATCCAGGCCCTACCCAGGAGCTGAGGAAGAATCAGAAAACTTGCTGAAACACATTCTGAACTTTAGCCAATCTCTAAATGGCTGTACGGGCACCCTAAAACTAAAATGCCAGCACTCCACGACTTTGCCTCTGTGCTTCAATCTCCTCTTATTTAAGGACAACAAAGGGAGCTCTAGAGAAGGGATCAGCAAACTTCCCAGACTATAAATCTTTTAACTACTGTAGCATTGAAGCAATTATAAACAAGGTGAAAAAAATGGGAATAGGGGCTGGAGAGATGGCTCAGTGGTTAAGAGCACTGACTGCGGGGTTAAAGGATTTAGCTCAGTGGTAGGCTTGCCTAGCAAGCAAAGGCCCTGGAGTTCGGTCCCTAACTCGAAAAAAAAAAAAAAAAAAAAAAAAAAAGCACTGACTGCTCTTCCAGAGGTCCTGAGTTCAATTCCCAGCAACCACGTGGTGTCTCAGAACCATCTGTAACGGGATCTGATGTCCCCTTCAGGTGTGTCTGAAGACAGCAACAGTGTACTTACATGGAATAAATAAAATAAATCTTTAAAAAAAAAGGGAATAGCCATGTTCCAATAAAATTTATTACTTTATTCCATAAAAACCATAAAAACAAAAAACAACAACAAAAACTATACAAACACCAGGCAGCATTTGGTCTTAGACCTTAAGTTGCTGATTCCTGACTAAAGTACAAGCTACCAGACAAACTTAAAACCCAGCAAACTGCTCACCCATTCTCTCAAGGATGTTTCTGACAAAGGACTACACTAAAGATGGCAGTGCTCACTTTGTGGCCTGACTACTCACAATCGCTGTAAACCCCAGACAAACGCTAACCTGTTAACCCTTCCTGGGAGATATAAGGACGAAGGGAGGAAATGTGTGGGCCAGGGTTTTGAAAGCTAAAACATTGTCATTGTGAGTTTCTTTCATGATCGCCCTCTTGATGAGTCAAAGTCGGTAGAGGAAGAGCCTTGAGATTTCCTATTTTCTTTCTGATGTTTTCTCAGGTTTTTCTCAGTGTTTGTCTGAGATCAGTCATGCTCTGAAGCCATAGGCCGAATTTATGTTTTTGTGAACTCTGGACAGACAACATTTTCATTAGGAACAGGAGAATCGCTCCCAAATCAGCATACATTAAACAGCAAGGTGGATTGTCCACTGTGATTTGAGAGATTATAAAGGGGGGAAAGAAGCTTGACAATCCTTGGAAAAGAGTGTTGTCACCCAATAATCGTTCTCCTCACACAGTCCCAAGACACTGAAGCTGGCTTATCCGTGAGACTCAAGATCTCATTTTTTTCTGTCTCCCACCTTCCATGGTCACTGTACCTGTTAAATTACTACTTGACTTGCAAATGCACAGATGACTATATCCCATTTTCAGGTGCTTACTTTTCTTCCTGCTTATTTGTTTGCATGTGCATATGTGGACCACTGCACACATTCAGAGGTCAGAGGTCAGCTTTCCGAGTCAGTCCCCAGTATTACTGACTGAGCTCAGGTCATGGGGCCTGTGCAAAAACACCCCCCACACACACACATATCTCCCTGGCCCACACGCTTGAATTTCTAAGATTTCTCAAGTCCAAGGATTGCATAGCTCAGCGGCACTTTGATCATTTGTAAATCCCTCTCGGCAAGCACTCATAGTAAACAGGGTATGATACCATCCACGGCCTGATCCTCGGGACCTAAGAAGAACCCAAGGTCCTGTTCTTCTTTAGATCCTGATAAAATAAAGTTGAAAATGAAGTTCTAGATATGTGACTGTCTGATACCAGTGTGTGATCGTGCTGGCTAATCTTCACGGTCAGCTAGACTTGGAATCACCTGGGAGACACACCTCTGGGCCCATCTGTGAGGTACCCAGCGAGGTTCCCTGAGGAAGGAAGACCCGCCCTGAACATGGACAGCCTCATCCCTTGAGGTCTTGGACAGAATAAAAAAGGAGGAAAGATATAAAGTACCAGCACTCATCTCTCTCTGCTCTCTCTGCTCTCTCTGTTCCCTGACTGCAGGCCAAGCATGGCGGCTCCCTCACATTCCGGCTGCTCCCCCGCCCCCTACAGCCCCTCCCACAACCTTGCTTTCCCCTCCTCGATGGACCCCCGGCCCTCCTACAATACAAAGGGATCCCTAACTTGGCTCATGTAGGATACCTGCCACCGTAGTGTGAACTCTGAGGCCACCCTAGGGTTGCTGTACACTGGGATGGGGTTCACACTGCTGGAAGAACCCCCTTACCTGCTCTTATGTACACCTGGTGGAGCTGCTGCTGCTGCTTCTTCTTAATCTTGTGATACTGCCGCTTCAGAAGCGTTGATGTCCGTGGTCATCCGCTCCGTCATCATGCTGTTGAGCAGCTCGTGGTACTCACATGACAATTGATGGCTCCTGGGCTCCAGCTCTCGCGATGTTGTTCGACCTCAGGGTCTGTTCCTCTGTCCCTTCTGTGCCCCAGGAAGGAACAAAGTCAGTGGAGAGGACCTGATGGGAATGAACTACCCTACAGCCAGTCTTAACCTTCAAAGAGATTCTAAACAGGGGTTGAGGGATTTAGCTCAGTGGTAGGCTTACCTAGGAAGCGCATAAGGCCCTGAGTTCGGTCCCCAGCTCGAAAAAAAAAAAAAAAAAAGAACCAAAAAAAAAAAAAAAAAAGATTCTAAACTAAAACAGTCCTCCTCAGGATTTACCTAGCACTGGTGTTGATTTGCTTCTGCGCTCCCTTAATGAGCTTGTGGGTCAGAAATGAGCCCTGGGCTGACCAATTTTGTGGGCGCTTTTTCCATGATGTAGACCTGCAATCAACTCTCTCCAGGTAAAAATCCATGCCACTTCCTAAAACACCCTCAGAAAAATAGAGTACCAAGATGTCCTGTGACAGCTACTGTGTGATCACCCTCCATACCACCCAGAATGTATTAACTTGTCTGTGGACTTTCCCAAATACATTTCAATACTTCTTTTTTAAAGTAATACCTTTTTATGACTGTATGAAAACTTGAACCACTGTGCCTGAGAAGCAAATCCTTTTTGTGCATTCAACCAGCATTTTCTGATTGTCTGTCGTGGTGGAGTTCTGTGTGATATGGTCTCTGACCCTGTGACATCTACAACTAGCAGATCTGTCCCTTAAGTAAGATCGAGACCACACCAGAGAATGAGAAAGCCTTGCTCTGGTGAGTGTGTGCATTCACAGGCTGCCTAGGTGAGCACAGAGGAAACCAGAGTTCTCTAAAGCACAACATGGTACTGAGCATGGGAACCAATGAAACAGAGATCTCAGCTCAGCTGATGTCTGCTGGGAACGTCTCCAGGGAAACTCTGGGCATCTTATAAATGTACTTCATGAGTTACCAAAAATCACTTCTCAATCTCAGA